>NC_091149.1:2316219-3516219 GCF_041381155.1 Argopecten irradians
TCCCAGTGCATTTATTTTTGGACCAATATGAAAAACAAGATGACCGACAGGCAATCTTTTTGGATTTTTCTCTTGTAATGTACCTTTGAATAGGATTTTTCTCTTGTAATGTGCATTTAAAATATCATATTGTAGCTGTAAATAAAATATACAAATAATGAAATAATAAAATTGCATAATTTATTCTGTATGTTTCAGCAACAAATGTAATTTTCAACACATGAATCATTTTTTCAATCAACAAGGTAAAATATAGAAAATATATCTGTTAACTAGTACCTTAAATATAAAAATATTTTGTACAGTGGAAATTTCAAACAGAATATTCAAAGAGAAATCAAAAATTGACTTTCTAATCGTAAGATAAATATACTTCTAACAATTTAAAATTCAAATAACTTGTATATTGTTTAAGAGTGAACTGTATGTCTTTCTATTTGTTTATATATTGTTGTAATGTATTATTGCAGCATGTAAAAGTTCAGGTACAGGACATTTACTGAAAATAATATTCAACAAACCAAAATCACTTTTAAAGATGCTCCACCGCTGACAAATCGTATTTTTTCACTATCAAAAACAGGAGCAAACGATTTAGTATTTTTCTTCAGTTACAAAAGTTACTAACTTTACACCATTACCACCATTGAAATGTTTGAACTTCTAATTTTCTTTTAAGCTAAAAATATAAAAAAAAATAATAAATGGCATCCCGAAAATATTCTGTGATACTATATCCTATATGGAATGAAGTACTGATTGCCCATGCAACAAAGGCAAAATAAATTATTTCATATATATTTTTTTGTGTTAATTAGACACATATATACATGATTAAACAACAATTATTGTTCAAATGATGAGTATCATCTATGCTCTGTGGGTGGTGGAGCATCTTTAAATTGAAAATTTCTAAGATTTCTACAAATATATGAAGTATTAAAACAAACAAACAAGTCCATTTCCTTGTAGGGTTTTAGCTCATGGATCAAATCTATACATCTTTCAAATGACAAAGAAATACTTTTTTTAATATATGATTTTTTTTTTCTTAATCATGAAATCTTTTAGAAATATTTACCAGCAAACTTCCATACATATAAAACAAATTCATCATCAAAGAAATTATAAGTAACAAAGTTATGTAATTATTCTTATAGAATTATAGATCTATAGTAGTATGTCCTCTGCAGTTAGACTGTTTAATATAACTTATGATATTAACAAGGAGAGGTCATATGAATAAATTATGACATTAACAGGGAGAGGCCATATGAATAAATTATGATATTAACAGGGAGAGGCCATATGAATGAATTATGACATTAACAGGGAGAGGCCATATGAATAAATTATGACATTAACAGGGATAATAAGAGGCCATATGAAGATGAATTATGACATTAACAGGGAGAGGCCATATGAATGAATTATGACATTAACAGGGAGAGGCCATATGAATGAATTATGACATTAACAGGGAGAGGCCATATGAATGAATTATGACATTAACAGGGAGAGGCCATATGAATGAATTATGACATGAACAGGGAGAGGCCATATGAATAAATTATGACATTAACAGGGAGAGGCCATATGAATGAATTATGACATTAACATACAATAAGTGGAGGTCACATTTAAGAGATAAATTGTCAGGTTTGAATACCTCTCATGTATAAAGCAGGTTTTGTAATGGTTGAGAGTTATTCCCTGCCTTCATCGTGGCTAGAGTTAAATCCAGGTTGTCGTCCTTCATATCTTTGGCGATGTCTGAATTAAAACAAGGTCATCAAGGAATTGTATCGTGTAAACACAGTGTTATCTCTGAAGGCTTGGGGGACATATCAATGAAGAGGAATTCAGAATGCTAACACACTGTAATCAGTATAATGAACACAGAGTTATCTAGATTCTTAAACAAACCAATATCAGATTATAAATATAACACAGCGTTGATCTCCATTTTAACACCCCCCCCCCCCCCCCCCCATCATTCAGTATATATAACAGAGAACGTTATCTCCCTTTCTTAAAAACACAGTATTTTCAGTATAAACACAGAGTTATCTCCCTTCTTAACACACATATCCAGTATAAACACAGAGTTTATCTCCCTTCTTAACATATCAGTATAACATATTAAACACATAGTATAAACACAGAGTTATCTCCCTTCTTAAACACACACATATCAGTATAAAACACAGAGTTATCTCCCTTCTTAACACACATATCAGTTATAAACACACAGAGTTATCTCCCTTCTTAATAAACACAGTTATATAAAACAGCAGTATAAACACAGAGTTATCTCTCCCTTCTTAACACACATATCAGTATAAAACACAGAGTTAGTTATCTCCCTTCTTAACCAGTCCACATATTATCAGTTATAAACACAGATATCTCCCTTCTTAACACACATATCAGTAATAAACACAGAGTTATCTTAACACACATAATCAGTATAAACTAGAGTTACTCCCTTCTTAACACACATATCAGTTAAACAAGATATCTCCCTTCTTAACATAGTATAAACACAGAGTTATCTCCCATTCTTAACACACATATCAGTATCAATTTTCATTCAAATTGTTTATAATTTTAACGTTAATCATTACCACTGTAAATCACTACACTGTTCTCTGGTCTGGAGAACAACTCTAGTATTGTATGTGTATGTGATACATAAAAGATTTTTGAAGATTCACACAATTTGCAGACAGATTTTCATACCTCCATGTAATTAAAAAACAAGAGATAGTGACATTACCTTGTATGATGGATTAGTTCCAAATAATTCTCTCTTTTGCTCTGTGTTATCTGTGCATACCTTCAGAGGACGCTGACGATGAAGAAGATGATGATGAAGATTCACTGATAGGACTTTGTATCACACCTCCAGATTTGATCAAGTCTTCTATTGCTCTCTCAATGTTTCCATGGTGTTTCTGAAGCGCATTTCTGGCCATATCACTCTCAAACCCCATAGACACCACCTAAACGTAACGTAGAAATTCACATTACAAAAATTAGTTGTTACTGCTGAAAGTTGATGAACAAAATCTTTCTTGCGGGTTGAGATATCCAAGTCTATTTGCCAGACTCAAGTTTGGTTATTTTCTCCTATTCTTGGTAGAAAATGATTTTTCAGTTGCTTTCCAGCATTTCATCACAGGCATGTCATTACGAATCAAAATTGATGATGTCATATTGATTGGACCGGAGAATTTCTTCCTCAAACTTCAGGCAAATGAAACAAGGTATACAGTGACAAGGACAAAATGTCAGATTTGAAGAATCTAATTGGTAGAAGAGAACGAAAAGATAAGATCTTACATTTTATGTCCGACCATTATGAATTGTGACCAACGTAGAATAAGGTACAAGACATTCTAATAATTTCACCACTAACTGGTCCCTGTATATACCTGAGCCAGCATGTCGTCTGTGATGGGTACTGAGGAAGGACTCGGGTCCGGCAGATCTAACAGCTCTGGGTGGTTCTGTAGCACCTGTTAAGTACAATGGTTTGGTTTGGTTAATGTCCTATTAGCAGACAAACTCCCTGTCTGTATGTTTTGGAAGGATGAAGTATATCCTTGTTGTGTCTCCTTAAAAACGTAGGACCATTGCCCGTTTATAGTGTGATATTCCATTGAAGCATGCCTCCAAAGATATCAAACAGCAACCCTATACCCAGTCACATTATACTGACAATGGGCATCATAACTAGTATTAACTACTGGCTGCAATATTGTAGACAGAAAATGGTGTCGGCCTAAAGGTATAGTAGGCTGGGTACGTATATTCGTTCTACATAACTACAAACATCATAGCATCATAAGCCACAACAGAAACTGGAATTCAGTTCTCTGAAATGTATTTTTTTTAATAACCCTTATTGGTTTGAATGCAGGGAGTAAGAGGTCTGGTGATGGGAGATATCTGTTGAATATTAATAAACAGAGTCAATTCATTCTAGGTAGCAATTACGACAGGTGAACTAATATTTATTTTACATGTCATGAACTAATAAAAACATGTCTCTGTTAACACTGCTAGAATAAATATATAATTAAAAAAGTAATTTCCAAATCACTATCACTCACCTTTATAGCCAAGCTCAAACCATTGTTAGCTGCCTCAATCAGTTTTCTTATGAGATAGTCCAGAGGTGGGGTGCTTATAACAACAGTGAAAGTAACCCCTTGAGTATGAAGGATAGATTCACCTCTAAAGCTAAGCTCAGGACGTTATTGACTGCTTTCAGTTTTACTGTAAGATAGTCAATGGGTGGATAAAACAACAGTGAAAGTAACCCCTGGAGTATGGAGGATGAACTCACCTCTAAAGCTAAGCTCAGGTCGTTATTAACAGCCTTCAGTTTTACTTTGGGATAGTTCAGGGGCTAGATGTAACAACAGTGAAAGTAACCCCTGGAGTTTCGAAGATGGACTCACCTCTAAAGCTAAGCTCAGGTCGTTATTGGATTGTCTCAGTGCCTCAGCAGATGCCCCATTCCTAAAGCCCATAGCAAGTAACATCTCGTACGTGTCCACATTTACTCTAAAATAAAGTTACACACGTACATTGTACAACACATCGCCTGTAACATCTCGTACGTGTCCACATTTACTCTAAAATAAAGTTACACACATACATTGTACAACACATCGCCAGTAACATCTTGAACGTGTCCACATTTACTCTAAAATAAAGTTACACATCTTACATTGTACAACACATTGCCAGTAACATCTGTACGTGTCCACATTTACTCTAAAATAAAGTTACACACGTACATTGTACAACACATGCCAGTAACATCTTGTACGTGTCCACATTTACTCTAAAATAAAGTTACACACATACATTGTACAACCACATAGCCAGTAACATCTCGTACGTGTCCACATTTACTCTAAAATAAAGTTACACATCTACATTGTACAACACATTGCCAGTAACATCTTGAACGTGTCCACATTTACTCTAAAATAAAGTTACACACGTACATTGTACAACACATCGCCAGTAACATCTCGTACGTGTCCACATTTACTCTAAAATAAAGTTTACACATACATTGTACAACACATCGCCAGTAACATCTCGTATGTGTCCACATTTACTCTAAAATAAAGTTACACACGTACATTGTACAACACATCGCCAGTAACATCTCGTACGTGTCCACATTTACTCTAAAATAAAGTTACACACGTACATTGTACAACAACATCGCCAGTAACATCTCGTACGTTTCCACATTTACTCTAAAATAAAGTTACACATACATTGTACAACACATCGCCAGTAACATCTCGTACGTGTCCACATTTACTCTAAAATAAAGTTACACACGTACATTGTACAACACATCACCAGTAACATCTCGTACGTGTCCACATTTACTCTAAAATAAAGTTACACACGTACATTGTACAACACATAGCTAGTAACATCTCGTACATGTCCACATTTACTCTAAAATAAAGTTACACACGTACATTGTACAACACATAGCTAGTAACATCTCGTACGTGTCCACATTTACTCTAAAATAAAGTTACACACGTACATTGAACAACACATAGCTAGTAACATCTCGTCTACATTTCCACATTTGCTCTAAAATAAAGTTACACATACATTGTACAACACATCGCCTGTAACATCTCGTACGTGTCCACATTTACTCTAAAATAAAGTTACACACGTACATTGTACAACACATCGCCAGTAACATCTCGTACGTGTCCACATTTACTCTAAAATAAACTTACACACGTACATTGTACAACAATTGCCACATCGCCAGTAACATCTTGAACGTGTCCACATTTACTCTAAAATAAAGTTACACACGTACATTGTACAACACATCACCAGTAACATCTCGTACGTGTCCACATTTACTCTAAAATAAAGTTACACACGTACATTGTACAACACATCGCCAGTAACATCTCGTACGTGTCCACATTTACTCTAAAATAAAGTTACACACGTACATTGTACAACACATCGCCAGTAACATCTCGTACGTGTCCACATTTACTCTAAAATAAAGTTACACACGTACATTGTACAACACATCGCCAGTAACATCTCGTACGTGTCCACATTTACTCTAAAATAAAGTTACACACGTACATTGTACAACACATCGCCAGTAACATCTCGTACGTGTCCACATTTACTCTAAAATAAAGTTACACACGTACATTGTACAACACATTGCCAGTAACATCTCGTACGTGTCCACATTTACTCTAAAATAAAGTTACACACGTACATTGTACAACACATCGCCAGTAACATCTTGTATGTGTCCACATTTACTCTAAAATAAAGTTACACACATACATTGTACAACACATCGCCAGTAACATCTCGTACGTGTCCACATTTACTCTAAAATAAAGTTACACACATACATTGTACAACACATCACCAGTAACATCTTGTACGTGTCCACATTTACTCTAAAATAAAGTTACACACGTACATTGTACAACACATGCCAGTAACATCTCGTACGTGTCCACATTTACTCTAAAATAAAGTTACACACGTACATTGTACAACACATTGCCAGTAACATCTCGTACGTGTCCACATTTACTCTAAAATAAAGTTACACACATTACATTGTACAACACATTGCCAGTAACATCTTGTACGTGTCCACATTTACTCTAAAATAAAGTTACACACGTACATTGTACAACACATTGCAGTAACATCTGTACGTGTCCCACATTTACTCTAAAATAAAAGTTACACACATACATTGTACAACACATCGCCAGTAACATCTCGTACGTGTCCACATTTACTCTAAAATAAAGTTACACACGTACATTGTACAACACATCGCCAGTAACATCTCGTACGTGTCCACATTTACTCTAAAATAAAGTTACACACGTACATTGTACAACACATCGCCAGTAACATCTCGTACGTGTCCACATTTACTCTAAAATAAAGTTACACACGTACATTGTACAACACATCGCCAGTAACATCTCGTACGTGTCCACATTTACTCTAAAATAAAGTTAAACACATACATTGTACAACACATTGACCACAGATAAAACTGATTTAAATAGGTCCCCGCTGATGATGGTG
This sequence comes from Argopecten irradians, assembly GCF_041381155.1. Classification (NCBI taxonomy): domain Eukaryota; kingdom Metazoa; phylum Mollusca; class Bivalvia; order Pectinida; family Pectinidae; genus Argopecten; species Argopecten irradians. Next base: position 2,323,369 of record NC_091149.1, read on the forward strand.
AGCAAAAAAATGCTTATAGTTATATAAATTATCAGTCCTGCATGCTATATCAAAGTTCTGTATTGTTGTTGCAGACCTCCACTTTTTAAATTCAATTGTTCTACAAAAGTACCAGAATTGAATTCTAATATTTTCTTTGGAGAACTTTTGAAAATTTGACGATTGTTCCCAAAAGACAGACAGAATTTTTATAGACCGAAATCTTGTCAGAATCCATAACAGTGACAGGAAATACATACTTATCCCCCTTGGCAGTTGACCCTAATGTTTTTTGTATTTTCTTCTTCCTTCTTTCCTCTTCCACTTTCTCACCTATTGCCTTTTTTTCCTGAGCAAAAATAAAGCACAATATTTTTTTAGCATTTTCAACTATCATGCTGTAATTGTTACAATGTAATGTTTTAAGGTAACAATTGTAACAGAAATACGTAAAACGAGTTTACTTTAATTTTGTATTTTGTTTTTACATACAGATGTACTAGTAACTGCCAGGGTGATTTAAGGACATGCCTGAGAGAAAGCCGGAGTATGCTGAGAAAACCACCAATCAGAGGTAAAACATCTGATTGTGTACAGTAAAACCTGCCTTAGAGACCACCTCTGTATAAAGACTACCTGCCTACAAGGACCAACTTTCCTCTGTCCCTTGGTGATTTTTGTACACAGGTTTGGCTGTGCATTTTACTAATATCAATAGATTTGTTATATACTGCAATGATATTGAGATTATATATAGTCGTACAGAGATACTTACTTCACATACTGATAGTATTAATAATTGAGCAGAGATACATACCTCGCATATTGATAGTACTTATGGTCATACGGAGATACTTACATCATGTATTGAGAGAATTTATAGTTGAGTGGAGATACATACCTCACGTTTTTTCATGATGTACTGGACAGAGGCCTCCACATCACCATTGGTTACCCGTAAGGCTAATCGACCTTCTCTCTCCTTAAAACCCATTTGCATAACTGAAAGGTACCGAACACAAAAATTCTCAAAATTTCATCTGTAAGTGTAGAAGTCTCAACAGCCTTGCCAAAGCCTGTTGCTTGATTGTAAAGTCACAGTTTTGTATTGAGTTGAAGTAAAATTATATAAAAATTTGCTTTCCATATCGATTTAATGTTTGTCAACTCGATATTCACCTGAATCACCAACTGTTAACAAAGTGTTTCCATATTTGGTAGGTGAATTAACAAAGTGTTGCCATATTTGGTAGGTGAATTCACAAAATGTTTCCATATTTGGTAGGTGAATTAACAAAGTGTTTCCATATTTGGTAGGTAAATTTAACAAAATGTTTCCATATTTGGTAGGTGATTTAACACAGTGTTTCCATATTTGGTAGGTGAATTATCAACACCATAACCTTAAGGTGTTTGTTTTCAAGTTGAAAGAAGATTAAAATGTTCTAACCTTGAGCTAATTTGTCACCATCAACAGTCAACCGTTGAAGCTCTTCTTCTGCCTGAAATTTTAGAATGTAGAAAATAGAGACAGATACATATTGTTTGCAATTTGTTCGTCATAAGCATATCAATTACATATATTTAAATTGGATAGAGTAGAGGGGGTTCAAGGATTATGTATGGTTTGGGTACTTTTTGGCTCCCAAATCCGTCAAATTTTCAAAACCTGTTTTCTAGTGATTAGATAACTGAATTTCAAATATCTAGTACATCCTTGATCCAATTAGTATGATAATTATGTATCCGATTATCCGAAATATGCATAAATTAAGCTAATGTGAAAATTTGGTCATTTGTTGCTTATTTTTGCTTTTAAAAAGTTTTTCATCTAGGAATCAAAGAGCGCATCCTTGAACAAACTTGATATTTCTCCTAAAGATGTATCTTAAGTGCCTTTGTATTCTCAGTAAATATCAAGTTTGTTCAAGATTGCACTCAATTGTTGCTTAGAGAAAAACTACCGAATAATAGGCAGAAAATAACAAATTTTCCAAATTCGCTTGAATTATGCATATTTTGAATGGTTACCATAGCAGCTGAAGTGGTAATAATAAAAAAACTACCATCTTAAATAAATCAAGGATGTACTAAATTATTCAAACACGACAGCTTAATTACAAAAAACTAAGTTAAAAATTTGATGAATTTGGGGACCAATAAAGGCAAAAACAATACATAGTCCTTTGACGAAAGATTTTGATCTGAACATTCACCATGACACTACAATTTATTGTAAACCATCGGATTGTCTTGGTGACTTAACTTCGCATTTTCATACCGAATTAATTTTTCATGATGATTTAATTTCACGATTCAAAATCATGTGGATCTATTTTACACATTCTTGAGACTTTTTCATGGAGATGAACTTTTCGCAATATCTGCTCACTTCAGAAATATGTGAAAATAAGTTGGTTTATAGCTATTTGTGTTACATGTTGAATACATAATTATCCCTACCCGCCTCAGTAGTCGGCCAGCTTGCTGGGTATTGTGTTGGTGGAAGGCTACTATCCCTTGTAGAAGATGTAATCTCATGAAGAGGGCCAGCTCTGTACCAGAACCTCCCTACAATATTCAAATACATGTATCAGGTAAGTCAGGCCAGCTCTGTACCAGACCCTCCCTACAACACACAAATACATGTATCAGGCAAGTCAGGCCAACTCTGTACCAGAACCTCCCTACAACACACAAATACATGTATCAGGGTAGTCAGGCCAACTCTGTACCAGAACCTCCCTACAACACACAAAATACATGTATCAGGTAAGTCAGGCCAACTCTGTACCAGAACCTCCCTACAACACACAAATACATGTATCAGGTAAGTCAGGCCAACTCTGTACCAGAACCTCCCTACAACACACAAATACATGTATCAGGTAAGTCAGGCCAACTCTGGTACCAGACCTCCCTACAACACACAAATACATGTATCAGGTAAGTCAGGCCAACTCTGTACCAGAACCTCCCTACAATACACAAATACATGTATCAGGTAAGTCAGGCCAGCTCTGTACCAGAACCTCCCTACAACACACAAATACATGTATCAGGTAAGTCAGGCCAACTCTGCACCAGAACCTCCCTACAACACACAAATACATGTATCAGGTAAGTCAGGCCAACTCTGTACCAGAACCCTCCCTACAACACACAAATACATGTATCAGGTAAGTCAGGCCACTCTGTACCAGAACCCTCCCTACAACACACAAATACATGTATCAGGTAAGTCAGCCAACTCTGTACCAGAACCTCCCTACAACAACTACATGTATCAGGTAAGTCAGGCCACTCTGTACCAGAACCCCTACAACACACAAATACATGTATCAGGTAAGTCAGGCCAACTCTGTACCAGAACCTCCCTACAACACACAAATACATGTATCAGGTAAGTCAGGCCAACTCTGTACCAGAACCTCCCTACAACACACAAATACATGTATCAGGTAAGTCAGGCCAACTCTGTACCAGAACCTCCCTACAACACACAAATACATGTATCAGGTAAAGTCAGGCCAACTCTGTACCAGAACCTCCCTACAACACACAAATACATGTATCAGGTAAGTCAGGCCAACTCTGTACCAGAACCTCCCTACAACACACAAATACATGTATCAGGTAAGTCAGGCCAACTCTGTACCAGAACCTCCCTACAACACACAAATACATGTATCAGGTAAGTCAGGCCAACTCTGTACCAGAACCTCCCTACAACACACAAATACATGTATCAGGTAAGTCAGGCCAACTCTGTACCAGAACCTCCCTACAACACACAAATACATGTATCAGGTAAGTCAGGCCAACTCTGTACCAGAACCTCCCTACAACACACAAATACATGTATCAGGTAAGTCAGGCCAACTCTGTACCAGAACCTCCCTACAACACACAAATACATGTATCAGGTAAGTCAGGCCAACTCTGTACCAGAACCTCCCTACAACACACAAATACATGTATCAGGTAAGTCAGGCCAACTCTGTACCAGAACCTCCCTACAACACACAAATACATGTATCAGGTAAGTCAGGCCAACTCTGTACCAGAACCTCCCTACAACACACAAATACATGTATCAGGTAAGTCAGGCCAACTCTGTACCAGAACCTCCCTACAACACACAAATACATGTATCAGGTAAGTCAGGCCAACTCTGTACCAGAACCTCCCTACAACACACAAATACATGTATCAGGTAAGTCAGGCCAACTCTGTACCAGAACCTCCCTACAACACACAAATACATGTATCAGGTAAGTCAGGCCAACTCTGTACCAGAACCTCCCTACAACACAACAAATACATGTATCAGGTAAGTCAGGCCAACTCTGTACCAGAACCTTCCCTACAACACACAAATACATGTATCAGGTAAGTCAGGCCAGCTCTGTACCAGAACCTCCCTACAACACACAAATACATGTATCAGGTAAGTCAGGCCAACTCTGTACCAGAACCTCCCTACAACACACAAATACATGTATCAGGTAAGTCAGGCCAACTCTGTACCAGAACCTCCCTACAACACACAAATACATGTATCAGGTAAGTCAGGCCAACTCTGTACCAGAACCTCCCTACAACACACAAATACATGTATCAGGTAAGTCAGGCCAACTCTGTACCAGAACCTCCCTACAACACACAAATACATGTATCAGGTAAGTCAGGCCAACTCTGTACCAGAACCTCCCTACAACACACAAATACATGTATCAGGTAAGTCAGGCCAACTCTGTACCAGACCCTCCCTACAACACACAAATACATGTATCAGGTAAGTCAGGCCAACTCTGTACCAGAACCTCCCTACAACACACAAATACATGTATCAGGTAAGTCAGGCCAACTCTGTACCAGAACCTCCCTACAACACACAAATACATGTATCAGGTAAGTCAGGCCAACTCTGTACCAGAACCTCCCTACAACACACAAATACATGTATCAGGTAAGTCAGGCCAACTCTGTACCAGAACCTCCCTACAACACACAAATACATGTATCAGGTAAGTCAGGCCAACTCTGTACCAGAACCTCCCTACAACACACAAATACATGTATCAGGTAAGTCAGGCCAACTCTGTACCAGAACCTCCCTACAACACACAAATACATGTATCAGGTAAGTCAGGCCAACTCTGTACCAGAACCTCCCTACAACACACAAATACATGTATCAGGTAAGTCAGGCCTACTCTGTACCAGACCCTCCCTACAACACACAAATACATGTATCAGGTAAGTCAGGCCAACTCTGTACCAGACCCTCCCTACAATATACAAATACATGTATCAGGTAAGTCAGACCAGCTCTGTACCAGAACCTCCCTACAACACACAAATACATGTATCAGGTAAGTCAGGCCAACTCTGTACCAGAACCTCCCTACAACACACAAATACATGTATCAGGTAAGTCAGGCCAACTCTGTACCAGAACCTCCCTACAACACACAAATACATGTATCAGGTAAGTCAGGCCAACTCTGTACCAGAACCTCCCTACAACACACAAATACATGTATCAGGTAAGTCAGGCCAACTCTGTACCAGAACCTCCCTACAACACACAAATACATGTATCAGGTAAGTCAGGCCAACTCTGTACCAGACCCTCCCTACAACACACAAATACATGTATCAGGTAAGTCAGGCCAACTCTGTACCAGAACCTCCCTACAACACACAAATACATGTATCAGGTAAGTCAGGCCAACTCTGTACCAGAACCTCCCTACAACACACAAATACATGTATCAGGTAAGTCAGGCCAACTCTGTACCAGAACCTCCCTACAACACACAAATACATGTATCAGGTAAGTCAGGCCAACTCTGTACCAGAACCTCCCTACAACACACAAATACATGTATCAGGTAAGTCAGGCCAACTCTGTACCAGAACCTCCCTACAACACACAAATACATGTATCAGGTAAGTCAGGCCAACTCTGTACCAGACCCTCCCTACAACACACAAATACATGTATCAGGTAAGTCAGGCCAACTCTGTACCAGAACCTCCCTACAACACACAAATACATGTATCAGGTAAGTCAGGCCAACTCTGTACCAGAACCTCCCTACAACACACAAATACATGTATCAGGTAAGTCAGGCCAACTCTGTACCAGAACCTCCCTACAACACACAAATACATGTATCAGGTAAGTCAGGCCAACTCTGTACCAGAACCTCCCTACAACACACAAATACATGTATCAGGTAAGTCAGGCCAACTCTGTACCAGAGCCTCCCTACAACAAACAAATACATGTATCAGGTAAGTCAGACCAACTCTGTACCAGAACCTCCCTACAACACACAAATACATGTATCAGGTAAGTCAGGCCAACTCTGTACCAGAACCTCCCTACAACACACAAATACATGTATCAGGTAAGTCAGGCCAACTCTGTACCAGAACCTCCCTACAACACACAAATACATGTATCAGGTAAGTCAGGCCAACTCTGTACCAGAACCTCCCTACAACACACAAATACATGTATCAGGTAAGTCAAGCCAACTCTGCACCAGAACCTCCCTACAACACACAAATACATGTATCAGGTAAGTCAGACCAACTCTGTACCAGAACCTCCCTACAACACACAAATACATGTATCAGGTAAGTCAGGCCAACTCTGTACCAGAACCTCCCTACAACACACAAATACATGTATCAGGTAAGTCAGGCCAACTCTGTACCAGAACCTCCCTACAACACACAAATACATGTATCAGGTAAGTCAGGCCAACTCTGTACCAGAACCTCCCTACAACACACAAATACATGTATCAGGTAAGTCAGGCCAACTCTGTACCAGAACCTCCCTACAACAAACAAATACATGTATCAGGTAAGTCAGACCAACTCTGTACCAGAACCTCCCTACAACACACAAATACATGTATCAGGTAAGTCAGGCCAACTCTGTACCAGAACCTCCCTACAACACACAAATACATGTATCAGGTAAGTCAGGCCAGCTCTGTACCAGAACCTCCCTACAACACACAAATACATATATCAGGTAAGTCAGGCCAACTCTGTACCAGAACCTCCCTACAACACACAAATACATGTATCAGGTAAGTCAGGCCAACTCTGTACCAGACCCTCCCTACAACACACAAATACATGTATCAGGTAAGTCTGGCCAACTCTGTACCAGAACCTCCCTACAATATACAAATACATGTATCAGGTAAGTCAGGCCAACTCTGTACCAGAACCTCCCTACAACACACAAATACATGTATCAGGTAAGTCAGGCCAACTCTGTACCAGACCCTTCCTACAACACACAAATACATGTATCAGGTAAGTCAGACCAACTCTGTACCAGAACCTCCCTACAACACACAAATACATGTATCAGGTAAGTCAGGCCACTCTGTACCAGAACCTCCCTACAACACACAAATACATGTATCAGGTAAGTCAGGCCAACTCTGTACCAGAACCTCCCTACAACACACAAATACATGTATCAGGTAAGTCAGGCCAACTCTGTACCAGAACCTCCCTACAACACACAAATACATGTATCAGGTAAGTCAGGCCAACTCTGTACCAGAACCTTCCTACAATATACAAATATATTAGGTTATTCAGAACAATTTCAGGCAAGTTTCAGCTAAACTTCACAAGTAGAACTTGAGAAAAAGTTTAAAATATGAAAATTTTACAATTGGAGCGCAGCACATGGCGAACAACTATGGACAAAGTACAATGACTATAGCAATGTCAAAGCAATGTGGCAAGTCATAGTAAAATATGTATTATTAGGATACAATTATCTATTACAAATGACCCCTTTACCTTCACAGCCATGAGTCTCTCCATATTGTTGCCATAAGTTCTTTGAAAACATTCTTCACTTGCACATAGTCGACTGTCTGGAAAACACAAGAGTATGTATTTTTATATATTAGGGATGACAAATTGAATATTTTCTTAGCAATCTCTCAGATTTACTTAATTACCACCACCCCCGTAGGTGACACCGATGCAAGAAAATCACTTTTCTTAAGAAAATCACTTTTCTTAAGAAAATCACTTTTCTTACATCAAAGAATTTTAAATCTATAAACTAACCAGATGCATCAGAAGTCTTTTATATATTTTTACCTGCATCAGGTAGATCTTCTACATTTTTTAGACAGAGATAGCACCACACAATATCCAGACACAGGACAGCATAGTTGTCTACAGCATTCAAAATGTCTGCACGACATTTCCTGCAATAACACAGAAAAATATATACAGTAAAACCTGTCTTAACGACCACCTCTGTATGAAGACCACTTGTCTATAGAGACCATTTTCCCCTTGTCCCTTGGGTGGTTTGGTTTGGTTTGTTTATTTTTACGTCCTATTAACAGCCAGGGTCATGTAAGGACGTGCCAGGTTTGTTGGTGGAGGAAAGCCGGAGTACCCGGAGAAAAACCACCGGTCAGCGGTCAGTACCTCGCAACTGCCCCACATGGGATTCGAACCCGCATCCCAGAGGTGGAGGGCTTGTGGTAATATATATGTCGGAATAACCACTCGGCCACAATTTATCAACCTTTTATCCACTAAAGATTTATTAATTCATTTTTTTATATCTATATGTGTTTTAGAAACATATGCATTATCATGTAAATAAAACCAGAAAAAAAAAAATACCAACAGGAATTAGATGTAATCAAATCTATCTCACCTGTATTGGTTATGAGGAAGGGGTTACCAGAATTTGTGAGTGATAGATGAATGTGATAATGGTGATACATTACTACTGATTTCAGAATGAAAGTATGTGTAACAGGGTGCAGGATTTTATATAAACATTAATCAAAGCCGCCACCAGGGATCAAACTCAGGACCTCTGGATTACTAGTCTTACTCTCAACCAATCAAGCTAAAGAGAAATTCACCCCAGCTGATAGGTCTATTGTGGCTAATATTTACCAGGGGTACATATGTGTAAATTGATGTCCAGTTAGTAATGTATGTTTGGTAATTATCAAAATAATGGTTTTTGGCAAATATATATGTAAGTTTGTTTGGTTCAGCATCACTGAATGTGACAGCCTCTTAATCTTAATTCATTTATCCCTGACAATTTATAATGAATCGTCCCATCCTTTCAATTAGGAGAGCTCAAATGTGTCTAGAGGGGTGAACAAGTTAAAAGGGTGTGTTGAAGATTCAATGATGTCCTCTAACCAATTTCCAAGTCTGATGAATGTACGACTCATATCTGTAGCCTTTATTCCAATTCTCCAAGAAAGGGAGACTTATACAATCACCCTGGCTTCTGGTTAAGATTTTGGTGCAAGTTGTGAAATATTATTTCCCATAAAAACTGATTTCTACATCAATGTAACATATCATAAGTGTTGTGATGGATATTAATACTCATTATAAAGAATGAACATGCATGGAAAATTAATGCTATTTTTTTTTTTTTTAGAGCATTTTGTCATATTAATATCGATATCATTATAAATATTGTTTTTTATTTTAGAAATTTTAATTTAAATATTTTATTAAAGTATCAGATTCACATGTAAAGGCAAAATATATTATACAGATAAAAATATGCATAATTCTTTCATCCTTACATCTACTTTATACAGCCTATAACACACTAACATAGCCATTCTGATAAGACAAGAGTTACCTCCCCTTCTAAATCCTTACCTGAATTCCTTGTCAGCTTCTAACAACAGTAGCAGTGCTCGACCATGTTCTTTTTTCTTCAGAGCTGCCCGACCTTTCTCATGTAAGGTCATAGCCAGTGTTAGAGCCTAAATAAGGATCAATGATAATCAATATTCTGCGCTGATTCTGGCAGAAACTGATTATGTGTAAAGTTAATGTCATCAGATGAGCTTTATAGATGTGTGTATTATACAGAACAACCAAATATTGTTATACAATTCAAACACTTGTAGATTGTACACACATATCTAGATCAAAGGAACTAAGTTCATCCCCATTCCAAGATAGGATTTATTGTAGGAACTAAAGATTTATTGTAGGAACTAATGATTTATTGTTAGAAACTAAAGATATGTTGTCAGGAACTAAAGATTTATTGTTAGGAACTAAAGATTTATTGTAGGAACTAAAGATTTATTGTAGGAACTAAAGATTTATTGTAGGAACTAAAGATTTATTGTAGGAACTAAAGATTTATTGTTAGAAACTAAAGATATGTTGTCAGGAACTAAAGATTTATTGTTAGGAACTAAAGATTTATTGTTAGGAACTAAAGATTTATTGTAGGAACTAACGATTTATTGTTAGGAACTAAAGATTTATTGTAGGAACTAAAGATTTATTGTTAGAAACTAAAGATTTATTGTTAGAAACTAAAGATATGTTGTCAGGAACTAAATATTTATTGTTAGAAACTAAAGATATGTTGTCAGGAACTAAAGATTTATTGTAGGAACTAAAGATTTATTGTAGGAACTAAAGATTTATTGTTAGGAACTAAAGATTTATTCTTAGGAACTAAAGATTTATTCTTAGGAACTAAAGATTTATTGTTAGGAACTAAAGATTTATTGTAGGAACTAAAGATTTATTGTAGGAACTAAAGATTTATTGTAGGAACTAAAGATTTATTGTTAGAAACTAAAGATTTATTGTTAGAAACTAAAGATTTATTGTAATTAAGTTCATCCTCATTCTAAGACAGGACTTATTGTAGCTGTTTGTAACTAAAAATGAGAAAATTAAACCTGAGCCCTTGTTTTTTCATATAAAGTGATTCGATACCTTTTTCTCTGCCGAAGGTAGATTAAGAGGCCTGCCAGACTGGTCTGCAATCTGTATATCATAATCATCTAAAACATAAAATTTCATTAACTTAACAAAATCTGATTATAAGTAGTTTTTTTTTATTCAAAAATTACTGTTAAGCCTGTCATTATAGTGTCATTATTTACATATATAGTTTGTATATTTACCTGTCTGCTATATTTACCTGTCTGCTATATTTACCGTCTGCTGTATTTACCTGTCTGCTATATTTACCTGTCTGCTACATTTACCTGTCTGCTACATTTACCTGTCTGCTGTATTTACCTGTCTGCTATATTTACCTGTCTGCTACATTTACCTGTCTGCTACATTTACCTGTCTGCTGTATTTACCTGTCTGCTATATTTACCTGTCTGGTATATTTACCTGTCTGCTATATTTACCTGTCTGCTACATTTACCTGTCTGCTACATTTACCTGTCTGCTGTATTTACCTGTCTGCTATATTTACCTGTCTCTGCCTTGTCGGAGAGAAGTTCTGCTGCCTTACGCGTGTCCATCATCCTGTTAACGTCCTCTTGTTGTTTAGCTGCCTCAGCCTGCGTCACAGATAGACACAGTCCCATCATCTGACTACCATGCTGAAAAAGTTTTAAAATCCATAATCCATTCATCATATTTGAACTCTTCTTCTAAAGGGATGAACAAGTGAAATCAAGTAAACATGTGGCTTCATTCAAAACATACATTTACAATGTTCCTTAAGTGCATGTGACCATCTTGGCAAAAAAATGATCTGCAAAGGTCTTACCATAAATATGTCTACACACTGTATATCTCTTTGAAGATTAAAAAGCCGATAAATACTCGAGCTTTCATATGACCTCTGACAGGGACATATGGACGGACATGATGCATTGTTCACAAGGTAACAGAGTTACAAAGATACTCGAGCTTTCATATGACCTCTGACAGGGACATATGGACGGACATGATGCATTGTTCACAAGGTAACAGAGTTACAAAGATGGTGCCCCATTAACCTTCGATCATTTCATTGCAATGTTAGAAAGAAGGCACCTACCCTTAATTCATTACAGAACTTTATCACTGACAGATGTAGTTAATGTTATACGTACCTTCAGTCCCTGTGCCGCCAGTGTCCCCTCATTTGTAATCACTCGACCCTGACAAATCAGTTTCAGCTGCTCAGGTGGTAGTGACACCTGGTGGGATATCATGTCCCTTAACTCTTTCCCTTCAACATCCAGGCTCATCTCCAAGGAAATCTGCTGCATCTGAAATAATATGGTTACACTCAACAAAGTAACATATAGTGGATTTTTCCATCATGCTATTGCTTAAAATTGGATTTCAAACGAAGTATAACTTAGAACTAAAGAACAGATGGAGTGTGCTACTGCTAGCCTAGTGTATTAGTTTTTGTAACATTCAGTAACAGTCTGTAACACTATACATATAAATTTTACTAATGACCTTTGGGTATAGAGATTAAAACTTAGATATTGATTTAACTAGAAGTAGAACAAGAAGGGTCCTGCTAAATGACTGTCCAACCAGGGTATCAGACTCTACCACAAGTCAGGAAGGGCCCCGTTTAATGACTGACCCAACAGGGTATTGGACTCGACCACAAGTCAGGAAGGTCCTCGCTTAATGACTGACCCATCAGGGTATTGGACTCCACCACAAGTCAGGAAGGTCCTCGCTTAATGACTGACCGACCAGGGTATTGGACTCTACCACAAGTCAGGAAAGTCCTCGTTTAATGACTGACCCACCAGGGTATTGGACTCCAACACAAGTCAGGAAGGTCCCCACTTAATGACTGACAAACCAGGATATCAAACTCTACCACAAGTCAGGAAGGGTTCTGCTAAATGACTGACCTAACAGGGTATCAAACTCTACCACAAGTCAGGAAGGGTTCTGCTAAATGACTAACCTAACAGGGTATCAAACTCTACCACAAGTCAGGAAGGGTTCTGCTAAATGACTGACCTACCAGGGTATCAAACTCTACCACAAGTCAGGAAGGGTTCTGCTAAATGACTGACCTACCAGGGTATCAAACTCTACCACAAGTCAGGAAGGTTCTGCTAAATGACTGACCTACCAGGGTATCAAACTCTACCACAAGTCAGGAAGGGTTCTGCTAAATGACTAACCTAACAGGGTATCAAACTCTACCACAAGTCAGGAAGGGTTCTGCTAAATGACTGACCTACCAGGGTATCAAACTCTACCACAAGTCAGGAAGGGCCACTAAATGACTGACCTACCAGGGTATCAAACTCTACCACAAGTCAGGAAGGGTTCTGCTAAATGACTAACCTAACAGGTATCAAACTCTACACAAGTCAGGAAGCTAAATGACTGACCTCAGGGTATCAAACTCTACCACAAGTCAGGAAGGGTTCTGCTAAATGACTGACCTACCAGGGTATCAAACTCTACCACAAGTCAGGAAGGGTTCTGCTAAATGACTGACCTACCAGGGTATCAAACTCTACCACAAGTCAGGAAGGGTTCTGCTAAATGACTGACCTACCAGGGTATCAAACTCTACCACAAGCCAGTCCCCATCAATAGGCAATTTGTGTATCTACAGAACATATTCACACAATGAGTGAGCTGGTACAGAGTAAAAATATATTCACTTTTCCTGCACTTGTTGCTTGGCCAGTCATCTTGATTTTCAGCAAAGCTAATCCAGATTTTTTGTACTTTTCTCGTTCTGCTAATTTGTGAAGTGCATGCACACGGAGAGTTTCTATAATTCCAGAGACTGCTTCCTGTGTTATCTGTAAGTCCTGGCTGTATCTTGTAATTAATTCCTGTAAAACCAGAATAAATATCTTAATCAAATAATATATATTCAGATTTATATTCAGATTCACATTTTAATTAGTTGTTTAACTAGATTGTCTCCCCTTAGCATCTAGAAATAGGGCCGGACTGCATAGCGCAATGATAACCAGTAGAGAGGTACATGTAGCTTACAGAACATCCACTTATGGTTCCAATTACAGCTACAGATACCTTTAGAGATTCTATATAGACCATCGATGATGCCTTTGGAGATTCCCTTCCCTTTTCTATATATAGACTATTGATGATACCTTTAGAGATTCCCTTTGCTTTTCTATATATAGACCATCGATGATGCCTTTGGAGATTCCCTTCCCTTTTCTATATATAGACTATTGATGATACCTTTAGAGATTCCCTTTGCTTTTCTATATATAGACTATCGATGATACCTTTGGAGATTCCCTATGATTTTCTTTATATAGATTATATAGATTTTCTATACATATGTAACTACAAGGAAGGATACCTTTGGAGATTCTCCTCTGGTATTCTATATATAGACTATGATACCAGTACCTTTGAACATTCCTCTCAGTTTTCTATATATAGACTTAAATACATTTGGAGATTCCCCTCAGTTTTCTACATATACTGTAATACCTACTTTGGGGATTCTCCTCTGTTTTAATATAGACTATGATACCTTTGGGGATTCCCCTCTGTTTTAATATAGACTATGATACCTTTGGGGATTCCCCTCTGTTTTAATATAGATTCTCCTCTGTTTTAATATAGACTATGATACCTTTGGGGATTCCCCTCTGTTTTAATATAGACTATGATACCTTTGGGGATTCCCCTCTGTTTTAATATAGACTATGATACCTTTGGGGATTCCCCTCTGTTTTAATATAGACTATGATACCTTTGGGGATTCCCCTCTGTTTTAATATAGACTATGATACCTTTGGGGATTCCCCTCTGTTTTAATATAGACTATGATACCTTTGGGGATTCCCCTCTGTTTTAATATAGACTATGATACCTTTGGGGATTCCCCTCTGTTTTAATATAGACTATGATACCTTTGGGGATTCCCCTCTGTTTTATATAGACTATGATACCTTTGGGGATTCCCCTCTGTTTTAATATAGACTATGATACCTTTGGGGATTCCCCTCTGTTTTAATATAGACTATGATACCTTTGGGGATTCCCCTCTGTTTTAATATAGACTATGATACCTTTGGGGATTCCCCTCTGTTTTAATATAGACTATGATACCTTTGGGGATTCCCCTCTGTTTTAATATAGACTATGATACCTTTGGGGATTCCCCTCTGTTTTAATATAGACTATGATACCTTTGGGATTCCCTCTGGACTATGATACCTTTGGGGATTCCCTCTGTTTTAATATAGACTATGATACCTTTGGGGATTCCCCTCTGTTTTAATATAGACTATGATACCTTTGGGGATTCCCCTCTGTTTTAATATAGACTATGATACCTTTGGGGATTCCCCTCTGTTTTAATATAGACTATGATACCTTTGGGGATTCCCCTCTGTTTTAATATAGACTATGATACCTTTGGGGATTCCCCTCTTTTTAATATAGACTATGATCCCCTCTATTTTAATATAGACTATGATACCTTTGGGGATTCCCCTCTGTTTTAATATAGACTATGATACCTTTGGGGATTCCCCTCTGTTTTAATATAGACTATGATACCTTTGGGGATTCCCCTCTGTTTTAATATAGACTATGATACCTTTGGGGATTCCCCTCTGCTTCCGTCCTCATTAGTGTAAGGTGGCAGCCATAACTTAATTTTTTCCTTGTTCAGTAATTCCCGGACTTGCTTCTGGTGCAGCTCTTGAGCATAAGTCCCATCTACACCGCTGTCCTCCATGATTCTGTAAGAATTAATTAGCTACTTGAAACATGGCTCTACAGCTGGCTGTAAATACATTTTTTAACATTCTGAGGAGTCCATTGATTGATTTGACTTTTTTATTGAAAATCAGTAAAGGCTTGTTCTAAAATAGAAAGGGGAAAAAAGAAATTTACATAAACCAGGATATATATATATATATTTTCATTTGCCCAGGACTGACTCCCAAAAAGGGAATTTATGGGACCATAATAACCTCCTATAACTCCTGTTGGTGTACTGATATGTGGAACATGATTCGTGACCTCGTTATGATCGTTGTCCTCACGTAACAACGTCATAGAGAAATTGACGCCTGTCATCTGCTAGCTATATAGGAATGGCGAAGTTTAAATGAGAACACTTTCTAATGTCTGCAAACATCGCTAGCTAAAGCACCGATTCCATTAAATGCAAATAAAACATGTACACAAGTAAATTTCCATTCTTTAAAAACCACCAAAAACAATGACTCGATAAACTACAGGCATCTTATATTGGTGGCAGGACCTACATGACCAAGGACCCTGTTGATTGTGCTAATAATATACACATATGTAATAACTTAATCAGTGTTTAATGAATGTAGTGTAGCAGGTTTTAATTGTACATAGTGATATGATCGCCTTCTAGCTTCGCGCCAGAGTGAATTTCCCTTTAGTTCAGTCGGTAGAGAGCGCGGACCAGTAAGTCCGGGTTCACGACGAGCCCGGCTGGCTGCACACTACTCTCGTCCTGTTACATTTGGTACCGTAGACCACTCCAAGTGAAAGTATTGGTAGGCTTCCTTGGAGAGAGAATATGGGTTGGTCTGTGTTCGGGGCGAACACGTTTGAAGAGAGAGAATAGTGTAGCAGGTTTTAATTGCACATAGTGATATGATCGCCTTCTAAGCTTCGCGCTAGAGGGAATTTCCCTTTAGCTCAGTTGGTAGAGCGGCGGACCAGTAAGTCCAGGGTTGCGGGTTCGAGTCTGGCTGGCGGCACACTGCTCTCGCCCTGTTACAGTAGATAATTTTGTTGACTTCATTGTCAATTTGTCATTGACACGCAATAATTCATATAAGTTTGGATTTTTCAATGATCCATGCAAATGTTTCAACGCGACTTCAGTATGCATTGAAGTGTAAACAATCATTCACTTTTTCAGTCATGGCAGAGATTTCATTTGATTTTGTTCTATATGCTTGTTCTATTAGCTTATAAAAAGGGTTGTCGTTTCCCCTCCATTATCAAAATGTCGCCTGGTATGATAAACCCCTATAACAAATGAAGGTGATTTAGTTTGTGGCTTTTACTAAAATTGAGACAATGAAGTTTATCCCATTTTGATAAATAATGCACTAATATTAGGCCATAAAAAATGTCTGTTAAGGGTTACTCGACCGACCCTAATTTTTTACCCTGACCCTAATTTTTTTCAATTTTTCTACAAAAAAAAATTAAGTCAGGATAACGATCTCAGACTCCGGTTCCGGCCATTTCTGTTAGTGTGAAAGACACTATATGTATATCCCGACCTACCGACCCTATTTTTTTTTTTTTTTTTTTTGCCAATGTAACCCTAAACAGACTTCCTCATTTAGTTAGATATATGTACCTGCCTTATTGATTACTCAAACAGGTAGCCAAGACTATAACTGTTACTCAAATGGGGATATATTATAACTGTTACCCATATTAGATATGCAAGGTTGTGCTTAATCCAATAATCAGACCATAGGTATTAAGCACGCTGATAAGCCAAAGACCCACTATAGACTAATTTATATTAGTCTATAGTGGGTCTTTGACTTATCAGCGTGCTAAATACCTATGATCAGACGTCGATATTGAGAAACTTTTGATGGGCAAGGAACACAAACAGAAACTGTCATGTAGGGCTAATAATTTCATTGTGATCGACACATGGAGCAAATATAGCAGGTAAACTTACCTTACGCGAACGCTTCTGTTCAGTATTCAGACGACTATGGCGAAAAGGAAAATTGCAATGTAATCTTCTGCTTCTATTTTGGTCGATTTTATCATAAAAGTTGTTTTGATTTTGCAAGTTCGCCAAAACGTTTGATTCGGTAGTATCTCGAATCAATTTAACAAGCTTTCTGTTTACAACGATTGAGTGCAGTTTTGTAGGTTGTCTCCCCTTACAACACGATTCGTGGAGAGAAAGCATCAAACATATCGAAATTATGGTAAGTTGTACGTTTTTGTAGCCAGGGTATTCTCAGCTGTGTTTCGCAATTCTACTTGCGTAGTTAAATGGCTTTAAAATGCACGTGATTAGCTGTATGTAAAATTCACTTTTGTTGCTCTGGACTTTAGCAAGTCCAGTATACTAATAGCCCTGCACGAGCCCCAGCCTAAAATCAGAAACATATAAGACTCTAAAGTATTCTATGTTTCTGTTCAAATGCACACTTCTTAGTTACATACTGTACATGTACATTGTGCACAGAAACATTTAAAATATGTTTCTGATTTACATAACAAGGCATAACATGTGATTTAATTCTACTAGTTTCTTTTCTTTTCTATTTAAAGAAGAAAAACCTAATTATATTACCTAATTTAAGGACATACTTTAAAGTAGACTTATATATATATAATGTCTCAGTGAGTCAAACATATTCTAGTACACGAGCCGGTCAAACAAACTACATGTAGACAGTCAGTGAGTCACTGGGCAAAACAATTAACATGCTTTGATCTGATAAATATAAAGCATAATCATTTTTTTAAATTTTAAATAGATCTAAAAAAATCGGATTTGAACATTGGTTTTATTTGTCTATACAGTGCCACAGGCCTGGGGTGTTGCGTATGCGTATCCTATGATTTTTACCATTTGTTGCCATAAATTTGCATTATATATATACATGTATATGTTTCCATTACTGCGGAGAGCAGCGCCAAGGCAACTCATAAATCGGAACAGGTGAAACCCAGAGTACAAAAATTTTTTAGCCACCATGCATGCAGGTCATATGCATGCAGCACCCCACTTCGCATCGCTCTTTTAAATGTTAAGCATACTTAAATCAATATGAAAAGAAGAGATGTAATTAAGGTGCGATAACTTTGGAAAAAAAAGTTAACATAACAACTTTTACCTACAACCGCAAGTTGGGTTATAAGGAAAGTGACGCATCAATTCCGAAGAATTAATTTTGTACTTCAGCAAATCCAAGCATTTCCATCCTCGATACTTCAGGGGTTCTGATCACTTACAATCTCTACACCCCGGGACTGTCTCATAGTAAAACTGATAGCAGCTAAGAGGAAAAAATATGAACGAATCACGGCCAGCAAAATTTCCTTTGAAGACTACAGAGAGACGTCCAACTTCAAAGCCACACATACAGTCAATATGTAACCATAGTGTACTGTTATACGGCTCTTTTGATCTGCATCAAAGGACTAAATTACCTGTTCTGTTCTGTAGCCTCCATTTTTGTTATGAGATAGTCCTGGGGTGTAGAGGTTGTAAGTGATTGGAATCCCTGGAGTATCGAGGATGGGCATGATCTATCTACATGAACTGAGATAATAGTGGACTGTATGAAAATTCATTTAGGGGATCAAACGGGTAAAAATTAACATTTTCATCGATAGTTTACTGTTTATAGTTTTACTTTGTCGGGACATTTAGATTTCCTTGACTTGATGACATTTAAGTAAATAATATTAATAAGAACTATTTACAGTAAAACAGGCATGGTTTCCAGAATTCAAGTTATTCTAAACGCTATTTTATCTGACACACAAATCGATTGATTATCAATATCAATATAGATCAATAACAATCAATCAGTTAACGAGACATGTCAGTCTTGGAAAATTTGGAAACAATATATTTGTACCAACAACAGTATGCATGTGCCATGCAGGCCTCATTAGCACAGTTCACACATAGAACTGCAAGACCAATATTTAAAGATGCTCCACTGCTGACAGAGCAAAAATGATATTCGTCATTTGAACATTAATTGGTGTCTAATCGTGTATATATATATATATATATGCCTAATTAACACAAAAAAATATATAAAACAATTCATTTTGCCTTTGGTGCATGCACAATCAGTACTTCATTCCATACAGGATATAGTGCCATGGAATTTTTTCGGGATGCAGTTAATTATTTTTCATATTTTTAACTTGAAGTAAAATTAGAAGCTCAAACTTTTCAGAGGTGGTAATGGTGTAAAGTAAGAAACTTTTGTAACCAAGAAAAATACTAAATCGTCTGCTTCTGATTTTGATAGTGAAAAAATACCATTTGTCAGCGGTGGAGCATCTTTAATTCCTGATATTCCAGTGGCATTGACTGCCTTCTTCTCTTGACTGTCAATGGTTATATTGCTCAGTATAAAATTTGATATCATAAGACTATCATACCAGGTATA
Source organism: Argopecten irradians (assembly GCF_041381155.1). Lineage (NCBI taxonomy): Eukaryota > Metazoa > Mollusca > Bivalvia > Pectinida > Pectinidae > Argopecten > Argopecten irradians. Next base: position 2,343,318 of record NC_091149.1, read on the forward strand.
TGGATATAAAGGATAGATATATTCTACCTGATGGTCACAAAATGTTGTAATACCTGAGGCTTACAGAGAGTTTTACAGCATTTTGTGATCCCGAGGGTAGAATATTCCTATCCTTCATATCCAAATATGAAAGATTATTTTTCTGTCGTACATCAACACTTTATTGCAATATTATTTCTATGATTTTTGGAATAAAGAACAAAACAAAGTGCGACTGCAAGTCAGTTCTCCGTACATGAAAATTATGTGATATTTTCAATGTAAATCCCATTGATTGTATCTTTTAAAGTAAACCCAGCCTAATTTCTGAAAAAAATGTTAAAATTGTACCTAGAAAATATAATTTTGTTGAGGATATGACGTCATGAGGCTTTATTGCATGAGTAGCCATGCAATACAGCCTCATGCAACATGAGTCACCAGTTGGTAAAGAGAAATTCTATTCTTTACCAACCCACAGGTCTCTGGGCTGTGGCGTTATGCATAGATATTTAAAATTCTTTCACAACATATGTAGCTTTCCACCACTTGTAAGTTGTCCCAAATGGAAAAGTTGCTACGATAGCCATATATATACATATCTAGAATCTGTTATTTACGGTTATTATGCCAGATGTCTATTAAAGATGGTCCACTGCCGGGAAATTGTATTTTTTCATTATCAAAAACAGGAGCAGACGATTTAGTATTTTTCTTCGGTTACAAAAATTACTTACTTTACACCATTACCACCATTGAAAAGTTTGAGCTTTTAATTCTACGTCAAGTTAAAAATATGAAAAATAATTAATTGCATGCCGAAAAAATTCTGACGCACTATGTCCTATATGGAATGAAGTACTGATTGCGCATGCACCAAAGGCAAAATGAAAATATATATATTATTTTTGTGTTAATTAGACATACATACACACGATTGAACACCAATTATTGTTCAAATAATGAATATCATTTATGCTCTGTCGGCGGTGGAGCATCTGTAAGTGGCTGTCTCCAGATATCCAAGAAGTAGTTGCCAGATATTTCTATACCTACTGTCATTTTCATATATCAGGCTTATACACCGTTCACATGCATATCTTTTATCAAAACCAAATAATCTCATGTATATTTTCAGGTCTGAATGGAAGCAGTGGATACTTGTTGTACAGTTTTCTCTGAAGTCATAATTTCTGGAACATCTTCCCTATAATGGATCCAGTGAATGTGAACAACAAAACAAAGCAACTGTTTACAAATGAGATTGTACTAGATCCAGTCACTGGATATCTTTCCCAAACGTTTCCTCCAAATGAAACTCCTGTGGTTGAGGTGTCTTTGTCTGGCCAAGAGTCTGCATCTGAATTGTCATTTCATCAAGCTGTGATGGAAATCATTCCCAATCAAGCTTCTGCTTCTGATACACTCAAGGTTCCATCAGCTGAAAGTCTACATGATGTTGGTTCAGCACAATATTCCCAACTGTCTAACGTCACTATATCAGCTCTTGATAAATCATCAGAAAGAAGCCATGGATTAGCAGAAGCTGAAACAGCATCAAATATAAAGGCAGCACTTTCATCTTCTTTGAAATCGTCATGGACAGTTTCTTCAATGATTGGTGAACAAGATGCAGGGCAGTTGCAGTTAAGTCAGGAGCAACATAATTTTTCTGCCAATGAAGAAGAGTTTAGAGTTCAAAATGCTGTACCAGTTGTTGACTTGGTCACAATACCTTGGAAACCTGCTACTGAAGAATCCAGCATTAATGCTGAACCTAGTACAACTCCTCATGTAATCAATGTTGGGAACATATCAACATCTTTAGTTCTCCAAAATGCACAAGAGGATTTCTCTGTCATTAGTGAAGAGTCCACGTCCATGCAAGAGGAATCACTTCCTATTGATGCGGTCATAGAAACTATTCAGGGATATGTTGACCATGCCACAACGTCTGATGAAAATGAACAGTCCAATAGAGTGCAAGAAAAAGTGCAACATACTGCAGATTGGAACTTTGATATGAATATGGCGTTGGATATACACTCAAAGAAGCACTCAGAAAATGTAATGAATGAGGCCGGTGGAAGTAAGCCAATACTGATTAGCAGTGTACAAAGTGGAAAGTTCACTGTGACCTCTAGAGGATTGGCACCTCCAGTACAACCCGGCGTCAGCTTGATACGAAATGCCACAATTAGTACCGGGATTGGCCAACAGAATATACAACCTATCGCAAGTGCACAGCCTATGGACCAGCCTCTTCACATCCAGAATGAAATGTATCGCTTAGGCCTGCATGTACAGATTGATAAAGTTCCTGAACACGATAATGTGACTTTGGCCAACCCTGAGCAATCTTTTGTCGTACCTGAAGAAAATGCATTGACGTCAACGCCCACTGAGGTTGGAAATCTGATGATACAGTCATCATCGAAAGAATTGTTTTGGAAGAAACTTTCTACCGGAAAAGATCAAGAAAATACAGGTTTATCAACCAAAACCAATATCACTGGAAGCAAGACACACGAGGATTCTTCAATGCTTAATGTAGATCCGAAGGAATACGTACAAATTGATCTTGAAAAACCGCCTAGTGCAACCTCTTCTAATCCAAATGGTCCTCCACAAACGGCCTTCATTCCATCAAGTTTATTGGCTTTACAATCACAGGAATCTACACTGCCTTTAACCATTGCAGAATATAACCCAGAGAAGACGTCTAGTAGTAACTTCCAGGTTAGAAGGGAGATTGCTCGTATTGTTATACTCCCAACAGGTACTGAACCGAATGACAATACTGATGACGTAATGAAAGAATTAAGTAAAGACAAAAATACCGTGACAAAGAAGGCACTATTGGTTCCAATTAAAAGCGTATCGAGAGGAACTTCCAAAGAATCTACTGACCCAGGGAAGGCGCTGACACAAAGTGGAGGGGGAGATTCGTTAGACCCGAAAGGATGTTCAGGTGAGGATAAAGCGGGAGTGGATAAAAATGTATCCAATGACATAATTGAATGTGAAGTGAATGTGCTGCAAAGGCCGAAAAAGATTACTAGATATTTCAAAGAAAAGGCCAAACATCAGGAAACCAAGCAAGACATTAATTCACCTGCAGTAAATGAAGACGACGTATCCGTTGACGCGTAAGTTGACAACTTTGATTTACAATGATACCACTACCTTACCTGGTCACTCTCTCCAATATAAAATTTGTATCGTTTGATGGATTTCATACACTCGTATACTAATATAATTTTATGTCAAAATTGGAATTAAAAAAAAAAGAATAAGAATCTCTCATAATGTATTTATTACCATAGTGAAATTACTTTATTTAATTGTTGACCTGTTGCACTTTCAATTCATATAAGTTGCTTTGCACTTGATGTTAAGCTGAAGAAAAATAAACACTTATATGCACTGTATAAGAAAAACGTCACAGTCCAAAGTAATGAATCTGGTGAAAATATGGATGAAAATCCGTTTGAGCACTAGAATGATCCTTGAATTCAAGAGAATGTATAATGCTGATGTACCATGGACTTTGTTTTATTTCCAGGTCCGTAGAGAAAAACACAAAACAGGAGGAGATAATTGACCAGAGTTCTCCTCCAGCAGGAAGTGTACAAAGCTCAGCTGTTGGTCAAGGTAAGAAATAAACGAAATCTTAACCTACTGGTTTGCTGATTATGTTAACGTCCTATATATGTAACATTTTAAAACATTGAATTTTAAGAAATGTAGGAACACTTTGTAAATTGTAAAAAAAAAACCTGAAAACTTTGTTAACTGTACAAAATGATTTTGTGTATCCTTTGTAGAAATGAAAGGCCCCAAACCGTTCATATGTGACCAGTGCGGCCGAGGTTTCAGTCACTTGGGGGACTATAACAGTCACGTGAAAACTCATAAAGACGGGATGCCTTTTAGATGTACGGAATGTGGAGTTGGCTTCAGGAAGAGTGGACATTTAATCAACCACAAGCGAGTACATACGGGCGAGAAACCATTTGTATGTAAATTATGTAATAGCACATTTGGGCAACTTGGGACATTGAAGCGACACATGCGTATTCATACTGGCGAGAAACCTTATGAATGTCCCACATGTAAGAAGAACTTTTCACAACTAAGTTACATGAAGGTGCACATGAGATGTCACACCGGAGAAAGACCATTTAAATGTATAGTTTGTGATCATAGTTTCTTGCAAAGCGGCGATTTGAAGAAACATATGTTGAGGAAACATAACACCCAGAAAGAGCTGTCGTGTCCTCACTGCTCTAAGAAGTTTGGAGATCAAATCGATATGAAACGCCATGTCAAAACACACGAGGGTAAACTGGAATGTAAAACGTGCGACAAAAAATTCGATGATGTAGAAAGTGCAAAAGTGCATAAACAGATGTTCCACTCCAAAGAGCTGCCACATCACTGTGAGACGTGTGATATTGGCTTCAAGCTCAAAGGCGATCTCAAGTCCCACATGCGGAAATGCCATCCTCCTGATGTGAAGGATAAACCAAAATCTAAGGGGAAGGGCAAGAAGCGTGGGAGGAAGAAAGGAAAACAGACTTATGACAGCGATGAGGATGAAGATTTGGAGGAATATAACGAAGAGGAGAGAGTAAATTACGTCAATGTTAATAAGAGAGTAGACGACGACTTCGAGGAATCGAAAGCCATGACAGATGATGAGAAAGATGAAAGAGAAACGGTGGTGAGGGGAACGAGAAAGAGAAAAGCCAGTAAATTTAAGCTTAGAAAGCTTTTACCGCCTGAAAATCAGGATCGTACAAAGCGGACGAGGCGTTCAGTTGTGTGAAACAAATTAACCTGGTGTATTAGTATACACATACATATTACGATTATACTGATTTAAATCATAGATAGTCTCCTCTACATTAAAGTTAACAGTCGTTACGATTATACTGATTTAAATCATAGATAGTCTCCTCTACATTAACGTAAACAGTCGTTACGATTATACTGATTTAAATCATAGATAGTCTCCTCTACATTAAAGTTAACAGTCGTTACGATTATACTGATTTAAATCATAGATAGTCTCCTCTACATTAAAGTTAACAGTCGTTACGATTATACTGATTTAAATCATAGATAGTCTCCTCTACATTAAAGTTAACAGTCGTTACGATTATACTGATTTAAATCATAGATAGTCTCCTCTACATTAAAGTTAACAGTCGTTACGATTATACTGATTTAAATCATAGATAGTCTCCTCTACATTAAAGTCAACAGTCGTTACAATTATACTGATTTAAATCATAGATAGTCTCCTCTACATTAACGTAAACAGTCGTTACGATTATACTGATTTAAATCATAGATAGTCTCCTCTACATTAAAGTCAACAGTCGTTACGATTATACTGATTTAAATCATAGATAGTCTCCTCTACATTAAAGTTAACAGTCGTTACGATTTCACAAAGCTGATCCTCGTTTACTTCGGAACGTTTCTGATTAACTCATTAATTCTCGAATGTTACTGATAGATTCACAAATGTAAAAGATACTTTCACAGTCTCGAATGTTACTGATAGATTCACAAATGTAAAAGATACTTTCACAGTCTCGAATGTTACTGATAGATTCACAAATGTAAAAGATACTTTCACAGTCTCGAATGTTACTGATAGATTCACAAATGTGAAAAATGTGTTCAGTCTGATATATTCCCGAATGTAAAAGATACTTTCACAGTCTCGAATGTGACTGATAGATTCACAAATGTAAAATACATTTTCAGTCTTCGAACGTTTCTGATAGATTAACAAATGTAAAATATATGTTCAGTCTGATAGATTCCCGAATATAAACGATACTTCACAGTCTGGAACATTTCTGATAGATTCACAAATTTAAAAGATATTCCTCGAACGTTTCTGATAGATTCACAAATTGAAAAGGATATTTTCAGTCTTCGAACGTTTCTGATAGATTCACAAATGTAAAAAATATTTTCAATCTTCGAACGTTTCTGATAGATGCACAAATGTAAAAGATATTTTCAGTCTGAAAGCTTCCCGAATGTAAAAGATACTTTCACAGTCTCGAATGTTACTGATAGAATCACAAATGTAAAAGATACTTTCACAGTCTCGAATGTTACTGATAGATTCACAAATGTAAAAGATACTTTCACAGTCTCGAATGTTACTGATAGATTCACAAATGTAAAAGATACTTTCACAGTCTCGAATGTTACTGATAGATTCACAAATGTGAAAAATGTGTTCAGTCTGATATATTCCCGAATGTAAAAGATACTTTCACAGTCTCGAATGTGACTGATAGATTCACAAATGTAAAATACATTTTCAGTCTTCGAACGTTTCTGATAGATTAACAAATGTAAAATATATGTTCAGTCTGATAGATTCCCGAATATAAACGATACTTCACAGTCTGGAACATTTCTGATAGATTCACAAATTTAAAAGATATTCCTCGAACGTTTCTGATAGATTCACAAATTGAAAAGGATATTTTCAGTCTTCGAACGTTTCTGATAGATTCACAAATGTAAAAAATATTTTCAATCTTCGAACGTTTCTGATAGATGCACAAATGTAAAAGATATTTTCAGTCTGAAAGCTTCCCGAATGTAAAAGATACTTTCACAGTCTCGAATGTTACTGATAGAATCACAAATGTAAAAGATACTTTCACAGTCTCGAATGTTACTGATTGATTCACAAATGTAAAAGGTACTTTCACAGTCTCGAATGTTACTGATAGATTCACAGTCTCGAATGTTACTTATAGATTCACAAATGTAAAAGATATTTTTACAGTCTCGAATGTTACTGATAGATTCACGAATGTAAAAGATACTTTCACAGTCTCGAATGTTACTGATAGATTCACAGTCTCGAATGTTACTGATAGATTCACAAATGTAAAAGATACTTTCACAGTCTCGAATGTTACTGATAGATTCACGAATGTAAAAGATACTTTCACAGTCTCAAATGTTACTGATAGATTCAAAAATGTAAAAGATACTTTCACAGTCTCGAATGTTACTGATAGATTCACGAATGTAAAAGATACTTTCGTAGGTTTCCATTAACCGACAGATTCACACACATTGAGCATAGTAAACGTCATAATCTATGTATGACGTCGCATGATTGTTTCAGTAGACGGAAACGTCACATCAAAGCCGGATTTTTACTGATTTATATAGAGAGAAAATTGAAAGTTTTACTTATATTTCTATTAATAAATATTATGTGATAAATAAAATCTTACACTCGTGACACTGTGATATGAAATTTATCAAACTCGTTAAATAATTTGATATGCCACTCGCCTAATGCTCGTGGCATATTATTAAATTATTGAACTCGTTTGATAAATACCATATCACATAGCCACTCGTGTAAGATCCTCTGTATTGTTACCATTGCTTAGTCATGTGTTTATATCTATACCGCATACACTATGTATTTCCAAATAAGTTTTCAAGCTATCAATCAATCAACTCATGTCGTATTGATTTGTTGATTTCTATTCTAAATAGCAATATACAATTACATGTATTTAAACATTTATATAACCGTTTTTACTGCAATCGTTTTGATCATGTAATGCTTATTAGGCGATGTATCATCTGACATTTTTGATGAAGCAGTCTTAGAAAATATTACCGTATAACTAGTTATTTTGATGATAGCTGAAATTAATTTGAAACGTGAAATATTGAGAAATAATTGAATGGTTTACACCCATAAAACAAGATAGTTTTTTCTATCGTTTTTGTGAAATTTTGACGCGAGTGTAAACTGGCTATACCTTATGTATATATATATATATTCTTGTATGTTTTTTCGAGATGAAATTTATTACTGAAATGAACGCAAATCATGGATACATTCTATCACATAGATAAAAATTAATTGCGGCTTAATTAACTTCTTTAATTCATAATGTGTTGGCATGCCGGCGACATCTTATTTTCTCAATATGACGTCACAATGTTGATATACAAATGTACAAATAAAGTAAGTAAAATATGACACAGACGTCACACAGTTTACTGTTAGATAAGCACTGTGAATATTTACGTGTTTAATTTCGCGATTTGGCGGTTTAAACATTTTGCGATGTGATTTTTTCGCGATTACTGCACCTGTCAACTATATATTTACAATATAGTTTCATATATTCACCAAACATTACGCGCGAGGGAATTTACGCGCTAAAAATCCTTCGCGGAAATTAAACCTTATCATCGCGTTAACATCCTCGCTTACAGTGCATTGATTTTTTTCAATCGTGTATTAAAATACAGGGACTTCTCTGATATTATCTAAAAGGGCATCTGTGAGATTTACATATGAAGTACTATGATTATGATGTTAGGAAGTAATAAAAAAAAGAAGTTCTGCCTATAAATACATAAATATGTTTGTATTAATGTGCTTTCCTGTCTAATGAATAAAGAACTGCCATTTAAAAGGTTTATCAATTGTCATTATTGTCAATCGATATTGTATTTGGGGCGAAACTTCGCCACGAATTCATGATTTGCGACAATATACAAAATTCATTGTACCTGTTACTAATTTGTTTCCGGTAATGAATTTATTCCAAGTCTAATATCCCGTGTATTGCCCTAAAAACGACCACTCATGAGAATAAGTTTGCTTTCACATTCTTCAACAACTTTCCATTCATGAAGTGCTACTATTTAGGATTTATTTGCTTCTGAACTTTTATATCGGTACAAAGATGTGTTCATTTGACCACAGCCAACAGCATCATTGTTTCCTAAAGCACTCGATGAGGTGACAGGTGTACGGAAAATATGACATAATCAATCATTTGACAATAATGTATTTGTTTTTGATTACGGTATGTTGTTGGATAAGCCCATTATTTAGTACTTGTTTACTTTGTATTCTGCAACTTTTATCAAAAGTATCAACAAGTTATCTTGAAATAACTTCTATGGAACAATAAGAATGAACTAGGATAATATAGTACCCATGTACTCCAGAAGAGGAAGTGTCATCTGCTTCAAAGACTGATGATCCATAAAATAAATTACCTATTAATAGTTCATGTGATAGAGATTATTACGAGTACCCCGGTAATAAATTCGTGTATGCAACTTCAAGGTTGAACAAAAGCCAATGAAAACATTATTAGATATATGACATCGGTACAGTCATATCCTTAGTTATGATTAAAAGACCTTCGAAATCACCGACTTTGAGGGATAATTAAACTACGTAGAAATACAGGACTAAACTGTAACAAACAAGAGAGAAGTAACGTTACACAAAACCACACAAATATAATAACGACCTAGAATCTGCTCATAACATATTTTATCAGGTGCCAGTAATCTTTGAAAACACTAACAAGTGCAACTTTATAAATTTATATTTATTGTTTTTTAAACATCAATCAATTTTGTACATGATACAAAATAGTTACCCTGAATACAAATATTTGTATATGATTGTGAGTATATTTTGTAAATAAATAAAATGTAATATATATAGTAAAAATGTAAAAGCACTGAATTGTTCCTGTCACAGTATTTACCACTGACTATAAGTAAACAGCTATAATATATTGTATCTATTTGCCCTGTCTCGATTTAGACCTTTTTTCAGGACGTGCTGATTTTTGTTTTTCCTTTGAACGATCTCTGTCACCATTTTTGTCGGCTTTTGGTCTCCGCGTATTTGACCTTACTCTTCTACTTCCGGGTCGACTGTCATACATCCCCCTCCCTGCTAATCTGGCTACAATGGAAAAATAAGTTATAAATGAGAATAAAGTCGTATGAATGTTTTATGAAAGTCGAAATTTTAATATTTAGTATAGCTATTGTCGAAAATGTGTATTTATGTCAATTATTCTTGAAAAGATTGCGTGACATTTTAACTTGATAATCCGATAACTTCATTTTACCCATCCTCGATATTCCAGGGGTTACAATTACTGATTTAATCCACGTCAGTGATAGTAACTCCTGGAGTATTGAGGATGCATTTTGTCATGATTAGCCATACTTTGAGTAAGGATTTGAAAATAAACTTCTATATAAATATTTTAATGATTAATAGTTTATTATTTATGTATTTATTGATTAAATAGTACACCTAGATTCAGATGTGTTGGGGATTTTATAATTTTGATGGCAAACCTGATATCAAAAAGGGTATGGTCCCATGAGTTATATAGTATGCGATTTTTTTAAACTATACGCAATGTAGTGCGTTACTGTCTTTAAAATTAAGGCGTTTCTTTGATATTAAACTGCAATATCTTAGGTTAAATAAACTAGAATATATTTAGGATTTTACTTCCTCAGTATGCAAATGGCCAAGTCAAACATTTTTATTCTGGTTTTTTACGTTCACAAAGATAAATTATATAATTGTCATGTTCCGAAATATCACACCTGATGGATATTAAATTACATTGTATTATAATTAATTTTTCTTTGTTTTCATACTAAATCTGGCTTTCTGATTGGCCAATTTTTTTTTTTTTTTGCATACCTCTATGAAACAAAAAATCGAGAATGGCGCGAAACCCCGACGTTATCATGACGTCACCATAGAGATGTTGACGTTGCGTAATGATTCGGAAAAACGTATCCCTTGAAAAACCACTATAATGTTACATTTAAACATACTTATATTTATCAAATAGAGTATAAAATTAATTATAAGTATTGATGTCATTATTTTTTAATTTTATCGGGTTATGAAAAAAAATTGTTTGCAAACTTACGCGGATTCACACAATTTGTAAACAATTTTTTTTTCATACTCCGATAAAATTAAGAGATAGTGACATCAATGCTTAAATGTTTGTTTAAATGTTATGAACTTGTTTGGTGAAAATCTCAGAAAAACTATAAACAAAAAACAAAGGACGAACGGAAATAAAGAAAATCATTGAAATTACTCACCCGTGAAATCATCATTAATGGACTCCTCATCATTCAACAGTGGTACGTAGGTATCCGAGGCCCCGCTTGATTCTGAAATTATCATTAAAGATAATGATCTCATGAAAACTACTTTACAGAAAACATATACTAGTATATTAGATATGCTCTGATTTTCCGTTATTTTCACTGGCTAATAGTGTACATGGTCAACTGACATACAATATATAGCATATTGATTTCGTGTGTCCATTTACAGAAACACCGAGTCAATATGACATGGCAAACTTTATTGTAAAAACGCTGCATTCTTCAGGGTGGCGTTCTTTGACCAACTCTTTTCTTGTAATTAATATACACATTAGAAACTGCTTTGGACAATTGTTATATATAAAGAAACGACATATCTAATATAGAAATTAAGGACTTTTGTTTCGGTTCATATGGTGTTATATCATCCTTGTAGAATTTTAAATAACGACCTCGGGCTACGCCCTCTGTCATTATTTATTCTACAGAGGTGACATGACACCATATGGACCTCAACAAAGGCCCGTGATTGATATATATCTGACGTCCAACACGATTTTGAAATCATCAAGATTTTAGCAGACGATTTACCAGGTGTCCAACATCTGGTGGATTCTGTATTTACAATCCTTACACCAGTCACAACTGAAATTCTAAATGTTCGTGTACTTGGCGCTATTTTTTACCGTTTTACTCGTATAGTGCATTTTACAGAAGACACCATTTTATCCTCCATAGAACCAGAATGTAATTTCTTTCATACCTACGGGTGTAATACTGGCTGGCCCAGGGCAATACACTCATGTCGCCTGAGGCGGTATTGCATGGCTACCCATGCAATAAAGCCTCGTGACGTCACGGCGTCAACAAAATCTCTATTTCCTGGGTAAAATTTTAACATTTTTTTTCACAATATTGACTGGTTTACTGTAAAAGATGTAAGCAACGGAATTTGTGTTGAAAATATCACGTTATTTTTCATGTATGGAAAATTGATTTCAAGTCATGGATTTCTTCGAATTTATTTCAAAATGGAGGGATACTATAGTTGTAAAATTGCAATAAACGTCGAGGTATGAAAGAAAAATACTCTTTCATAAGTGGATATGAAGGATAGGAATATTCTACCCTCGGGATCACAAAATGTTGCAAAAACCCTCGGCAAGCCTCGGGTTTTACTACATTTTGTGACCCTCGGGTAGAATATCCCTACCTTCATATGCACTTATGAAAGAGTCTTGTAATACTTACTGTCTACTCGTAGGAGAACCAATGTTTCCCTCTCCGTCAATATCTCATTTGCATATCTGTTCGGAACGTCTCGGAGAAATTTGATATTACCAGATTCGTCGCAAAGTTCAATATCAACTGAAAAGGTGAAACAGTGGTAAATATGGACTAAATATCAAATGAATATCCCGCTCAAATTGTGAAACAGTGGTAAATATGGACTAAATATCAAATGAATATCCCGCTCAAATTGTGAAACAGTGGTAAATATGGACTAAATATCAAATGAATATCCCGCTCAAATTGTGAAACAGTGGTAAATATGGACTAAATATCAAATGAATATCCCGCTCAAATTGTGAAACAGTGGTAAATATGGACTAAATATCAAATGAATATCCCGCTCAAATTGTGAAACAGTGGTAAATATGGACTAAATATCAAATGAATATCCCGCTCAAATTGTGAAACAGTGGTAAATATGGACTAAATATCAAATGAATATCCCGCAAAGTGATGATCTGATGGGACTTCCTGATAAATTTCAAATGACAAAATGTGTTTGCGGTTATATATGAAAATCGAATTCAAGTTACACTCAGGAATACTTCTAAACTTATGGGAATTCTTGAATTGATATTTTCACAAATAAACATCCTAAAAGTTCAAGAAGATATTCTACTTTTGACGTTTTCCTAAGTTGTCAGTCCTGGCGGGTAGGTATACAAACTTACGTCATGTGTTTGTTAGCATAACGTAAAAATGCGATATTTTGTGCATAAGAAACGACACGATTTCCACCCACAAACTACTACCTACATATGTAAGGTCAGTTAAATCCTTCATATGCAAACTTGGGATTGACTGCAACGTAACTTTTGTGTCGTTTTCTCAAAAATGATTACGTTTATCTCACAAGTAAATGACGTATTTAGGCTATCTGTACTGGTTGATACGTTAACGCCCTCGGATGGACCATCCTCGTTATTCCTAGGTATCACTGTCGATATAATCACCCCTGTACTATGTCATAGCAAAACTGAAGGCTACGTTTTCTTTGTGCGACAACAAGTGAGACACATATTTTGGTCTTTTGACGTACATCAAAAAGGAATCGAATAACGCTGCACTGTATGGTCCGTAGTTGGGTTTTCCACCATGTGATCTTCAAAGTGGTAATGGTCCAAGGGAGGGTATAACGACAGTGATACTTATCAACGATGCATGTCCATGTTTTTGTTCGACAAAAGTTAATATACAATGTACCACACTTACAGTCATTTTTACATCGACATTTCTGTTTAATACTTCTTAATAGATTGCGGGCCCGGCAAAAGGGGTTGAAGATTTCTTCCTCACAGTCTGTAAATAAAAAATATGCCTGTTATAACGTGTCCTAGACAACATTTACATTACTTATACCGGGTACACCGTATAATGTTAATCATGGTACTGATTTTAGTCTTGGGACCGGTATTCTGTTGTATCACATCGGATTTTCCGATGGTTGACAGACAGACAGACAGACAGACAGACAGACATTCTTTATTTCCTCTGAATCGAGATTGCGTACATGTCATTTTAACGTATTAAATCCAGAATCGTTGAATTGTTGACCAAATATGAATTTTATAAATCACTTTTTCGGAAAGCGATTTCCGGAGTGTCCGAAAATCAGCCCATGTGGTTGAAATCTAAATCCTACTACATGTTTGAGGCATGACTGGTCAGTACTCGGACAGGTGAGATAATTAGCTCACCCATTGTCCGTTTCGTAAGTGATATAATTTAAAAGCTACTGGGACCAGTTGGTCAATTAACTTCAAATGGTATTGAGTTATAAAGACACAATAAATAGTCTGTAATTAACCAAGATCTAAAATAATTAGATACCTAACAATGATTTTATTCTCGTAAACATACAAAAAGTAAGGTAGAGGATATACAGTATATCATGTCACAAAATGAAGTTGTGGAAGGAAACCAAAATATGAAGATGCTCCATCGCTGACAAATGGTATTTTTTTCAGAAACAGGAGCAGACGATTTAGTATTTTTCTTCGGTTACAAAAGTTACTTACTTTACACCATTACCAATATTGGAAAGTTTGAGCTTCTAATTTTGAATTAACTTCAAGTTAGAATATTAAAAATAATTAATAGTACCCCGAAAAAATTCCGTGGCACTATATCCTATACGGAAGGAAGTACTGATTGAGCATGCACCAAAAGCGAAATAAATTATTTAATGTTACTTTTGTGATAATTAGCCTTATATATACACGATTAAACACCAAATATTGTTCAAATGATGAATATAATTTATGCTCTGTTGGTGGTGGAGCAACTTAAAAAGATTAAATGAATGCTCACAAAGTACCACTACCATCATATATTCTTGTAGTTATTTAGAGCAAATAGGCTTAAAACATTTTGTTCAGTTATATCGACCTAATGAATTAAAATCCGTGTCCTTTGTATAGTAATCAAATAAATGTAATAATTAATAAATAATATGATAAGTTTATCATGCATCTTGCTATATTATTTAATATCTTTGACAATTCGTTATAGACTACCAGATCTAGTAGTTAGAATATTGATGAATCTTACTAAATTATGAAATATCTTTAGCAAACCTTCATATATTCTTAGCACATTTAGTAGTTAGAATATTGATAAATCTTACTAAATCTTGAAATACCTTTACAAAACCTTTATACATATATATATATCTACCTGACATATTTACAAGTTAGAATATTTACATGCCTTGCTAAATGATGGAAAAATCTTTGACAAACCTGTATAGACCTAAGGGATTTAGTAGTAAGGATATTTCTAAGTTCAAACAGCAGACATACTTACTACCCATAAGTATACTGTTATATTTCGGTTTAAACCAATACGTACCGCCATACCGCACTGTCACATAGACCATATTGTTTTCACTTTTCCTGTATGTCCAATTGAATTCCGTGTTAATTGTTACATAATCCACTGCACTCCGATAAATGATAGAAACGAATTTCTCCCGGACCACCTATATATCTATATCCTACCACAATGATGGTAGGGTCTGTGTACTAATAACGACTATATATAAGTACAGTCAGTTTTTAAATATACACCTACTTACCATTACAGGTAGTTTGTTATACACCTTGCCCCGCGATAGGGGATTACACGGGATTATAACTTAAGGATTAAACTAACAGGATAGGACTGGACGAAAAGAAATAACAGTGTTAGGTAATAGTATTACTGGTTAGGAATGTACACTATGGAGGAAAACAATGGGAAAAGGTGTTAAAGAGAAAACTAAGGGGGTTGATTAATTCGAGTACTGACATGGTCTATAATATAAACATTTGTGTAAGTGTGAGAACAGGGCTGAATAGCTTTTCTTTAGAAAAGGTGAAGTGACGGATAAAACAATTCAATCTGTCAAATATACATGTATATACATACATTTATTGTATTGGGAATTAACTTTTTCTCGTTAGATGGAAATTAAAGAAGAAATGAAATTTAAATGAGACGACAAAATTATGTTTGATATTTCGGAAATTATGATTAATATTGAATTTCCAAAAAAAGTAAGGGTATTTTTATGAACTGCGTCAATCACTTATAGGAATAACTGTCAAGCATATAGACTAAGCACAAGACTAAACAGTCGACCCATAAAGACCATCAAGATGGTAAACTCTCTTTGACAGAAATTGCTCCACACAGCTGTTTAAAGTTAACAGAGAAAAGAGAGAAAGTAAATGTCTGTTTTAAGGGTCAATTTAAAACTAGATTGTCCAAGTTCACTAATTACCTCCCCTTGTTTAGGTACGTTATTGACCCGTGTGTATTTGAAGTGGTAAGTCCTTTTTATACCAGGTAGTTTAAATCTGTGTACATACTGGAAGCTATGATTTATATTAAAGTAATGTATATATTTACATAATGATATCCACTCTTTAAGAGCTACTTAATGGTCTATCCGATTTGTTGAGTTTCAACATTTTGAATATTGGTACGTCGATGGTGAGGCCCTGCCAGGGCATCGATCCGGTCCCCTTCTTGATAATATGCCGATTTCGGGCACTACAAATTTCGAAGAGATAGAGATAAAAAATATGTTAATCAGGTGTTTTCCTAGACATGTATTTTCTATTTCGTTGAGACAACATAAATACCTGCTAACCTCTTTACCCCTTGGACCCCCGAATTTTAAATATTTTAGTTAATCTTGTTGAAGTGGCAAGTAGTTATTGGTTAAAACCGGTCTATGAGTCAAGAAGTGTATAGCTATTTTCTATGTAATATATTCAACAAACTGGTGACTCCATATACCTTGTCAAAATACTAGTTTGTTTACTGTGAGAATTTAACACATCATATATATTTTCAAATAATGAATGAAGTGGTTCACCTCCTTTGAGAGAGTAACCTGATGAAGTGGGGGGTTGAAACATAGAAGAGAATTACAGATAATCTGGAAGTGGGAAGCTTTATCCATTTCCATGATTAGGTACCAACTTTTTTGTTTAGAACTCAAATCATATATGTCAGACAACAAAAAGAATTTATTTAAAACATTTCAGATGAACTTGCTAGTTTTTTTATTCTTATTTATATGTTTGTTACTTCATCTATAATTTGCTAGATGCTATAGTAATGTGAGACTAATATAAACAAAATTGATTACATGGAACATTTTTATAAATTTACACTTTAGATGTATACATACACTTGTAAACACTTAGTACAGGTACCAGGGATGGGATGAAACTTTCTGTAATCATGTCACTATGCATGCATGGTGCCTGAAAAAAAGAACCAGCAATTTTTTATATCTGTTGAATATGACAAAAATTGAAATGATCAATTTCAAAATATATATAAATGAATAAATGTAGGTTCATTCTACAGGTTTTTTTTTTATTTTAGAGAAAACATTTTAAAGTTGTGAATGTGTCACTGATGCATTTGATAGAATCAAATATTGTTTCAAAAAAGATACAAAATTCATTATCTATAGTTCCAACAAAAATTCAGAATAATATATAAATGATACATGGCTGCAGTACATTTCAACTCTGTAAAGTTTGTCATATACACATGAACCAGGTACAGTTGTAATAAATATACAAACACTATTTATTATTATGACCAGAAATAATATTGTATGTGATCCTTCCCAAATATATCATAAAGAAACAGAGCCTAAAAAGCCTACATGTACATATGTCTAATTGTATATATCCAGAACATATACCATACATTTTATTTAAAAACCATTAACCTAGCCAAAGTAAATCCTATATACAATGTATGTGAATAACACTACCTACCAGAACATGTACAGAACAAAAACTTTACAAATTTAAAAAATCTATAAATATATATACCATCATAACAGTGTATGAGTATTGACCGGGTAGCAATACAGGGCATTCATTTACCCCTAAAGAGGCGCCCACTAAAGAACCGCTATTTACCCCAGGGTTACGTTTTTACGCGATTGGGGAACAGGTATGAAAACATGTGACCATATGTGGACCACCACAATAATGAAAAATTACTGCTAGTGACTATTTACATAATGATCAAAATACTAAGACATCCCATCACAATCAGCTGAGGCAGGGAGTACCGGTACGTAGTAGCCTAGGTACGTACAGAGCGGTCCGGGAGCCGCGTGCTCCGTTTGAACTGTTTCTCTTCATATAACAATTTGAATTGCTCGTAATGTGTACCGAGTCAGTTGATGGGATGTCGCTGCTCCAATGCCTTTCCATTCGCATTTTAGGTGAGTCATTTGGTTGTTTTTTGGCGGAAACTGACCTTTTAAAACGCTTTTTCTTAGCCGGAATAGCATGAATTAATTTCGACTCAGAATTAAAAAAAAATATTGATAACAATCATAATATCAAAACATCTATATCGATGGCCTAAGTTAAAAATCAAACAAATGCATGGTTCTCGGTGTAAGTGTTAACAATGTTCATTTGTCGCGTGACGTAGAGAAGGTAACACGGACTCCATGTGTATGGTAAGTTAAGTACAGCTGAAACTAGTCCTCTAAACCTGCCTATATAATTAGTTTTTTTTTAAATAATAATAAAAAAAAAACTAATAATATAGGCAGGTTTAGCGGACTAAGGTGAAACAAGCGCTTCTAGTACCTTCTAGAGACAACAGTCGACACAATGACATGACAGAAATATGTGGAAATATTCTGACGTTGCTGCAATGTGATGTACTACCTTAATTTTGAAATATCTCTATTTAATTTGAAGTACATATTTATTTTTTGTTTATGAAAAATAAATAATCAAGTAAATGAATAAATCATTATGGATATTATATTTTTATATACAAAAGCAATCCATTGTTTTAATCAAAGGCGTGACTTTCGAAAATTATTGATTTTCAAGGATACCAAATATAAGGATTCGTAAATGACTGACTACTGATAATATCTTTTCATTGCGATTGATCCCTGAATAGAATATATTTTACAACAATGTAAGAGGAACTTATAAGATTTTAATAAAATCACTTCAGGAATGTATGAGTTAATATATAACTAAGAACCAAAGTGAACCTCAAGTATACTGTCCACGTACTAATTTATGCGAAGTTTTATTTTAGTGGTAGTTTAATTTTAGTGGTTGTTTTATTTAGTGGTATTTTTAGCGGTTGTTTTATTTTAGTGGTAGTTTTATTTTAGCAGTTTTATTTTAGTGGTACATGTAGTTTTATTTTAGTTGTAGTTTTATTTTAGTGGTTGTTTTATTTTAGTGGTTGTTTTATTTTAGCGGTAGTTAATTTAAGAGTTAGTTTTATTTAAGCGCTATTCGCGCTGTCTTTGAGGCGCTAATTCACGTACAGTGCAAAATTTTATAAAGGGTATTCCCGGTATTGAACCACCGAATTGCGCTGATTTATAGCCGTGGAAATAAATTATAACATACAGGTTTTCGTAGTTGCGCTAAAATAAGTACTTTTTCCTTCAGTTCTTTCGCAATTGCAAGACTGATTTGAGGACAGACAGACGGGTGACCAATAGGGAAGAATGACATGGATATGCGGTGGTTTTATTGTGATCGATGGAAAGAGGATGTGTGGAAGTCTCGTTATTGACCATAAAAACCATAATATTAATGTATCAAAAAACAAAATAATTTTATTGTCAAATATAATAGCATTAAAATAAATATACGCACACAATATAACAGCCTAGTTTTAAATTAATATGTTTATGTAGGAATTTGTCATCATGAGTCCTCCACTTCTACCTGCGCGTTTAACATTTCATCCAGGAATTTAGTAGTTATGGACCTTAGCTCAGTCATTACTTCTATTGTCTTTGGGAACACGAGGGAATCGTCTGCATGACTTAACAACATTTGACACTTCATTGACAGACAAAGTTCTTGTTCCATTCTTTCCAAAGTGTACTTATTCTCAACGCCAGGCCGATCTGGAAAAAAAAGTTAAAATATTAAAAAGAAGTCCTTTAATACATTCATTTTAAATGTATACAGAAATATTTATATAATGAAAATACATGTATGCCTATATTAATGGTAATTTTTAATGTTTAATTGAATATTAGAATGTTTGAAATAGAGTTGTCTTTTTTTCTGTTTATTTT
Organism: Argopecten irradians; assembly: GCF_041381155.1. Taxonomy (NCBI): domain Eukaryota; kingdom Metazoa; phylum Mollusca; class Bivalvia; order Pectinida; family Pectinidae; genus Argopecten; species Argopecten irradians. The sequence goes on from NC_091149.1 coordinate 2,363,167, forward strand.
TTCACATAAGATTTGTCTCCCCTGAAATGTATTTTTCATTATAAAAATCCAACTTTGCTGAAAATAACCTAAATGATTATTTATTTTGAACGGAAGTGAATAGAGGAGTGATGTAATTTTGTATTTGAAATTTAAAAAAAAAAGGAAAATGATATGATAGCCCTTCTTGGAAAGGAAAGATATTGTTATTTACATGATTTATTGAATAAAATATTTTTGAATGCTGTATATATATATGACTATTTATATTTTTGAGAAATGTCTTAATTTGCTATTTGTTTCATTATCGATATTCACCATTGTTCAATAATGAAAATACTCAATGATGCAGTACAAATACCTATTTGACTTGCTTTAGCTATCAGTAAAGTTTAAACTATTTAAAGAAATATTCTAAGTGCATAGAAGATGATGTATATCCTATTCAAACCTTTCGTATTGATATAAATTTATGAGCAGAGAAGAATTATATGATAATTTCAAAAGCAAAATGCAAGACATTTATACAAATTATACTAATTAATTATCAAGAATTGGATTTAGCTTTCAAAACAGTAAAACTAGCATTACATTATATTCTTAAAATAGTCAAAGTAAACTGCGTTATCATTCCATTATATGACTATCTAAAATAGATACAATGCGTTAAGAAATATCTTTTATTATATTATATTGTAAAACAAAAGGTTTCCACATATAAATGTTTCAATATTTTGGCATGCTTTGAGTTTAGATATTTTACCGTAGTCAATATAGTTATATTGTTCAGTCAATATCTTTATATTGTTGTTATGGTGTTTAGTCAATATCGTTATATTGTTGTTATGGTGTTTAGTCAATATCTTTATATTGTTGTTATGGTGTTTAGTCAATATAGTTATATTGTTGTTATGGTGTTTAGTCAATATCTTTATATTGTTGTTATGGTGTTTAGTCAATATCTTTATATTGTTGTTATGGTGTTTAGTCAATATAGTTATATTGTTGTTATGGTGTTTAGTCAATATCTTTATATTGTTGTTATGGTGTTTAGTCAATATAGTTATATTGTTGTTATGGTGTTTAGTCAATATCTTTATATTGTTGTTATGGTGTTTAGTCAATATCTTTATATTGTTGTTATGGTGTTTAGTCAATATCTTTATATTGTTGTTATGGTGTTTAGTCAATATCTTTATATTGTTGTTATGGTGTTTAGTCAATATCTTTATATTGTTGTTATGGTGGTTTAGTCAATATCTTATATTGTTGTTAAGGTGTTTAGTCAATATAGTTATATTGTTGTTATGGTGTATAGTCAATATAGTTATATTGTTGTTATGGTGTTTAGTCAATATCTTTATATTGTTGTTATGATGTTTAGTCAATATCTTTATATTGTTGTTATGGTGTTTAGTCAATATTTATATTGTTGTTATGGTGTTAGTCAATATCTTTATATGTTGTTATGGTGTTTAGTCAATATAGTTATATTGTTGTTATGGTGTTTAGTCAATATCTTATATTGTTGTTATGGTGTTTAGTCATATATTTTATTGTTGTTATGGTGTTTAGTCATTTATATTGTTGTTATTTTAGTCAATATTTATATTGTTGTTATGGTGTTTAGTATATTTATATTGTTGTTATGGTGTTTAGTCAATATTTATATTGTTGTTATGGTGTTTAGTCAATATCTTTATATTGTTGTTATGGTGTTTAGTCAATATTTTATATTGTTGTTATGTGTTTAGTCAATACTTTATATTGTTTGTGTATATGTTAGTCAATATCTTTATATTGTTGTTATGGTGTTTAGTCAATATCTTTATATTGTTGTTATGGTGTTTAGTCAATATCTTTATATTGTTGTTATGGTGTTTAGTCAATATCTTTATATTGTTGTTATGGTGTTTAGTCAATATCTTTATATTGTTGTTATGATGTTTAGTCAATATCTTTATATTGTTGTTATGGTGTTTAGTCAATATCTTTATATTGTTGTTATGGTGTTTAGTCAATATAGTTATATTGTTGTTATGGTGTTTAGTCAATATCTTTATATTGTTGTTATGGTGTTTAGTCAATATCTTTATATTGTTGTTATGGTGTTTAGTCAATATCTTTATATTGTTGTTATGTGTTTAGTCAATATTTATAGTAGTCTATTGTTGTTATGGTGTTTAGTCAATATCTTATATTGTTGTTATGGTGTTTAGTCAATATCTTTATATTGTTGTTATGATGTTTAGTCAATATCTTTATATTGTTGTTATGTGTTTAGTCAATATCTTTATATTGTTGTTATGTGTTTAGTCAATATCTTTATATTGTTGTTATGGTGTTTAGTCAATATCTTTATATTGTTGTTATGGTGTTTAGTCAATATCTTTATATTGTTGTTATGGTGTTTAGTCAATATAGTTATATTGTTGTTATGGTGTTTAGTCAATATCTTTATATTGTTGTTATGGTGTTTAGTCAATATCTTTATATTGTTGTTATGATGTTTAGTCAATATCTTATATTGTTGTTAAGGTGTTTAGTCAATATAGTTATATTGTTGTTATGGTGTTTAGTCAATATCTTTATATTGTTGTTATGATGTTTAGTCAATATCTTTATATTGTTGTTATGGTGTTTAGTCAATATTTATATTGTTGTTATGGTGTTTAGTCAATATCTTTATATTGTTGTTATGGTGTTTAGTCAATATCTTATATTTGTTGTTTATGTTTAGTCAATATCTTTATATTGTTGTTATGTGTTAGTCAATATCTTTATATTGTTGTTATGGTGTTAGTCAATATCTTTATATTGTTGTTATGTGTTAGTCAATATCTTTATATTTGTTGTTTTGGTGTTTAGTCAATATCTTTATATTGTTGTTATGGTGTTTAGTCAATATCTTTATATTGTTGTTATGGTGTTTAGTCAATATCTTTATATTGTTGTTATGGTGTTTAGTCAATATCTTTATATTGTTGTTATGGTGTTTAGTCAATATAGTTATATGGTTTAGTAATACTTTAATATTGTTCAGTTTATACTCATATTGTTTAGTAATATCTTTTTATATTGTTCAGTTAATATATTCATATTGTTTAGTCGATATTTTTATATTATTTAGTCAATATCTTTCCATCGTCTATAAAATATCAGTTTACACTATGACAACACAGATAAACAAAACACTCTAAGTATGTACCTGAACAAAATAACAACATGGCGGCGAGAAGGGAATGTTCTACGTCATTAAGCTCGAGTTTTTGAAGCTTCTTGGCGGCTTTGTACATATCCTGGAATAAGTTTCCTAGTGTCCCTATGTTTAGGTCATAGTGCTGAGGAACAACGAACTGAAGTTTATTGTCTATCCATTCGCCGTTCGACACGTCGGCGTTTAAACTACTGTGGATCACAGCTGTTTCTAGGATGCTAGCCTTGATTAGATGTCTCTGACTGGCTAACGTCATCTGTGTGAAGTGTGGAATCTCCTTGGCGAACGCTGTCTGAAACAACACTATACCAGGTAAGTACCTTGAGTATACAGACTTCGCGGCGGATTCTGTTGTCACTTGTGTCGCATTCTATAAAAGGAAAGAAAATTAACATTCAACTTTGTTGTTTCAAACTTAGTAAGCGTTTCAAAACCCGGTTTACAATATTGTGTTGAATTTAACTTAAAAAGGGGAGTATTGTTCAAACTCTGTTATCTCAAACTTAGTAAACACTTCAAAATTCTGTTTGCACTATTGTGTTGAATTTAACAAAAAAAAGTGGAATTATCGTTCCAACTCTGTTATCTCGTACTTCAAGCAGATATTAAGGACAGTATAACTTAGACAAAATAGGTTAATCCGAATACAAGTGGTATAAACAGATAAATAAACAATAAAAGAAAAATGTAAACAAACGCACACAATGTATATATATAACAAAACCCTTTGTTTGTATGTATATCGATCATTACTAATATTCAGTGACGTAATAGTGATTGTACAATAAAGAGTGAAATGTTGTACTAATCTACTGCGGTGACAAGAAGATATCACATTTTATTTTGTTTGGTCATACGAGATAAATAGAAAGGCAATTTCGCAAGTTATTTACATTGTTTTGCAATCTACATATTCATTTACTTCCTTGTCCAGAGTGACTGCCACATCTATATTCATGTTAAGGCCTCTAGTCACGGTATATTGATTAAAAAGGAACTCATTGATATGTACTTACGTCAATGAACTATTTAAATTCTAAATATAATGCTTAAATTATGCAAATAAAAGTTTGTGAATCATTCAGATTCTGTGAAATGACAATCAAGTGTAACCTTTAGTTATTTTCTAGAACTAGGATGATCTCCCTTGCATTATCATTAGCGAGTGTTTAATTTATCAGTAGTTACATTGTACTTTAAAGTTGTATTTCTGATAATTTTCACTGTAACGATACATTGCTTAAACATTAGATATTTGAATATGCACATGTAACTTATTGATTAAGCTCCCCAAAAGAATATGTCGGCCTATAAGAGCGCCGAAATCTAGGGATCATATATTCCTGGTTTTGAATACAGCGCCTTCAATCACCGCCATGTTCAGTACCTTCGGCTTTTGTCGGCATTCCGAATCGTACCACGTGACTTATGTCCACACGTCCTGCACGTGGTGACCCAGGTACCTAGCGTAAGCGCACATGTGTTTGTTTACGTTTTCCTTCTGGCTAATATGAGCAAATCGTGCTGGTATATGTCCACAGAGCGAGTATTTGAAACATCTAATTCACACATTGCCGTAATTCAATATTGTGTGTATCAAATATTGTAATGTGCAAGCATTATTTTCTTTGTAGATCAAGTCTGCTGAGGTCGACCGCATGTTTTGTTTATGAAAAAAATTGTTGACATTTGGTTTCACAACTCTCGTGTTACTTCGAGATTGTCGCGACGATGTTCGGAAGAGTTCGGAATGATTCGGCATCTTTCGAGTTTATTTTTGACGTGTACACGTTAAAAAGATTTTTTACTTAATTTTACTATAATTAGAAATACTTCCAGTGCTGCAACTTTATAAAAAGTGGTAAAATTAGAAAGTTTAAACCTCGGACAGACGGGGAAAAATGTGTACAACACTTAAACAGTTTTCACTATGACAAAAAGAGCGAAAGTGATAGACCATACAACTTTAAGCCGGTTTTTTTCCGAGGAGAATTTGTTTTCTGAATGTCACGGGACATTGATTGAATCACATTTTTATAGCATGTGATCCTGATGGGAATATTATTTTTATATTCTGTAATTCTTCCGGGCATGTTATTTTTATATAAAGCATGTAATTCTGCCATGGACGGTATTTTTATAGTCTGTAAATCTGCCGGGAATGGTATCTATTTTCATCAATAGCATGTAATTCTGGCGGGGATATTTTTGATAGTCTGTAATTCGGGCGGGGATGTTTTTGATAGTCTGTAATTCTGGCGGGGATTTTTTTATAGTCTGTAATTCTGGCGGGGATGTTTTTATAGTCTGTAATTCTGACGGGGATGTTTTTTATAGTCTGTAATTCTGGCGGGGATGTTTTTTATAGTCTGTAATTCTGGCGGGGATGTTTTTTATAGTCTGTAATTCTGGAGGGGATGTTTTTGATAGTCTCTAATTCTGGCGGGGATGTTTTTTATAGTCTGTAATTCTGGAGGGGATGTTTTTATAGTCTGTAATTCTGGAGGGGATGTTTTTTTAGTCTGTAATTCTGGCGGGGATGTTTTTGATAGTCTGTAATTCTGACGGGGATGTTTTTATAGTCTGTAATTCTGGCGGGGATGTTTTTTATAGTCTGTAATTCTGGCGGGGATGTTTTTGATAGTCTCTAATTCTGGCGGGGATGTTTTTATAGTCTGTAATTCTGGCGGGGATGTTTTTTATAGTCTGTAATTCTGGCGGGGATGTTTTTATAGTCTGTAATTCTGGCGGGGATGTTTTTATAGTCTGTAATTCTGGCGGGGATGTTTTTATAGTCTGTAATTCTAGCGGGGATGTTTTTTATAGTCTGTAATTCTGGCGGGGATTGTTTTTTAAAATTTGCAGTTCTAGCGGGTATGATATTTTTCGGAATTTCGAGGGATCGCAAAAATTAAGTTTGCAAAATAATTACACGGTTGGTCTTATATAATCATTAGCCTGGCCGCGGAGGTTTTCATTAAAATTTTACTTTTTCGGTTTATGTAAAAATCGCCATTTTTAATCACGATAAGAATCGGCTACATGGTATATCTCTATCAATATACCTCACCTGCAATGTGTTAAATCGTGTACAGTATATCTCAAACGATTTGAAAGCTGACTTGAAGGCGTCATGGATCGTGAGAACCATCTGCTCGGATTTAATCTGTTTATCTACATCCACAGAGCCATGAGAAGTCTGGGGCAATTTAAAAAACTTTGTCTTGGATGGTTTGTCTTTTTTAGGACATCTACCCAATCGGACACCTGAAATAGGAAGAGGTGAATTCACTAAAATTCAATAGAATTTACATCTACAATGTATACTATATATTTCATATCAGTCCGTCACTGTGTTCCAATAACCTACTGAAAGAAGGTTAATGTAATACATTGTTACAGTTATAAAAATAACTATATAACATATTCCTGAAATGAAACAGACGTTTCCTTCTTTTCAAAACTGTGAGTCTTCTGTTTACCAGAATTGATTACTCTTGACTGTTACGTCATTATCTTTGGCATGACTTTGCACAAATCAATGACTTTTCCCATTACCAAATGACGAAAAAATAAAAATAAATTTATTTATTGGTAAAAACATTTATCATTACTAAATCAGACTAGATATCTCGAGTAACTTAAGTCTGACTATCACATCTGACTGGATATCTCGAGTAACTGAAATCTGACTATCACATCACACTGGATATCTCGAGTAACTGAAGTCTGACTATCACATCACACTGGATATCTCGAGTAACTGAAGTCTGACTATCACATCACACTGGATATCTCGAGTAACTGAAGCCTATCACATCAGACTGGATATCTCGAATAACTAAAGTATGACAATCACATCAATCTGGATATCTCGAGAAACTGAAGTCTAACTTTCACATCAGACTGGATATCTCGAGTAACTGAAGTATATCACACCAGGCTGGATATAACGAGTAACTGAAGTCTATCACATCAGACTGGATATCTCGATAACTGAAGTCTGACTATCACATCAGACTGGATATCTCGAGTAACTGAAGTCTGACTATCACATCAGACTGGATATCTCGAGTAACTGAAGTCTGACTATTACATCAGACGGGATATCTCGAGTAACTGAAGTCTATCACATCAGACTAGATATCTCGAGTTACCGAAGTCGGACTATCACATCAGACTGGATATCTCGAGTAACTGAAGTCTACCACATCAGACTAGATACTTCGAGTAACTGAAGTCTTATTATCACATCAAACTGGATATCTCGAGTAACTGAAGTCTGACTATTACATCAGACTGTATATCTCGAGTAACTGAAGTCTGTCTATCACATCAGACTGGATATCTCGAGAAACTGACTTCCACATCAGACTGGATAACTCGAGTAACAGAAGTCTATCTCATCAGACCAAATATCTCGAGGAACTGAAGTCTGACTATCACATCAGACTGGATATCTCGAGTAACTAAAGTCTGACTTCCACATCAAACTGGATATCTCAAGTAAGAGAATACTGACTACTGACTAGTTCTGATTAGCTCGAATTTTACCTTCGTGAGACATGCCTGCAGAAAGACATTTCTTCATTCGACAGAACTGACATCGATTTCTGCTGATGCGCATGATGAGACATCCATTTGGGTTTTCACATGGTTTGTACACCATGTTTTGTCGTACGGTTCTTCTGAAGAATCCCTGAATAGTATCAATTTACATAGTTACAAATACAAAGGGGAAAATTGTCGCGAGAAAATTTCGTAATGTGATGGTTTATCCAAGATAAAAAAGGACAGTATAAAATCTGTTAAAACTTTATCGCCCAACAAGTATTCAAGCGGAAAGAAGAAACTTAAATATAGACAATTTAATTTACATGGATATCAAAAAAAAAAAAATATATAACGCCAGTGAAGTCTCGTGAATGGATGAAAAATTAAGACACAATGGAATTTTAGATTTTATGTTTTATAACTACTCATGTTGTAAAGGAGTAAAGAAGTAATAAATGTAATATCGCTTGCTTTCTTTGATAGCTCTAAGGAATAAACTATAGTTTTCTTTCACTAAGCTTTTCCAGGAATATAGTCATAGATATAAGGATTAGAGACGACCTACTCACCTTACAACCCTCACACGAGAATACGCCATAGTGGTAACCTGATGCCTTGTCACCGCATATCTTACACAGGATGTGACCATCCGGGTTTTTTATCTTCTCTGTTGGATAAAAAATAGGATTCGTAAACAGGAATACGAGTGTATGTTAGTACAAACCCGTTAACTCGACTATAGTAATACTTCCAGTCATCGAAGTATTCGAGTTAAGTTTGTACTAGAATACACAGAGATATAAAGTTATTCGAATCAAACAAAATGTTCGATTTATACGAGTTTCGAGTTAACGAAGTTTAAGGGCATAATTATCCAACTTATTGCGAGTATATTTAATGCACTAGAGATTTTCTTTTCAGAGTTTTTTCACACCGTGTTACTAATTTTATATTGTTGTATATAGAAATGCTTTAGCAGGTACAAAATGAACTACTGGATAATTGGTTACAATGCATATATCTGCAACGCGAATTGGTAAAATGTTCAATTATTTTTTATTTACCAAATGAAAAACATCACACACTGATATATTGATGTTATGTCAAATAAGGTTACCCTAACCATAACAATAACGTTAGTGAAAGAGTACGTGTAAGTGTAAGGTTATCTAGAGTATTACACGTATATAGCTTTTGGAATGACAATCTACTTAACAAGTTAATACAGTTCGAACTGTAAAAGATGGTGTAGACATTGGAATTTATTTCTTGAACTGATTGGGCTTTTTTTTCATTTTTAAAATTTAAAATGTAAATATTAGTTCATTAATCAATGTTTGTTGTATATAAAGTGACTGCATCTAATTGACAACGCGCTTAAATTCATGTTGCGAATTACATTTAGTCTCGGGAGAAAATTGCGAAATCTACTGGCGAACGTGGATACCAGATCATACTTACGTTTACTTGGTTGTTGTCTATGTGTGGGTCTTGTAACAGCCACTACAGTGCAATCACCGTTATGGTGGTCTAGGCCGTTCGCCATCGTCATAATGCTGACACTATGGCCGGTTGTCTTCTAAAATAAATCATAATTATACTTAGTTACTGAAAATAAATACAAATTTTGCTTAGTTACTGATGTTAAGAAACCATCAATATGCTTAGTTAAGAAAACTAACTGAAAATATATAATAATGTAATCTGTGACGTTTATAGGTCGACAGATCCTATTCAACTAACATTGTCGCGAACGTTCATTCGCGTCGTATTCGCTTACGCTTTTTTCTCCATACAATAAGAGTAAAATATCTAGTTAAGATTGGTACAAGACCCAAAACGAAACGAGACATTTTAATCCTATTATCACGAACTGTATTGTAGTGTTCAGGATAAATAAACGGGAAAAGGAAATGCTAATATACTGTAGTCATATTTGGACTTAAAGGTTAATTTTTTGCCATAGACAGAGGAAATGTTTCAATAGCGAACCATGAAGCCTTAAAGGAATATTAGAGGATAAAGTCTTTTTTGTGCTTTAGAAGAAGAAAAATTCTACGCTGCTGAAATACACATATTTTGAGCTCGTGCACCGGAAGTCCTTTGTTAGTGTTTTTGTGGTGAGAAAGAAAGTAATTTTATGTATCATATCATATATTTCGGAGTCATTCACAGAGTTGGTCATAGTTACTGTCGAAGTTATCTCCCTTCGTATATGTCTATTTTGTCCTTCAAATCACGCAGCAAACATGTGATTGGAAATATTTTAACTAACCTTACAAAGATGTTTTTAACGTCGCTTTTTAAAACATTTCCTTTATAATCATCTCTTTCACAGGAGATGTCATTTATAGAAGATGGCTTCATAGGTAGATAAACAGGAAGTAAGTTCACCAAGTGCCCGAGTTTTTGGACAAAAACTCTCCACCAAGAATTTTTCCAGTTTTCTCCAGAAAAATATAACGACAAATGCGTAAGCTTCAAATTTGCCTTGTATTACTTCTATTACATTGTGTATTGTATAATACAGCAAATCAATATAGACATTATGATTTAAGCAATAAATGTTCCGATGTAAAGAATTGAAAATTGATATAGTCGAAATGCGTCGTATCTCCATATATTTATAGAAACATGATATATGTATTTCACAAATTGACAATATGCACAAAAGTTGCAATAAATATTGTCATCTAAAAGAGAAAGTACATATGTTCATTTATTTGAGTTTTAAAGAAGTAAGAAAAACAAGCAAAACAAGTAAATTAAAACTAATTACTTAAAACTACTTTATCAAAGCTATATGAAAACTAACTTCCAATACGTAGCTCGAAATCTACCATCAATCCATATATGGGATGCATTGCTCACCTGATACAGTAAGTAGTTCAAGTCTTGATGAGTAGCTAATACAAACACACAGTAACCTATTCTCGTTATACGATACAAACTAAATGGTTCAATCACTGATTCCAGACAAAGGAAAGACAACGTTTTATCAAGTAATCCCACTACCTTTCCTAAACAAAACTAAAGAATTTCTTTAACATAAGAAAATCTATATCGATGGCCTTAGATGAGGTTACAACACTACACAAGTACAAGTTTCGCTGCGTAATCTATGTTAAAAGTGAATATTCTTTTCCCTGTTTTCCCGTCTGGCGCAGTGATATATAAAGCGCGGTAATTAGGACGACAGCAGACAACATAATCTCGTTTTACATTCCCATTAAAATAACAAAAACCTTTTCGGAAAGGTAGTTAGCCTTTAACATGGTTACTGCGCATGTCTATGCCAAACTTGCATAATAGCGCGAGGACAAACAAAAGAAAAAAAATCCAAAAACTGTTCCAGTTTGTGAACATATTCAAGTATACCGTGTATTAACATTTGATCCTTCGTTAGCATGGCCTGTGACGTAATAACGGGTATTTAAACCGAGATAATATCACAGCCATACCTGTACTTGTGCATTGGCAAACCAACAAAAGGAAATGACTATACTAGTACCAGCGTATGAAAAATGTTCTTGTATAGAATTTGTGTCTATCTATTTCAGTGATCTGTAAAAGAGGTTTTAAAAAGACATAATTAGCATGTGTGTAGGAAAGACGAAATCACACACCAAATTAATATCTATTTCAGTGATCTGTAAAAGAGGTTTTAAAAAGACATAATTAGCATGTGTGTAGGAATGACGAAATCACACACCAAATTAATAATTGTTTTATTAACTTTAATAGATTGTCTGACAATGAGAATAAAACAACAAAATATTATAGTCTTGTAAAACATCTACAGCGTAACCTGTCGAAACCGGTCCGTATCTGATCCGGATTCCTGTAAACAATGTATTACTACTCTCGTTAGATAACATTTTGCTTCTTAATCATAGTCCAGCAAAAAATTTTGATTTTATAAAAATGTAAATTTTGTATTTAATGTTATTAATATTGTCTAGGTCTATTGTCTCTTGTCTCGTCATTGTAGGTAAGGAGAAGGCTTTTGTAAGTTGTAATAACTTTTGCCTTATCCCTTTGTCTTTTGTTTTGACAATAAAATATGTTTAAACTAAAAACAAGTAAAATATGTTTAAACTAAAAACAAGATTAAAAATATGTTTCATAGAACAAAATGAATATTAATTACAGTAAAATCTTTAGCATGAAATGGAGTCACGAATTCAACTACACCGTGCCTCGCTATACAAACTAATTAGTTCAAGCACTGATTTTAGATAGAGGAAAGACAGCGTTCTTTAAAGTAATCCTTTAACATGATTACTGTGCATATCAACAAAAACTTGCATAATATCGCGAGGACACCAATGGAAACTGTTGCATTTTTGTGAATGTATCCATATATACTGGATATGAACATTTGATCTTGACCATTGACATCCAACCATATGACGTAATGACGGTTATTTAAACTTAGAAAATATCCCCGCGAACAAAAAATTCTAGTCATGCAATAAATCCTATTAAATAATATACTAAAATAGCATATTAAATGATAATAACAAGAGGCCCAATGGGCCTTAACGGTCATCTGACTTATGGCACAAAACAACAAAGTCACAGTATAAAGTATTGGTTAACGATTAATATAAATAATACAAGGAAATTCTTAGTTGAATATGTAAGTTTCTGAAATAGGTAAATGTCATTTGTTTAACAAACTTGGTAGCCCTTTATTCATATATCTATGGTTGTAACCCATGCAAGAATTAATATGAGGAGGAGTCAGATTTTAAAGCCAAATTTCAGCAAAGCTCCCATTTCGGACCTCCGCCGTACTATCCCTATTGGTCTTACCTCGGTCCTTTATAAAATATGATTGTCCTCACCTAAAGTTCCTCCTTCTGAATCATTTGAAACCCCTATAGACCAATTTTCATTGAGATCGGAGCCTGAAACCTTAAAACAGGAAGTGGGCCAGCGGCCATCTTGGAATACAAAAATCTTTACGAAAATGTTTGCATGCTGTTCGGCATCAATTAAGAAAATTTGCCCTTTTGGGGCCCCACTCCTCAGCCCCTAGGGGTCGGACCAGACTCATTTATATAAAATATGATTGTCCTTCCCCAATGATGTTTCACACCAAATAATATGGATGAAATTCATCCAAGGATGAAGGTGGAGTAGTATTTTAAAGCTAAAATTAAGAAAATTTCCCCATTTGGGGCCCCACCCCTCAGCACCTAGGAGTCGGACCAGGCTCATTTATATACAAGAGATCCCAGAGTGATCTTGGCGCCCACCAAAGAATGATCTCTGTTTGACAATGGAACGAGGGATCTTTCCCTGCTTTTCAAATGAAATCCGAGATGGCGGCCGGTTGGCCATATTGTTGACGGATCAGTCCCAAAATGCATTATGCACAACTAGGGCCCTAGTGGAACCTATACATATGAAATTTGAGACAGATCCATTCAGTACTTTTTGAGAAATAGCGATAACAAACTTTAACTATCAAAATCCTAGATGGCTGCCTGGCTGCCATCTTGTTGACCGACCGGTCACAAAATGCAACATGCACAACTAGGACTGTAGGAAACCTACATATGAAATTTGAGAATGATTCCTTCATTACTTTCTCAGAAATATAGGTAACAAACTTTAACTATCAAAATCCAAGATGGCGGACGGTCCCAAAATGCAATATGCACAACTAGGGCCCTAGGGGAACCTACATATGAAATTTGAGAACGATCCCTTCAGTACTTTCTGAGAAATAGCGATAACAAACTTTAACTATCAAAATCCAAGATGGCTGCCTGGCGGCCATCTTGTCGACCGATTGATCCCAAAATGCAATATGCATAACTAGGGCCCTATGGGAACCTACATATGAAATTTGAAAAAGATCCCTTTGGTACTTACTGACAAATAGCGGTAACAATAATTGTTAATGGACGGACGGAATGACGACGGACCACGGACGAAAGGCGAATTGAATAACCCACCATCTGATGATGGTGGGCTAACAGATGGTGGGCTAAAAATATGATTGTTCTTCCCAAATGATGTTTTACACCAAATATAGATGAAATCCATCGAAGGATGAAGGAGGAGTAGGATATTAAAGCTAAAATTAAGAAAATTTGCCCATTTGGGGCCCCACCCCTCAGCCCCTAGGGGTCGGACCTATCTCATTTATATAAAATATGATTGTCCGTCCCCAATGATGTTTCACACAAAATATGGATGAAATGCATCCAAGTTTACATGTCATTTCACTGCTATTGTATTGGTGTATAAACAAACATTTTCAGAGACATTAGACAAGTGTTTTTAAGAAAAATGTGCTTTCACTTAGTATGACTGTCAAGAGCATGAGGCAAGTGACATTTTAAAAATTCAAACCAGTATTAATAAAAAGAAGATTATTAGAATCAGGGAGAAAAATAAAGTAAACGCAAGAGACAGTGGGTTCTACTAATGGAATCAAGGAAGCTAGGCATTGGAAACGGGAAAAAAAAAGTATAACATTATAAACGAGAACAAATGAATAGACATGTGCACATCTGATATAAACAAGGAGATCATGTGGAAATTAATGTGCTTTTGTCGTTGCTGTTTACCATTACTAAAGTGTGCAGCTTAACAAGAAATAGATTTTAGATAGAAAAAAATCTGAGCAATATCTAAGGCTTGCAGCATTAATTTTATTCAAATATCAGATCGGTTATTCAAAAATGAATGCTCAAACCGAACAATTAAAATGTTACATCCACATTATATCTTGAGACCAAAAACAAATAATGAGATTTTTTTTTTTAAATTGAAAAGTATACAAGAGGCCCAGAGGGCATGTGTCGCTCAACTGGTTATCTCAATAAGTATGACGAAAACTTGTTGAGATAAGCGGCGTAGAATCTGACAAAAATCAAACTAAAGCGTTACAAGTTGCGCAAGCTAAATGAAATTAAATTTCAAACGTGTTTCAACTCAGTCAGAGCATCAAGACCTGTGAACAATAGAACTATTTATAGAAGAGACTCTGTTTCCATCACAAAATGAATTAATTTGTCTCCATATATGGTCATTAATTACGTCATACACAAATGTACATTACACGACATACATGGGAAATATACAGCTGTGCTGATACATATGACACTAGCGTTAACGTTAATTACATAATATTATAACAAAACATACAAATGTTGATTTCAAACATATGGATTGTATTCTACAGGATTTTGTTTTAACATTACTTTCCTTCACAAGAAAGTTACTAAATATAATCATACTGAGCCAAAACATGAACTTGATTACAGAGAGTAAATTCATTGAATATAATATAATCCACGGCAAGTTATATACATATACATGTACATAGTCACACTAAAACATATTAATTTATAATCAGGCCAAATACATATGTATATGAAACTATCAATACAAAACAACAACGACAAATGATTTCTAAGAAAGGCGTGATTGTTCTTGTTCGTAACGAGGATACATAAGCGATTCTGAAAGTCAGATTAGTATGGTAAAAAATATTGAAGGAAATTTCAAACTTTTGTAAATAAAAAAAAATAAATGTCAAGAAAATGAAAATTATAGGTCCGAAACAAAGATTATATAATAACTTAAATTCGTTCTTGCTTCAGTAGATTTGAACCAAGGTTTTGTTTTAACTGGGTAACCACGAGAACATACTACACGCTAAATGTGTTCACCATATATTGACCCCGTCGTCCTATATTTAGAACAACCATAACATATAGGCCCACATGATTCTAGATATAGAATGAACGACACATGGAATCGATTGTGAAATATTATTCTTTCAAATAGTTTTGATATAAAATGTATAAATGTGATATTTAGAAATTACTGCTTAGATATTATTAAAAGAAAATTATTTCAAAAGCAAGGAGTGTATTCAAAACTTGATTTCATAGAAATACGCATGCTTGAATGAGGCAACACATTAAAATTAGTATCTTTGAAATAATGGAATAAGACAAAATACTTATAAAAATCTAAATTATTAACATGCATAAAAATTCATAGGATTGTAAAAGCAAACATGAGAGATGAGAGAAACACAGAGTTGTTGCTGAGGGGGTGTGACCTAACGCGTCTAAAAGGTCATGGTACAGGTGGGTTTATTGTTACATCAAAACAAGATGGATTCTACTTCGTAAATAGTATTCATTATTGTATTTTATACCGACTATTTCACGGTAAACAGTAGTAGATAGTCGGAATCGGATCACAACAGGAAAGAAATTAATTGAAACAATTCTGATGTTGAAAATTATGTACACAAAATATATCTCTCGATAGTATATCATTGATGGTAATCAGTATTTGATATCAACGTATTAAAATCTTTTCTTTTTGATTTATTTTGTTTTACTTATGATTGGCCGTGAGAGCTTTGCAGTTTACAATTTGTCTATTTTTATGCATAGTGTCTCAATCGAATCTAAATTTGTCATTATCTTTAAAGGTTGCTCTAGTGTGTTACTTCAAGCGAATTACTTTTTAGCTTTTAATGCAATTAAAACTGTAACACGACACAATTAGTATTTATTAATTAAATTTTAGTCAATGTATAAAGATATCATTTGATGGATTAGTTGCTCCGAATGAATTTCAGGAATATAGTCATAAATATCACATATCCCCATACCGTGTCCTCTCTCCATCTCCCAATAACTTCCAAACAACCAAAATAATAATCATCTGATAATAAACGCATAATTAAATTAAAAAAATAAATGAATATAAATAAAAAAGTAAAAGTGACAAGCTTTGACATTTTACATTCCTACAAGTTCAGAATGTCTAAAACAATTCTAAACTTATCAAAGTTATTTTTACATGATTACCTGTTAATAGGACGTAAAACTATACAAACCACATGATACCTATTGTCCATTTCTTACGATAATATACATATACGAGATATGTAGGTAGCATTGCGTTATCATCTCATTAAAGCACCATGGCAACTTAAGCTGTCGATATTGAAAGTTTACATTTGTGAAAGTGTGGCGTTTCAGTTTGTAATCACGATAACTTTATATTATTGTAGCAAAAGTTTTAAAACCTGTATATTTGAATTTTCAGACATTTCATCTGAAAAAAATACACATTTATATATATATCTATTAGTGATAGTAAAAAATTGTTTTCAACATGTTTTCTTATATACATACATAGAACAAAATTTGTCATTTTCTACACCCTTTTCATCTATTCAATATACATGAAAATATAAAAATATGTCGAAAATTTGACCAATGGTCATCATAAATACACAGAGTTGTTGCTGAAGGGCCAGTGTGACCTAACGCGTCTAAAAGGTCATGGTACAGGTGGGTTTATTGTTACATCAAAACAAGATGGATTCTACTTCGTAAATAGTATTCAATATTGTATTTTATACCGACTATTTCACGGTAAACAGTAGTAGATAGTCGGAATCGGATCACAACAGGAAAGAAATTAATTGAAACAATTCTGATGTTGAAAATTATGTACACAAAATATATCTCTCGATAGTATATCATTGATGGTGATCAGTATTTGATATCAACGTATTAAAATCTTTTCTTTTTGATTTATTTTGTTTTACTTATGATTGGCCGTGAGAGCTTTGCAGTTTACAATTTGTCTATTTTTATGCATAGTGTCTCAATCGAATCTAAATTTGTCATTATCTTTAAAGGTTGCTCTAGTGTGTTACTTCAAGCGAATTACTTTTTAGCTTTTAATGCAATTAAAACTGTACCACGAGACAATTAGTATTTATTAATTAAATTTTAGTCAATGTATAAAGATATCATTTGATGGATTAGTTGCTCCGAATGAATTTCAGGAATATAGTCATAAATATCACATATCCCCATACCGTGTCCTCTCTCCATCTCCCAATAACTTCCAAACAACCAAAATAATAATCATCTGATAATAAACGCAAAATTAAATCAAAAAAAAATAAATGAATATAAATAAAAAAGTAAAAGTGACAAGCTTTGACATTTTACATTCCTACAAGTTCAGGATGTCTAAAACAATTCTAAACTTATCAAAGTTATTTTTACATGATACCTGTTAATTGATTTTTACATGATACCTGTTAATTGATACCTATTGTCCATTTCTTACGATAATATACATATACGAGATATGTAGGTAGCATTGCGTTATCATCTCATTAAAGCACCATGGCAACTTAAGCTGTCGATATTGAAAGTTTACATTTGTGAAAGTGTGGCGTTTCAGTTTGTAATCACGATAACTTTATATTATTGTAGCAAAAGTTTTAAAACCTGTATATTTGAATTTTCAGACATTTCATCTGAAAAAAATACACAATTATATATATATCTATTAGCGATAGTAAAAAATTGTTTTCAACATGTTTTTTATATACATACATAGAACAAAATTTGTCATTTTCTACACCCTTTTCATCTATTCAATATACATGAAAATATAAAAATATGTCGAAAATTTGACCAATGGTCATCATAAATTCAATTATAAGTACGTTTGTTACTGTAAAATAAAAGAGTTTAAAGGTCAGAATAGTAACCACAAAAAATAGCAAATTGACCTCTATATGAAAGATTTTCAACTCTGTCAGATCCCTAACTCCCACTCTATACACACATTTCGACAGACATAGGTCTAGCATCAACTGACATGTATAGTAAAATATTTTATATTTGGCAACGTCCACTCGTCCGGTGACCGGTCAGGTAAAATCCGTACCAACTATTAACATATCACACATAAACATGCTTTACTATACCTGTATACAGAATGTTAAATACCTGCGAAAAGGGACGAAATTCATTCGATAAGTTTAATTTAAAATGCATTCTTAAATTAGTTTATATTGCAATAATTGTTAAGAGGAAACTAAGGATAATTAGCATGTATGCTGTTAATTTGTACTTTAATCGATTAAAAAATCGGGCGTGCTGTTACTACGAGTCGAATAAAACTGAATATTTACATCTGAAATTGGCTGATGTCAATACTATCCCAGCAGTTAGGGTTGGACATAGGAGGAACATAAGTCGTATTACTGTGGCTTTGAAATAAAGTCTGAAGCCTAAATCAATGTTTGAAGTGTAGCATTGGAACTGTGCATTGTTCAAACACGTATATTTATATAAATCATATTACCAGGTTATGGCATTTACACACAGGCATTTTTATAAAAATCAACCAATGAATAAGAGGCTCTGAGAATTGACCTTAACTTAGTCCGTGTAGGACCTTTAATGCCGAGTCCATTTACTATCAGAAATTTAAAAAAAAAATAAAAATAAAAAAAAAAAAAAAAAAAAAAAAAAACGTATGTGTTCGCCTGGAAAAACAGTATCGTGATAAATTAGCTGTACCCAGTATATTCACATCAAATAAACTTTTGTCAAGAATTATTTAAGAAATCCACCATGATAAAAAAACGTCGAGAGGGTTTAAAAAACGAAATAATGGTTTAAAAAACGAAATAATGACATTTATTTTAACATGTTTCATTCATTATATAATGAAAAAGAGAGAATATTAAAGTTTTTCAAGCACAATGATAAATATAAATATATATATTATATATATAAGACTAGACTTTAAACTATTCGATTGATTTATTTAACATTCATTCATGTCACACTGTACTGCAAACACACTAAACTGTATTTTGCTGAATTTAATAAAATACATAAAATAGCAATGTTTAGAAACACAAAAGAATGCAATGTAATCGTTATACATAGTGTGTACTTACAATGTAGAAGTAGTTAATTAACTAATTAATCCTTGGCGTGGTTAGGCCGAGAGGAGCTCAATGGTAACACTGCCATCCTGCCCACACTATATATATGACACTGAGCGCCGTAACCTAGTTCTAACCGACCCGTAAGCAATAGCTGGCTCAGCGCCAATCAGCCATCTACCTAGTACAGTGCACAAAGGGTAAACAATAAAAGCGCCGGGTCCGGCCCAGCTGACCTGGTCAACACTATTTAAACATATCCCTTATAATGCTATCATGGAAATTTGATTTGTTTTAAAAAGAAGAAGTTAATAGGTATTATAAATAATTTTGATTGGAATCCCACGGAGATGAATGTGTTACGTAAGATTTAGGTGAGGTCAGCGTGACCTTAGGCGTCAGTGTCGCAAGCTACAGAAAAACAAATCTGATATTGGGTCATAATGGACATTCGAAGTTTGCCATTTATGGTCTGGTAAATGACATCACATTAGTTCATACATATAGATATATTTATATAATATCATAACGAATATATACCGTTCATACATATATATATCTATATACAATATCACGAATATGTACAGTTCATACATATATATTTACATTTTCACTGCAGTCCCACTACGTAACCTTACCAAGCGCAGTTGGCAGTGATATAGACTATGAACTTCAATCGCTTATGATGACGTCACTATGATTGTGACGTCACAATTGTCGTTCCAGCGATCACGGAAAATGGCTGTTCAAATGACTGTTCCATCCTTGACGATGACGATTGATTAATTCATTATAGATGCAAAATAGTTTAGTATTTCAACATAAGATTGTAGCCAAATGTAAATATAAGCATTGAACGTTTCAGTTGGCATTCATAGCCAATATGAATCCCAACTGGACAGAGGCAAATTCAACATGAATGCTATGAAAACCAACTGAAAGACGTTCAATGCTAAAATACCTATATATAATATCGTAACGAATATGTACATGTTTTAAGTTTGTTTTCCAAACCAGTTATTATATGGATACAAATTTCCAACATTCCCATTGGTTTGGTCCGACACACGTAACCAGTTTTCAAAATCCCATATACTGGTTTTCCGGTAAATATCGATATAGCGGGAATGGAAATCCGCATGAACAAACATTATGACGTCATATCCTGCAACGCGATACACTAACGATGGCCGACGGCGATCGCTTTTTTTTTACAATCGCACAGTTTTTCAAAGTTGTTCATAGTCAAGACGATATCATAGAAATATTTCGTCAAATTTCTTTTTTGAAATATGTAATATAATACAATATTAAAAGTTGAATAAATTCAGAATATTAGACTTTTCTTTGTTTTACTTATCTGACCATATAATAAAAAAAATAAGGACTTTTGTTCTGGTAAATGTTTTGTTGTAGCGCCTCGGTCAATATATCTTTTTCTAGTTCATATCACATCATATTCACCAGAAAAAAAGTCCATAATTGTATAATATTCTATGTTTTGTATGTACATGTATCGATATATGAATAAATAATGTTTAAACTAAAATATCATTAACTGACAAGCATTGTATATTTATTATTCTAGCATTGAATTACTTTAGATTCAAATTACAGTTATGAGTCGATAAATATCAACTTGATAAAGTCAACCGAAAATTGCCAAATGTAAACTATTATAATCATATTTGAAAACAATCTTTTTCTATAATCAACAGATAAAAAGCATTAACAATCGTCCCGTGGTATTAGTGACGTCACAACTGTACAAACGTCATAATGACTACTTGGCAGTCATTGTCAAATACCGGCCTTTTGTGATTGGTTATCACAGCCTAGTTGAATCTACTTAGCCCAATGTATGTGATATCTTTTTAACACCATTTGCCGCGGTTCCTATGACATCAATCACTATGACTACGTGATCAAGGGTGAGTGATGGATGTACAAATTCATTAGAAGTCTTTCTTTTTTAAAGTTTCTCAAACTGTCCACTGTATAAGCTTTTACTGTTGTCATTTTGTTCGTGTCCATATACGGTTTAATACAATAATAACGACAATTATTTTAGCATCTTTGTTAATTTAGCGATAGTTATTTTTGTATCCATGTTTATAATGATTTTTCTCTGTTTCTAATTATCAACACGTTTTATGAAATAATGTTGCATTTATGTACAGATGATATCCCTGACCTATTTAAAATAGCTGCCTAACGCCATTT
Source organism: Argopecten irradians (assembly GCF_041381155.1). Classification (NCBI taxonomy): domain Eukaryota; kingdom Metazoa; phylum Mollusca; class Bivalvia; order Pectinida; family Pectinidae; genus Argopecten; species Argopecten irradians. The sequence continues at coordinate 2,384,898 of NC_091149.1, forward strand.
CAAACTTTTCCCCCGATATTATGACTCACGTACATGATTTATATTCAATCAATAATGTCATCGAAATGTTTTACCATTTATACGTTTATATTTTGACAAGTTTCCTTTGCTTTCGTTTTAAGCTAAAGATTTGTTTATTTCCAATTCCGATTATTGCAGCAAGGGAGATAATCCTAAGACTGAACCGAGTGTCCTGTATTGACACCTCTACCCAATCGTATACATGTTACTGTGCTTCAGGTTACAAGGCGTGCGCTCGATTACAACATAGAATACGGAGTGGTGTAAATCTGGAATAGACCAGTCAACCTACATTATTTCCTGGTAGAGGATTCACGGTGTGGTATGGCCACGCCTGGAATATATTTAGTACTCGTATTTTATCATTTATAGGTAGGTGTCCAATAACTAAACACAACTTCTGACCTATCGGGTTTTTCCTCAGAAATGTATTGCTTAACCTGCAATTTTGTCGATCTGTAATATATTTATAAACATTATTGTAATTTAGACATTAAACAGTTTAGATGGAAACTAAAATTACAACTATACCCGTACGATATGTGAATCGTTCTGCCTGGCTTCCTGTTAAGGTCGTCGATCTGTACTCAGTATACTATACCACTCCTCTGGAGCACTAACCTTCTACTTTATTATCAAAATACTAAAACAATTTGGTGCCGAGTAATACATCAAAAATACTTCTTGATTTGGTTAGCATAAACATTTTAGCAGAAACTTATTATCATTTTTAAGTCTTTTGTAACATTTTTAGAAATTTTAAAAGATAATTTTCAACTTCGGATATTTTGGTTAACCTGTCAGGAAGGACATGTAATGTCTTGTTTGAGAAATTCGTATTATTATTTTATCGATTTTTCACAGGCCATCTATTGTGCTAATTAGTAGTGGATGATCAAATAATAATGTTGTCGCTCATTTTGTGAAACTGCTCCAAGTTATGTTTTCATTATAAAGGGTATCCCTTTCTTAGGTGCATGATGTAAAATCTTGAACACAAATCCAATAGGTCCGCTGGTATTAAAATTATATCTGCCATAACAGGGCGAAACAAAATGACATTTTTTCAGTAATTGTAAATCACAAGTTTTGATTAATTAAGCTGTGACAAATGATCAAAGGCATGGAGAAATATGGGTGATGCTTATCAATCATTTGTAACAACATGATTTGTGCACTGTGATAGTTTTTGCTGTTATGCTTTATGTAGGTATGATCAGCATAAGATAGTATGAAGGCTTCCGACAATATCAAAACACACTGATGATAAGGAGGAGAAAAGTGTTAGAAATTATCTGGGGATTATACTACTACCACCAATACTTCTATGTTCCTCCATAACTATCAATGAAGTTGTTTTTTTTTTTAATTTTTATATAGTTAAATCATCAACAAACATATGTTAACATTGTATGATAAACAGCAACAAACATTATTTACACTGTACGATAAACAACAACAAACATATTGTTTACACTGTATGATAAACAACAACAAACATGTTGTTCTCATTGTATGATAGACAGCAACAAACATTGTTTGCACTGTATGATAAACAGCAACAAACATATTATTTACACTGTATGATATAAACAGCAACAAACATATTGTTTACACTGTATGATAAACAACAACAAACATATTGTTAACACTGTATGATAAACAGCAACAAACATATTATTTACACTGTATGATAAACAACAACAAACATATTGTTAACACTGTATGATAAACAGCAACAAACATGTTGTTTACATTGTATGATAAACAACAACAAACATATTGTTTACACTGTATGATAAACAACAACAAACATATTGTTTACACTGTATGATAAACAGCAACAAACATATTGTTTACATTGTATGATAAACAACAACAAACATATTGTTTACATTGTATGATAAACAGCAAGAAACACATTATTTACACTGTATGATCAACAGCAACAAACATATCATTTACACCGTATGATCAACAGCAACAAACAAAAATATTGTTTACATTGTATGATAAACAACAACAAACATGTTGTTAACACTGTATGATCAACAACAACAAACATGTTGTTAACACTGTATGATAAACAACAACAAACATGTTGTTTACATTGTATGATAAACAACAACAAACATATTGTTTACACTGTATGATAAACAACAACAAACATATTGTTTACATTGTATGATAAACAACAACAAACATATTGTTTACATTGTATGATAAACAGCAACAAACACATTATTTACACTGTATGATCAACAGCAACAAACATATTATTTACACTGTATGATAAACAGCAACAAACATATCATTTACACTGTATGATAAACAACAACAAACATGTTGTTTACACTGTATGATAAACAGCAACAAACATATTGTTTACATTGTATAATAAACAACAACAAACATGTTGTTTACATTGTATGATAAACAACAACAAACATATTGTTTACACTGTATGATAAACAACAACAAACATATTGTTTACACTGTATGATAAACAGCAACAAACATATTGTTTACATTGTATGATAAACAACAACAAACATGTTGTTTACATTGTATGATAAACAGCAACAAACATATCATTTACACTGTATGATAAACAACAACAAACATATTGTTTACATTGTATGATAAACAGCAACAAACATATCATTTACACCGTATGATCAACAACAACAAACATGTTGTTTACATTGTATTATAAACAGCAACAAACATTGTTTACACTGTATGATAAACAGCAACAAACATATTTTTTACATTGTATGATCAACAACAACAAACATCTTATTTACACTGTATGATAAACAGCAACAAACATATTATTTACACTGTATGATAAACAGCAACAAACATATTGTTTACACTGTATGATAAACAACAACAAACATGTTGTTTACATTGTATGATAAACAGCAACAAACATTGTTTACACTGTATGATAAACAGCAACAAACATATTTTTTACATTGTATGATCAACAACAACAAACATCTTATTTACACTGTATGATAAACAGCAACAAACATATTATTTACACTGTATGATAAACAGCAACAAACATATTGTTTACACTGTATGATAAACAACAACAAACATATTGTTTACACTGTATGATAAACAGCAACACACATATTATTTACACTGTATGATAAACAACAACAAACATATTGTTTGCATTGTATGATAAACAGCAACAAACATATCATTTACACTGTATGATAAACAGCAACAAACATATTATTTACACTGTATGATAAACAGCAACAAACATATTGTTTACACTGTATGATAAACAACAACAAACATATTGTTTACACTGTATGATAAACAGCAACACACATATTATTTACACTGTATGATAAACAACAACAAACATATTGTTTGCATTGTATGATAAACAGCAACAAACATATCATTTACACTGTATGATAAACAACAACAAACATATTGTTTGCATTGTATGATAAACAGCAACAAACATATCATTTACACTGTATGATAAACAACAACAAACATATTGTTTACATTGTATGATAAACAGCAACAAACATATTATTTACACTGTATGATAAACAAAGTATTGCATTTCACTGTAATACTTGAATAAGTGTTCAAACATCAAACTTTTAAAGATATTACATAGGATTGCCTTGAATAGATTTTAATGTTATGGAAGCGTACAAAAATCTATTCAAAAATACTAATTTTGTACCGAACAATCTTCTCATGTACATTTTCGATATGTACTGTTGAAACATAGCTATGAGTTTCTTCTGATGTCAAAGAGGGGAAAACAAAGTTTTTACTAAGAATTAAAACAATCAATTTAAAAACAATTTACAAACAAAAACTGGAAACAACAGAAATATTTATTGTCACTCATTTTCATTATTTTACTCAACATACATTTGGGTATTACATCCTCGCCGAATTTATTGTAAAATATGTCGGTCAGTGGCTAACTGGACACGAACTTTGACTCAGAACTTTACCAACTTGACTATAACTGCCACAGTAGACCTACATAGAATATTGACCAGCGGTCACTCACGACGCCGCTGTATCACCCCATTCGAGGCGACGTTACAAAAAACAACGTCATTTTCCCCTTTATGGGGTGATAAATTATACTATTAAGGCAGTATTAATTAAGTTTTACAGTCAGTATCTGATATTTCAATGCCCCAGATATGACTACCATGTAAAAGATCGAAGCATCAGGTATTTTATATGTGAATACAAAACATGGATTATTTTCCATGTATAAATACAGAACAAGGATTGTTTTCCATGTATGATTACAGAACAAGGATTATTTTCTATGAATGAATACAGAACAAGGACTATTTCCCATGTATGAATACAGAACAAGGAATATTTTCCATGTATTAATACAGAACAAGGATTATTTTCCATGTATGAATACAGAACAAGGACTCTTTTCCTTGTATGAATACAGAACAAGGACTATTTTCCATGTATTAATACAGAACAAGGACTATTTTCCATGTATTAATACAGAACAAGGATTATTTTCCATGTATGAATATAGAACAAGTTCTATTTTACATGTATGAATACAAAACAAGGACTATTTTACATGTATGAATACAGAACAGGGACTATTTTCCATGTATGAATACAGAACAAGGATTATTTTCCGTGAATGAATAAAGAACAAGGACTATTTTCTAGATATGAATACAGAACAAGGACTCTTTTCCTTGTATGAATACAGAACAAGGACTATTTTCCATGTATTAATACAGAACAAGGATTATTTTCCATGTATGAATATAGAACAAGTTCTATTTTACATGTATGAATACAAAACAAGGACTATTTTACATGTATGAATACAGAACAGGGACTATTTTCCATGTATGAATACAGAACAAGGATTATTTTCCGTGAATGAATAAAGAACAAGGACTATTTTCTAGATATGAATACAGAACAAGGACTATTTTCCATGTATGAATACAGAACAAGGACTATTTTCCATGTATGAATAAAAAACAAGGACTATTTTCCATGTATGAATACAGAACAAGGACTATTTTCCATGTATGAATACAAAACAAGGACTATTTTCCATGTATGAATACAGAACAAGGACTATTTTCCATGTATGAATACAGAACAAGAATTATTTTCCGTGTATGAATATAGAACAAGGACTATTTTCTAGATATGAATACAGAACAAGGACTATTTTCCATGTATAAATACAGAACAAGGATCATTTTCCATGTATGAATATAGAACAAGGACTATTTTCCATGTATGAATACAGAACAAGGACTATTTTCCATGCATGAATACAGAACAAGGATTATTTTCCATGTATGAATACAGAACAAGGACTATTTTTCCATGCATGGATACAGAACAAGGACTATTTTCCTTGCATTAATACAGAATAAGGATTATTTTCCATGCATGAATGCGGAACAAGGATTTTTTTTCATGTATGAATACAGAACAAGGAATATTTTCCATGTATGAATACAGAACAAGGATTATTTTCCATGCATGAATGCAGAACAAGGATTATTTTCCATGTATGAATACAGAACAAGGAATATTTTCCATGTATGAATGCAGAACAAGGATTATTTTCCATGTATGAATACAAAACAAGGAATTATTTTCCATGTATGAATACAGAACAAGGAATATTTTCCATGTATGAATACAGAACAAGGATTATTTTCCATGCATGAATGCAGAACATGGATTATTTTCCATGTATGAATACAAAACAAGGAATGTTTTCCATGTATGAATACAGAACAAGGATTATTTTCCATGCATGAATGCAGAACAAGGATTATTTTCCATGTATGTATACAGAACAAGGAATATTTTCCATGTATGAATGCAGAACAAGGATTATTTTCCATGTATGAATACAAAACAAGGAATATTTTCCATGTACGAATACAAAACAAGGATTATTTTCCATGTATGAATACAGAACAAGGATTATTTTCCATGCATGAATACAGAACAAGGAATTTTTCCATGTATGAATACAGAACAAGGATTATTTTCCATGTATGAATACAGAACAAGGACTATTTTCCATGAATGAATACAGAACAAGGATTATTTTTTTCATGTATGAATACAGAACAAGGATTATTTTCTATGTATGAATACAGAACAAGGACTATTTTCCATGCATGAATACAGAACAAGAATTACGATAATAAGGAAAAAGGATTTAACATATCGCAATGATCTTATAGTTGTTATCCATGAAAACTGTTAAATTGATTCCATTTCAGAATATGTCATCGTCAGAAATTAAAGAGAATGTAAACTGGGGAACAGACAACAGGTCTATTAACGTCCTGGTTCCATCCTCTGTTGACAATGACATACCCTACCGTAAAGTACATTGCCTGGTTATAGGAATTATAAATACCGCTTTGCTTTCTACCTTCTCATGGACATTTTCGATGTGTACTTTTGAAACATAGCTATGATAGCTTCTTCTGACGTCAAAGGGTGAAAAAACACTTTTTTACTCAGAATCAAAGCAATCAATTTTCAAACAAAAAGTAAGACCGGAAAGAAAAAAAAATCATTTTCGTCTCTATGCTTTTCTTAACATAACCCAACACACATTCTGTGTTTTACATCCTCGCCGAGCTTATTGTCCAATATGTTGATCAGTGGTCAACTGGACACGAACTGTGACTCAGCATTTTACCAAATCAGGTGTAACTGACACAATATACGTACATAAATACCAGTGGTCACTCACGACGACATTTATAGGAGTCGGCCTGACGTAAACAAATGTTATTTTGGGAAATAGATGTCTAAACAATTAAAGAAGATGTGTTTAAAGCTCATCAAGTACAAAATAATGGAAAGATGAAGATAATAGGTAAACAAATCGACACGAAATTAAATTAATCATGAACAAAGTATCTTATATTTGGATTAAGCATTTGATGTTTCGTTTAAAAATCGACAGCAGTTCTCCTCAATGTTTGCTCCTTAACTTTGCAGTGTCGCCATTATCAATATTATATTGCAAAGATAAAACCGATTAAGTCTCCAGTCCAATTCTCACGTGTTATGATGATGAAACATCTATTTTGAAAATATTATTTGAGTTTAGAAGATCTATTTTGAAAATATTATTTGAGTTTAGAAGTTTTAAAACTGAGGTTATATAAGTGTTATATTTGACCCGGCTGAGCCAGTCAGTACTTTACGCTTGCCGCGGTATCTTGTCTCGGTAGCATATTTATAGCACAGAGTCGGCCACACTGTAGACGAGCTAGTATCGATTTTTGCGCGTGTGTATGTGTATATATATACACCGACCGTCGGAGTCAACAGCGAACGTTGACCTGACCAACTTACGCTGAGTTCACACGGGCCTCGTCACAACCCGGCGGCAAAGCTTAGTTCACTTACCTGCTCCAGTAACACATAAACTATTGACGCCGCATCTACATGATCTCTTAATACATTACTATAGAAAAACACGTAGTTCATATGTTTGTCGGTACGTTTATATCTGAAGATGTTTTAAAACGTGAACAAATATTTTAAATCGTACTTTGTAGATGAAGCTGACAATGCTCGCCCATGTCGCTGTGACCCAGGCTGAACATCACTGGGGCGTACGCTCCGTATAAAATATGCATATGGAATCATAACGTTGTGTAAAACTTTACAAATGAAAGAATTTTGAACAATATTGATAGGGAGAGTAACAAATGAATGGACATCGATAATATTGTTTTAATGGTCTTAACCACCTGATAACTTACAACTTCCTGGTTGACTAAGCCACATTTAAATTGACTTATAACCAATATACCTTACATAATGAATACAGCTACTATAGTGTCCTCGAGTCTCATGTCCTTCATCACTTCATCACACATATTTTGCAGGTTGTGGAGTAAACAAAAACAGACCTACAGTTCGCGGCGAATCACTTGGCACAGTAGAAAAACTGCCACGGGGTGTTTAAAATACTATATTTCATAATATACCTCTTCTCAGCAGCTAATAACAAAACATACACAAATGTTTTTTTATCATAAATTGCTACATTCTATCTAGTTTACATCGGTTTTCATTAGGACTAGCATAGTTTGACCGGTATAGCCAGGTTTCAGGATGTCGTGACACACAGCTGGTATCCGGATTAAACAAGGGCCGATTTATACAACAGTCCTACATAATTTTAATCTCCCTTGGATTCCTTTGTGTACTAGGAGATACCCGCCTTTTCGCGTTATCAGATAAAGTTGAATTAATTACATAGCATGACACGGCGACTGCTAACTAATATTAACATCAGAAACAGCTTTCTAGTTAGCTCATATCATGCATGGGAAAGTCAAAGTCAAAATGCAAACGTTTGCAAGAACATTATATTTCACCCAGACACAAATTAATATGCCTCAAGGCGTCAACTTCATCCATCAAATTTACACATAAAATGTTTCATATAGAATACATGTTTATTCATTTGTTGCCTGTAGCAAACTGCGAGAAACTCGAAACGACACATCACATATGGCCACTGAGCATAATCCTTAACTTCTTAATTAATGAATTATATTTAATACCTCCTGACCATATCATGACGCCCCCATCCTCGATACCCCAATGGGTTCCTATGATTACTGATGTTATATATGACGTCAGTAACAGAAGCCCATGGTCAGTAATAGTAACCCATGGGTATCGAGATATAACCTCAGTAATAGTAACCCATGGGTATCGAGATATAACGTCAGTAACAGTAACCCATGGAGTATCGAGATATAACCTCAGTAATAGTAACCCACGGGGTATCGAGATATAACCTCAGTAATAGTAACCCACGGGGTATCGAGATATAACCTCAGTAATAGTAACCCACGGGGTATCGAGATATAACCTCAGTAATAGTAACCCACGGGGTATCGAGATATAACCTCAGTAATAGTAACCCACGGGGTATCGAGATATAACCTCAGTAATAGTAACCCATGGAGTATCGAGATATAACGTCAGTAATAGTACCCCATGGGTATCGAGATATAACGTCAGTGATAGTAACCCACGGAGTATCGAGATATAACGTCAGTAATTGTAACCCACGGAGTATCGAGATATAACGTCAGTAATAGTAACCCATGGAGTATCGAGATAAAACCTCAGTAATGGTGATAAATGGAGTATCGAGATATAACGTCTGTAATAGTTACCCATGGGGTATCGAGATATAGCGCCAGTAATAGTTACCCATGGAGTATCGGGATATAACGTCAGTAACAGTAACCCATGGAGTATCGGGATATAACGTCAGAAACAGTAACCCAAGGAGTATCGAGATATAACGGCAGTAATAGTAACCCATGGAGTATTGGGATATAATGTCAGAAACAGTAACCCAAGGAGTATCGAGATATAACGGCAGTAATAGTAACCCATGGAGTATTGGGATATAATGTCAGAAACAGTAACCCATGGGGTATCGAGATATAACGTCAGTGATAGTAACCCATGGGGTATCGAGATCTATAGGAGAACCTATAATTATTTACACTTTGTAAACTTAAGCACCGTGTCCTATGTAGATTATATTCTATGTTGAGCTAAGTAGGTATGGTCACTTTGTGTATTACCAAGACCGCGCATATCTCTTACCCGAGCTCAAACATGGTAAGGTGAAATGTCACAGGAGCTAGGAATAACATGTTATCATACTGTATGTCAACATATTTATCGTGCGATTTAATTACGCGAGTTTCACGAAAATACATATTGTAAAAATTAATTGCGGCGAAATCGAACGGGCAATTTATTTCAATTTTGTTCCCCGTGTTTCTTATTTTGTAAACGGACCCCATTAGATCTGGACGGTAGATATGTGCCACAGTTATATATTGAGGTCAAAATATCCAAACAATATGAACAATAATGCAAGCATGCAATACTAGTGGGTATTGCACGACACGAACATTGCACTCATTTCAAGGCGAAATGTTGACAATATCGAGTAAAATACCCGACATAAATGATGAGGCCTTTAATTAACATTCAACTGGTAATACCTGGTGGTGTTCTTAGCCACAAACGTAGTGTTCTTTTTGTGGTGTTTTCGGAGACTTTTCTGCACTTGTTCTACCTTGTGGGCATTACCAGGCGCGACAAAATGATATGATCATTATACATATATATGTATATATATATATAAGAAATAAAAAAATAACTAGTCAGTCGTTATTGTTTTTTATTTCTTATAAATTTCGTCCGTAAGGATTTTTCTTTAAATTTGTCATATATATATATATATATATATCAATGTATAACAACTGACTATGGATCAATGAAAGATTATTAATTACATACAGAGATTCATTTATATCTGGAACGAGTCATCTAAAATAAAATCAATATTTTTAACGCAGGGAAAATCGTACGGTCATTGACCCAGACTATTCACGCTGTCGCTAGGTCACAATGACATCGTGTCATCAGAATAATCCGGCTACGGTCATTGCCCCAGACTGCTCGCGCTAGCGAAGCCACCATAACATTGTGTCACCAGTAAAATGTTCACGCTGTCACGAGGTCACCATGAAATTGTGACATCAGTAGAATGGTCACGCTGTCACGAGATCACCATGACATTGTGACATCAGTAGAATGGTCACGCTGTCACGAGATCACCATGACATTGTGACATCAGTAGAATGGTCACGCTGTCATGAGATCACCATGACATTGTGACATCAGTAGAATGGTTACGCTGTCACGAGATCACCATGACATTGTGTCACCAGTAGAATGGTCACGCTGTCACGAGGTCACCATGACATTGTGTCACCAGTAGAATGGTCACGCTGTCACGAGATCCACCTTGACAATGTGTCACCAGTAGAATGGTCACGCTGTCATGAGATCACCATGACATTGTGACATCGTAGAATGGTCACGGTGTCACGAGATCACCATGACATTGTGACATCAGTAGAATTGTCACGAATCACCATGACATTGTGACATCAGTAGAATGGTCACGCTGTCACGAGATCACCATGACATTGTGACATCAGTAGAATGGTCACGCTGTCACGAGATCACCATGGCATTGTGACATCAGTAGAATGGTCACGCTGTCACGAGATCACCATGAAATTGTGACATCAGTAGAATGGTCACGCTGTCACGAGGTCACCATGACATTGTGACATCAGTAGAATGGTCACGCTGTCACGAGATCACCATGACATTGTGACATCAGTAGAATGGTCACGCTGTCACGAGATCACCATGACATTGTGACATCGGTAGAATGGTCACGCTGTCACGAGATCACCATGACATTGTGACATCAGTAGAATGGTCACGCTGTCACGAGATCACCATGACATTGTGACATCAGTAGAATGGTCACGCTGTCACGAGATCACCATGGCATTGTGACATCAGTAGAATGGTCACGCTGTCACGAAGCCACCATGACATTGTGACATCAGTAGAATGGTCACGCTGTCACGAGATCACCATGGCATTGTGACATCAGTAGAAGGTCACGCTGTCACGAAGCCACCATGGCATTGTGACATCAGTAGAATGGTCACGCTGTCACGAAGCCACCATGACATTGTGACATCAGTAGAATGGTCACGCTGTCACGAAGCCACCATGACATTGTGACATCAGTAGAATGGTCACGCTGTCACGAAGCCACATGACATGTGACATCAGTAGAATGGTCACGCTGTCACGAAGCCACATGACATTGTGACATCAGTAGAATGGTCACGCTGTCACGAAGCCACCATGACATTGTGACATCATAGAATGGTCACGCTGTCACGAAGCCACCATGACATTGTGACATCGTCACCTGTCAAGGACATTGACATCGTAGAATGTCACGCTGTCATGAAGCCACCATGACATTGTGACATCGGTCACCATGACATTGTGACATCAGTAGAATGGTCACGCTGTCACGAAGCCACCATGTCATTGTGACATCAGTAGAATGGTTACGCTGTCATGAAGCCACCATGGCATTGTGACATCAGTAGAATGGTCACGCTGTCACGAAGCCACCATGGCATTGTGACATCAGTAGAATGGTCACGCTGTCATGAGATCACCATGACATTGTGACATCGGTCACCATGACATTGTGACATCAGTAGAATGGTCACGCTGTCATGAGATCACCATGACATTGTGACATCGGTCACCATGGCATTGTGTCACCAGTTGAATGGTCACGCTGTCACGAAGCCACCATGGCATTGTGACATCAGTAGAATGGTCACGCTGTCACGAAGCCACCATGGCATTGTGACATCAGTAGAATGGTCACGCTGTCACGAAGCCACCATGGCATTGTGACATCAGTAGAATGGTCACGCTGTCACGAAGCCACCATGACATTGTGACATCAGTAGAATGGTCACGCTGTCACGAAGCCACCATGGCATTGTGACATCAGTAGAATGGTCACGCTGTCACGAAGCCACCATGGCATTGTGACATCAGTAGAATGGTCACGCTGTCACGAAGCCACCATGGCATTGTGACATCGGTCACCATGGCATTGTGACATCAGTAGAATGGTCACGCTGTCACGAAGCCACCATGACATTGTGACATCGGTCACCATGGCATTGTGACATCAGTAGAATGATCACGCTGTCACGAAGCCACCATGACATTGTGACATCAGTCACCATGACATCGTGTTTCTAATTGAATTCTACTACGTCAGTGTCGAAGTCAATGACTCCTTCAATATTCGGCACCTGCCGATTATGTTGATAATTTTTGCGGAATTGTGTTTGCACTCTGAGTTTTGTAATGAAATGAAACACGATTATATTAATGTGATTCATTTTCATTATCTACTTCTGAGGTGAAGAATAAGCGCCTAGGATTAATAAGTGAAATGTCAATGAACTTAACGATGTGTTCTATAAATATATTCTGATGTGTAAACAAGAACTTCTTAACTCCACTATGTGCTACTGAGAAAAACTAAGCCTAATTTTCTATCGTTCTTAATGTGGGTTGTTTTTAAATGATGTATATGTTTATAAATAAAATCTTGATTCGATTTACCGCATGGCATTATGTCTGGGTTTTTTTCTCATTGAAACCCCACGTTGACGCCTGTTTTATAACATTAACGAGGAGCCATTTATGTGTGTGTGTATATATCGGTCGGATAGGGATAAACAGGTCGTAACCGGTCATTGATCCCGTATCAGGTCACGTTCACCTGAATGGCTAATTACGTCTACACTGTATATATCGCTGTATCAGGTCACCTGAATGGCTAATTACGTCTACACTGTATATCTCGTCGTATCAGGTCACCTGAATGGCTAATTACGTCTACACTGTATATCTCGTCGTATCAGGTCACCTGAATGGCTAATTACGTCTACACTGTATATCTCGTTGTATCAGGTCACCTGAATGGCTAATTACGTCTACACTGTATATATCGCTGTATCAGGTCACCTGAATTGCTAATTACGTCTACACTGTATATCTCGTCGTATCAGGTCACCTGAATGGCTAATTACGTCTACACTGTATATCTCGTCGTATCAGGTCACCTGAATGGCTAATTACGTCTACACTGTATATCTCGTCCTATCAGGTCACCTGAATGGCTAATTACGGCTACACTGTATATATCGCTGTATCAGGTCACCTGAATTGCTAATTACGTCTACACTGTATATCTCGTCGTATCAGGTCACCTGAATGGCTAATTACGTCTACACTGTATATATCGCTGTATCAGGTCACCTGAATGGCTAATTACGTCTACACTGTATATATCGCTGTATCAGGTCACCTGAATGGCTAATTACGTCTACACTGTATATATCGTCCTATCAGGTCACCTGAATGGCTAATTACGGCTACACTGTATATATCGCTGTATCAGGTCACCTGAATGGCTAATTGCGTCTACACTGTATATATCGCTGTATCATACAGTGGTCGCTTTGGAAAATTCGATAACTTATGATTTGTATTTGTTATGTATCAAAATAATCGAAAAACGGTACACTGTGGTTGACTGTGTGGCTTTTTAAGTCTGGCGTCGCTGCCAGTGTAATAATCTTCAGATCAGTGATTGGTCAGTTTTTTCAACTGAACTACCTTCAGGTGATCGACAGTGATAGTAACCCCTGGAACATCGAGGATATAGAAATATAAGGCTTTATGGTAACAACATGTTATTCTTTATCTTTCCTAACGCCTCCCTTGGCACCGACTCACTTTTGGCTTTGAGTTGAGCGTTCGCCCCTGTGAGGAAGACACAAAAGTGGTAGTTTCTGCTCCTACTTTGCGCTCAGCATACAGGGATTGGGACGACTGGTTCGCCTGTTGTCAATGTGACGGGTGGGATGTGTTGCTTTGTGTCTTCGGCGGCATGCTTCAGTGATATAGCACTATAAAAAGGGCAACAGTTCCACTACACAAGAAGACACAACACGTACATACCGCAGTCTTCCAAAACACGCACCTCGCACTTCACACGCTACACGCCGCATACATGGGAGGCCGTCCTTACATGACCCTGGCTGTTAATAGGACGTTAAAGTAATCAAACAAACAAACGAACAAAACAAAATTCAACATCGTCTTAGAATTCGTTTGGGACCTGACGAAAGAATACTATTTTCGTCTTTTATAAATGACTATGTATGTTGTCCAAATTACACACATCCTTCCAATGACTTTCTTATTACAAAATGGATTATATAAAACAAAAGCTCGGCTTAACAGATTAATACGATAACGTGGATGGTTGGTTATAGTCACGTGGGCGAGTCATAACTGTCGAATAAGTTTGATCAACTTAGTTGATACGTAATGTACATTAATTACAAAATAATTAATTTTACTAGACATAAAACGTTCATATATAGAATCATTTTTATGTAAATATCCATTTTGTTTCGCAATCTACCGTTTTACAGCCACGGCACATGTAAGATAAAATACATCTCATTGAAATTCTTTATGTGTCTGATTTTGAAAGAAAAACCTGCTCATTTAGAAAAAAAAATACTGGCCAGTGAGTAATCAGGCATCAGAAATCTAATATTTAAACTCAATACAATCAATCGCTCATGAAGAAGTTTTACAGAATAAAATAAGCTTGAACCATTCTTTGCATATATTCTCTGGAAAAAAAACCCCGATCTCGCCATAAATGGTTCTACTGTTTCCCTTTGATATATGTGAGCATATCTTAACTGTTTTATATGGTGGACAAAATAATTGAGATTTTACCCTTCAGCAGAAACATTTCCTCAGCGAATAAATAATATCATGAAATTGCGAAATAGGGCCCTAAGGAAACACTATAGCTTCATGGTGTACTGGAGGTTTTATGATGTTCGCCTTTTATTATTAACGGGAAAATGTAATAATTCAGTTTTGCTTGTTACGAGCATTTTCAATATAAAAAAAATACTGTATCAGCCCATAGAGGAAAAAAATGGCGTCGCCGTTTGTAACGTTGTTTCTGATTGGTTGAGATGACGGCGTAATGATTTCATAGACAAAAGAGTCCCAAAATGAATTTTGAATATTGAAGGAATTATTTTTAGTAAATTGAATTATAAGGATTAATTTGAATAGATTTTTTTATGTTATGGAGATATAACACAAAAAATTGAGTGTACTCTCATCATAAACCGCTTCGCGCGGTTTACTTAAAGTACACTCAGATTTTTGTGTTATATCTCCATAAGATAAAAAATCTATTCAAGTTAATCCTTAAATAGAAGAAGTCCCTCTATGACTATGATGTAAAACGTATAAATCGGATTAGATCCACGACTTTATAGTCAATAGCAAATCCGCTTATAGGTACACGACTGTTGTTGCTATATCTTTAAGTTTCATTTCTTCCAGACGAAATATTTTATTATATTTTCTTGACATAATAGATAATTGTTCCGTCGGATGACAAAAATATGTATGGAAACGATACGTAAACACATTAGCGCTTCGTCAAGGGAGATATACGTATGTATAATATAAAGAAAAAATTCCAGACTTCGAAGTCTGGAGCTGTTTTCTTTTTATATGTTTACTATATATATGTATTTATATATATATATATGAACGACATTGAACTTTTGATTAGCGGTCATGGCGCGCCGACCCAGAGTAATGGGGAGGGCAATGACCGTTCGATTTAATCAATACCATGACATTTCTCTCTGCTGACGGGTTCGTGTGACCAAGGAGAGGAAATAATTCATGGATTAAAAGAAAAATGTTTTTTATTCTTATGGTTTCCGACGTGAAAAGTGGTTTGGGCTTATTTATTAAGCAGGTGGTCGTTATCCAGAGGTGGTCGTTATCCAGAGGTGGTCGCTCAGGGAAGTTTTACTCTAGTTATCGTCCACTTCTTTACTTAATCCACATAATAATTGTCTCAGTTATACAATTTGTTAGTGACCGAATACGGGTCTAAAAGAAACTTGTATCCGTGTTTCTGTCAGACCAAATATTTTTTTCCGTATTAAGGTATTAGCACGTGATGTAACGATTTAATCCCATCATGGGCCCTTTAAAATAAATACATGTAACTAAATAATTACAAGAGATCCCAGGGGGATCCTTGCGCCCTCCAAAGAATGATCTATATCTGACAAAGGCAAGATGGATATTTTCTCTACTTTTTAAACTTTTTCAAACATACTACTTATAAAATTTGAGACAGATCGCTTCAGTACCTTTTGAGGCCATCTTGTTGATCAATCGGTCCCAAATCACAATATGCACAACTAGGGCCCTAGGGGAACCTACATGTGAAATTTGAGAAAGATCCATTCAATACTTTCTGAGAAATAGCGATAACAAACTTTGAATATAAAAATCCAAGATGGCTGCCTGGCAGCACCGATTGGTCCAAAAATGCAATATGCACAACAAGGGCCCTAGGGGAACCTCCATATTAAATTTGAGAAAGATCCCTTCAGCACTTTTTGAGAAATAGGGATATCAAACCTTAACTATCAAAATCCAAGATGGCCGCCTGGCGTCCATCTTGTTTTTCCGATCAGCCTCAAAATCTGTATGGCACAACTAGGGACCAAGGGTACCCTCCATGTGAAGTTTGAACAAAATTCCTTCAGTAGTTCTCAAGAAATATCGATAACAAATTTCAACTGCCAAAATCAAAGATGGCTGCCTGGCGGCCATCTTGTTTTTCCGATCAGCCTCAAAATCTGTATGGCAAAACTAGGGACCAAGGGTACCCTCCATGTGAAGTTTGAACAAAATCCCTTCAGTAGTTCTCAAGAAATATCGATAACAAACTTCAACTGCCAAAATCAAAGATGGCTGCCTGGCGGCCATCTTGTTTTTCCGATCAGCCTCAAAATCTGTATGGCACAACTAGGGACCAAGGGTAACCTCCATGTGAAGTTTGAACAAAATTCCTTCAGTAGTTCTCAAGAAATATCGATAACAAACTTCAACTGCCAAAATCAAAGATGGCTGTCTGGCAGCCATCTTGTTTTTTTCCGATCAGCCTCAAAATCTGTATGACACAACTAGGGACCAAGGGTAACCCCCATGTGAAGTTTGAACAAAATCCCTTTTGTAGTTCTCAAAAAATATCGATAACAAACTTCAACTGCCAAAATCAAAGATGGCTGTCTGGCGGCCATCTTGTTTTTCCGATCAGCCTCAAAATCTGTATGACACAACTAGGGACCAAGGGTACCCTCCATGTGAAGTTTGAACAAAATCCCTTCAGTAGTTCTCAAGAAATATCGATAACAAACTTCAACTGCCAAAATCAAAGATGGCTGCCTGGCGGCCATCTTGTTTTTCCGATCAGCCTCAAAATCTGTATGGCACAACTAGGGACCAAGGGTAACCTCCATGTGAAGTTTGAACAAAATTCCTTCAGTAGTTCTCAAGAAATATCGATAACAAACTTCAACTGCCAAAATCAAAGATGGCTGTCTGGCGGCCATCTTGTTTTTCCGATCAGCCTCAAAATCTGTATGGCACAGCTAGGGACCAAGGGTAACCTCCATGTGAAGTTTGAACAAAATCCCTTTTGTAGTTCTCAAAAAATATCGATAACAAACTTCAACTGCCAAAATCAAAGATGGCTGTCTGGCGGCCATCTTGTTTTTCCGATCAGCCTCAAAATCTGTATGGCACAAATATGGACCAAGGGGACCCTCCATGTGAAGTTTGAACAAAATCCCTGCAGTAGTTTTTAAGAAATAGTGATAACAAGCATTGTTTACGGACGGACGACGGACGACGGACCACGGACGCAGGGCGATTTGAAGAGTGGGCTAAAAAGAAAATTAAAAACATTAAATGGAAGTGACCAATATCTTTTGCAGATTTTAACCTCATTGAATAAATGGAATCGTTGTTATGGGTCCATCAATCTAATTAATCTGGGTCCATTTCTGTTGAATAATCATGGAAAGCTTCGATAGTGTCACAGCGTTAACTTAACTGTAAGCAGGCCAGAAAACGAAGGACATGGAGCGTGTATATGTACTCTTTATAAGGACATGGAGCGTGTATATGTACTCTTTATAAGGACGTGGAGCGTGTATATGTACTCTTTATAAGGACATGGAGCGTGTATATGTACTCTTTATAAGGACATGGAGCGTGTATATGTACTCTTTATAAGGACGTGGAGCGTGTATATGTACTCTTTATAAGGACGTGGAGCGTGTATATGTACTCTTTATAAGAACGTGGAGCGTGTATATGTACTCTTTATAAGGACATGGAGCGTGTATATGTACTCTTTATAAGGACATGGAGCGTGTATATGTACTCTTTATAAGGACGTGGAGCGTGTATATGTACTCTTTATAAGGACGTGGAGCGTGTATATGTACTCTTTATAAGGACATGGGTGTGTGTATATGTACTCTTTATAAGGACGTGGAGCGTGTATATGTACTCTTTATAAGGACATGGAGCGTGTATATGTACTCTTTATAAGGACATGGGGTGTGTATATGTACTCTTTATAAGGACATGGAGCGTGTATATGTACTCTTTATAAGGACGTGGAGTGTGTATATGTACTCTTTATAAGCTCAAATTGTCAATGAGTATTGCGCAATTGTAACTGTGCACAGAAAGTACATCAGTAGGTTTCAGATGTCAAGAAGTATTTTGCTTAATATACTAGTAGACCTAAACCGGGTACATGTTTATAGTAAGCTAGATTTCTATTCTTGTCTGAAAGCCTGAGATATTTACAGGTGATTGAACATTTAGGGTCTCAATCTATTGTTCGAGGTACAAGGGGCCTGTAGTTATAGTCTAATTACAAGTCCAGGCTTTCTGGCCTTAAGACGAGGCTATAGTCATGGCCATAGGATGACGATATTCCTCAACCATAACTTCCCTTATCATACTCAAATCTTAACAGAGGCGTGACAAATAAAAACACCGACCTGATCACGTGATCAGATAAGTAATACAATCGGCGATTACATGCGAATGGTATGTAGTGTTTAAGTTCGTGTTGCGTCGTGATAGCTTCACTGTAAATTAGAGAAAACATACGCTAAACATAAATTGAGTTTTATCAAAAACATGATATAACAATAGGTATTGAACGTCACTAATGAAGGCAAAGACTTCATGAATTTATATATTTTATAAGAGCACAAGGAGAATCCAGATTTGTGATTTTTGTAAAAATAATAATGCCTATCAGAATATACACATGAAAGTCATACATTAAATGATAAAAAAGGAAGGAATTGCACATGAAGTTTATAACCCAATAAAACAAACCAAAAAAAAACAGAATTTTAAGTCTTCAATCAATTAAACATGCAAAATAAAAATTGCTACCTACGATGATTTTATATTTTTTTTTCATTTGAAAATAATTCATTTATAACTATTAAAGTCACCATTTTCAACCACATCGTGATAGGAAAGAAAAGTTATTTGCGAATACGTGTATGCACTACGCCAATTTTCAAACATTTTGATATACATATCAAATTAAAAAACAGCGACAATAATTCTGAAATAAATATATATATAAAGTTCTAGTTGATGCATTCCGATGAAGCCACATAAATTGTCTGCGTTAATTTAGAGTGCCTGACGAGATATTTTTTTTAACTTTTGTTTTCAATATTATAAAAGAAAGTATAATAATCTGACATTTAAAAAAATCATATTAGATTTCCTATTCTTCTGTCTCAGTACATTGGTCGTCCTAACCGGTATCTGTTTCCATGGAGATGGTTGGTAGGACGGACTATTTTACCTGTAGTGAATCACTTTTGACAAAGTAATTAAATTAATTTCGAGAAATGGATTTGTGCATCAATATTTCTATAGGTACATGACGGTATATGACATCTACTCTGTATTTATATCACAGAGGTACCGGTATTGATTGTGACGTCATGTGTTTGTGAGCGTAACATTGTACATTTCGGAGAAAAGGACGTGAGGTTTGATCACAAAACAATGACGTCACAATCAATACCTACCTGCAAATGAGCAGCGGCATAGCATAATATTGAAGCGTTAAAAATAAAAATTGCATTGCATGATACTATCCGTGTATTCTGTTTATCCTGCAACTAGTATGACATTAAAAACAAAAGCAAATTGCCATCTATTTGCTTGGTTTCGCCGATACGAGACGCTTTTTTGATGCGGAGGAAAAGACGCATTCACTAAACCGAATGAGAGTGTACGTCATTCGGGTGAATGTGACGTCATTATATAGCGGGAATTGAATGACGTTTCATTCACTGGAAGGTTAAGGTTCTGTGTCAAGTTAGAAAACATTCCGTAAAATGTGGAATAATTTCACGCGATCGTATTGAAGGGTAAAGCATTTTTAAAGCACAAATTTATCCGGCAGTAGTATGTGGGGCAGTTGCAGGATAAATAACGATACTAGCATAAAGCATAATGAATATAAAAAAAGTCTAGTGTCTAGGGCATAGTTTACAGTGTACATATGATTATATTTGTTACACAAGAGTTAACTTTAAAGTCTGTCGAGCGACCATTGACCTCCATTCGAGACGTGAGACATGATAGATAAGACGAGGGTATGTGTGTGGGTGTATTATGTTTTAGTTACGGGTGTTTTAAAGGAAGTACGCATGTACTTGGTTCTCAGATTTTGAGACTGAAAATAAGTAACATTAAATTATAGATCAATATAAGTGAGATGAAATTGCATTTGAATCTGCTGTGTTGCATTTTATACCTACTAAAACCTCGATATAAAATTCACTAGAGATTCAAATGCAAATGACCAAAAATTGAGGTTAATTTCATGTGAAGTTTTCTTCAGGTAACAAAAAAATCATATGAATTCAGCTCAAATCTTTCAGGTCATTTTCAAGTCAATTTCAGGACTGTACCTAAGGCAGTTTGCCTGTGTATAATTGACATAAAACATTAATTTATATACTAATAACCCATTTAAAAAACAACAACAACAAAGCAATCCCAGTGCTATGGTAACATACTTCATGTAGTGGCTTTCTTACTGACCTTTTATTAAATACTTTCTACAAGATTTTTAAAACCACAGGAATTTTCTATATAAAGCTGACATCATTTAAAATAATGGAAAAGAATATTGGCAAGTAGAACAAGCTAACTTTGTATATATCAGAGAACTTCAGTGACAGAGACAAATCACAATATCATTATCCTTATACTACAAATCAACAATCAAAACTACATACTACCATTTACAAATTGATATAAAACGCCACTGTATTCTTTAATCTAAAGCTATCAATCAAGGGGAAAATAGAAAAAAAACTATTGATTTTTACGAAGACTGGCTAACCGTACAGATTAAGCCTCCCATCGAATTTAGATAAAACGTCTGCGTGTCAATGAAATCAACATTTTTTGTATATATTTTTAGTTCAAAAGGGTGAAAATGTCAGTGTATGGTAAATGTGTAACTGAGTATTAAGTCACATTTCGTTGAAATAGACAAGCCTTTTCATGAAACTCAATGACTGGTAAATTTCATATCAGTTTCATAAACTTGAAATTCTGTCATGAACATAGCATTTGGCAACCGTGGACAGCAGTATTAGACCACCAAAGACATCTCTCATCCCGAAAATTCCTTCAATCTCCGCGCGTGGAGCCTATTTGCCGTCCGTCTGCGCCATAAAAATGGGTTATGTCTGTGTCCTACATAGAGTTCACCTCTCCAGGTTTTGTCTATCCCCTCTCCGCTCGCTGATTGTATCATGCCTGGAAGGCGAGCGTGTATCCATGTTGACGACACCGTGGTTAATTCAGTAATAAGATGGACAGATTTGACAGATGTAGTGTTTTCTATGCTCTGTTTGACCGACCTCTTTACACTGAATACACAACACGTGGCGTCGAGTTACTGTTTTCGACTCCGGTACCTCCAAAATATGTGCATCTGCATGGTTACTGTCACGATTATTCAGTAATTATTTATCACCGCCACTCTGTCCACGGGACAAAAAAATACTTGTCTACTCACACAGGTCGTGTTGTTTGGGACCCAAGAAGCATTTGTCCTATGCATAAGGTCGCTCGCTGTGCACAGGTGTTTCGCTAAGGCTGCATTTTATTGATGCATAAACTTCATATTCTTATTTTCACATTATGCAATAGAGTTTCTAACGATGTGATAATAACGATATGTATTTTAATCAGATTTGATATTGCCGTATATGACTAAATGTTAATTATGATTATAATCAAGTTAACCAGAATGTCGTCCATGAAATCTTGCGGGTTGTTTCGTTAGGTGTTTGTAATTCGTCCAAAGACAAATAAGAGATGCTATGCAGCTGGTTATGTTTATTTTTTGCAGTTTCCAAATTATTTTGAATCAAAATTTTTTATAAATATATATTAATGAATTAAAAATTCACGACACGATTAAGCGTAATTTTTTTTATCTATAATTCCACGAATGACTTTTGGTTCCAAACTAACCCCCCCCCCCCCCCCCACATAGTGAGTTTGGTAGATTTAACGAGTCTGAAACGGACTTAAACTTTACAACGCTGACTTGATGATTATTTGGTGAGAAGTAGACGACACGATTCTACCGTGCGCATGTTTTTATGACGAAGTCCACAATGCGTGTTGTAATGTTGAACCAACTTTGCAAATTGAAACTCAAATAGACGTTAAATAAGAAATATTTCATCCTAAAATGTTCCAAATTAGAAGAAATTGACATAAATGAATTCTTCATCAAAGTATGACTTTTGAGTATTAATTAGTGCATTTTTGCTGGTGTAAATATCACTACATCTTTGCATATTTCGGGAAACATTTCTATCGGCTAAAAACGGATATAAATTGTGGAAGAAACAGGTCACACGACTCGTTGTTGTTTGGATATGGAATTTATTATACACGAGTGAGTTATTTCTTAAAAGTTATAAAAGTCAAAGCTTGTGTCTTTTGTAACTTTTAAACAATAACTCACACGTGTGGAATAAATTCCATATCCAACAACCACTCGTTGTGTAACCTCTATACGCATCAAAGTTACTTCTAAAGCTTTAGCTTTATAACTTTTAACTTCAACTTTAACTTTAACTTTACCTTGAAACTTTAACTTTAACTTATTGAACTTTTAACTTTGAAACTTAACTTAACTGAAACTTTTACTTTTAACATTAACTTTTAACTTTAACTTTTAACTTTAAAGATGCTCCACCGCTGACAAATGTTAATTTTTCACTATCAAAAACAGGAGCAGACGATTTAGTATTTTCCTTCAGTTACAAAAGTTACTTACTTTACACTATTACCACCATTGAAAAGTTTGAGCTTCTAATTTTACTTCAAGTTAAAAATATGAAAAATAATTAATTGCATCCCGAAAAAAATCCGTGGCACTATATTCTATATGGAATGAAGTACTGATTGCACATGCACCACAGGCGAAATAAATTATTTTATATTATTTTTTGTGTTAATTAGGCATATTTATACACGATTAAACACCAAATATTGTTCAAATGATGAATATCATTTCTACTCTGTCGGCGGTGGAGCATCTTTAACTTTAATTTTTAACTTTAACTTTAACTTTGAACTTTAAACGTTAACTTTTAACTTTAACTTTTTAACTTTTAACTTTAACTTTTAACTTTAACTTTTAACTTTAACTTTTAACTTTAACTTTTTAACTTTTAACTTTAACTTTTAACTTTAACTCTGCTTGTGATTTTTTAACTATTTAAGTTTACAATATTTATACACAGATAAAAAGGAAGCAGGATCACATGGTTGTGGTGCGGATTTACCTTAGACAATGCTGGTTTCTTATCTACAGAGAATGGTTTCAAAAATGCCAAATTTGAGTATAAATCTAGAACAACAATTTTGCTTACAAATCATGGGTATGTAAATTTCATTTCTGAAAACTGATGAAAATTATTGGTGTTGGGGAAAACTCGACCTAGTTATGGTGATTACATCCTAACGGTATATAGGCTGGGCAAATCATGTTCAACGGTATATGGTATCGTCTGTCAACTAAGCATCTTCTGGTTGCGTCATGTTTAAAACAGGTTTTTATAGATACTTTATAAGATAATATCAAACAACACATAGACTGCACGTAGGATATGCTGCCCCATTGTATGATAGTAAAGGGCGATTATTTTCTTAATTTTGTGACTACCTAGATCAGTTTCATTTTTTATGTTTGAGTTTGGCATGTCAAATGTTGAATTATTCAATAACTGAATACATTTCTAAATATGTATTGTATGTGTTTTGTTTATATATCCAGAAGAAAATTAAGGTAAAGTCAAGTTTTAATATTACTTAAAAGTGTAGCCTCAAAGTTGTCCAATTTATTCTTACATGTAGGCGCAGCCATTGTGAATTACAAGCTTTTTCCATTATTCAAATTAAACAATGTAAATGAATTAGATAGAAATACAAAATCAAATGATTTGTAGTAAAAGATTTTGGGAAGAAATGCTACAGGTGGTTTGTGTTTCCCTGTTGATAGATGGAACTTGAGGTCACTGTAAATGTATGCTATGGAGCTCATTGCTCATGTAATCGACTCATCCTGTAGATAACTTAGTGCATTCTGTAGCTCTCCCTTAGATGGACCGATTTATTACCACACGATTTCCATCCAGGGCCATCAGTTCGAATCCTATGCATGGTAGTGTACTGGCCCCATACTAACCCTACCCTTCTCATAAACAGCAACAGCTATAGTTCCTCATGAATATTTAAATGACTGTCACACAGTTGTCGTATAACAGTAGAAACATTCAACTTTTTATAAACCAACCGTCTAAAAATATACTGAGGTTAACCAGTAGCTACATCGGGTGTACACCTACGCCATACATATTGTTTATTTCTATTATGAAAGGTCATATATAATCAGTTATTTTATAACAAGGCAGTTTTCATTATAATAGGCCTAGTATGACATATGTCTATGGGTGGTATTGGAATTCACGTGATATTTTCATGATAGAGCCTGCTAACAGACAAAGTTGTGCTTACCCAGGTATAACAGGTCTAACTGCTATAGATAATACTGTATATATATTTTTTTCTTAGGCTTAATCATCGAAGCATCATTAACAATACAATTACAGTGTCATCTCTTCTTTAGGCCACAATATATCGAGCATCTTATTTGCCCTATGGGAATTCTATATATATATTCTCGAGTTCATTTTTTCAGACAAACCCAACAATTCTATGTCACTGTTACGTCATTCAAGGATATTTTCGGTATTTAAAACAATTTCTTTCAACCTATACTTAAGGACTTTCCTAGAGAAGATCATGTAATATTGAGTACAAACTATAGTACTATGCTTATTGATTTCAAAATTCGTTAAATTAAAAAATTATCATTCTCACATAAAACTGCAAAAACACAGATGTACTCAAAGGTACTCACATACCGTATATCATGTCATTGTAGCCATTTTTATTGTGCTCAGCTTCGTGATGCGACTGGTTGATAGCACAGCCAATCGGTGGACGAGTTGGTGTCGTTCCGAACCCCACACAGTGACAGCCGTTATGCGAGGAGTGTTACGCTGAAGTAAGTAAGTGGGACGCCGGTCAATGACCGCTGCTGCTCGTCTCACATACATACAGGCGTCTGCGGTTGAGTTACTGTGACCTCCAGTGTAGCATGTTATCTAACACCGGCAACAGTTATCTCCCTTCATCTGAAAAGTAGGAGATAGTTTAACATGTAAAACTTATGTTGATGTCAATAAGTATATTGCTGTGTTACGATTCTGTGCCTTCACAAAGAGCAATAAAACTTAGAAATATAAAAATATCTTATTTCAAAATGTCTTCTTTGTAATTTTCTGTATTTTAATTTGTAATCACATGACAGTTAATGTATACATTTGGTTGACAATTGCAGGTGCCAGGTTCTCACCTCTTGTGAAATCGACATCAATAAAGCTGTCACTTACAGAACGTTTGCAACATGTAAAGGTAAAATCTTAAACAGAAATGTAAATTAGCTTACATCCTCGATACTCCAGGGATTACTATCTCTGTCGTTATTGGAGAGTGATATTAACCCCTGGAATACCGAAGATGCTGTTAATATTTATCACTCCTTTCTACACTATTTAAAGGAAATCAATCAGATGTTAATTGTGTTTCCTTTTTATCACTACGGTAGATACCACTCCACACGACAACAAACTAATTTGTTACATATATCATACCGGAAATATTACATTAGTAAAGTGTTCTATTTCACTTTATACAATCACTATAGATTTCCAGACGTTGTACATATCACAATAAGATAAACTATTGTATCGATGTAATGGGCATTTCCTTATTGGTAAATATTAAACGAGGAATGTCAGTTTGGACCCTCTGGTGGCCATGACCGATAATGTTCTTTTTTGTTTAGATAGCTTGGGTTAGGACATCATGTTGTGACAGGATTCAGGTCAGGTCGTAGTCCCTTGTGTGTTATTTAGGTTATTGTCTACAATAAAACAAAATAGAAAATATAACTTACTGTCAAAAAACTAGTTAATTAAATAACTAACTGTCAAAAAACTAGATAATTAAATAACTTACTGTCAAAAAACTAGATAATTAAATAACTTACTGTCAAAAAACTAGATAATTAAATAACTTACTGTCAAAAATAGATCATGGTGTAAAATGCCAACTATGCCAGAATAAAGTTCTTCTGGTACAATAATATGTCATATGTCATATAAATAAGTGGAATGAGAAATTTGACCCTCCTATATCATGTGATATGGTCTATTTTACACCTTACCATATCGTGGTCTATTTTACACATTATCATATCATGGTCTATTTTACACCTTACCATATCATGGTCTAATTTTGCACCTTACCATACCATGGTCTATGGCTATTTTATACCTTACCATACCATGGTCTATTTTATACCTTACCATATCATGGTCTATTTTTATTACCTTACCATACCATGGTCTTTTTTATACCTTACCATATCATGGTCTATTTTATACCTTACACCTTACCATACCATGGTCTATTTTACACCTTACACCTTACCATACCATGGTCTATTTTACACCTTACACCTTACCATACCATGGTCTATTTTACACCTTATCATACCATGGTCTATTTTATACCTTACCATATCATGGTCTATTTTATACCTTACCATACCATGGTCTATTTTACACCTTACCATACCATGGTCTATTTTATACCTTACACCTTATATCATGGTCTTATTTTACACTTACCATACCATACCATGGTCTATTTTACACCTTACACCTTACCATACCATGGTCTATTTTATACCTTACACCTTACCATATCATTGGTCTATTTTACACCTTACACCTTATTTTATAGCCTATTTTACACCCTTACCATACCATGGTCTATTTTACACCTTACACCTTACCATACCATGGTCTATTTTACACCTTACACCTTACCATGGTCCATGGTCTTACATATTGGTCTATTTTTACACCTTACCATACCATGGTCTATTTTACACCTTACACCTTACCATACCATGGTCTATTTTACACCTTACCATACCATGGTCTATTTTATACCTTACACCTTACCATACCATGGTCTATTTTACACCTTACATCTTACCATACCATGGTCTATTTTACACCTTACCATACCATGGTCTATTTATACCTTACCTTTACCATATCCATCGGGTCTTATTTTACACCTTTCACCATACCATGGTCTATTTTATACCTTAAACCTTACCATACCATGGTCTATTTTTTACACCTTACACCTTACCATACCATGGTCTATTTTATAAGACCGTTACACCTTACCATACCATGGTCTATTTTACCACACCTTACATCTTACCATACCATGGTCTATTTTACACCTTACCATACCATGGTCTATTTTACACCTTACCATACCATGGTCTATTTACCTTACACCTTACCATACCATGGTCTATTTTACACCTTACCATACCATGGTCTATTTTTTACACCTTACCATACCATGGTCTATTTTACACCTTACCATACCATGGTCTATTTTACACCTTACACCTTACCATACCATGGTCTATTTTATACCTTACACCTTACCATACCATGGTCTATTTTACACCTTACCATACCATGGTCTATTTTATACCTTACACCTTACCATACCATGGTCTATTTTACACCTTACCATACCATGGTCTATTTTACACCTTACCATACCATGGTCTATTTTACACCTTACACCTTACCATACCATGGTCTATTTTATACCTTACACCTTACCATACCATGGTCTATTTTACACCTTACACCTTACCATACC
The DNA here is from genome assembly GCF_041381155.1 of Argopecten irradians. NCBI lineage: Eukaryota > Metazoa > Mollusca > Bivalvia > Pectinida > Pectinidae > Argopecten > Argopecten irradians. The sequence continues at coordinate 2,413,830 of NC_091149.1, forward strand.
ATGGTCTATTTTACACCTTACCATGGTACACCTTACACCTTACCATACCATGGTCTATTTTACACCTTACCATACCATGGTCTATTTTACACCTTACACCTTACCATACCATGGTCTATTTTATACCTTACACCTTACCATACCATGGTCTATTTTACACCTTACACCTTACCATACCATGGTCTATTTTATACACCTTACATCTTACCATACCATGGTCTATTTTATACCTTACACTTACCATACCATGGTCTATTTTTACACCTTACACCTTACCATACCAATGGTCTATTTTTACCTTACACCTTACCATACCATGGTCTATTTTATACCTTACACCTTACCATTACCATGGTCTATTTTATACCTTACACCTTACCATACCATGGTCTATTTTATACCTTACATCTTACCATACCATGGTCTATCTTTACACCCTTACCTATACTTTGGTTACTTACAACTTACCATACCATGGTCTATTTTTACATACCTTACAACTTACCATACCATGGTCTATTTTTATACCTTACACCTTACCATACCATGTGTCTATTTTACACCTTACATTCTTACCGATACCATGGTCTATTTTACCTTACCTTAACACCATACCATACAATGGTCTATTTTTATACCTTACACCCCTTACCATACCATGGTCTATTTTTTACTATACCTTACATCTTACCATACCATGGTCTATTTTACACCTTACCTTTATACCATGGTCTATTTTATACCCTTACATCTTACCAATACCATGGTCTATTTTATACCTTACATGCTTACCATACATGGTCTATTTTACACATTACCATATCCTTCATGGTCTATTTTATACACCTTACACCTTACCTATACCATGGTCTATTTTTATCCTTTCCATACCATGGTCTATTTTACATCTTACCATACCATGGTCGTATTTTATTTTACACCTTACCATACCATGGTCTATTTTTTCTTTACACCTTACCATACCATGGTCTATTTTACACCTTACCATTACCATGGTCTATTTTTACCTTACTATACCATGCCCTTATTTGGTACATTTTACACCCTTACTACATACCATGGTCTATTTTATTAACCTTACATCTTACCATACCATGGTCTATTTTACACCTTTACCATACCATGGTCTATTTTTACACCTTACACCTTACCATACCATGGTCTATTTTATACCTTACACCTTACCATACCATGGTCTATTTTACACCTTACATCTTACCATACCATGGTCTATTTTACACCTTACACCTTACCATACCATGGTCTATTTTACACCTTACCATACCATGGTCTATTTTATACCTTACACCTTACCATACCATGGTCTATTTTATACCTTACCATACCATGGTCTATTTTACACCTTACACCTTACCATACCATGGTCTATTTTATACCTTACACCTTACCATACCATGGTCTATTTTTATAACCTCTTACACCTTACCAACTTACCATGGTCTATTTATTACAACCTTACATCTTACCATACATGGTCTATTTTATTTATTACACCTTACCATACCATGGTCTATTTTACACCTTACCATACCATGGTACATTTTATACCTTACCATACCATGGTCTACCATGGGACTATTTTACATCTTACCATATCCATGGTCTATTTTATACCTTACACCTTACCATACCATGGTCTATTTTATACCTTATCACCTTACCATACCATGGTCTATTTTATACCTTACATCTTACCATACCATGGTCTATTTTATACCTTACATCTTACCATACCATGGTCTATTTTACACACCTTACCCATACCATGGTCTATTTATACACCTTACACCTTACCATACCATGGTCTATTTTTTACACCTTACCATACCATGGTCTATTTTACACCTTACACCCTACCATATCATGGTCATTTTCATACCTACATCTTACCATACCCATGGTCTATTTTACACCATTACACGCTCCTTACCATACATGGTCTATTTATATACCTTACATCTTACCATCATCATGGTCTATTTTATACCTTACACCTTACCATTACCATATAACCATGGTCTTATTTTATACTCCTTTACATACCTACCATAACCATACCATGGTCTATTTTTTACACTTTACACCTTACCATATACCATGGTCTATTTTAGACCTTACAGCGTACCAGACCATGGTCTATTTTATACCTTACATCTTACCATACCATGGTCTATTTATACCTTACACCTTACCATTACCATGGTCTATTTTACACTGCCTTACCAATACCATGGTCTATTTTATACCTTACCATCTTACATACCATGGTCTATTTTTTTACACCTTACACATCTTACCATTACCATGGTTATTTTTACATTTTTCTTACCATACCATGGTCTGATTTTATTACCTTACACCTTACCATACCATGGTCTATTTTATACCCTCTGACACCTTACCAATACCATGGTCTATTTTATACCTTACACCTTACCATACCATGGTCTATTTTTATACCTTAACACCTTACCATACCATGGTCTATTTTATACCTTACACCTTACCATACCATGGTCTATTTTATACCTTACATCTTACCATACCATGGTCTATTTTATACCTTACACCTTACCATACCATGGTCTATTTTACACCTTACACCTTACCATACCATGGTCTATTTTCATACCTTTACACCTTACCATACCATGGTCTATTTTTACCTTACACCTTTACTGCATACCATGGTCTATTTTACACCTTACTCCTTACTGATACCATGGTCTATTTTACACCTTAACACTCTTACCATACCATGGTCCTATTTTATACTTACCTTTACCATACCATGGTTCAGATTGTTATACCTTACATGCTTTACCATTACCATGGTCTATTTTACACCTTGTACACCTTACCATACCATGGTCTATTTTACTACCTTACACCTTACCATACCATGGTCTATTTTACACCTTACATCTTACCATACCATGGTCTATTTTACACCTTACACCTTACCATACCATGGTCTATTTTATACCTTACACCTTACCATACCATGGTCTATTTTATACCTTACATCTTACCATACCATGGTCTATTTTACCTTACCTTACCATACCATGGTCTATTTTTACCTTACACCTTACCATACCATGGTCTATTTTATACCTTACACCTTACCATACCATGGTCTATTTTATACCTTACACCTTACCATACCATGGTCTATTTTATACCTTACACCTTACCATACCATGGTCTATTTTATACCTTACACCTTACCATACCATGGTCTATTTTACACCTTACCATACCATGGTCTATTTTATACCTTACACCTTACCATACCATGGTCTATTTTACACCTTACACCTTACCATACCATGGTCTATTTTACACCTTACACCTTACCATACCATGGTCTATTTTACACCTTACACCTTACCACCTTACCATACCATGGTCTATTTTATACCTTACACCTTACCATACCATGGTCTATTTTATACCTTACACCTTACCATTACCATGGTCTATTTTATACCTTACACCTTACCCATACCATGGTCTCTATTTTGGGCTTACCTTACATATCTTACCATACCATGGTCTACTTACACCTTACCTTTACAATGGTCATATTTTACAACCCTTACCATACCATGGTCTATTTTACACCTTACACCTTACCATACACATGGTCTATTTTATACCTTACACCTTACCATACCATGGTCTATTTTATACCTTACACCTTACCATACCATGGTCTATTTTATACCTTACATCTTACCATACCATGGTCTATTTTATACCTTACATCTTACCATACCATGGTCTATTTTATACCTTACACCTTACCATACCATGGTACTACCTTTTTAACTTACAGCCTTACCATTACCATGGTCTATTTTACACCTTACATCTTACCTACACCTTGACATACCATGGTCCTATTTTATACCTTACATCTTACCATACCATGGTCTATTTTATACCTTACACCTTACCATAGTGGTCATGGTCTACACCTTACACTGTACCATACCCCATGGTCTATTTTATACCTTACATCTTACCATACCAAACCATGGTCTATTTTTACATTACACCTTACATTCTTACTATTTTTACTTACCATTTCACCATGGTCTATTAATTACACCTTACACCTTACACATACCATGGTCTAATTTTACACCTTACACCTTACCAATACCATGGTCTATTTTTACACCTTACACCTTACCATACCATGGTCTTTTTTATTACCTTACACCTTACCATATCCATGGTCTATTTTATACCTTACATCTTACCATACCATGGTCTATTTTACACCTTACACCTTTACCATGACCATTGGTCTATGATGATTTTTCACCTTACATCTTACCATACCATGGTCTATTTTACACCCACCTAACACCTTACCATACCATGGTCTATTTTTTACACCTTACACCTTACCATATACCATGGTCTATTTTAGCTTAACCATACCATGGACCTTACATCTTACCATACCATGGTCTATTTTACACCTTACATCTTACCCATACCATGGTCTATTTTATCAACTTACATCTTACCATACCATGGTCTATTTTATACACCTTACACCTTACCCATAGAAACCATGGTCTATTTTATACCTTACATCTTACCATACCATGGTCTATTGTGTTACCTTACATCTTACCATACCATTGGTCTATTTTACCTTACCTTACCATGGTTCTATTTTATACCTACACCATACCATGGTCTATTTTATACCTTACATTAGCTTACCATACCATGGGCTATTTTATACCTTTACATCCTTACCATACCCATGGTCTATTTTTACCTTACCATTACCATACCATGGTCTATTTTTACACCTTACATCTTACCATACCATGGTCTATTTTACACCTTACATCTTACCATACCATGGTCTATTTTACACCTTACATCTTACCATACCATGGTCTATTTTACACCTTACAACCTTACCATATCATGGTCTATTTTTTACACCTTACCATTAAAAACCATGGTCTATTTTAATACCTTACCACCGTACCTAACCAACATACCCATGGTCTATTTTATACCTTACATCTTACCATACCATGGTCTATTTTTATACCTTACACCTTACCATACCATGGTCTATTACCTTACACCTTACCATACCATGGTCTATTTTACACCTTACATCTTACCATACCATGGTCTATTTTACACCTTACACCTTACCATACCATGGTCTATTTTACACCTTACATCTTACCATACCATGGTCTATTTTATACCTTACACCTTACCATACCATGGTCTATTTTATACCTTACACCTTACCATACCATGGTCTATTTTACACCTTACACCTTACCATACCATGGTCTATTTTATACCTTACACCTTACCATACCATGGTCTATTTTACACCTTACATCTTACCATACCATGGTCTATTTTATACCACCTTACCATACCATGGTCTATTTTACACCTTACACCTTACCATACCATGGTCTATTTTATACCTTACACCTTACCATACCATGGTCTATTTTACACCTTACATACCTTACCATTACCATGGTCTATTTGTACTATTTTACACCTTACCATACCATGGTCTATTTTACACCTTACACCTTACCATACCATGGTCTATTTTACACCTTACCATACCATGGTCTATTTTACACCTTACACCTTACCATACCATGGTCTATTTTACACCTTACACCTTACCATACCATGGTCTATTTTACACCTTACACCTTACCATACCATGGTCTATTTTTACCTTACACCTTACCATACCATGGTCTATTTTACACCTTACACCTTACCATACCATGGTCTATTTTATACCTTACACCTTACCATACCATGGTCTATTTTATACCTTACACCTTACCATACCATGGTCTATTTTATACCTTACACCTTACCATACCATGGTCTATTTTACACCTTACACTTACCATAACATGGTCTATTTTACAACCTTACACCTTACCATACCATGGTCTATTTTATACCTTACACCTTACCATACCATGGTCTATTTTTTTATACCATGGTTTACACCTTACCATACCATGGTCTATTTTATACCTTACATCTTACCATACCATGGTCTATTTTATACCTTACACCTTACCATACCATGGTCTATTTTACACCTTACATCTTTACCATACCATGGTCTATTTTTACACCTTACCATACCATGGTCCATTTACCAACCTTACACCCCCCCATGGTCATATTTTTACACCTTACACCTTTACCATACCATGGTCTATTTTTACACCTTACCATTTCACCTATTTTATTACACCTTACCATACCATGGTCTATTTTTTACACACTTACCATACCATGGTCTATTTTTTACACCTTACCTTACACCTTACCACCATACCATGGTGGTCTATTTTATACCTTACACCCTTACCATTGTCTATTACAAACTTACATGTCCAATACCATGGTCTATTTTACACCTTACCATAACCATGGTCTATTTTATACCTTACATCTTACCATACCATGGTCTATTTTATACCTTACACCTTACCATACCATGGTCTATTTTACACCTTACACCTTACCATACCATGGTCTATTTTACACCTTACACCTTACCATACCATGGTCTATTTTACACCTTACACCTTACCATACCATGGTCTATTTTACACCTTTACACCTAACCATATCATGGTTCTATTTTACACCTTACACGCTTACCATACCATGGTCCATGGTCTATTTTACACCTTACCATACCATGGTCTATTTTATACCTTACATCTTACCATACCATGGTCTATTTTATACCTTACACCTTACCATACCATGGTCTATTTTACACCTTACACCTTACCATACCATGGTCTATTTTACACCTTACACCTTACCATACCATGGTCTATTTTACACCTTACCATACCATGGTCTATTTTATACCTTACATCTTACCATACCATGGTCTATTTTACACCTTACACCTTACCATACCATGGTCTATTTTACACCTTACACCTTACCATACCATGGTCTATTTTACACCTTACCATACCATGGTCTATTTTACACCTTACATCTTACCATACCATGGTCTATTTTACACCTTACACCTTACCATACCATGGTCTATTTTATACCTTACACCTTACCATACCATGGTCTATTTTACACCTTACACCTTACCATACCATGGTCTATTTTACACCTTACCTTACCATACCATGGTCTATTTATACCTTACACCCTTACCATACCATATACCGACATGGTCTATTTTACACCTTACACCTTTACCATACCATGGTCTATTTTACACCTTACCATACCATGGTCTATTTTACACCTTACATCTTACCATACCATGGTCTATTTTACACCTTACACCTTACCATGGGTCCATTGGTACCTTATTTTACACCTTACCATACCATGGTACCATTGTTTACCTTACATCTTACCATACCATGGTCCTATTGTATTACCTTACACTAACCCATTTCATGGTCTATTTTACACCTTACACCATACCATGGTCTATTTTACACCTTACACCTTACCGAATATCATGTTCTATTTTATACCTTACACCTTACCATATACCATGGTCTATTTTATACCACATTACCATACCATGGTTCTATTTTACCTTACATCTTACATCTTACCATTACCATAATGGTCTAGGTCTTTTATACACCTTACACCTTTCCATACCATGGTCTATTTTTCACCTTACACGACTTTACCATATCATGGTCTATTTTACACACCTTACCATACCAATATGGTCTATTTTATACCTTACACACCTTACCATAGCCATCGGTCTATTTTACACCTTACATCTTACCATACCATGGTCTATTTTACATCTTACACCATACCATACCATGGTCTTTTTACACCTTACACCTTACCATACCATGGTCTATTTTATACCTTACTCATTTACCATACCATGGTCTATTTTTACACCTTACCATACCCATTCCATTTTATACCTTGGGTCTATTTTATATCCTTGACATCTTAGCGCATACACATGGTCTATTTTATACCTTACACCTTACCATACCATGGTCTATTTTACACCTTACCATACCATGGTCTATTTTATACCTTACACCTTACCATACCATGGTCTATTTTACACCTTACCATACCATGGTCTATTTTACACCTTACACCTTACCATACCATGGTCTATTTTACACCTTACACCTTACCATACCATGGGTCCTATTTTTTACACACACACCACCATACCATGGTCTCTAATTTTACACCTTAAACCTTACCATAAACCATGGTCTCTATTTTACACCTTACCATTTACCATGGTCTATTTTACAACCTTAAACCTTACCATACCAATGGTCTATTTTTATACCTTACATCTTACCATACCAATGGTCTATTTTATATACCTTACATCATTACCATAGCCATGGTCTATTTTACACCTTACAATACCATGGTCTATTTTACACCTTTACACCTTACCATACCTTGGTCTATTTTACTACCTTAAATCTTTCCATACATTTGGTCCTATTTTAATACCTTACACCTTACCATACCATGGTGTCAATTTTTATACACTTACAACCTTACCATACCATTGAGTCTATTTTATACCTTACACCTTACCATACCATGGTCTATTTTACACCTTACACCTTACATATACCATACATGGTCTATTTTACACCCTTTACCATTACCAGGGTCTATTTTAGACCTTACACCTTACCATACCATGGTTTCTATTTTAAATACTTACACCATACCATACCATGGTCTATTTTACACCTTACCATGCGTACCCATACCATGGTCCTATTTTACACCTTTACCTTACCATGGTCTATATTTATTCCTTACTCCTTTCCATACCATGGTTTTGTCTATTTTATACCTTACCATTACCTGGTCTATTTTATATATTACAACACCTTACCATACCATGGTCTAATTTTATAACCTATACAACTTACCATACCCATGGTCTAATTTTTTACTTTCACCTTACCATACCATGGTAAATATTTTACACCTTACAAACCTACCATACCATGGTCTTATTTAATACATTTACACCTTACCATTCTAACCTATTTTAATTTTTAAACACTTACCATACATGGTCTATTTTTACACCTTACACCTTACCATACCATGGTCTATTTTATACCTTACACCTTACCATACCATAGTCGTATTTTATTACTTACACCTTACCATACCATGGTCTATTTATATTTACACCCTTACCATACCATGGTTATATTTTTTCACCTTACCATAGAACCATGGTTCTCGCGTTGACACCTTACACCTTACCATTACCATGGTCTATTTATACTCTTACAGCTTACCATTACCATGGTCTATTTTACACCTTACCCCTTACCATACCATGGTCTATTTTATAACACCTTACCTTACCATACATGGTCTATTTTTACACCTTACACCTTACCATATCATGGTCGTATTTTAAACCTTACCATACCATGGTCTATACAATTTACACCTTACACCTTACAATACCATGTGGGTCTATTTTATACCTTACACCTTACCATACCATGGTCTATGTTATTACACCTTACACCTTACCATATCCATGGTCTATTTTATACCTTACACCTTACCATACCATGGTCTATTTTATATAAACCTTAACCTTATCCATATCATGGTCTATTTTACAACCTTACACCTAACCGCACAAACATAGTACAATTTTTCCAATACCTGACTTACATACCGATTGTCTATTTTACAACACCTTACAACCATACCATACCATGTTCTATTTTATCCCTAACACCTTAACCATAACAATGGTCTAATTTAACAATCTTACACCATTACCATACCATGGTCTATACACCTTACCATACCATGGTTAATAAGTTTTAGCACACCATACATGCCATTACACATTACCATGATTTTTCAACCTTACCAACTATGGTCTATTTTGCAATACACCTTACCTTTAGATGGTCTATTTTTTTCTACCATGGTCGAAATGACAGTTCATTTATCGGTTGTGCATTTTTGTCAATAGAGTTTATATAGAAACGATAGTATTAGGGGTATAAATATTCTCATCTATCAGGATTTTATCCTTCAGTTGCAAATTGTCAAATTGTGGAAACAAGCAAAAACAACGTTTTTTAATATATATATTTTTGAATCACGAATGATGTTTCATTTTACCGACAATATACATTGGAAAGATGATGTTTTAATATCATTTGGTAAGTGTTGACTTTCTTTATTGCCAACATTCATTGACATATGACATTTACAGATAAAAGGGTTTTAAAGAGAGATTGAAGAAGAAGAAAATCTCTGTAGGAGAATTTTGAATCGAGATATGGATGATACAGTTTTTAATTAATGATAAAAACTAATTTGTACCAGGTTCGTTTCCGGAGCATAACTGGAAAACCGGTGAGGAATATATGCACGGAACTCCATAGGCACATTAGTCTTATGGTCTAGTAGTGCCTTTTTGCTATTTTAAGGTTTTCACTTTTTGTACTTTTTTCTGTAACCATGGAAACATTGCTGAAAATGGCAGATTTTTGTGTAAGAAATGTTTCTGGAGCACAACTCTAAAACCAGCAGAGATATTTCCATGAAACTTCATAGACACATTCTTTTTATGGTCTAGTAGTACCTTTTGCTATATTTTTAGGTTTTCATTCTTTGCACTTTTTTCGTTACCATGGAAACATTGCAGAAAATATCAAATGGTAAATGGTAAATGTTACTTTGCAAAACTCCACCCATCTTTGTGTATATAGTCTAATATAAATGTCAAGGCTGTATACCTGATTCAACAATTGCAGCCCCGCTCTACTTGAATTATGCTCCATCTTTCTTTAGCTCAACTTCCTTTTTCCTGGGTTTTTTTTCATACACATAATTCTCCACAATCAAACCTACTTCAGCTTTGATATCTCCATTGGCGGGGGATCTGAATGACTATGTCCTTGTTATCTTTATTATCATTTGGAGTTAAAATATATAGTTGAATAAAATGTTCTCACTTGCTAAAACTGTTTTGAAATTTCGTTTTCAAAACATCCTTTTGATTGTTTGATATGTATCTACACATGTACGAGTATTATGACACTCTTTGATTTTTTTTTCCAATGTTTAGATATTTAATGTTTAATGAAAACATCATGTTATGTAAATATATTGTTTGATTATTAAAGGTATTACACTATCAACTGATAAAATAAATGAATTATTGTTTCTCTTTCAGAATTACATAGAGTTCACATAGGACAAACTGCTATACCACGGAATTATTGGTCGGACAGTAATGAGAAATACCGATACTGGAGCAAAAATAAATGATCAGACAGAAATGAGAAATACCGATACTGGAGCAAAAATAAATGATCAGACAGTAGTAATGAGAAATACCGATACTGGAACAAAAATAAATGATCAGACAGTAATGAGAAATACCGATACTGGAGCAAAAATAAATGATCAGACAGTAATGAGAAATACCGATACTGGAGCAAAAATAAATGATCAGACAGTAATGAGAAATACCGATACTGGAGCAAAAATAAATGATCAGACAGTAATGAGAAATACCGATACTGGAGCAAAAATAAATGATCAGACAGTAGTAATGAGAAATACCGATACTGGAGCAAAAATAAATGATCAGACAGTAGTTATGGAGATAATTGATACCGATACTGGAGCAAAAATAAATGATCAGACAGTAATGAGAAATACCGATACTGGAGCAAAAATAAATGATCAGACAGTAATTGAGAAATACCGATATGGAGGCAAAAATAAATGATCAGACAGTCATGAGAAATACCGATATGGAGCAAAAAATAAATGATCAGACGTAGTAATGAGAAATACCGATACTGGAGCAAAAATAAAATGATCAGACAACAGTAATGAGAAATACCGATACTGGAGCAAAAATAAATGATCAGACAGTAATAATGGAGAAATACCGATACTGGAGCAAAAATAAATGATCAGACAGTAATGAGAAATACCGATGTGGAGATACTGGAGCAAAAATAAATGATCAGACAGAAGTAATGAGAAATACCGATACTGGAGCAAAAATAAATGATCAGACAGTAATGAGAAATACCGATACTGGAGCAAAAATAAATGATCTGGAGACAGTAGTAATGAGAAATACCGATACTGGAGCAAAAATAAATGATCAGACAGTAGTAATGAGAAATACCGATACTGGAGCAAAAATAAATGATCAGACAGACAGTAATGAGAAATACCGATACTGGAGCAAAAATAAAATGATCAGACAGTATAATGAGAAATACCGGATACTGGAGCAAAAATAAATGATCAGACAGTAATGAGAAATACCGATACTGGAGCAAAAATAAATGATCAGACAGTAATGAGAAATACGATAACTGGAGCAAAAATAATGAGATGTCAGACAGTAGTTGAGAGAAATACCGATACTGGAGCAAAAATAAATGATCAGACAGTAATGAGAAATACCGATACTGGAGCAAAAATAAATGATCAGACAGTAATGAGAAATACCGATACTGGAGCAAAAATAAAATGATCAGACAGTAGTAATGAGAAATACCGATACTGGAGCAAAAAATAAATGATCAGACAGTAATGAGAAATACCGATACTGGAGCAAAAATAAATGATCAGACAGTAATGATAAATACCGATACTGGAGCAAAAATAAATGATCAGACAGTAATGAGAAATACCGATACTGGAGCAAAAATAAATGATCAGACAGTAGTAATGAGAAATACCGATACTGGAGCAAAAATAAATGATCAGACAGTAATTGAGAAATACCGATATGGAGCAAAAATAAATGATCAGACTGTGTAATGAGAAATACCGGGAAATACCGATATGGAGCAAAAATAAATGATCAGACAGTAATGAGAAATACCGATATGGAGCAAAAATAAATGATCAGACAGTAATGAGAAATACCGATACTGGAGCAAAAATAAATGATCAGACAGTAATGAGAAATACCGATACTGGAGCAAAAATAAATGATCAGACAGTAATGAGAAATACCGATACTGGGAGCAAAAATAAATGATCAGACAGTAGTAATGAGAAATACCGATACTGGAGCAAAAATAAATGATCAGACAGTAATGAGAAATACCGATACTGGAGCAAAAATAAATGATCAGACAGTAATGAGAAAAATACCGATACTGGAGCAAAAATAAATGATCAGACAGTAATGAGAAATACCGATACTGGAGCAAAAATAAATGATCAGACAGTAGTAATGAGAAATACCGATACTGGAGCAAAAATAAATGATCAGACAGTAATGAGAAATACCGATATGGAGCAAAATAAATGATCAGACAGTAGTAATGAGAAAAATACCGATACTGGAGCAAAAATAAATGATCAGATAGTAATGAGAAATACCGATACTGGAGCAAAAATAAATGATCAGACAGTAGTAATGAGAAATACCGATACTGGAGCAAAAATAAATGATCAGACAGTAGTAATGAGAAATACCGATACTGGAGCAAAAATAAATGATCAGACAGTAATGAGAAATACCGATACTGGAGCAAAAATAAATGATCAGACAGCAGTAATGAGAAATACCGATACTGGAGCAAAAATAAATGATCAGACAGTAGTAATGAGAAATACCGATACTGGAGCAAAAATAAATGATCAGACAGTAATGAGAAATACCGATACTGGAGCAAAAATAAATGATCAGACACAGTAATGAGAAATACCGATACTGGAGCAAAAATAAATGATCAGACAGTAATGAGAAATACCGATACTGGAGCAAAAATAAATGATCAGACAGTAATGAGAAATACCGATACTGGAGCAAAAATAAATGATCAGACAGTAATGAGAAATACCGATACTGGAGCAAAAATAAATGATCAGACAGTAATGAGAAATACCGATACTGGAGCAAAAATAAATGATCAGACAGTAATGAGAAATACCGATACTGGAGCAAAAATAAATGATCAGACAGTAGTAATGAGAAATACCGATACTGGAGCAAAAATAAATGATCATATGGAGACAGTAAGTAATGAGAAATACCGATACTGGAGCAAAAATAAATGATCAGACAGTCATGAGAAATACCGATACTGGAGCAAAAAATAAATGATCAGACAGTAATGAGAAATACCGATACTGGAGCAAAAATAAATGATCAGACAGTAGTAATGAGAAATACCGATACTGGAGCAAAAATAAATGATCAGACAGTAATGAGAAATACCGATACTGGAGCAAAAATAAATGATCAGACAGTAGTAATGAGAAATACCGATACTGGAGCAAAAATAAATGATCAGACAGTAATGAGAAATACCGATACTGGAGCAAAAATAAATGATCAGACAGTAGTAATGAGAAATACCGATACTGGAGCAAAAATAAATGATCAGACAGTAATGAGAAATACCGATACTGGAGCAAAAATAAATGATCAGACAGTAATGAGAAATACCGATACTGGAGCAAAAATAAATGATCAGACAGTAATGAGAAATACCGATACTGGAGCAAAAATAAATGATCAGACAGTAATGAGAAATACCGATACTGGAGCAAAAATAAATGATCAGACATAGTAATGAGAAATACCGATACTGGAGCAAAAATAAATGATCAGACAGTAATGAGAAATACCGATACTGGAGCAAAAATAAATGATCAGACAGTAATGAGAAATACCGATACTGGAGCAAAAATAAATGATGATCAGACAGTAGTAATGAGAAATACCGATACTGGAGCAAAAATAAATGATCAGACAGTAGTAATGAGAAATACCGATACTGGAGCAAAAATAAATGATCAGACAGTAGTAATGAGAAATACCGATACTGGAGCAAAAATAAATGATCAGACAGTAATGAGAAATACCGATACTGGAGCAAAAATAAATGATCAGACAGTAGTAATGAGAAATACCGATACTGGAGCAAAAATAAATGATCAGACAGTAGTAATGAGAAATACCGATACTGGAGCAAAAATAAATGATCAGACAGTAGTAATGAGAAATACCGATACTGGAGCAAAAATAAATGATCAGACAGTAGTAATGAGAAAAAATACCGATACTGGAGCAAAAATAAATGATCTGACAGTAGTAATGAGAAAAAATACCGATACTGGAGCAAAAATAAATGATCAGACAGTAATGAGAAATACCGATACTGGAGCAAAAATAAATGATCAGACAGTAATGAGAAATACCGATACTGGAGCAAAAATAAATGATCAGACAGTAATGAGAAATACCGATACTGGAGCAAAAATAAATGATCAGACAGTAATGAGAAATACCGATACTGGAGCAAAAATAAATGATCAGACAGTAATGAGAAATACCGATACTGGAGCAAAAATAAATGATCAGACAGTAATGAGAAATACCGATACTGGAGCAAAAATAAATGATCAGACAGTAATGAGAAATACCGATACTGGAGCAAAAATAAATGATCAGACAGTAATGAGAAATACCGATACTGGAGCAAAAATAAATGATCAGACAGTAATGAGAAATACCGATACTGGAGCAAAAATAAATGATCAGACAGTAATGAGAAATACCGATACTGGAGCAAAAATAAATGATCAGACAGTAATGAGAAATACCGATACTGGAGCAAAAATAAATGATCAGACAGTAATGAGAAATACCGATACTGGAGCAAAAATAAATGATCAGACAGTAATGAGAAATACCGATACTGGAGCAAAAATAAATGATCAGACAGTAATGAGAAATACCGATACTGGAGCAAAAATAAATGATCAGACAGTAATGAGAAATACCGATACTGGAGCAAAAATAAATGATCAGACAGTAATGAGAAATACCGATACTGGAGCAAAAATAAATGATCAGACAGTAATGAGAAATACCGATACTGGAGCAAAAATAAATGATCAGACAGTAGTAATGAGAAATACCGATACTGGAGCAAAAATAAATGATCAGACAGTAATGAGAGAAATACCGATACTGGAGCAAAAATAAATGATCAGACAGTAATGAGAAATACCGATACTGGAGCAAAAATAAATGATCAGACAGTAGTAATGAGAAATACCGATACTGGAGCAAAAATAAATGATCAGACAGTAGTAATGAGAAATACCGATACTGGAGCAAAAATAAATGATCAGACAGTAGTAATGAGAAATACCGATACTGGAGCAAAAATAAATGATCAGACAGTAATGAGAAATACCGATACTGGAGCAAAAATAAATGATCAGACAGTAGTAATGAGAAATACCGATACTGGAGCAAAAATAAATGATCAGACAGTAATGAGAAATACCGATACTGGAGCAAAAATAAATGATCAGACAGTAATGAGAAATACCGATACTGGAGCAAAAATAAATGATCAGACAGTAATGAGAAATACCGATACTGGAGCAAAAATAAATGATCAGACAGTAATGAGAAATACCGATACTGGAGCAAAAATAAATGATCAGACAGTAATGAGAAATACCGATACTGGAGCAAAAATAAATGATCAGACAGTAATGAGAAATACCGATACTGGAGCAAAAATAAATGATCAGACAGTAATGAGAAATACCGATACTGGAGCAAAAATAAATGATCAGACAGTAGTAATGAGAAATACCGATACTGGAGCAAAAATAAATGATCAGACAGTAATGAGAAATACCGATACTGGAGCAAAAATAAATGATCAGACAGTAATGAGAAATACCGATACTGGAGCAAAAATAAATGATCAGACAGTAGTAATGAGAAATACCGATACTGGAGCAAAAATAAATGATCAGACAGTAATGAGAAATACCGATACTGGAGCAAAAATAAATGATCAGACAGTAATGAGAAATACCGATACTGGAGCAAAAATAAATGATCAACAGACAGTAATGAGAAATACCGATACTGGAGCAAAAATAAATGATCAGACAGTAATGAGAAATACCGATACTGGAGCAAAAATAAATGATCAGACAGTAATGAGAAATACCGATACTGGAGCAAAAATAAATGATCAGACAGTAATGAGAAATACCGATACTGGAGCAAAAATAAATGATCAGACAGTAATGAGAAATACCGATACTGGAGCAAAAATAAATGATCAGACAGTAGTAATGAGAAATACCGATACTGGAGCAAAAATAAATGATCAGACAGTAATGAGAAATACCGATACTGGAGCAAAAATAAATGATCAGACAGATAATGAGAAATACCGATACTGGAGCAAAAATAAATGATCAGACAGTAGTAATGAGAAATACCGATACTGGAGCAAAAATAAATGATCAGACAGTAATGAGAAATACCGATACTGGAGCAAAAATAAATGATCAGACAGTAATGAGAAATACCGATACTGGAGCAAAAATAAATGATCAGACAGTAGTAATGAGAAATACCGATACTGGAGCAAAAATAAATGATCAGACAGTAATGAGAAAATACCGATACTGGAGCAAAAATAAATGATCAGACAGTAGTAATGAGAAATACCGATACTGGAGCAAAAATAAATGATCAGACAGTAGTAATGAGAAATACCGATACTGGAGCAAAAATAAATGATCAGACAGTAATGAGAAATACCGATACTGGAGCAAAAATAAATGATCAGACAGTAATGAGAAATACCGATACTGGAGCAAAAATAAATGATCAGACAGTAGTAATGAGAAATACCGATACTGGAGCAAAAATAAATGATCAGACAGTAATGAGAAATACCGATACTGGAGCAAAAATAAATGATCAGACAGTAGTAATGAGAAATACCGATACTGGAGCAAAAATAAATGATCAGACAGTAATGAGAAATACCGATACTGAGCAAAATAAATGATCAGACAGTAATGAGAAATACCGATACTGGAGCAAAAATAAATGATCAGACAGTAATGAGAAATACCGATACTGGAGCAAAAATAAATGATCAGACAGTAATGAGAAATACCGATACTGGAGCAAAAATAAATGATCAGACAGTAATGAGAAATACCGATACTGGAGCAAAAATAAATGATCAGACAGTAGTAATGAGAAATACCGATACTGGAGCAAAAATAAATGATCAGACAGTAATGAGAAATACCGATACTGGAGCAAAAATAAATGATCAGACAGTAATGAGAAATACCGATACTGGAGCAAAAATAAATGATCAGACAGTAGTAATGAGAAATACCGATACTGGAGCAAAAATAAATGATCAGACAGTAATGAGAAATACCGATACTGGAGCAAAAATAAATGATCAGACAGTAATGAGAAATACCGATACTGGAGCAAAAATAAATGATCAGACAGTAGTAATGAGAAATACCGATACTGGAGCAAAAATAAATGATCAGACAGTAGTAATGAGAAATACCGATACTGGAGCAAAAATAAATGATCAGACAGTAGTAATGAGAAATACCGATACTGGAGCAAAAATAAATG
Organism: Argopecten irradians; assembly: GCF_041381155.1. Taxonomy (NCBI): domain Eukaryota; kingdom Metazoa; phylum Mollusca; class Bivalvia; order Pectinida; family Pectinidae; genus Argopecten; species Argopecten irradians. The sequence continues at coordinate 2,432,401 of NC_091149.1, forward strand.
ATCAGACAGTAGTAATGAGAAATACCGATACTGGAGCAAAAATAAATGATCAGACAGTAGTAATGAGAAATACCGATACTGGAGCAAAAATAAATGATCAGACAGTAGTAATGAGAAATACCGATACTGGAGCAAAAATAAATGATCAGACAGTAATGAGAAATACCGATACTGGAGCAAAAATAAATGATCAGACAGTAATGAGAAATACCGATACTGGAGCAAAATAAATGATCAAAGTAATGAGAAATACCGATACTGGAGCAAAAATAAATGATCAGACAGTAGTAATGAGAAATACCGATACTGGAGCAAAAATAAATGATCAGACAGTAATGAGAAATACCGATACTGGAGCAAAAATAAATGATCAGACAGTAATGAGAAATACCGATACTGGAGCAAAAATAAATGATCAGACAGTAATGAGAAATACCGATACTGGAGCAAAAATAAATGATCAGACAGTAATGAGAAATACCGATACTGGAGCAAAAATAAATGATCAGACAGTAATGAGAAATACCGATACTGGAGCAAAAATAAATGATCAGACAGTAATGAGAAATACCGATACTGGAGCAAAAATAAATGATCAGACAGTAGTAATTATATGGAGCAAAAATAAATGATCAGACAGAAGTAATGAGAAATACCGATACTGGAGCAAAAATAAATGATCAGACAGTAATGAGAAATACCGATACTGGAGCAAAAATAAATGATCAGACAGTAATGAGAAATACCGATATGGAGCAAAAATAAATGATCAGACAGTAATGAGAAATACCGATACTGGAGCAAAAATAAATGATCAGACAGTAATGAGAAATACCGATACTGGAGCAAAAATAAATGATCAGACAGTAGTAATGAGAAATACCGATACTGGAGCAAAAATAAATGATCAGACAGTAATGAGAAATACCGATACTGGAGCAAAAATAAATGATCAGACAGAAGTAATGAGAAATACCGATACTGGAGCAAAAATAAATGATCAGACAGTAATGAGAAATACCGATACTGGAGCAAAAATAAATGATCAGACAGTAGTAATGAGAAATACCGATACTGGAGCAAAAATAAATGATCAGACAGTAGTAATGAGAAATACCGATACTGGAGCAAAAATAAATGATCAGACAGTAATGAGAAATACCGATACTGGAGCAAAAATAAATGATCAGACAGTAGTAATGAGAAATACCGATACTGGAGCAAAAATAAATGATCAGACAGTAGTAATGAGAAATACCGATACTGGAGCAAAAATAAATGATCAGACAGTAATGAGAAATACCGATACTGGAGCAAAAATAAATGATCAGACAGTAGTAATGAGAAATACCGATACTGGAGCAAAAATAAATGATCAGAAAAGTAATGAGAAATACCGATACTGGAGCAAAAATAAATGATCAGACAGTAATGAGAAATACCGATACTGGAGCAAAAATAAATGATCAGACAGTAGTAATGAGAAATACCGATACTGGAGCAAAAATAAATGATCAGACAGTAGTAATGAGAAATACCGATACTGGAGCAAAAATAAATGATCAGACAGTAATGAGAAATACCGATACTGGAGCAAAAATAAATGATCAGACAGTAATGGAAATACCGATACTGGAGCAAAAATAAATGATCAGACAGTAGTAATGAGAAATACCGATACTGGAGCAAAAATAAATGATCAGACAGTAATGGGAAATACCGATACTGGAGCAAAAATAAATGATCAGACAGTAATGAGAAATACCGATACTGGAGCAAAAATAAATGATCAGACAGTAATGAGAAATACCGATACTGGAGCAAAAATAAATGATCAGACAGTAATGAGAAATACCGATACTGGAGCAAAAATAAATGATCAGACAGTAATGAGAAATACCGATACTGGAGCAAAAATAAATGATCAGACAGTAATGAGAAATACCGATACTGGAGCAAAAATAAATGATCAGACAGTAATGAGAAATACCGATACTGGAGCAAAAATAAATGATCAGACAGTAATGAGAAATACCGATACTGGAGCAAAAATAAATGATCAGACAGTAGTAATGAGAAATACCGATACTGGAGCAAAAATAAATGATCAGACAGTAGTAATGAGAAATACCGATACTGGAGCAAAAATAAATGATCAGACAGTCATGAGAAATACCGATACTGGAGCAAAAATAAATGATCAGACAGTAATGAGAAATACCTATACTGGAGCAAAAATAAATGATCAGACAGTAATGGGAAATACCGATACTGGAGCAAAAATAAATGATCAGACAGTAATGAGAAATACCGATACTGGAGCAAAAATAAATGATCAGACAGTAATGAGAAATACCGATACTGGAGCAAAAATAAATGATCAGACAGTAATGAGAAATACCGATACTGGAGCAAAAATAAATGATCAGACAGTAATGGGAAATACCGATACTGGAGCAAAAATAAATGATCAGACAGTAATGGGAAATACCGATACCGGAGCAAAAATAAATGATGGAAATCAGGCAAACTGTGAGTCGATAAATATTCTTTAAAAAAAACTTTGTACTTGTGTCTGATGAAATGAAAAAAAAATCATTAAAAACAAATGAGATATTAATATTCATGCTATTTATAGACAATGAAGCGAAACCATGTTTACATGAGACACTCAAACATTTGTCCTGTCAAAGTATGACGTCATAGGAATCTCATTAAAATATATGTATAATAAATTAACAAAAAATTGAAAGCGATTGCGAAATAAAACCCAAAAAGCCTCACATCTATTTACATCCTTCCACTGCAATAACGTAAAAACGCAAAAAATAATGGTTACCTGATTTTAATCAGTCTAGATAGACTTAAAGCCAATGCCCTCATGTGGTAATTCTACAGCGTGTCGGTCTAGAAACTCGGTTAAGCGTATAAATTGCCTACCAATGGAATTTTCACCTTGCTGATACATTTACATGTCAAGTCACGTGTTCCATAAATGACTTTGTCGGCCTTTCTTAGAAATATAAGGCCTTAAACTCGTTCTACTTTCGTCTGCTCACGACACAGTTGATAAATTCCGTTGACCCCGACAACAAACTCAGACACTAACGAGTCTGTAAAGACCGAGTTTTGCTCACCTTGGTACCAGGCTAGGGCCAGATTATTTGAGTTGTCCTAGTTTGCAATGTCTATGACATACGTATACCGCGTTTCTTCTAACCCTGGTACCACACTTTGACATTTTCTAGATTTCCATATCTATAACAGACGAGACTGACTTTCCTCTGTTCCTCCTGCTACACTTAAAAATTAATTCTCCGTTTCATCCTATTTGGATTTTCCCCTTAAACATGTCAGGTGTAAAATGTGTTCTTTGACCCTTATAAGAGATTGTAACAACCTCGTATCTCTTAATTGTTCGTATGGGGAAAATATAATTACAGAATTAATATGATTTTAGAATGAATATTTTCCTCCGGTTACATACAGAAAATATCAATTTTTAAGATGCTCCACCGCTGACAAACGGTACTTTTTCTCTATCAAATACAGGAGCAGGCTATTTAGTATTTTTCTTCAGTTACAAAAGTTACTTACTTTACACCATTACCACCATAGAAAAGTTTACGTTTCTCATTTCACTTCAAGATAATGATATCAAAAATCATTTTTTGCATCCCGAAAAAATTCCGTGGCACTTATATAGAATGAAGTACTGATTGCGCATGCACCAAAAGGAAAATAAATCATTTCGTATTATTTTTTGTGTTAATTAGACATACATATACACGATTAAACACCAATTAAAGTTCACATGATGAGTATCGTTTATGGTCCGTCGGCGATGGAGCATCTTAAAGCTTACAAGACTTACACATATAAATATACTAAAGGAACGCTGTGAGAATATTTCACCTTTGTAGTAAATTATATAAAAAAACCCTATCAAAGGCTGTATATCATTATGTTTTAAACGTGTTGGCTATGTACATCTTAAAAGAAAAAGAAAAAATATCTCTTTTGAAATGAAGTTTCTTAATAATATGTTTTGGAAATTGAGTCAGTCGTTGTATTTTTTTTTTACAAAGAAAATGTATTTAGCTGAACAGTACAAGAGAACAGTATGTTTATATAATTGATGGATGACAAGACAATACTACAGAGATAGTCTTTAAAACAAGTCAACATTAATCAATTTTGATCGAGTTTGCCTAATACAAAGCTTTATCAAAGTAGACTTTGTTTAAATCTAATTTCAATGAGAGAATATCTTTAAACACAAGTAGGTTTTTTTTTACAATATTACAACTAAATTTTATTCCAAAATGAAAGCTTTAGTATTCATAGCACGTCATCTGTTTCATAATATGTAGATACCTCACGAATTGTCAAGTTCTTTATATAACAACACATTCTTTCAAATGTACATAATTAATGTGTCTGAGTTAATGTGTCTGGGTGTTGAAGTTAAAGTACAAGTATCCCACTGACCACGCCCCCCCCCCTACACGTTGATTAATACAGCTTCCCGATTGGTCGATAGTAGCGACACACGCGAGGACACGCCTACAACACACGTACCGTCTATCGATGGAATGATGATTTGAAAAATCAGTTTTTGGAAAATTTGGAATTAAATGTAACGGAAATTAATACCTCGGTACGTATTGAAGGTGTTGTCACTCAAGAATTTATTGATAATCGCGTCCACACACTAACGTCACATCTACATGTACGTCGATGTAGCAGGGCGTGGTGACTGGGTTTTTGAATACACAAATACATGTACACATGTGAGACAAGCCATGATTTGATGTTGAGCTAAAAATTGTATGTGTATCGAAGTGCTTTACTTGGCTTCAACATCTGTAAATCACATAATAATATTTGTACTCATCTGAGAAGTCAAAATTTTCTTGTATTAAACTTTTTATCTCATGTAGATTTTTGGAAATATGAGTTCATACCATAAAAGAAAATTGAAGAAAAAATAGACGTCTGTGTTGTCACTCAAGAAACCTAATTGACAAAATCTTGAATTTTATCGGGATTTTGCCGTTTTGACCACATACACGAGAGATTAAAGCCATAATATCCTAATGAGGTGTTTTATATGTATGGATGTTTGTAGAATGTAAGATAAGTTATGTAATTCTTGTTGTGATTTCACTGTCGATCGAGCCAACACTCATGAGTATTCATGATTATTTTGATTTTGTTTGTTTTTTTGTGTGTGATTTATTTTTTGGGGGTGGGTTGATTTTTTTCTTCACTTTTGTCTTAGAATTGATATAATCGATACAAAATAATATAATCATAACAGAAGGATGAAAAAAATATATGAAAAATATATATTAAATCTCATCAGGCAATGATTTTTCTGTAGTTGGGGAGTATCTATGTCCATTAAGAATTTATGTCTATTTATTAAAAAACCAAAGTTAAAAGAAATCTAAAGGTATGAATTGATATATGGTTGTGTGATGAACAGCCAACACTTATGTAATATTCTCCGAACTGAAATAAAAATTTTGATTCAACACTACAAAGAGAATCTAAAAATGTAGTGTGTATACATAACATTATACTAGCTTGTAATACGAGGTGGTTGACTTTGTCCCGCCTTTACGTCCCTCAGGTACACATCTAATTAGCTTACCTAGTCACCTAGACGCTAATTATTCTGGTAACAATGCAAACGTAGACACGTGTATACGTGATTACAATTCAACCTGAGGTAGCATGACCTTAATTTAGAGACGAACTCCATACCTTTAAGTCGTTGGGTTTGATTAAGATAAATGATTTGTAGAATTTATAATGTAATCGGAGGTCACAGCTGAGTAGTCGGATCGGAGAGCGTAAATATACTTAGTTATTGTGACCTGTTGCGTACTGTCACGTGACAGGGCATAAATCCATTACAGACATGTTACAGTAAGTATACCAACAGTCTGATATTACATAAGTGTCCTCACAGAGATACAACACACAACCATATTACATAAGTGTCCTCACAGAGATACAACACACAACCATATTACATAAGTGTCCCCACACAGATACAACACACAACCATATTACATAAGTGTCCCCACACAGATACAACACACAACCATATTACATACGTGTCCCCACACAGGGACGTGTCCCCACACAGATACAACACACAACCATATCATAATTACAACACACAACAATTACATAAGTGTCCCCACACAGATACAACACACAACCATATTACATAAGTGTCCCCACACAGATACAACACACAACCATATTACATAAGTGTCCCCACACAGATACAACACACAACCATATTACATAAGTGTCCCCACACAGATACAACACACAACCATATTACATAAGTGTCCCCACACAGATACAACACACAACCATATTACATAAGTGTCCCCACACAGATACAACACACAACCATAGTTACAGATAAGTGTCCCCACACAGATACAACACACAACCATATTACAAATGTCCCCACACAGATACAACACACAACCATATTACATAATGTGTCCCCACACAGATACAACACAACAACACACAACACACAACCATATTACATAAGTGTCCCCACACAGATACAACACACAACCATATTACATAAGTGTCCCCACACAGATACAACACACAACCATATTAAAGAACTGTCCCCACACAGATACAACACACAACCATATTAATAATGTCCCCACACAGATACAACACACAACCATATTACATAAGTGTCCCCACACAGATACAACACACAACCATATTACATAAGTGTCCCCACACAGGACGAGATACAACACACAACCATATTACATAAGTGTCCCCACACAGATACAACACACAACCATATTACAGAACTGTCCCCCACACAGATACAACACACAACCATATTACATAAGTGTCCCCACACAGATACAACACACAACCATATTACAGAACTGTCCCCACACAGATACAACACACAACCATATTACATAAGTGTCCCACACAGATACAACACACAACCATATTACATAAGTGTCCCCACACAGATACAACACACAACCATATTAAATAACTGTCCCCACACAGATACAACACACAACCATATTACATAAGTGTCCCCACACAGATACAACACACAACCATATTAAGAACTGTCCCCACACAGATACAACACACAACCATATTACATAAGTGTCCCCACACAGATACAACACACAACCATATTACAGAACTGTCCCCACACAGATACAACACACAACCATATTACATAAGTGTCCCCACACAGATACAACACACAACCATATTACAGAACTGTCCCCACACAGATACAACACACAACCATATTACATAAGTGTCCCCACACAGATACAACACACAACCATATTACAGAACTGTCCCCACACAGATACAACACACAACCATATTACATAAGTGTCCCCACCCAACCACAACCATACGAGATACAACACACAACCTTTACATAATGTCCCACACAGATACAACACACAACCATATTACATAAGTGTCCCCACACAGATACAACACACAACCATATTACATAAGTGTCCCCACACAGATACAACACACAACCATATTACAGAAGTGTCCCCACACAGATACAACACACAACCATATTACATAAGTGTCCCCACACAGATACAACACACAACCATATTACATAAGTGTCCCCACACAGATACAACACACAACAATTAATAATGTCCCAACACAGATACAACACACAACCATATTACATAAGTGTCCCCACACAGATACAACACACAACCATATTACAGAACTGTCCCCACACAGATACAACACACAACCATATTACATAAGTGTCCCCACACAGATACAACACACAACCATATTACAGAACTGTCCCCACACAGATACAACACACAACCATATTACATAAGTGTCCCCACACAGATACAACACACAACCATATTACATAAGTGTCCCCACACAGATACAACCACAACCATATTACATAAGTGTCCCCACACAGATACAACACACAACCATATTACAGAAGTGTCCTACACAGGACGAAAGCAACACACAACCATATTACATAAGTGTCCCCACACAGATACAACACACAACCATATTACATAAGTGTCCCCACACAGATACAACACACAACATATTACATAAGTGTCCCCACACAGATACAACACACAACCATATTACAGAGTGTCCCCCACACAGATACAACACACAACCATATTACAGAACTGTCCCCACACAGATACAACACACAACCATATTACATAAGTGTCCCCACACAGATACAACACACAACCATATTACATAAGTGTCCCCACACAGATACAACACACAACCATATTACATAAGTGTCCCCACACAGATACAACACACAACCATATTACATAAGTGTCCCCACACAGATACAACACACAACCATATTACATAAGTGTCCCCACACAGATACAACACACAACCATATTACATAAGTGTCCCACAGACGAGATACAACACACAACCATATTACATAAGTGTCCCCACACAGATACAACACACAACCATATTACATAAGTGTCCCCACACAGATACAACACACAACCATATTACATAAGTGTCCCACACAGAACAACCACAACCTATTACAAAGTGTCCCAGATACAACACACAACCATATTACATAAGTGTCCTCACACAGATACAACACACAACCATATTACATAAGTGTCCCCACACAGATACAACACACAACCATATTACATAAGTGTCCCCACACAGATACAACACACAACCATATTACATAAGTGTCCCCACACAGATACAACACACAACCATATTACATAAGTGTCCCCACACAGATACAACACACAACCATATTACATAAGTGTCCCCACACAGATACAACACACAACCATATTACATAAGTGTCCCCACACAGATACAACACACAACCATATTACATAAGTGTCCCCACACAGATACAACACACAACCATATTACATAAGTGTCCCCACACAGATACAACACACAACCATATTACATAAGTGTCCCCACACAGATACAACACACAACCATATTACATAAGTGTCCCCACACAGATACAACACACACAACCATATTACATAAGTGTCCCCACACAGATACAACACACAAACCATATTACATAAGTGTCCCCCACACAGACAGATACAACACACAACCATATTACATAAGTGTCCCCACACAGATACAACACACAACCATATTACATAAGTGTCCCCACACAGATACAACACACAACCATATTACATAAGTGTCCCCACACAGATACAACACACAACCATATTACATAAGTGTCCCCACACAGATACAACACACAACCATATTACATAAGTGTCCCCACACAGATACAACACACAACCATATTACATAAGTGTCCCCACACAGATACAACACACAACCATATTACATAAGTGTCCCCACACAGATACAACACACAACCATATTACATAAGTGTCCCCACACAGATACAACACACAACCATATTACATAAGTGTCCCCACAGATACAACACACAACCATATTACATAAGTGTCCCCACACAGATACAACACACAACCATATTACATAATGTGTCCACCCACAAGGACGAGATACAACACACAACCATATTACATAAGTGTCCCCACACAGATACAACACACAACCATATTACATAAGTGTCCCCACACAGATACAACACACAACCATATTACATAAGTGTCCCCACACAGATACAACACACAACCATATTACATAAGTGTCCCCACACAGATACAACACACAACCATATTACATAAGTGTCCCCACACAGATACAACACACAACCATATTACATAAGTGTCCCCACACAGATACAACACACAACCATATTACAGAAGTGTCCCCACACAGGACGAGAAACAACACACAACCATATTTAATTCACATACTTTTAAAGTCATACGTACATAACCTGGGTAAAATTTAACATAAACTGTTTTATTCAGTAATTAAACATATAGTTTTTGATGACTTAAGCTGTGAAAATCATTAAAAGGTAAGGCATTATGATGCCTTATATTCATATGTAACCACGATGATTTTAAGCACTGTACATAATACGTACGGAGTTCTTAATTTTATGCTTTATGTATTTTATGACAACAAATCTGAATAAGTCACTAATAATTACTTACATCACTGTATAATTGTGAAATGACATTGTAAACCACATTTAAGGGCCGCGGTGGCCGAGTGGTTAAGATGTCCCGACATATTACCACAAGCCTTCCACCTCTGGGATGCGGGTTCGAATCCCATGTGGGGCAGTTGCCAGGTACTGACCGCTGATCGGTGGTTTTTCTCCGGGTACTCCGGCTTTCCTCCACCAACAAACCTGGCACGTCCTTACATGACCCTGACTGTTAATAGGACGTAAAACTAAAACAAGAGGCCCATGGGCCTTAACGGTCATCTGAGTACCTTGGCAATAATCATATAGGAAATTAATTAGATATAGTGTCATGGTTGCCATCTTCGATTGGGGATCAACCAGAGATGTAACAACACTTTGTTGGGACCATGTCAGGCTCCTTTCATGCAAGTTTCAGCCACATCGAACCGGTAGAACTTGAGAAGAAGTTCAAAATGTGTTTTCACGATGGCAGCTGTGGAGGCCATCTTGGATTTCGGATCAACCCGAAAAATAAGAACACTTTGTAGGGACCATGTCAGGATCATTTCATGCAAGTTTCAGCCAAATCGCACTGGTAGCACTTGAGAAGTTCAAAATGTGTTTTCAAGATGGCGGCTGTGGCAGCCATCTTGGATTTTGGATCGACCCGAAAAATAAGAACACTTTGTCAGGACCATGTCAGGATCATTTCATGCAAGTTTCAGCCCAAATCGCACTGGTAGAACTTGAGAAGAAGTTCAAAATGTGTTTTCAAGATGGTTGCTGTGGCGGCCATCTTGGATTTCGGATCGACCAGAAAAATAAGAACACTTTGTCGGGACCATGTCAGGATCATTTCATGCAAGTCTCAGCCAAATCGCACCGGTAGAACTTGAGAAGAAGTTCAAAATGTGTTTTCAAGATGGCGGCTGTGGCGGCCATCTTTGATTTCGGATCGACCTGAAAAATAACAAAACTTTGTCGGAACCATGTCAGGATCACTTCATGCAAGTTTCAGCCAAATCGCACTAGTAGAACTTGAGAAGAATTTCAAAATGTGTTTTCAAGATGGCGGCTGTGGCGGCCATCTTGGATTTCAGATCGACCCGAAAAATAACAACACTTTGTCGGGAACTATGTCAGGATCATTTAATGCAAGTTTCAGCCAAATCGCACTGGTAGAACTTGAAAAGAAGTTCAAAATGTGTTTTCAAGATGGCGGCTGTGGCGGCCATCTTGGATTTCGGATCGACCCGAAAAATAACAACACTTTGTCGGGACCATGTCAGGATCATTTTTATGCAAGTTTCAGCCAAATCGCACTTGTAGAACTTGAGAAGTTCAAAATGTGTTTTAAAGATGGCGGCTGTGGCGGCCATCTTGGATTTCGGATCGACCCGAAAAATAAGAACACTTTGTCGGGACCATGTCAGGATCATTTCATGCAAGTTTCAGCCAAATTGCACTGGTAGAACTTGAGAAGAAGTTCAAAATGTGTTTTCAAGATGGGCGGCTGTGGCGGCCATCTTGGATTTCGGATCGACCCGAAAAATAAGAACACTTTGTCGGGACCATGTCAGGATCATTTCATGCAAGTTTCAGCCAAATCGCACTGGTAGCACTTGAGAAGTTCAAAATGTGTTTTAAAGATGGCGGCTGTGGCGGCCATCTTGGATTTCGGATCGACCCGAAAAATAACAACACTTTGTCGGGACCATGTCAGGATCATTTCATGTAAGTTTCAGCTCAATCCCACTGGTCAAACTTGAGAAGAAGATTGAAATGTGAAAAGTTTACGGACGGCGGACGGCGGACGGCGAACGACGACGGACGAAGCATGATGACTATAGGGTCAGATGACCTAACAAACCAAAAAATTGTAAACCACATGCCTCTTTGTTTGACTGTGTGCATATAAGTACTGCCAAAATAAATTTTGAGTCGTTAACTTCATAAGACAATTCTCAAAATCAAGCTTGGTCACTTCTGGTGGTAAATAATATATCCAAAGCCCTTCTTGATTTATGAGTTTGAAAATTACGGCACATATTACTTTCAATTTTTTTGAACATTTGCTTTTTATAAATGGACTTCCTTTGTACCTGTTAAGGAGGACCAGTTTATATGTTACCTTTTGTTTGAGGTCTGGCAATGCGAAGACAAGACTGAATGAGTTATTTCCCCTACTAATATGGCGTCAAATATCGCACTTGCATATACGGACAATAAAATTCCAAGCAGGAAAAAAACTGCATATACGGACAATAAAATTCCAAGCAAGCCAAAAAAGCACTATGAATAAAAAGAAATAAATGATATGAATCAGGATGATTTACTTCACATTTATAACTGAGATAATTGAACCACGTTAACTTTGAGGTTGTAACTACATTTAAACCACCGACCAAGTGACCTATATATATAGCATTGGTATACTTACTACGATAAAGGCCCACTACCTTTCCGGATCAGCTTTATAAATGTGAGAGTAAAACGAAATTGATAATTTTATAGAGTCGCAAAAGTTATGAACTTACCGTTTATACCACACTTACCATCATCTTCTTATCAATTTAATCTAAATAAATTATATGCTTATTTTCATAACGCGGGTCGTTTTATGTTTGCCGCCGTCGTCCTAATTACCGCGCGTCGGCTGATTATCACTGCGTCTTCACTGTTTACATAGTTTACACAGGGAATCCTACATTTGGTTGGTGTTATAACGTCCTCTTAGGCCATTAATAGATCATTTCACATATAAATGCTAAATAATTTAATTACCACGAAGCTAGTTAAGAATTACAACAAAACGTAGCTTGATACTGCTAAAAAATACTGGCACAGTGGTGATTTAAGGATGTACTCCTCTGAGAAGTCAAAATTTTCTTGTATTAAACTTTTTTTCTCATATAGATTTTTGGAAAAAGGGGTTCATGCCATAAAAGAAAACAGAAGAAAAAACATATGTCCGTGTGCTTGTTTTCGAGCTATTGTCACTCAAAGATACCTAGTTGACAAAATATTGGATTTTATGGGAATTTTGCCGTTTTGACCACATACACAAGAGATTAAAGTCATAATTTCTTAATGAGGTGTTTGATATGTATGAATGTTTGTAGAATTTATATTCCAGTAGTCTTCTTTAATAATATACCAGTTTTGATTAATAAGACTAATATTTGTTCTCAGAATAAGAACATATGCTACCCCTACCCCTTAATTTTGAGCTACAAAATGCACCATTTTCAGCCATTTTTGCCAAATTTAACCTTGTATAGAAAAAGTTCCGGTATTAAACTTTTGTTAATATTTTGCATATCAACAGGGAAAGGGTTGTTCTTTTCTAAATCAGGCAGGAAAATGGGGGGTCCGTGTGCTTACTTTTTTGCTCCATTTGCATATTTGTTATTTTTCAGTATTTTAGAGTAAAAAATGAAAGTGCTCAAATTACAATTAAATGTCAAAATAAAGAGACAAAAGTGTATCATTTCACACATTAATGCTCAATATTTTGATAACCACGAACCCAGTAAAGATTTACAGCAAAAATTATTTCGATACAGCTAAAAATACAGGCGCAGTGAGGATATTAGCAAAAACAATTTCAGTAAAAAATGGTAAAACTGTGGCTCTACTCAAGGCGAAAAAAGACACATTTTCAAAATGGCCGCCAAATGGGCCATTTCTTAAATTCCCCGTATAAAAAATCTACTAAAAATAGAAATGTGATTTTTTGACAAAATTTGCAATTGGCAACTTGCTACAGATATTGATATATTTTAATTGAAAATCTCATAACTTCTTTGATCTATGTCGAAACGAGACTTCAACGGGACTGAAACCTCAGAAGAATACAACCTTAAGTAAAATTTTGGCTCTACTAAAAGCGAAAAAAGGCACATTTTTAAAATGGCCGCCAAATGAGTCATCTCTTAAAATCCCAGTTCAAAAATAATCTAATAAGAATAGAAACAGAAATAAAAATTACTTATAAACAATAATAATGTAATAAAATTGACATCGATGGCCTTAGATGATGTTACAACACCAATCAAATGAAAGTTTCCCTGCGTAATAAATATTAATTAAAGATTAATTGATTTCGCTATTTTTGCCGTCTGCCGCAATGATAATTTTATAACTACATAATGTAATGTGCGGTATTTAGGTCGACGACGGGAAACATAAGACGACCTGCGTGATGAAAATAAACATTTAATTTTATTTAATTGGGCTATTTAAAGGGTGATGATAAGTGTAGTATTAACGATAAACTAATATTTTTTGCGACCCTACAATATTGTCAATCTCATTTTACATTCCCATTTTGAAAATCTAAAGGCCCACTACCTTTGCGAAACAAAAATTAAAAGTTTCTTAATAACAATAAAAAATTAAAAGCTGTTTCAGGAAGGTAGTGGCCCTTTAACATGATATGGTAATTTTATCATTTATATTTTTTACTCTAAAATATTGAAAAATAACAGAAATGAAATGAGCAAAAAAGTAAGCACAGGGACCCCCCATTTTTCTGCCTGATTTAGAAAGAGCATCCTTTTCCATACATATATGCAAATATACTTTTTTCAAAAGTTTAATACCAGAACTTTTTCTATAAAGGGTTATATCAAATCTGGCAAAAATGGCTGAAATGATGGATTTTGTAGCTCAAAATTAATGAGTAGGGGTAGCATATATCGTTTTTCTGAGTAAAAATATGAGTCTTATTAATCAAAACGGGTACATAAATTCCGGAAACATCCATGCATATCAAACACACCATTAGGAAATTATGGCTTTAATCTCTGGTGTATATGATCAAAACAACAAAATCCCCATAAAATCCAATATTTTGTCAATTAGGTATATTAGAGTGACAAAAGCTCAAAAACGAGCACACTGCCACATGCAGTTCTTCCTTTTTCTTCTTTGGTATGAAGTCCTATTTCCAAAATTCTATATGAGAAGAAAAGTTAAATACAAAAAAAAAATTGACTTCTCAGAGGTGTTCATCCTTCACCGAGTTACTGATCCAAATTAACGTCGTCCGCGTAACCGACATATACATTTAACGTTGACATCTGTGTTTTCACCTGTGACCTATTTCCACGCAAACGTGCATTGAAAAGAAAGTTATTTCAAACAGAATTTTTGCCGGATGTCAATAAAATTGTTAAAATTGAACAGGGTCTTTGAATAATACATATTCAAAAAGTTCAACAAATTCTGAATTAGCCAATGACTACCCACATGAATCTGGCGCGAATTTCTAACCAAGTTACAATATTTATATAAAATATCATAGTATATAAATACTGTTGGTTAGAAATTCGTGCCATGTCCCTGTTTGATTACCTACTCGTACACCATGACCAGTAGTTCCGATGGAATACTTCATAATTATACCATGTACAGCGAACATTGACCAAGGTCTATACCAAAACCATGGTGTTCAAACTAATATATGTTTAAGGCCGTTACATTTCCTAAACAAAAATAAATAACAAGTAACCATAATGTCAGAATATTTTATCAATGGCCTAAACGGAAGCGACGACAACAAACAAATGCGGGATATTCTATTTACATCTATGTTAATAACGGGCGTGGTTAATTAATACGACACCAGACAATAGTAGCATTGCGAAGATTAACTTAAAATCTATTAAATTTGTATGAGGTTGTTCACGAAAGGATAACACGGTGTATTAAAGCTTAAAGCTAAAAACTAAGCTACAAAATTATTAATCTCATTAATATCTTCGGGTTATGAACAAAATGTTTCACTGTCATAATGAAATCCAGTTGTGACAAACACGTTGTAGTTATGATAAAAAAAAATAAACCATTACTTTAATATATGATATAAAGTATAATTTTGAAAACATACAGTGATGTCATATATTATTGTATGTTCGATGAACGATTGCGTAGATATAGGTCAAATATGAGGACAAAGTTAAATATAGATAACCAAGTTATTTGGTGGATGACGATGGTCAGTGTTTTTGGTCGGTGATGTAACAACGTCAATTGTTAATAACATGATTCAATCATTTTACTTATATATGTTAATTTGAAGTAAAACATTTTTAATCAATTTGTATCACATAACATAGGTAAAAGGTAAAAAGAACCATATGAGTCAGTATCGAGGTCAAAGCAAAATAGGTCAGCAAATTGATCATTCTGAAATGTAGGTCAGTATTTAGGTCAAAGCTAATTTAGGTCAGCAAATTGATCATTCTAAAATGTAGGTCAGTATTTAGGTTAAAGTTAATTTAGGTCAGCAAATCGATCATCCTAAAATGTAGGTCAGTAATTAGGTTAAATTTAATTTAGTTCAGTAATTTAAACGATTGCTGATTCTCATAAAAGTTTGCCAACAATTTTCATGACATAATGAAATAAAACAAAAAGATCAGTAACACCAATGTTTAATTAAAGTCCTCCTCGATACTAATTCGCAGGATTGAAATGTCCACATATTATTCACAGCAACATGTCTTCAAAAATATCTTCTTCAATCTTGTCAAAGGCTCGACTTTATTCGCGAATATTTATGTTCGCAAAAATTAACTTGTCCAGGAATATAGCGAAATTAAATCTCTCATGCATAAACAACAGTACAGTAGACATACTAAATAGTTTATGATAAGGGTAAGTCTGTGCAGTACAAATATTGTTCGATACATTAGATGTAATTTTTTAATTGAAAAAACATCACTTCTTTACTTTGAAACCCGACCACAAACATCGTGTTGCTGGCTCGTGCTAGGGAAACCGGAATTTTATCGAATGTCCTGATGAATTTGCCACTGGTACCATCCGAGCCGATGACGTAGAGATTTTTACATTTTGTGAGAACAAAGATGAAACCGTGGTTAAAGCAGAGGTCGAGTGGTTCGAATTTCTGCTCTGGATTATTCACATCTCTGATTTCATGTTGAAACTTGGGTTTTAATTTATCATCCAGTCCGGCAATTATCCATCGCTTTGGTCCATCTGCCGATCTCTGACGTTTTCTTGTTATCACCGCTAGATGGCGCGACATGTGACACTCGGCTATTTTGATAGGTTCATTTATAAGAGCCGAAGTGAAGAGCCCGGATGTCTTCGTTTGATGAAGGGGAACCCCGCGTACTGTGTACGCCTTTATCAACGAGGGCATCCCCACCAGTACAGTACCGTTCCTTGTAGCACTAAGACAGGTAACACAACCGTCAACAAAGAAGCGCACAAGTACAGGATTGGGAGTAATCAGTTCACGGATGCTTCTGTCTTTACCAGCCACCCATATATTATCGGTAAAACTGGAGAAACTCATGGCGGTGATCTCTACAGAGCAGTCGAGAATGGAGAGAACCTTGCCTGTTCTGTCCAGGTTGATCACGGACATATTGTCAGCGGATTTAATCCACAAATGTCCTGATGGTGTCGAGCAAATGGAGTGAGGAACCTCAGGGAAAACGCAAGTGTCTATCTTACTTTTCTGGAAAGTTTCACCTGCAGGTAACGAGGACGAAGACATCTGTTCATCAGTCGCGTTCATAATGTGATCTTTATGCAGGTCGGCAGATGAATGCTCCCCATTCTGGTTTCCATCTATCACAAGATCTCCGCATACTTTCGCTATAATGTCCCCTGCGTTACCCGGTCGACGGAAGACCTGCTTAGATAGCACTGGTTCGGTTACTTTTACTGGCGGTAATATGCCTTTCACAAACAAAAAAACCTCGGCATCATTATTTCGTGCCATGATTTGTCGGCATTCTTCTAAGTGTTTCTTTGCGTTTTTATGCCAGGAAAGCTTCTCGGCCTTGTACTGATTCAAGGCTTCAGTGTTCTGCTTTTTAAATAACTGACACTTCGATCGTTTTTCTTCGGCATCTTTTTCTAATCTCGTCTTCAAATCATCGGAAGATTTCCGGATCTGACAAACAAGTCTATTAGTATATTCGCCTTCTTGTTGAATCTGGTTGTCAACGGAAACAACGCTTTCTTCACACCTTTTGGAGTATTGAACACCCGCATCTTCCACGAATTTAAGCATTTTCTTTCGCTTATGAGCTGCAAAGCTTGTGAGCAGATCGAGTGTGTGTCCTTTATGTACAGTAACAACACACTCGGAACACACCAAGGGGCGTGAATTAAAACAGTCCTCACAAACAAAGATCAGCTCCATACCCTTGTGTTTATCACATGTAGTGGGAAGTTCAGACACACTACGACTGACTTCTTCAGGATTCCCACCACAACTAACAACTTGTTCAGGGTTTCCACCGCCCTGAACTTCTACTTTCGACTTTGGTGTATCGTTGATGTTTGTCACGTCAGTTTGATCAGATGAACAAGAAACGGAGGCAATGACAACGTCCAAAGTCTCGGAACTTCTCGGATAGATAACTGCGTTTACATCCCCCGACATCTCGGAACTTCTCGGATAGATAACTGCGTTTACATCCTCCGACATCTCGGAATTTTTCGGACAGATAACTGCGTTTACATCCGCTGACGTCTCAGAACTTTCCGGTGACTTAACCAAGTGTTTGGTTACATCAACAATGGAGGCCGCCATTTTGGCCTCCCGGTTCGTTACCGTATACTGTAACGCCGACAACTGTTATCTGAATATACTATACGAAGTCTATACTATATCTAGGCCCTGATAACGGTCACTGATAACATTAACTGTATCGTTCACGTATATGTTCATAAATGTCGTATTTAATGTCATCGATGGCGTAAAAAGTTGAATTGTGGCATAGTCAAAATTTCGTCGCAGTCATCATTTTTTATATATCTTATGTATTTTGGTATTGTTCATTACATGCAAGTCGTTTTAATTCCATCATCTAAGTATTGCGATGAACATTCATATACACGACCATTATCTGCTATTACATATACTAAATATTAAACACATTTTCGTTTTCTAGTTTACAAGAACTCGTAAATTGTATAGTTTTGACCAATCAGGCGCTTCCGTTTTTTAAAATCAACTTAAAATCGTTTCTTTTTTTATTTCGTCTACTTCCGCCCTTATGATTTGTTAATTAAAATACTTCAGAATGGTGAATGAAGTAAAACACAACCCGAAATTAACTAAATACACACTTTTATTTTAACATTTGGTATATAATATGTAAATACATAGTATTAAAGCATGCTTCTATCACGGCACAAATTGTCTTGTCTCAAAATCTCAACCCAAAAGTCCAGCTTTACTCGTAAATATCAAACTAGTAAATACATTTTTTAGAACTATCATAAAACGAAATGGCTTTTAAAATCTCAATTATTTATTCTACTATAAGATACACGAATCGACTTAAAAAAGAAACAACCTTTTGTCAAAAATAGACTTCCACTAGTTACATTGATCAACTTAATAAATCAGATTATTAACAGATATTGCATATCGTAAAATGTATGATTTTTTCTAACTACGAGTAAAAGGCATGTTTGTTTTTTTTATCAGATGTAAACCCCAAAGTCGGTCTGTTCTTAAAACCGTAATAAATCAATAACAAACTGTAAACCAACTTACTTTTGCGGGCGATCAAATTTTAAGTTTTTCAGAAAACAATTGGAATTCGCGAAAATTAATTTCAGCGCAATACCCACAAGGCTTAAACGCCAAATATCCGCAAGGCGTAAACGTCAAATATCCCCAAAGCATAAACGCGAAATACCCACTAGGCGTGTAAGCGAAACATCCACAAGGCATAAACGCGAATTGCCCACAAGGCGTTAACGCAAAATACCCACAAGCCTTTAACGCGAAATACCCACAAGGAGTAGACGCGAAATACCCACAAGGTGTAAACGCGAAATACCTACAAAGCGTAAACGCTAAATACCTACAAGGCGTAAATGTCAAATATTCCCAAAGCGAAAACGCGAAATACCCACTAGGCGTGAAAAAGAAACATCCACAAGGCATAAACGCGAATTGCCCAAAGCCGTAAACGCAAAATACCCACAAGGCCTAAACGCGAAATATCCACAAGGAGAAGACGCAAAATACCCACAAGGCGTGAACGCGAAATACCCACAAGTAGACGCGAAATACCCACAAGGCGTAAACGCGAAATACCCACACACAAGGAGTAGAAGCGAAATACCCACAAAGCGTAAACGCGAAATACCCACAAGACGTAACGCGAATTACCCACAAGGCGTTATCGCGAAATACCCTTAATGCGTAATCGCGAAATGCCCACAAGGCATAAACGCGTTTATATAAGGCATAAACGCGAAATTTCCACAAGGCACAAACGCGAAATTTCCACAAGGCTTAAACGCTAAATATCCACAAGGCGTTAACGTGACATTACGTCGCCGCAAAAATCAATTGGTTTACAGTAAATTTAATAATATCACAAATCAATAATTTCTACGTCAATTAAAAAGAACTTGATTAGTTTTCAGACTCAGGAGAGAGACCTTGTCTAGTCAAACGACATCTCATCATGGTAAAATGGAACTATAGCGGACATATCGATCATGCGATGTTTATATTGGTATATATAGGGCTGCCTCACCTGGTAAGTAGGATGGGACACAACTGGTGACCAGATGTTTTGGAGGATTTCAAAGTTGTAGGGACTAAACGTACCATAAATGAATTGTATATGACACTTTAAAATGTTGTTATTGTGAGGTGTAACATGCAGGTAGGGAAATGGCTGTAGTTTTGTGACATTGTAGTCATGGGATCTTTACAACTGGGAGAAATGTATCCCTTCACAACTCAATTGTATTTGACGGATTGAATTGTCTTGTGGAATGGCGATGTAATATATAAGGATTTGGGCAAATCCTGTCTATAGCACTATGTGTTATTTAACAACAATTTGTGTTGTGACAAGTATCCCAGCACCATCGTAATACAATTTGTGTTGTGACAAGTATCCCAGCACCATCGTAATACAATTTGTGTTGTGACAAGTATCCCAGCACCATCGTAATACAATTTGTGTTGTGACAAGTATCCCAGCACCATCGTAATACAATTTGTGTTGTGACAAGTATCCCAGCACCATCGTAATACAATTTGTGTTGTGACAAGTATATCAGCACCATCGTAATACAATTTGTGTTGTGACAAGTATATCAGCACCATCGTAATACAATTTGTGTTGTGACAAGAATATCAGCACCATCGTAATACAATTTGTTTTGTGACAAGTATATCAGCACCATCGTAATACAATTTGTGTTGTGACAAGTATCCCAGCACCATCGTAGTTCAAAGTCACAAACTTCTCCGATTTCAGGGATTTCGAGCCAATTATCACGAAGAGGTAATTAAAAGGTACGAAAATAAAGAAAGCTTGTTATCTTACCATTCAAACCCCTGTGTGTGGCAAACGCTCGTGTGATAACAAAACCCTGTGTGTTGCATACGTTCGTGTGATAACAAAACCCTGTGTGTTGCATACGTTCGTGTGGTAACAAAACCCTGTGTGTGGCGTGCGTTCGTGTTGTAACAAAACCCTGTGTGTGGCGTGCGTTCGTGTTGTAACAAAACCCTGTGTGTGGCGTACGTTCGTGTTGTAACAAAACCCTGTGTGTGTGGCGTGTTCGTGTTGTAACAAAACCCTGTGTGTTGCATACATTCGTATGGTGAATTTATTTGCTGCTTTATACAATTGACTTGATGCTCATATATAGTGAGGCATGAGTGTGTAGACGATATCTCACGCGTGTGTGTCTTCCGTACGTAAAATAAAATCAAGGGGTATTTGACGACAGATATAGTGCCACGGATCAAAGGTTATAAAATGGGACAGGGTTCGAACTACAAAATGTAAAATTGACTAGAGATTCCAACATGCATCATTTGAATATATATATCTTTGTTGTGTCACGTGATATATTGTAACACTGGGCTCACAATTCAACAGATAACATAAAAACTACAGCTACAAAAATAACCTTGACCGAGCGTCCTCTAACCCCAACACCAGACATAGACACCGGGCAGATATCGAGTGTTCGGGGCCGATACTTGTTCATGTGTCACAACGTCTGTTGTTTTGACGAGAGTGAACTCAGACTAAACACAACCAAATCAGCAAACAGAATTTGGTTTCTCAGTTTTTCGAGTGTGTGTATTTTCGAGGGTCGATGTCTGTAAGATAGTTATAAAATTAAATAAAACATCGTTCAATTATTGACTTTCCACTACACAGATGATTCCCTCCACTATGGAATATATATATAATAAAATGATTCACTAACAATTCTGGCTGGGTTCCTCACGGTTTTTCACGGTGGTAATGCTGATGTAACAGAGTCATATTAAATCCTCAAAAGTGTAATACCATATTACAATGCGTATATCAGGTACCAATATTCACTTAAATGTTAACATAATCTAATCTTATTTCATGTAAAAGACAAAAAAAGCTAACCTTATTTCGAGGGAACATCAAAACAAAAGCTTACCTTATTTCAAGGGATCGAAAAAAAAGCTAAACTTATTTCGAGGGAACATCAAAACAAAATCTAACCTTATTTCGAGGGAACATCGAAAAAACAAGAGATCCCAGAGGGATCTTGGCGTCCACCAAAGAATGACAAAGGAAAGATGGATCTTTTCTCTACTTTTTAAACTTTTTCAAACATACTACATATAAAATTTGAGACAGATCGCTTCAGTACCTTTTGAGAAATAGCAGTAACAAACTTCAACTATCAAAATCCAAGATGACTCCTTGGCGGCCATCTTGTTGATCAATCGGTCCCAAATCACAATATGCACATCTAGGGCCCTAGGGGAACCTACATGTGAAATTTGAGAAAGATCCATTCAATACTTTATGAGAAATAGCGATAACAAACTTTGAATATAAAAATCCAAGATGGCTGCCTGGCAGTTATTTTTTTGACTGATCGGTCCCAAATCACAATATGCACAACTAGGGCCCTAGGGGAACCTACATATGAATTTTGAGACAGATCCCTTCAGTACTTTCTGATAAATAGCGATAACAAACTTTGAATAACAAAATCCAAGATGGCTGCCTGGCGGCCATCTTGTTAACCGATCGGTCCCAAAATGCAATATGCACAACTAGGTCTCTAGGGGAACCTACATATGAAATTTGAGACAGATCCCTTCAGTACTATCTGAGAAATAGCCATAACAAACTTTAACTATCGAAATCCAAGATGGCGGCCTAGCGGCCATCTTGTTCATCGATTGGTCCAAAAATGCAATTTGCACAACAAGGGCCCTAGGGGAACCTACATATTAAATTTGAGAAAGATCCCTTCAGCACTTTTTGAGAAATGGGGATATCAAACCTTAACTATCAAAATCCAAGGCCGTCTGGCGGCCATCTTGTTTTTCCTATCAGCCTCAAAGTCTGTATGGCACAAATAGGGACAAAGGGTAACCTCCATGTGAAGTTTGAACAAAATTCCTTCAGTAGTTCTCAAGAAATATTGATAACAAACTTCAACTGCCAAAATCAAAGATGGCTGCCTGGCGGCCATCTTGTTTTTCCGATCAGCCTCAAAATCTGTATGGCACAACTAGGGACCAAGGGTAACCTCCATGTGAAGTTTGAACAAAATCCCTTTGGTAGTTCTCAAGAAATATCGATAACAAACTTCAACTGCCAAAATCAAAGATGGCTGCCTGGCGGCCATCTTGTTTTTCCGATCAGCCTCAAAATCTGTATGGCACAACTAGGGACCAAGGGTAACCTCCATGTGAAGTTTGAACAAAATCCCTTCAGTAGTTCTCAAGAAATATCGATAACAAACTTCAACTGCCAAAATCAAAGATGGCTGCCTGGCGGCCATCTTGTTTTTCCGATCAGCCTCAAAACCTGTATGTCACAAATATGGACTAAGGGGACCCTCCATGTGAAGTTTGAACAAAATCCCTGCAGCAGTTTTTAAGAAATAGTGATAACAAGCATTGTTTACGGACGGACGACGACGACGGACACGGACCACGGACGCAGGGCGATTTGAATCATCAGATGGTGGGCTAAAAAAGCAAACCTTATTTCGAGGGAACATCGAAAAAAAAGCTAACCTTATTTCGAGGGAACATCAAAACAAAAGCTAACCTTATTTCGAGGGAAAATCAAAACATAAGCTAACCTTATTTCACGAAAAAGTCGAAACAAAAGTTAACCTTATTTCACGAAAAGGTCAAAACAAAATCTAATTCTATTTTAGGGACGGCTTAATGGGAAAAGGATGACATCCATTTCTGCTGATATTACTTCAAATCAGAGAAATCCAAATCTGTTTGGTAGATTATTGGGGTAAATGGCAATGGGGACTAACCTTACTAAATATGGCACACGCAAAAATGGCATTTACATCGAAAAAGTGATACAAAATGAACATAAAACACACTCTCATATCATTAATGTCCGGAAGCATCAGCCGGAACATCTTACAGACGAATAAAAAAGTAAAAGTACATATTAATATAAGGGCCAATAGCACGAACACAATGTATATCAGATATGTATGTACTCATGTAAATATGGTCAGCGATACAATTCTACTGGGAAAACAGATTCATAGTACCAAAACAATGGAAGACTTATAGGCAGCAGAACATCACTCCATCAAAAATATTGAAAAAGTAAAACATAAAAGACACAAAATACAGAAGCGGGATATGTGAGTACAAAAATAGCATGACTATCAAAGACTGAAAATATTTGGTTCAAAGAGGCGCAACTCGAATAGTTTTGCTGGCGAGGTTCCAGATTGTTTGCACCAATGTTTCTAGATCCTCGGCGCACATAAAACCATGACAATATCATATCACAAATAAAATTTGACACAATACTTATGGATACAGTTAACCACCTTTCTTTCACGGATACTAAATTTCAAGATCTCCATTTCAAATTAAGTTAGCGAGGATTCGCGTTTGCTGATCAATATAAATTTGCGAAGGTGGACTTTCGCGAATTTAATTTTTTTCGCGAACGTCGCGAAAGTCAATCGCAGACAGAAGAAAGTTGGCTAACAAAATTCATTCTAAAGCATGCATGATTAAAAGTAGAATTTACTTATCTTTCATTGTATCAATGCAGGACGTAAACTGCCTTCGATTGGAAAGGTGAAACAGGTATTGTTCATGCTCATTGACAGTTTCATAAAGATTTAACTTTGCGATTAAAGGTTCTGTAACACTAGAAGACGAGGATTTCTAACGGGGAATTATTTTCGCTGTTTAAATCAACTGCGATAAGCGCCAAATAAATTGCACGCGCCAAAGTTTAGATAACAGTTTACAAATTAAATCTGTTTTCTTATGGCTCGTACCTGTATTGATTGTCTTCGTGCTTTTCAGTTAATTAAAGAAATCGTCTTAAAATTGGTTAAAAAATTAAAACATACGAAGCAATGCATAATTATATAACACAACCTTCCAACAGTAAAATGGAGTCAAAAACATAACATCATTGTGAGTAATATACACAAACACATGGCCAAGCATTATGTACAATAAAGGAACATTATTAGCGATACGTCATTTACAAAAGAACACAATCCCGCACCACGCAGTCAAGGAGTAACGACCCGCTCCTACTCATCCGCAAAGGCAGATCATTTTTTTCTGAATGACGAAAAGAACGACTTGATACAAATAAAGAAAACTGATAAAAAACATGCAGTAAAAATATTGGCACAAAGTGTGTAGGATAGCACACAAACTAGTACATGATACAAACCGTCTAACAAACCTCTGTAACTATTGCTTTACGTATGACCGGACAGGGGCACCAGATGTGGACAGGGAATACCAGTTTTGGGCATCAGGCACCATCTTGACAAGGCCATGTGGCCTCGTCCGCATCTCGTGTCAAGTGTCTGACGGAGCGAGACGAATGGAGGTAACTCTTACAGGACAGATAAAGACAGATGGACGTCGGGGACTGCATTGAACACTTATGTATAGTTTTAATATAAGACACACATTGGCCTGTATCAAATGTCAAATCAACTCAAATTATTTTCGTGTGAATATCCTATGGAAAATTACATGTTATATTTGAAATGTAATGTCTTCTCAACTCGAATTCCACTCAAAGTCAATTAGTACCTAAATAACGAAAAATGCAAAGTTTATAAAGTAATTTCCTAGAATACGAAAACATGAGCAGTGTAAATTATCGAGAGTACCAGTGACTATAAATGTAATTTTAGAATCTGTAGACGTATTTGTACAATGTGACAGACTTAGACGCCGTGAGTGGTTAGGGTTACCGCAGACCTAACACAGACCTGGGCCATCACTGATACACAAGGAAGTAGGTTTCTGTCCGATCAGAGAATTCAACAGACGTAAGCACTAGGTTGCCTACCACGTGTGGTTCTAACGATACGATTATGACTATCGATTATGCATACTTAAAAAATCAAACATATCAAATGAACTTCACAAACAAGCAATATCATAATATACACATGCACATAAAACAATGAAAATCATTCATTCAGATCTTTCAATATGATCAGAAATGGTACGTAGCTTCCAACACAAGCTGTGTATTTCCCGTAAAACATGAAATACAACAAAATGAAAAAAAAAACTAATAATACATTTACAACTGAAATATTGGCACACATTTTATCAATAGTATATCCCCACGAGTGACCCTCAGTGGCACAGTAGACACAGGACACCCCCTTGTCCCGGACAATCTCAACATCTTATACACAGTAAACGCGGATACTTTCGCGGATACATATTTTCACTTAATGTACACGTTATGAAAATGTTCGCACTGCACATTTTTACTCTAATAATTCGCGTATCTAGATTTAAAACCAGCTGATATGTTCGCGCAGAAACTGAAAAATGTCACACCACGAATAAATCCACATTTACAGTTATCAACAACCTTAAAGTGAACAGTCGGGCAAGGATGGCTAAAGTCGGTAAAATTGTGTGAATGTATCCAGTATAATTTCTTATGAAATAGAAAAATAAAATCTCTCGCCAAAATCTGTCTGCGTGCGAAAAATTAATTCAAAGTATGGAAATTCTAAAACGTCCTCCCGGCTGACTATGTCCGTGGTTACATTTCCACGCATCCTCGCTTTCAATACTTTTAATTTGCCTTTACTTTAATGGTCAGAACTGGGAAACGTAAGCAGAACTTGGCCGTCGTATTAATAAGTGAGAACTTTTAGAAGGCCAATGAACGCATTTAGACTGGTTTTCTTTGCCCGACTATTCACTTTAACTAAACAGTACCATAAAGTTGAAATGTCAAACCTTACTTTATACCAGAACGACATTCAAGATAGCAATGTACTGTTCCATAGATTTAACATCGGGATTAAAAACAGAGAAAGAAAAAAATCCAACAAGGAATATTATTGGGATGTTACACATTTGTAGCAAGACCATTTTGTAAATCGTTACTTAAGATAATGGCTTTTGATTAATGGTTTAGAACCAAAATATTAAACAGGCAAAAAAAAAAAGAAAAAGAAGGGGGTTCCTTTTCGGTTAATCATTCACGTAATATTTAAATAACTTCCTCGAGCTCAATAGGAAATAGGCAGTGAAATATCAAACGCTAGTTCTGGAATCTTAAACATATCCATGAATAGTCGACATACAAATAAGATGACTTACGACTCTTCTTGGCAAAGCAGGCCTCACAATGAGCCCGATCAAGCGACGTAGCAATATCGCTTTGGACTTGTCGACATGCAATGTCAAATGACCACGTGTTTCAGCGTTTACGCGCGGTATCTCCCACCGGATCAGTTAGTCACGTTGCGATGATCAAATTCATATGGCTTCACAGCATGCAAACCCGAAGTGGTGTTATAGAAGCCATTCTGCATACCCGTGTGCCCGGACTGTGAAAAGAGATTTCCCGCGGGGGACATATTTTGACCCGACTGTGTAAAATTCAGCCCGGAGTGTAAAATCGTTTGTCCGGATTGTGTCATATTTTGGCCATCCTGGGTGACGTTGTGTTGTGCGGATTGTGGCAGACTTTGTCCGGAAGGTGTCATGCTTTGTCCCGACTGCGAAATACTTTGTCCTGCCTGTGCCATATTTTGTGCTGATTGTGACATATTATTTTGTCCTGATTGTGTCATACTTTGTGCGGACCCAGACATGCTGACAGACGTGAAGGTTTGCCCCGACTGTGTAAAGGTTTGACCGGCGTGACTAATACTCTGTGCGGATTGTGTGATATTTTGCCCGGGATCCGACATGGCCTGTCCGGATGGTGAAAAGGTTTGACTGGACTGAGTATACGTTTGAGCTGACTGTGTGCTATTCTGTCCCGACTGAGAGAAAGATTGTCCCGATCTTGAAATATTTTGGCCTGGCTGCATATTCATCTGTGCCGACTGAGGAAAAGCTGGACTATTTGGCGTTTCTGTCCTGGTTGGTTGCTCCATCAGTGACTTGTCTGCAAACAGTTTCCTAAGGTTCTCGTCAACAAGATTCTGCACTAGTCTGTGCTCTGAATGCTCGAATTTAAAAGGATCGGGTGAAAACTGTCTCTCAGAGCTCTGCACTGAGGTTTGGCTTTTATCGCTGGTGGACTTCTCGGATCCGAATTCTTTTTGGCTGGCTGTCTCATCGGAAGCATCCTGAGAAGAATCTTTCGACGCCATAGGGATTGCCATAGCAGCATTGCGAGCCATTGGTTCCCCAATAGTTGTGTTTCTGGACGCCGAGTCCATGCTGATGTTCCGGGACAGAGTTTCTGATATAGTTGATATCAATGGCTCCACCGTGATATTTGTGTTGCGGGACATTGGCGGAACCATGGATGGATAGACTGAATCTTTGGGCGATTTTACTGAGTGAGTACAATTATGCTTCTTCAGATGGTCCGATCGGTTGAATCCTTTCCCACATATTTCACACTTAAAAGGTTTATCGGGCGAGTGGATATACTTATGCTTTTTGAGGTGATCAGTTCTGTTGAAGCCCTTTCCGCAAATCTCACATTTGTATGGCCTTTCTGAAGAATGAGTATCGGTGTGTTTCTTGAGGTGATCTGATCTATTAAAACCCTTACCACACACGAAACATTTGAACGGCTTCTCGGTAGAATGAGTGTGTTTGTGTTTCTTTAAGTGGTCGATTCTAATGAATCCCTTCCCGCAAATGTCGCAAATAAATGGACGTTCACGTTCTGGCCCGTGAATGCAGCCATGCTTCTTTAAATGGTCAACTCTGGCAAAACTCTTTTGGCACAAATCACACTTAAATGGCTTTTCTGTGATTTGGGAGCAGTTGTGCAACTTCAGATGGTCGGACCTCTTGAAGCCCTTTCCACAAAGAACACACATGTACGGCTTTTCACCTGTGTGGACAAACATGTGTTCTTTAAGATGGTCGGATCGGGTGAAATCTTTTTCACATCGGTCACATTTAAAAGGTCGGTCCTTTGCGTGAATTCCCATATGCTTCTTCAAATGATCTTTACGGCTAAAACACTTGCTGCACTCTTCACATTTATATGGTTTCTCTTTTGGTACTGCATCCTGACCTGGTGCCTTTGTGGTAGTCTCTGGCTTTTTTGGCGTGGTATTATCGGAGGAAGAAGCGGCAGCGGCAGCGGTGGCAGCGGCGATGGCAGCTGTGGCATGAGGAACACAGTTATGTGCATTGATGTTGTCGGTCCGCTCAAAGTAATCTCCACAGAGAATGCAAAGGAACGGTTTCATCATGACTTGCATACTTATGCGTTCTCTCAACTGTTCCACAGTGCTACCGTACATCAAATCATTAGTATTGGATTTCTCAGTTCTCTGGCGACAGTTATGGTCATTCACATGTGTTCCGTTGAAGCACAACCCACAAAAGATACACATAAAAGGTTTAACGGTTGTCTGCATACGAAGCTGTTCCCTTAAGTACTCCACTGTTCCGTAATTATGACCACATAAGTCAGCGCTGCACGATGCTGGTTTCTGCTCTACCGAGATAGGAACGGCCTCTTTGATAGGTTCAGAGCAGAAATCGCTTCTTCCTTGACCAACATTGTGTGGCTGTTGTTCCCGTATGGATTCGGCAGCACTTGGGCACCTTTCAAGCGGTTGTGCATTGTTGTTACAGGGCGATTTCCCAACATCTCCTATATTTCTTGGGTCTTTCAAAGGGTCTAAGATCTGCTCACCCCCGTGTTCTTTGTGCGACGGGTGTACGACTGGAGACATCAGGTTCTTGTTACCGTACATACTGTAGTTCGCGTGTTTAACCCCTGTCTGTATACAGTTATGATCTTTCAGCTGTTCTGCTCTCTCAAACGCAGCACCACAGTTGTTACACTTGTGTGGCATGTTGACGATATGGGGAGGGACCATGCCATGCATGTTAGCTTCCTCAAGTCCTCTGCCAGTCAAGTAGGACTGGTAATGCATGGGCGACATGTAGAACGGACGAATGTTCGTCTCCTCGTAGATATTTCGCACAGCTCCATACCGGCCATCCGCATAGCGCATTACAGAGGCATCCATGATTGTACTTCTCACACTACCACTAGCCTGATGGATGCTGGAGTCATGGTGATAAGGAGAATGTTTGTGGTTCTTGATTTAGTCTTCTGTTTAATGTTCTAGGTCTTTCATGGTTCACACAATTGTTCTTGACTTCAGACTGCAGATTTATATACCAGCTCAACACATTTCTGGGATCAGAAGGGAATGACAAATGTTGTTCATTGGTTCCATGGAATCTGGGAAAAAAGACACAAAAAAACAAACGTTAAAATATATGCCACTACAAATGCATTTTCTTTCAGAATATTTCTTTGTCTGATGTTTAATATCTTTAATGATAGAAATTATATCAATTCATTATTGATATTAATTCCTTTAATTTGATATCATAGGTCAAATAACCTTATATATATTTAAACTTTTTCTTGTCAAGTTCTCCAAGGCCTAGAGACCTGATACTGGACATATACATCTGTAGCATGCTGAGATAAAGGTTTGTTAATATGAATGTCTTTCATGACCATGATTATTCCTTGTTGGTGAAAAGCCCATAAAATGGTCCAATGACAATTTCTAGTTTTTTTAAAATGTAACTGTACAAGTAAAACAAGTTTGATTTTGTGCATTCCCAAAATTTATTAGTTTACCGTTAACACTACAATTAATATCACTCCTGGGGTCATTTCAAATAGATAAATTAAATGCTGAATTTTATAATGCGGATCATCCTTTGTTTTCAGGTGTTGCCTCATTTAAAGTGTAGTATATAGCTAAAACAACTAAAGATTTTATCATTTTCATTTTTAACATAGATTCTGGGAACACACTAACTTTCCAGTTCGCTGAGCTAAAAGTTGCCAAAGCTATTCTTTTCTCTTTAGCAAATAAAAATTTCGTTTAGCAAATTGTGTACATGTATTCACAGCATTTCATAATGAAAAATTCAATCACTTAGAAGCACCAAATAATGTATTTTATGCATCAATTGAAAAGTACACACATATAAAAGTTTCCGATCATTCCCCACCATACTCTGTCGTGTGTATTTAATTGTATTACATTCCTTCAACATTAAAATATATATGGTACAGTCACGGTTTAATTTATCAACTGTTTTAGACTTGTTGTGAAAGTAACGCGACTGAAATAAACTTTTTCAAAGAGGACATACTATACAGCAAAAGCATATAACGGATAGTGGATTGAGATTAAGTCGTGCAGACACATTTCACTGATGTTTGAAGTTCATGTCAGTGTGAATGGATATCCGGCGAGTAAAGAAAAACTTTCCTTTTTTCGCAAAATAGGATGAATTTATTTTAGCAATTAGCCAGATCAATGCGTTGATAAGGCCAAAAAAAAAACAATATGTCTGTTTAGGGTCACATGAGGCCAAAAAATAGAGTAGGTAGGTCAGATTTTTTTTTTATATATATATATATATATATATATATATAATTTTCATGTCACAGATTTATCGCCACAGATGCAAACGAAAATGTTGCATCACAAGATTTTCATTTTTTAACAAAAAAAAGTTTAGGGTCGGAGGGTAATAAAATTTTGGCCTAACGAAAATGCGAATGGATAGCTTGAGCCCAGAGATTGACTTAGAGAATTTATTTGGTGTTGTAATTAGTTGTAATCTAAATTCATTACGGATGTTCTAACTATAGCTATAGTAACATTACAATTATCAATTTATTATTAATAATTTTATAAACTTTTAACATGGACGTTGTAGAGAAGGATATGTCATTTGTGGTTTTGGATGAATACGTCGCGAGCACTTTTGTGTTTGCGCATGCGCACTGATCATGACATTTGGCAATGACTTCATGCTGATTTCCCTTTGATATCCGCCAGCGCAACCTTTGATGTAGCTTGCTAGTGCGAGGGTTACCATCTTACTTTCAGTCATTTCATGAGATGTAGTTATATTTTTTTAATGACAAAAGATCCCAGAGGGATCTTGGCACCATCTATGTCTGACAAAGGAAAGATCTAGAGGGATCTTTTCTCTGCCTTTCAAACTTCAACTATCAAATTTCAAGATGGTAGCCTGTCGACCATCTTGTAGACAGATCTGTAGCAAAATGCAATATGCACAACTAGGGCCTAAGGGGAACCTACATAGGAAATTTGAGAAAGATCCGGTAACAAACTTCAACTATCAAAATCCAAGATGGCTGTCTGGCGGCCATCTTGTTGACCGATCTGTTCCAAAATGCAATATGCATACCTAGGGCCCTGGGGGAACATACATATGAAATTGGTAATGATCCCTTCAGTATTTTCTGAGAAATAGAGGTAACAAACTTTAACTACCAAAATCAAAAAGATGAGCATCTGGCAGCCATCTTGTTGACCGATCAGTCCCAAAATTAAATATGCACAACTAGGGCCCTAATTATATATATTAGGGAAACTACATGTGAACTACTGCACATGATATGTGACTGAAATTGACTGCGTTGACATGTGGTTATGCTCTTAAAATTTATGTTTTCAAAACCTAGGTAATAAGTAATTAATTACTGTAATTGTAATTATATATTTATAACAAAAGTAATCAAATCTATGTAACTATGATTACCAATTTACAGTGTCAATCATAGTTACAGAGTGACACAAAAATAATGGATATAGAATCATTCCTATATCTAATTGATAATATATTGACATTAACCAACTTCAAAATACAATTGAATATGGAGTTGAATTAAAGATAATATGTCATAATCATATGAGAGAAGTTGAGATTTAGTGGATATTCCGAAAACATCTAATACAATAATGTACATGGATATGTTTCTGGTTTCGGGATATATAATAGATGGATTATCTATATTTCATTTTAGTTCTGAGAGTACACTGACAGAGGAACGATACTTATGATCGGTAGTGGAAGAAGACGATGAAATGTGTTCCAAGATCTGCTAACATTACGTTCAGAAAATGTCCTAGGAACAGATCTAGAGCAGAAGTTGAAAATATTGCTGATGAGCCTGGATTGCCGATTTGATGGAATATAAATCTACATGAACAGTTGGGAAACGAATCGATTTAGAATTACAATTTATAAGTTTGCACGTTAGCACTCTTTATAGCATCAGATAATTACGCGTACAGCATCCCATGCAGTTGAGCATCCCAATGGGGGACTACGAAAAGAATTAACCCAAAAACTACAGAAGACTTTAAAATATAGCCTAAACGTAGTATATCTTTTACCACATGAAACATATAAAACGAACTTATTGGGCAAAATAAATCCGATAGGCAGCCTCTTATCGTCCCAACTATTCCATATTTTCTGAACGACCTCACCACCAAACATGTAATTCAATCCCCTTCTGAATCATAGTTTCATCCCAGACCCGATCATCCATATCTGTGGAAATAAAGTTAGATTAATCCGAGATCTACGTATAAGTTAAGTATTATTGGACATATTTACCTCTAATGATGGTACAGCCATGCTGCTGTAGGGATGAAAGTTCATATTTTCAACATCAGCATCACCGAAGCCAGCCTTTGTTTTGGAGCGGAAGTACTATTCTGGTTACTTCCCCTGAACGACTGCAGGGGCACCTGCACGTCGAATAACGAGTCGAGCGGATATGCTAGATTTTTTCTCTAGTTCAATATTTGCTTAGGAATTCTGAGACAAAAAAGGATAGCAAACAGGAAGTAGACAATTTTAAATAATGTTATGCACAAGATAGAGCTAATGGTATTTGTATGAAATATGCGACTTTAAATAAAATTTGTTGCATTATACAAAACGTACGGTACAATGTACATGATTAATTTATGAAGAAATAGACAGGCTGTATATGTATATATATATATATGTGTGTGTGTGTGTGTGTGTGTGTACAATCTTTCTGCTGTATGTAAATTATTGCTTAATGTGAATGCAAAAATGCACACACAATTTAAAAAAAAAGTGTAAAAAAAAATGTATTATATCGCAAGAGATTTAATCTCTGAAATCACTTAGACAATTTCACGAGTTATTTTTCAGTTTAAAATGAAATACATGTATTCTCATACATGAAAATCCCCCGCGGATCGTGGTTTCATTTCCAAAGTTTGGAAACAGATTGAATTTGATAAATATACATGTATGTTTGCATCTATTTTTGACTGAAGCGTTTGTTATGTAACAGGAGCGTGTGATGACCAGACAGACGACACAGGTAAGGTATACCTATTTTCTTTAACCTCAAGCTAGGGGTGCAAATTCAATTCAATTGGTAACATGCTGTGACAGCTTCTGTACTTGTATAACCTATAGCTAATTATCGCAGTAAAGTCTACCCGCTAGTCTATACTTGACTCCATGGGGTTTTGTTTCAACTAATGACTATAAAACTACCCTATTTTCATCAAAATGCGCTTATTCTTTCAATTAAAAGTGATTGTTATAATATTGGTTTTTTTTTTCTCAAAATAAAGATCTTGTTTTTATTGTTCTTTTTTTAGGAAAGGGAGAGAGGTTTATTAAACTATAGTTATCATAGTTAAGTGTATACTAATTAAGTCCCTGTATGTATAGGCTAAACCTGCCTATATCATTAGGGTGGGTTTTTTTTAATTTTATTTTTTTTGCCTAATATATATTACGTTATAAATTTTCTTTTAAAAAGTCTAATAATATAGGCAGGTTTAGCGACTATATGTATACATGAACAGTATGTGCATTCAAAACGTGCTTCTAGACAATGGAAAATTTTCAAGTCAAGAGCTCCAATATCCCCAGCCCCACCCCAAACCTACGTGTATGTGTATTTCGCCACACTGACACTAATACTGTCCTCTGGCCATGAATTGTCATGTGTTACCTGTTATTAACTAACACCCTGGTATTGGTATACATAAAAGTCCAATAAATCTAGTATAGAAAAGGATGTGGTTATATAATTACACGATTATGAATAAACGTACACATTGTAGTACTGAAACCATGAGCATATACATCTGTATATGTTTCTGGTAAAACTAGAGACTTAGATATATAATGTACATAATTGTTCATGCCTGGTACAACCTATAACCTAGCTAGAATAAATGTAGCTACATTATACATCTACATATATGCTGTACATGCATATCCATCAAAAGATTTTGTGTATACTGTTGTAGTTTGAATATCTAAATGTAATTTCTTAATGAGACCACATGGCAATAGTTTTAATTAATAAGACTGTCCAGCTTTAAAAAATATTTATAGGATTTGTTTTAGTTATAAATACAAAATGTATACAATCAAATTTAAAAACTGAAATATTGTTTAAAACAAGTTTCCAGGGGTTTGAAGATGTTGATCAAATATGTAATACATCAACATTGTAAAGACTAAAATTGAATGATGTTGTATCAAAATTTTGCTAAAGTAATAAATTAATTAAAGCCAAATTAATGGAATCAGACTGATGATAAAACTTAATGAACAAAAAGGAAAATTTGAAAATATTACTTATTCATTTATTAAATTTAATTTCGTTGACTTTCTCTAGATAATTATAGATTTGATATATTTAAGAGTACATTATATTCTTTTTTAAGGCCAATCTAGATTCTAGACTAGTGTAGCTACCAGACACCGGTTGGCTTACACTCAACTGTATACATGTATATATAAATACAAAATATACATGTATATTGCTTTGTTTTCGTTTCTTTCTTTTGAGGACATTGACGGATACAGAAAACAGGCTTTTACTTAAAAAAGGAAATATTTTATGGGTTTTTTCCGCATATTTGAACTACATTGCACAATATGAGTTATCTCCCCTCCTCCGTATTGACGAAATGACAATCGCTATCATCTCTTTTATCTATTGTTTGTTTCCATGTGGAAAATGTAGAAACATATAACTATTCGAGGAAATTTGTATTATACACGTCCAAATTTTGTGAAATTTTCTGAACTAATGAATACTAAAATTGATGTACAAATGTTAAAATCTGTGCATCTTTTCATAAGGAATAAATCACTCCTTAATATTAAACAAATCTTACATATTTAGACAAGTAAAATCATCAATATCTCAACGAAATATTCCCAGTTCCTTAACGCCTTTTCATACTTGAAAAAAGAAGAAATATGCGGGCATGCTTACAGCTACTTCCTGCCAAATAAAACCATTGTAACCGAGCTCAAAGCTGCCAAAGGACAGAAAATCACATTAAGAGTCCGCACGACAAGACATAACATTGATCAAAGGACAAACATTTATTTTGAGCCGACATTTTATGTTACGAATAGGAAATAAACGTGAGAGATTCTAACAACGTCAAACAATGCATGCCGATAATATGGC
This sequence comes from Argopecten irradians, assembly GCF_041381155.1. Classification (NCBI taxonomy): domain Eukaryota; kingdom Metazoa; phylum Mollusca; class Bivalvia; order Pectinida; family Pectinidae; genus Argopecten; species Argopecten irradians. The sequence continues at coordinate 2,469,376 of NC_091149.1, forward strand.
GGTTTGTTTTGTAAGTGACAATCGATGTACAGCATTATGACGTCATTTGTCATTTATTATGTAACACCGACAAAAGTAGTTCTAATCAAAGTTAAAATTTAAGATCGGTAGGTCGTATTCCACTGGTGGAACATAAATGAACACATCCAGACCCATTATACAATGACACGAAAGTGGAATAACACGACGTATTGTAGACGAAATGTGTTATGCTTGTTTACAATTTCCATTGCAGCCCTACCATGTAATCTTACTCAGCGCAATTGACATTCATTAGTCTATGAACTGCCATTCACTTATGTTGACGTCATTATCATTGTGACGTCACTATTACTGTACCAACGATCACCTAAGATGGCTGTTCAAATGACAGTTCCGTCGTTGACGAATGAATGCTTTATTCAAAGTTGTGTATGCGTGTTGTATGATTACCGTGTATAACTCTGACATGACGTTGTGTTGTATGATTACCGTGTATAACTCTGACGTGACGTTGTGTTGTATGATTACCGTGTATAACTCTGACGTGACGTTGTGTTGTATGATTACCGTGTATACCTCTGACGTGACGTTGTGTTGTATGATTACCGTGTATAACTCTGACGTGACGTTGTGTTGTATGATTATCGTGTATAACTCTGACGTGACGTTGTGTTGTATGATTACCGTGTATAACTCTGACGTGATGTTGTGTTGTATGATTACCGTGTATAGCTTTGACGTGACGTTGCGTTGTATGATTACCGTGTATAACACTGACGTGACGTTGTGTTGTATGATTACCGTGTATAACTCTGACGTGACGTTGTGTTGTATGATTACCGTGTATAACTCTGACGTGACGTTGTGTTGTATGATTATCGTGTATAACTCTGACGTGACGATGTGTTGTATGATTACCGTGTATAACTCTGACGTGACGTTGTATTGTATGATTACCGTGTATAACTCTGACATGACGTTGTGTTGTATGATTACCGTGTATAACTCTGACGTGACGATGTGTTGTATGATTACCGTGTATAACTCTGACGTGACGTTGTATTATTGTATGATTACCGTGTATAACTCTGACGTGACGATGTGTTGTATGATTACCGTGTATAACTCTGACGTGACGTTGTGTTGTATGATTACCGTGTATAACTCTGACGTGACGTTGTGTTGTATGATTACCGTGTATAACTCTGGCGTGACGTTGTGTTGTATGATTACCGTATATAACTCTGACGTGACGTTGTGTTGTATGATTACCGTGTATAACTCTGACGTGACGTTGTGTTGTATGATTACCGTGTATAACTCTGACGTGACGTTGTGTTGTATGATTACCGTGTATAACTCTGACGTGACGTTGTGTTGTATGATTACCGTGTATAACTCTGACGTGACGTGGACGTGATCGTTGTGTTGTATGATTACCGTGTATAACTCTGACGTGACGTTGTGTTGTATGATTACCGTGTATAACTCTGACGTGACGTTGTGTTGTATGATTACCGTGTATAACTCTGACGTGACGTTGTGTTGTATGATTACCGTGTATAACTCTGACGTGACGTTGTGTTGTATGATTACCGTGTATAACTCTGACGTGACGTTGTGTTGTATGATTACCGTGTATAACTCTGACGTGACGTTGTGTTGTATGATTACCGTGTATAACTCTGACGTGACGATGTGTTGTATGATTATCGTGTATAACTCTGACGTGACGTTGTGTTGTATGATTACCGTGTATAACTCTGACGTGACGTTGTGTTGTATGATTACCGTGTATAACTCTGACGTGACGTTGTGTTGTATGATTACCGTGTATAACTCTGACGTGACGTTGTGTTGTATGATTACCGTGTATAACTCTGACGTGACGTTGTGTTGTATGTTACCGTATAACCGTGAGTTGTTATGATTACCGTGTATAACTCTGACGTGACGTTGTGTTGTATGATTACCGTGTATAACTCTGACGTGACGTTGTGTTGTATGATTACCGTGTATAACTCTGACGTGACGTTGTGTTGTATGATTACCGTGTATAACTCTGACGTGACGTTGTGTTGTATGATTACCGTGTATAACTCTGACGTGACGTTGTGTTGTATGATTACCGTGTATAACTCTGACGTGACGTTGTGTTGTATAATTACCGTTGATAACTCTGGCGTTGTCACTGTTATTTATTATTGATATGCATACGTTCGGTGCACCGTCTATCGAACCTAAAACGTAAAGACGGAAACGATGTAAAAATCAATCTCAGTATTTCAACATAAGATCGGGAGTGATCACGTGACCATGCGATCGATATCGCCAGCATTAGTATTCGATAGAGTTGCCGTGGCTCAGCGACCCACGCCAAGACGAGTGTGGGGAATGCAGGGTGAGGAAGGGAGGCGTATCGATCAAAACAGACGACACTCGTGTATATACATCATACACAACACATGTCTTTGATATACAAATCATACACAACACGTGTCTGTGACATACACATCATACACAACACGTGTCTGTGACATACACAATACACATTATATACAACACATGTCTGTGACAAACACATCATACACAACACGTGTCTGTGACATACACAATACATATCATCACAACACGTGTGTGTGTGACATACACAATACACATCATACACAACACGTGTCTGTGACATACACAATACATAACATACACAACACATGTCTGTGACATACACATCATACACAACACATGTCTGTTACATACACAATACATATCATACACAACACGTGTGTGTGACATACACAATATACATCACACACAACACGTATCTTTGACAAAACACATCGTACAAAACAAATGTCTTTTATATACACATCATACACAACACGTGTCTGTGACATACACATCATACACAATACGTGTCTGTGACATACACATCATACACAACACGTGTCTGTGACATACACATCATACACAATACGTGTCTGTGACATACACATCATACACAACACATGTCTGTGACAAAAACATCATACACAACACGTGCCTGTGACATACACAAAACACATCATACACAACACGTGTCTGTGACATACACATCATACACAATACGTGTTTGTGACAAAAACATCATACACAACACGTGTCTGTGACGCACACAATATACACAACACGTGTATGTGACAAAACACAATACACATCATACACAACACGTGTCTGTGACATACACATCATACCCAACACGTGTCTGTGACAAAAAACATCATACACAACACGTGTCTGTGACATACACATCATAAACAATACGTGTTTGTGACAAAAACATCATACACAACACGTGTCTGTGACGCACACAATATACACAACACGTGTATATGACAAAACACAATACACATCATACACAACACGTGTCTGTGACATACACATCATACACAACACGTGTCTGTGACATACACATCATACACAACACGTGTCTGTGACAAACACATTATACACAACGCGTATCTGTGACATACACATCATACACAACACGTGTTTGTGACATACACATCATACACAACACGTGTTTGTGACATACACATCATACACAACAAGAGTCTGTGACATACACATCATACACAACACGTGTCTGTGACATACACATCATGCACAACACGTGTCTGTGACATACACATCTTACACAACACGTGTCTGTGACATACACAATACACATAATACACAACACGTATCTATGACAAATACACATCATACACAATACACATCATACACAACACGTGTCTATGACAAATACACATCATACACAACCAACACGTGTCTGTGACATACACATCATACACAACACGTGTCTGTGACATACACAATACACATCATACACAACACGTGTCTGTGACATACACATCATACACAACACGTGTCTGTGACATACACATCATACACAACATGTGTCTGTGACATACACATCATACACAACACGTGTCTGTGACATACACATCATACACAACACGTGTCTGTGACATGCACATCATACACAACACGTGTCTGTGACATACACAATACACATAATACACAACACGTATCTATGACAAATACACATCATACACAACACGTGTCTGTGACAAACACAATACACATAATACACAACACGTATCTATGACAAATACACATCATACACAACACGTGTCTGTGACAAACACAATACACATCATACACAACACGTGTCTGTGACATACACAATACACATCATACACAACACGTGTCTGTGACATACACATCATACACAACACGTGTCTGTGACATACACATCATACACAACACGTGTCTGTGGCATACACATCATACACAACACGTATCGGTGACAAAACACATCATACACAACACATGTCTGTGACAAACACATCATACACAACACGTGTCTGTGACATGCATATCATACACAACACGTATCGGTGACAAAACACATCATACACAACACGTGTCTGTGACATACACATCATACACAACACGTGTCTGTGACATGCATATCATACACAACACGTATCGGTGACAAAACACATCATACACAACACATGTCTGTGACAAACACAATACACATCATACACAACACAAGTCTGTGACATACACAATACACATCATACACAACACGTGTCTGTGACATACACATCATACACAACACGTGTCTGACACACACAACAGACACAACACGTGTCTGTGACATAGCATCATATACAACACATGTCTGTGACATGCACATCATACACAACACGTGTCTGACACACACATCATACACAACACGTGTCTGTGACATACACATCATACACAACACGTGTCTGTGACAAACACAATACACATAATACACAACACGTATCTATGACAAATACACATCATACACAACACGTGTCTGTGACATACACAATACACATCATACACAACACGTGTCTGTGACATACACATCATACACAACACGTGTCTGTGACATACACATCATACACAACACGTGTCTGTGGCATACACATCATACACAACACGTATCGGTGACAAAACACATCATACACAACACATGTCTGTGACATACACATCATACACAACACGTATCGGTGACAAAACACATCATACACAACACGTGTCTGTGACATACACATCATACACAACACGTGTCTGTGACATACATATCATACACAACACGTATCGGTGACAAAACACATCATACACAACACAAGTCTGTGACAAACACAATACACATCATACACAACACGTGTCTGTGACATACACATCATACACAACATGTGTCTGTAACATACACATCATACACCAGGGGCGTAGGAAGCGGGGGGGCAGGGGGGGCAACTGCCCCCCCGTTCCCCAGGACGGGGGGGCAAACATGTCTTTTTGCCCCCCCATTTTCGCCGACTGAAATTTTCTAAAAATGCTTATTTGAAAGAAAAAAGGGTCCTCCTACACATTTTTCGTACTTCATTCTAGAAAATTTTCCGCTGCGCGGCGCATTTCCTAAAACGTTCAAGCACATAATGTCAAACCTTAAATAGTGAAAATTCAATACACACAAACTAGACTAAAAATGTCCATCAAGGGATTCTATGTGCTATTTAAAAAATGTCTCTTAAAAGATCAATTTGTTTATATGTCTTAGCGAGACAATTAATTCATTTTTTTATGTTACACAACAATGTGCCGATGGTGTGAAGCCGGTATATTCAGATCGAGTAGGGTTGCATAATGTTATGACGACACAATTATCATTTCTAAATGCAGGTAGCTTTAAATCGAAAAATTACCATGTTAAGAACGCTTTATAATCATTAAACTTTATCGTAAAACTCATCTCAGCCATTCTAAATCGTAATTTTTTCCCCGGGGGAGACCCCCGGACCCCCCTAACACCAAATTCTCACGCCTTTGGGCGCTCGCAAATTCATCAAAATGCATCGTAAAACTCATCTCAGCCATTCTAAATCGTAATTTTTTTCCCGGGGGAGACCCCCGGACCCCCCTAACACCAAATTCTCACGCCTTTGGGCGCTCGCAAATTCGTTTTTTTTAGTCTGTTAATTTGTCATATTTCCATGTTTAAATAGTAAATACTTGAACAACAACTTCTTCTGAATAGGCGAGCTTTGCTGTTCTCCGACAGCTCTTGTTTTAAATGGCTGTAAGATGTTTAAGATATTTTATCAGAGCTAGTTTAAATCATGTTTGGATATATCAATCAACTTGCTGTTTTACAAAAGACTAATTACAAAAACTTGTTAAAAGTAGACCAATTGACCAGTTTATTCAGAAATGGTATGACTATATTGATAAGTCTTCTTGAGGACTGACATATTCTATATTTAAGACATTTTGGCATAGAAAAATATGCCTCTTGTCTGTCTCTGATGCAAATAATACTTGTTCACTGATACTTTGGTCCCAGGAACTTAATGAGAATTAGCAATTCAGAATGGATATTTTAATTGACATCAAATTAACAAGGAAAAGGTTAAAGATGCTTATAAAGTATTGGCATATAACACCATAGGAAAATATTAGAATGGGCTCCAGTAAACACCTAAAGGAATCCTCAAAAGTCCAATGGAAGGAACATAGCAAACTTTATTTTCTTATTGTCCAAAAAAATGTTGACTTTAGAAATATATCCTCCAATCATTGAGACCGCCATTTAGTACTTTTACTTTGGAAAATAAATGCACCAATGGGATAACATATGAAATTGATACTTTCTAGGAAAATGTGATAACAAAATTTTAAAATTCAATTTTCAAAATCCAAGATGATCTATTGTTTGTTGGCTGTCTTGTTGACATAGTGATCCCAAAATGCAGTATACTTTACAAGGACACAAAGCCAGAGCCTATCTGACCAACTTAAAGACAGATCCCTTCAGTACTTTATGAAAAATATATGTAACACATTTCTATTATCAAAATTCAAGATGGCTGATCAGATAAAATCTCTACACCGCTTGACTATCTCATAGTAACACTGCACACAACAGATCAGAACAGGTAATTAAGTCCTTTGATGTATATCAAAAGAGCCGTATAACGGTACAGAGGTTGACTGTGTGGCTTTGATGTTGGGCGTCACATACTCTCCCTGTAGTCTTCAAAGGAAATCTTTGCACGCCTGTGATTGGTTCAGATTTTCCCTCCCTGAGCATGTTTTGCAGGCCTGTGATTGGTTCAGATTTCCCTCCCTGAGCATGTTTTGCAGGCCTGTGATTGGTTCAGATTTCCCTCCCCGAGCATGTTTTGCAGGCCTGTGATTGGTTCAGATTTCCCTCCCTGAGCATGTTTTGCAGGCCTGTAATTGGTTCAGATTTCCCTCCCCGAGCATGTTTTGCAGGCCTGTGATTGGTTCAGATTTCCTCCCGAGCATGTTTTGCAGGCCTGTGATTGGTTCAGATTTCCCTCCCGAGCATGTTTTGCAGGCCTGTGATTGGTTCAGATTTCCCTCCCCGAGCATGTTTTGCAGGCCTGTGATTGGTTCAGATTTCCCTCCCCGAGCATGTTTTGCAGGCCTGTGCCATTGGTTCAGATTTCCCTCTCCTCCCTTCAAAGGAAATCTTAGCACGCCTGTGATTGGTTCATATTTCCCTCCCTTAGCATGTTTTGCAGGCCTGTGATTGGTTCAGATTTCCCTCCCTTAGCATGTTTTGCAGGCCTGTGATTGGTTCAGATTTCCCTCCCTGAGCATGTTTTGCAGGCCTGTGATTGGTTCAGATTTCCCTCCCTGAGCATGTTTTGCAGGCCTGTGATTGGTTCAGATTTCCCTCCCTGAGCATGTTTTGCAGGCCTGTGATTGGTTCAGATTTCCCTCCCTGAGCATGTTTTGCAGGCCTTGATTGGTTCGATTTCCCTCCCTGAGCATGTTTTGCAGGCCTGTGATTGGTTCAGATTTCCCTCCCTGAGCATGTTTTGCAGGCCTGTGATTGGTTCAGATTTCCCTCCCTGAGCATGTTTTGCAGGCCTGTGATTGGTTCAGATTTCCCTCCCTGAGCATGTTTTGCAGGCCTGTGATTGGTTCAGATTTATTCCCCTGAGCTGCCTTCAGTTTACTATGAGATAGTCCAGGGGTGTGGAGATCGTAAGTGATAGGAACTCCTGGAGAATGGAGGATGAGTTTCCAGATGAGGCAGGTTTAATTACTATAAATTAAAAGAAACATTTCCATACAACTTCGTGTATGCTAGAAAACATCGATCCTGATTAGACCGTTTTCACCAAGTTTTACAAAACTTCAGTTTCTGCTTTTCCATTACAACTATGGAACAAGAGGACCATATACACATGCAATTAGAGCAAGTTCTGGAGCAATAACAAACTTTTCAAAATCTAAGATAGAACTTGTCGGTCATTCCTCAAATGAAATGTACTTTTCTACAAACAAGAGTAATCTACCAAGAACAGTTGAGAAATATTGATTCCTGTTTGAGAAATGGCAGCAACAAACTAATGTCAATTTATCGTATAAAATAGCCTGTTTTAGTCATGTCATAATTTGACTCATAAATATTTTTGGTAACAGATACAGGCATATAGTCAATATGTGATGCCACAAAGTTGTCTTTTTAGATAGAAACGTCACATCACATCTTGACTTTGTCCGTCATATATAGAAACCAGATTGAAAACCTTGTTAATATTTTCATTGATATCATTTTAAAATCTCGCACCTATGGCTACGTAATATGAAATTTATTATAGGAGTTCATTATTTTGATTTGCCACAAGCATTTAGGTGTGTGGCAAATAAAATATTTAATGATTTCAATGTCATATATTACAAAGCAAGATCCTATAACACAAGCAAGACCAAATCTGGCAGTAAATGAACATGCATTCAAAAGTAAATGAAATCGCCTTTTGAACAACAAAACAGTATGGTTGTTTTAGAATCTCTTTTATTCAAATTATTTTACACATTCCCCACTTTTATGATCTCTCTCACTCTCTACCCGTTACAGGACTCTGGCATTTACATTAACACTTATTATCATAATACAGTTGAATGAGATTCAAATGATACAGAATCTACATTGTTACACATAGCCTCTGTTATATACATCAAATTTGCCTGTGTGATTTATATGCTTTCTCTGTTTGTTGTTATGAAACCAAATATGAGTGATTATGCTCCCAACAGATTTCTGAGCTATGTGATAAAAAAGGCTAAAATAAATATTATATTTCAAGATTAGGTGCTACAAAACTGATCTTTTTTCAAGATTTCGAGGCATTATGGAATTTGTCTATCTGCTTGGCAATGCTTGCAGAATGCTTCAGATTTTTTAAAAATCTCTCCACAGATTTTTGAGCTAGAAATATCTACATCACATAAATGTCCTGGCCTTCAAATAAAATGAAGAGAATGGAATGTGATGGAACAGACACAGATGACACTTTCGCCGCTCACCAATACCAAACACATGGAAAATCCTTACAGCTCACCCATATCAAACACAAATAAAATCTCCTAATTAATCAAAACTATCAAATAACAAAGACTCTGCTCTAACTGTCATTAAACGTCTTTTCAGGGAATTACAATTTCTGTTTGTGTATTGGTGCCATTTGATAGCACCATATTCACTGTCTAGTAGAATAGTGACCACTGTCCAGTTAGATAGTGACCACTGTCCAGGCATTGGTCAGTTTATTGGTCCAGGCAGTGGTCAGTCGTATGGTCAATCAAGCGATCATAACTTGGAGTGGTGTTGTTCGCTACATTTCCGGACCTTCACCTCCTGGTACGAGCTATAAAAATAAACAAATATCTTATTTTAATAATATATTTCAATACCAACAACAAATCTTCTATAATGTTTTTTTAGTTGTTTTCTGATATATAAATACATTTTCGGTTGATCGACCAAATTCTCCAAGTTTTTAAGCTCCAAAATACCAGAACAAAAAGGCAAAACATCGTTTCAATCTTTGTCCATATGTTCTAATTGATGTACAGAGTAACTTGACCAATCTCATTTGAATCGTGATTAATTTTGTCAAAGCAGATGTTGATGCCCTCGTCAGAAGAAAAGCAACACCTTAGTTTTGACTTCCTCAATTATCACAAAAAGTCAACAGTTATTGGTTACTGTCACTTACCATGGTAATGTTATTTCCGTTGAGTAATATCTGGTCTAGTTTGGTAACCCGTCGTCCCTCGGGTGTGCTCTCACTGTAGATATAAAATATTCATTTCCAGTCACTATATGGATATATTGATACATCACTTATGTATTATACACAAAAGGAAACCAGGGCCGAATGGTGGTGCTTGTTACAGGCTAAACACATATAGTCTCCAAACTTGTGGTAAAAGTTCAGCAAAATAAATCAATTTTGATGTCTGTGACAATTAAGGAATGAATGTCACTACATTTTAACAAAACTATATTTAGAAATCCTACAATATACATGTCCGATATTAAGTATCCAAGTCCTTACTTTAAACCAATATCCAAAGAAATCCTACAATATACATGTCCGATATTAAGTATCCAAGTCCTTACTTTAAACCAATATGGTATTTCTTCATTCAAGCCCCCAGACCAATTACTTACTATACAAGTAAACTTCGTAAAATTTATATCATATTTGGCCCCTATGAGCTTAAGTGAAAGTCAAAGTTATTCATTTGAACATACTACTTATTACTATACCCTGTATGCTGCATATGTAACCCATCCTTGATACTCAAAAGGTTCTGATCACTTAAGATCTCTACATATATGTAACCCATCCTCCATACTCTAAAGGTTCTGATCACTTAAGATCTCTACATATATGTAACCCATCCTTGATACTCTAAAGGTTCTGATCACTTAAGATCTCTACATATATGTAACCCATCCTCTATACTCTAAAGGTTCTGATCACTTAAGATCTCTACATATATGTAACCCATCCTCGATAATCTAAAGGTTCTGATCACTTAAGATCTCTACATATATGTAACCCATCCTCGATACTCTAAAGGTTCTGATCACTTAAGATCTCTACATATATGTAACCCATCCTCGATACTCTAAAGGTTCTGATCACTTAAGATCTCTACATATATGTAACCCATCCTCGATACTCTAAAGGTTCTGATCACTTAAGATCTCTACATATATGTAACCCATCCTCGATACTCTAAAGGTTCTGATCACTTAAGATCTCTACATATATGTAACCCATCCTCCATACTCTAAAGGTTCTGATCACTTAAGATCTCTACATATATGTAACCCATCCTCTATACTCTAAAGGTTCTGATCACTTAAGATCTCTACATATATGTAACCCATCCCATACTCTAAAGGTTCTGATCACTTAAGATCTCTACATATATGTAACCATCCTATACTCTAAAGGTTCTGATCACTTAAGATCTCTACATATATGTAACCCATCCTCTATACTCTAAAGGTTCTGATCACTTAAGATCTCTACATATATGTAACCCATCCTCTATACTCTAAAGGTTCTGATCACTTAAGATCTCTACATATATGTAACCCATCCTCTATACTCTAAAGGTTCTGATCACTTAAGATCTCTACATATATGTAACCCATCCTCTATACTCTAAAGGTTCTGATCACTTAAGATCTCTACATATATGTAACCCATCCTCTATACTCTAAAGGTTCTGATCACTTAAGATCTCTACATATATGTAACCCATCCTCGATACTCTAAAGGTTCTGATCACTTAAGATCTCTACATATATGTAACCCATCCTCGATACTCTAAAGGTTCTGATCACTTAAGATCTCTACATATATGTAACCCATCCTCTATACTCTAAAGGTTCTGATCACTTAAGATCTCTACATATATGTAACCCATCCTCTATACTCTAAAGGTTCTGATCACTTAAGATCTCTACATATATGTAACCCATCCTCTATATACTCTAAAGGTTCTGATCACTTAAGATCTCTTACATATATGTAACCCATCCTCTATACTCTAAAGGTTCTGATCACTTAAGATCTCTACATATATGTAACCCATCCTCTATACTCTAAAGGTTCTGATCACTTAAGATCTCTACATATATGTAACCCATCCTCTATACTCTAAAGGTTCTGATCACTTAAGATCTCTACATATATGTAACCCATCCTCTATACTCTAAAGGTTCTGATCACTTAAGATCTCTACATATATGTAACCCATCCTCTATACTCTAAAGGTTCTGATCACTTAAGATCTCTACATATATGTAACCCATCCTCGATACTCTAAAGGTTCTGATCACTTAAGATCTCTACATATATGTAACCCATCCTCTATACTCTAAAGGTTCTGATCACTTAAGATCTCTACATATATGTAACCCATCCTCCATACTCTAAAGGTTCTGATCACTTAAGATCTCTACATATATGTAACCCATCCTCCATACTCTAAAGGTTCTGATCACTTAAGATCTCTACATATATGTAACCCATCCTTGATACTCTAAAGGTTCTGATCACTTAAGATCTCTACATATATGTAACCCATCCTCCATACTCTAAAGGTTCTGATCACTTAAGATCTCTACATATATGTAACCCATCCTCGATACTCTAAAGGTTCTGATCACTTAAGATCTCTACATATATGTAACCCATCCTCGATACTCTAAAGGTTCTGATCACTTAAGATCTCTACATATATGTAACCCATCCTCGATACTCTAAAGGTTCTGATCACTTAAGATCTCTACATATATGTAACCCATCCTCTATAAACTCTAAAGGTTCTGATCACTTAAGATCTCTACATATATGTAACCCATCCTCTATACTCTAAAGGTTTCGATCACTTAAGATCTCTACATATATGTAACCCATCCTTGATACTCTAAAGGTTCTGATCACTTAAGATCTCTACATATATGTAACCCATCCTCGATAATCTAAAGGTTCTGATCACTTAAGATCTCTACATATATGTAACCCATCCTCGATAATCTAAAGGTTCTGATCACTTAAGATCTCTACATATATGTAACCCATCCTCTATACTCTAAAGGTTCTGATCACTTAAGATCTCTACATATATGTAACCCATCCTCTGATACCTAAAGGCTCTGATCTCACTTTTAAGAAATCTCTACATATATGATAACCCATCCTTGATACTCTAAAGGTTCTGATCACTTAAGATCTCTACATATATGTAACCCATCCTCTATACTCTAAAGGTTCTGATCACTTAAGATCTCTACATATATGTAACCCATCCTCTATACTCTAAAGGTTCTGATCACTTAAGATCTCTACATATATGTAACCCATCCTCTATACTCTAAAGGTTCTGATCACTTAAGATCTCTACATATATGTAACCCATCCTCCATACTCTAAAGGTTCTGATCACTTAAGAATCTCTACATATATGTAACCCATCCTCTATAATCTAAAGGTTCTGATCACTTAAGATCTCTACATATATGTAACCCATCCTCTATACTCTAAAGGTTCTGATCACTTAAGATCTCTACATATATGTAACCCATCCTCTATACTCTAAAGGTTCCGATCACTTAAGATCTCTACATATATGTAACCCATCCTCGATTATCTAAAGGTTCTGATCACTTAAGATCTCTACATATATGTAACCCATCCTCTATACTCTAAAGGTTCTGATCACTTAAGATCTCTACACATATATGTTAAGATCCTCTACATATATCTAACCCATAACCCATCCTCTATACTCTAAAGGTTCTGATCACTTAAGATCTCTACATATATGTAACCCATCCTCCATACTCTAAAGGTTCTGATCACTTAAGATCTCTACATATATCTAACCCATCCTCTATACTCTAAAGGTTCTGATCACTTAAGATCTCTACATATATGTAACCCATCCTCTATACTCATAAAGGTTCTGATCACTTAAGATCTCTACATATATGTAACCCATCCTCCATACTCTAAACTCTAAAGGTTCTAAAGGTTCTGATCACTTAAGATCTCTACATATATGTAACCCATCCTCTATACTCTAAAGGTTCTGAACACTTAAGATCTCTACATATATGTAACCCATCCTCTATACTCTAAAGGTTCTGATCACTTAAGATCTCTACATATATGTAACCCATCCCCATACTCTAAAGGTTCTGATCACTTAAGATCTCTACATATATCTAACCCATCCTCTATACTCTAAAGGTTCTGAAAACTTAAGATCTCTACACCCCTGGACAATCTCATAGTAACAGGTAATTGAGTCCTTTAAATTTGATGCACATCAAAACGATAACTTCATGCTATAAACGTTTAACCATGCACTGTGATTGACTGCATGCATGGCTTTGAAGTTAGGCATCGCTCTCTCTGTAGTCTTCAAAGGAAATTTTTGCTGGCCTGTGATTGGTTTAGAGTTTTTCCTCTGACCTGCCTTCAGTTTTACTATTGAGATAGTCAACGGGTGTAGAGTATAAGTGCTCGGAACCCCTGGAGTATCAAGAATGCATGCATGTCATGCATGTCACTGGGCCTACTGGCTTAAATTTAAGATAAAAGTTAACAATGGACAAACAACAAATGATACTGGGTTTTCTACTTACAATTCTGTGACATCTTCCAGCACCATGTCTGGATTAAGGTTAAGGATGTGTAAACATTTATCGACAAATTATTGTTAATCTACAAAATACTGGCCATAATTTAATACCGTTTGGTAAGCTAAAATAGAAGATGTTCACAAGTACATGATGAAACAACAATTAACACCTATACCAACAACATCCACAAGTCTGTTATACATGACACAGGCAGACAATTTAATCTACCGCTGGGGTAAATTCTTAAGATACCAAATTACTGGTAGTAATATTTAGTAATTTCGGAATTCCCTGTAACTATTTATAACACAATTTATTTTATCAGATTTGTGATGCTCATCTCTGAACATAGAAGACTGGGAAATCCCTGTTACTATTTATAACACAATTTACTTTATCAGATTTGTGATGCTCATCTCTGAACATAGAAGACTGGGAAATCCCTGTTACTATTTATATAACACAATTAACTTTATCACATTTGTTATGCTCATCTCTGAACATAGAAGACTAGGAAATTCATTACTATTTATAATCCAGGTTATTAAAGGATTTACGATATCAACATCTGACATAGAGGCATTAATTTCAAGACCTGTCTGATCGGTCTCAAAAATGCAAACATTACAGATCAGACAACAATGACTCATGTGGCTACTAATCAAAGGTCAAGGGTTTGAATCCATGCCTACCAATAAAGGATACTGACATAGTCATCGAAGCCCAACAGGATTCCAACTATTTCTTTGTCATTCTTCATGATAATGTGAATCCTAGAACCAATACATTTGTCCACCAATTCTGAAACAAAGATACCAATATAAATATCATTAGAAATGAAATATGGTACAGGTACACAAAAACTAACACATGCAACAGAGATAAAGAAGGGGGTGATTATTACTAAACATGTGACTATGAGGTACTGTTGTGAAGTGTTATTCTGTTAATTGTGATTTACTTTGAAATTATTCTGAATTCATTAAATGGGAGATAAATGTGCTAAGAGTTTTTTTTTGTAACACTGCAATAAAATTTATAGCATAACAAGAGGCCCAGAGGGCCTGTATCGCTCACCTGGTTTGTAATGCTAGTAATGTTCTGAATACATGTTCATTGTTTACCTCTAATTTCCTTATTGAGCCCCACTCATTCTGCTCCTGGGGGGGTCAGAGCCAAAATTGATACAAATTATATTCCCCTTCCCTAGAGAATATGTTTCTGGCCAAATTTGGTAGCAATCCATGCAGAACTCTAGGACAAGTAGCAATTTTAAAGTACAGAGGACGCCACTTAATCGAATAACGGTTATTCGAATATTTTGGCTATTTATATAAAATTCTGTGGTACCGATTATTTCCTTCTTTATCTTTGCTTTTCAATTTTCGAAATTCACGACTAGAAATCAGTATGGTGACAGATCAACGTCATTGTATGGCTTGTTATTTTATGCATGAATCTGCAAAGGTATTCGACCCTGATACGATTGGAATCAGCAGTGGTAGATTATTACTTTAGTATCATCACTGACTCAAACATCTAATTAAAACATTTGAAACATATATTTATTTATTAACGTAACGTACGAACCTTAGTTTACAATTGGTTGGAGAAACCATGCTTCCTTACAACAACCGCCATTCATGGGTGCTCTCATTCAAGCATTTACAACTATTTCCCCTATTGGGCCCCGCCTCTCCGGCCCCCGCTGTGTCAGAGCCAAAATTTATACAAACTCTAGGACTAGGAATGGGGCGAAAGCGCTCACTAGTCAGTCGTTATTGTTTTTATTTCTTATATATATATATATATACATATATAAAATAAAAAGAAAACACAACTATAAAACAGTTTCTTTAGGGGTTTGAATTCTTTTATGAAAAGAATTCAAACCCCTGAAGACCGGCATGAGCCGAGAAAGCGCTAGGGCGGAAAAACCTGTTTTATAGTTGTGTTTTCTTTTTATATATATGGAAACCATCACATGGACATGGTTGTTTTTTTACTTATTTATATACACCTACAACAAACCAAAACAGACCATCTCAGATATTTAACAGTAAACGAACATTATCATATGTGTGCTAATGATAACTTTTTTTATTTTACCAATGTATCAAATGTCTAATTCAGATCTTTTAAAAAGAGAAAATAAAGAAATGTATTTCATTCAACTTATGAAACCTGTGTTAAATTCAGAACGGGACAAAGGAACTTCATATTAGTTTTTATTTTGTCCTCATGTTTTTGTTAGTTTCTTCCAGAACCATTCACAATATCTTTATGTACCATGTCATGACGTAATCTTACTATGACGTCATTGTACTATGACGTCATGTTTTACAAATAAAAGAATTCAAACCCCTGAAGACCGGCATGAGCCGAGAAAGCGCTAGGGAGGAAAAAACTGTTTTATAGTTGTGTTTTCTTTTTATGTGCATGGAAACCATCACATGGACACGGTTCTTTTTTACTTATATATATATATATATATAAGTAGCAATTTAAAGCCTTAAGAATTTACCTTCTTTCCCCCTAATGGCCCCCGCCTCTTCCTGCCCCGGGGGGTCAGAGCCAGAATTTATATGAACTTTGTTCCCCTTCCCCCAAGACTGTTTCTGGCCAAAGGATTTGGTTACAATGCCTGCAGAACTCTATGACTATATAAAGCTAGTAGTGGTTT
Organism: Argopecten irradians; assembly: GCF_041381155.1. Lineage (NCBI taxonomy): Eukaryota > Metazoa > Mollusca > Bivalvia > Pectinida > Pectinidae > Argopecten > Argopecten irradians. The sequence goes on from NC_091149.1 coordinate 2,486,616, forward strand.
AAAGGATTTACCTCTATTTCTCTATTGGGCCCCGCCCCTCATTCCCCTGGGGGGTCAGAGCCAAAATTTATAAAAAACTCTGTTCCCCTTCCCTGCTGATGTTTCTGGCAAAATTTGGTTATATTCCATGGAGAACTCTATAACTAGTAGCGATTAAAAGGATTGAATTACCACTATTTCCCCTATTGGGCCCCGCCCTTCCTGCCCCTGGGGGATCAGAGCCAAAATTGGTTACAATCCATGTCCCTTCCTGCCCCTGGGGGATCAGAGCCAAAATTGGTTACAATCCATGTAGAGCTCTATGAAATGTTGACAGACGATGAATGCCACGCCATGACATAATTATATAAGCTCACCGGCCATTTCGGGCCAGGTGAGCTAAAAATCATGATTTGCACCCATGACTGAGGTGTGGTTTGCAACGAAAAAATAACAATAGTGCTGTGAGAATTCCTGGGGAGAACACTGTGATGTAGCTGTCAGACTGTATGCTCTACTGATAGCTACTGTTGAAGTGGAAAAGATATCACCTTCTGACTGACTTTTCAGTCAGAAGGTGATATCTTTTCCGCTACAACAATAGCTACTCTACTGATTGAGCTTACATGCATGGTCACCGATCATGATCAGTCTAATCCAATAATAATTAAGTAATACAACAGTTTCAAGATTCCAAAACAATGTGAGTAATTAAATTATGTATATGATTTACCAGTGATTGGTCCCACCTTCCAGTGATTGTGACGTCATCTTTTGACATGATTTTTTTTCATAATCACTTGATCATGATGGTAAGACTAATCCACGGTAAGTCATACTTTAGTATGTAACACTGGTCAATACTAGCCGCAATTTATCGCTCGGCTAAAGAGAACTTCTTTTTGGCTCGATCGGTTGAGCGTCAGACTAGTAATCCACTCCTGAGTTCGATCTCTAGCAGAGGCAGGTATTCAATTTATTGTGAATCCCGCACCCTGTTACATTGGCGCCCATGTAGGGACCTCTGGATTACTGTGGCATCACTTCGGGTAGCATTGTAATCCTGTTACATTGGCGCCCATATAGGGACTTGGAAATGATACTTGACGATACCTGCAAAGGAATCGCTGTGACCCCTGGAAACTCAAGGGCGAGTTGATTCCTGGAAGGGAGTATGTAACCCTGGACAATATTATAGCTGCAATATATCGCTTGGCTATAGAGAACTTCTCTTTGGCTCGATCGGTTGAGCGTCAGACTAGTAATCCAGAGGTCCCAAGTTCAATCCCTAGCAGAGGCAGGTATTAAATTTATTGCAAATCCTGCACCCTGTTACAAGTACTTTACCAACATTGTTTTGGGATCTCAAAACTCCTGTATTCTGCTACATAAACAGTTACATTTATACAATTCATACAGTCCATATTATGGGACACACACTTCTACTGAGAAGGTTCCTAAGTTTCTGATTTTAGTAATGTGATAACACAATCACAAATTTGCTAAATCTAATCATGATTACTAATGTGTATGTTTAGGGCTACCTGAACAAAATAATGACTAGTTAGGCCTGGCCTAGTTCTGTGCACAATGGGCATACACGTATGTTATCAACATTACATGATGTACCACTAGGAGTGCTGGGTAAAACCACAAAAATGTCATTATTGCTCAACACAAATACTGATTCATAGCCGAACCAATACATCAGAACATTACTTTCTATTTGCCTTGCCATATTTCATTTGACCTACTTTCGAACTTCACTAATGAATTCAAATTAAATTGATAATTTAAAACAAAAACATTGTTTTAACGTTACATACCTAGTGGTAAAAAGCTGTGATGGATTGGAAAAAGTGGTCGTCATATCCAGAAAATGTCAGGTAGCAATATTTACTTGTAAAACTCCGTAATATTTCCAACCCACGTGAAAACGAATGCTGCGGAGGATAATTCCTTTCGGTATTCGTGAGATTTATCTTCCTATTGATATAATAAATTAAAGATATTCCGAATGGTATTTACCTCATCTTCCGGTTACGAATCAAAACCGGAAGTTTACGAAGGCTGACGGAAATTACCGAATCAATTCCGAATGATGGCCGACGATGAAGAAACACAAAGATGCTGATATATTTAACATGGATTTCTGCAAATTTATAGGATTTTAAGAAATGAATCAACAAGAACAGCAATCCGATGCGGCAGCTGATCGAGACTTGGAATACTATTTCAGGCCAGGTAACGGTTAAATGCTTACGTGCCTAGTATTTTGGTGCAAGGCTATCTTTACGGAGAAATGGGAACACAAGATTTTGACAGGTTCCCTAGTACAAAAATAATGTACCGTTATTACACTCTCAGATTTATCATCCCTATTGATTCCATTTATTATTTCATCTTCATTATATTTGATATAATCGTGAAAACATTCGTGATTGGATGTATAAATGTTGGAAAATACCGGCCAGCAAAGAGATGATAGCCGGATGAAGCCACGGATACAGAGGCTGGGACCGATTTTTTTATGTTGCAAAAATCGTCTCTTCCTGTACTTTTCTGAAATACTGAAACGTAATTATGCTAGTGATTTCTGTGTTTAAACGTTTTAATGCTTAAATTTCTTAATGAGTTGAGAAATGAGCAATAAAACAAATTTAGAATCAGCAATCCCTGCGTTGTGTGATTATTGTGTCAATATTTATCTAGGCCTACTATTAACTGATATCAGTGTACTCTATGTATTTTCATTTGTTTTCTTTATTTTAACTGGTGGATACTAATCAAAAAAGTTTTAATGTTTTAAAAATCATAAACTGAGTTTCTCTTGTAGTGTTTTTGTGCTTATCTTGTAAATGCATTATAAAAACAAAACTAAAATTTGCAGATGCTTTATTCGAATTCCTTAAATCATACTTTTACTAAAATTTTTTTGACAAGATAGCAAGGAAAACTACGTAATCATTTAATTATGCTGGAAGAAAAAGTAAATGAAAATAATGTGAATGCTGAATTATTGGTTTTAGCAAAAACGAAAAATACTTTAAATTTGATCAAGTATGTAGATGTTTTAAATCCTTGATTTGATTTGAAAAAAAATAAGGCAAGATTATTTGGTAAAATAACATGTGATGTTTTTTCTCCTTATATAACCAGGTTCAATAAAATAAAACAATAACCCCATTTCCAATGCCAACCTCCCTCTTTTTTCCCAATTACAATGAAAAATTTCCAAATCAAACCCCAAATCTTATCTCCCCTTGCGATCATTGTTTAACCTTACAATAAACTACTCAGAAGCTGTTGTGATACTTAGTCATCACCTTTTGATAAAATGAAACAGTTTACTGTTTAACAATATCTATCACCTATAATACCATGTTCAGTAATGAGTAACTTTTTCCCAAAACAGCTCTTTTTGCGATTAAAAATTCCCAATTTGTTACAAAAACTTTTTCCCCAAAATACCCTGAAAAATCACTGCAAACTCCACTGTGTACATTTAGATAATTACAAAATGGAAATGTGGAATAATTATTATAAATATGGTAGTGAAAATGAAGTATAAAAGAAAATTTAGTGCAATTAAGGATCAAGTAAAAATAATAGTATAGATGGTGTTTTTAAAAAAAAGACAACCTTACAATACAAAAATGAAAATTACCATTTAAGTTTTATAAAAATGAAATTTAGTGTTTCTAAATGAACATAAAAAGAAAGTCCTTGAGTCTGCATCACCTAAACAGTTATCCATATGATCAGTATCCTAAGAATAGGCAATTGAATTCGAAATTAAGGCATCCAAATGGGGAGGGACGCTCATAGGGACATTTGCGCTTATTAGGTCGATTACGGAAATTGACTTAAAGAGGCCTTTAGTTTTGCTTTTCTAAACGCATAGCATACACAGAAATGTAAAATTTCTACCAGAGGGGCAATTTTCACTAATTATGCAAGGCCCTTTCAACATGAAAATTTCCCCACATGTGTTATATTGTGTGTACTATATTTGTAATATCTGTGAAATCATGCTGTGAAAAATTAAAGTTGACAGCTATTTTTTTTCCCTAAAACAACCGCTACATGTTTACATGCACAAATCGCTAAAATAAACACTCTAATATATGCACATCTACTGTATGTCAGGAATATGTATCTACAGTAAAATATTACTATAACAAAGCTCCAGGGACATCAGCATAGTTCATACACATATTACAGACATATTATAGGAACCTTGACAGGGAATGAAACTTACAAAGTTATAGCCATGAATTTGTTTTACTGAACCTTGGATATTTATATAATCTCGATATGTTTTTAAATTTACTGTTATGTTAATGAAGCTTTATTGTATATAATTATGCATAACTTTATCACCTGGTTTTTACAGGTGGTAAACGGACAGATGGGTTGAAGGCTGCAGATATTGTTCCCATCTTAAGGGAACGCGTGGCATATCTGTCAGGTAAGATTTACTTTCCGTCCAAGGGATCATTTAGCCCTTATATGTATAAGACTTGGCTCTCAAGTCACATATATCAGCTGAGATTTACCATATTTACCAGCTAGATTATAAGTATTTAATCGCAACTTTTTTCCCTTGAAATCGTTCATTAATGATTTTGTAGTTCTTACATCGACCAACACTCATAGTGAATAAAAAATTTATTGATTAGACATTGTTGATTCAGAGACTTGATTTATGGGCCAGGAAGTTCAATATCTACAGAATATAAGGAAATAAGTAAATATGATAAATAAAAGTAATATGTTTGATAGGTGGCCGTGACAGACGATGTGGGGCAATACTTACCTTTCCATCTCGGACACATCCGGAGCGGTTGGATAACGATGACCTTCGGAAACTCATGACGTACCTGGCCAGCGTTCCGAGGTATGAACTACCATAAAAGCCATTACAAGATGTTGAATTAATATTATTCATACTTTGTAACTAACAACATTTAGTCAGCATCTGGCTACTGCCTCACATGGATTTCAAATTTGTAATGGAGGGATGGACGGCTAATGGTAGAATGCATATGTCTCCTCATTATAATCATGTGTGTGTTATGCTGAAAAGGCAAAACTGTTAATCATCATCAGTGCCTAATCAAGCAGTTGTATGTACAATCATATTCTTCAGAATTTTCAGAAAAAAATAGAAATAATAATGAGATCAATGATTATAATTGAATACAGCTTACAATTTCTAGACTGGCTGTTTAGTGACATGGTTGAAAGTTTTATTCACTGTCTATACCTTTAGTATATTGAAGTTTTTAATGACAATGTTTGATAATTCATCGTTGAAAAAGATAATTTTGTTGTTTGAGCTCTAAGCATTTTTGGTACTTTGATTGTTGTAGCGACGATGTTAGAGAAAAAGGCTTTACTGTTATACTGGATATGAGGGGATCCACCTGGCAGACGGTCAAACCCATCCTCAAAGTATTACAGGTAGGTCATTGTCAAGGTCATATTCACCGTTATACTGGATATGAGGGCTCCAACTGGCAAACGGTCAAACCCATCCTCAAAGTATTATTCATCCCTGAAACTTCACAATGGACTGATCTAGTCTTTAATTGCGAGGAGCCTTAATGTGTCTACAGGGGTAAATGAGAGTTGAACTATCCTTTAGACTCCATAAAAAGATACTCACCTGGTATGCTCTCTTTCCTACAAGTTTTTAGTACTGTTCAAAACATGTATTACAATCATACCCACTAGTAAGGGCAGACAACATAACACTAACTATTAATATTATAGAATATGTTTTAGCAACTGAGTCATCTTCTTTAACTGAATTATCTCCCTTTTTGTATTAATGATGTTCCCCTTTTCGTTACAGGAATGTTTCCCAGGCAGTGTCCACATAGCATATATAATCAAACCAGAAAAGTTCTGGGAAAAGCAGAGAACTAGTTTAGGCAGTGCTAAGTATAACTTTGAGGTAAATATTGAAATATTCTCTATCACTGAAACTAGTAATTCTTTCAGGGCAACATATAGCTTTAGCTTTGAGGTAAATATTGAAATACTCTCTATCACTGAAACTAGTAATTCTGTCAGGGCACCATATAGCTATAACTTTGAGGTAAATATTGAAATACTCTCTATCACTGATACTAGTAATTCTGTCAGGGAACCATATAGCTATAACTTTGAGGTAGATATTGAAATACTCTCTATCACTGATACTAGTAATTCTGTCAGGGCAACATATAGCTTTGTGGTAAATACAATCTATGTCACTCAGCTGGCAGAGTGGATGTTGGCTTGTTAAGATTAATTTCATTATACGATAATATCATCATTACACAAAACTAAATAAATTAGATCCAACATTTTATTGCAATCGTTTCAATTTATTGAGACTATGTCATGTCACTGAAAATTCTTCTATGATAGTGTAACATAATTGAACATTGACCGATCTGAATCAAAGTTAGATATAATATTGAAAATGCTATGTCATTATGTAAATATTGTTTATTTTCATTTTAGACCAGCATGATATCTCTAGATAACCTGTCTAAGTTCATTGACCCGTCACAGCTGACCAGAGAATTTGATGGACATCTCGACTACAACCACGAACAGTGGATACAACTTAGACTTGTTAGTATGGCAGCTGGTCACTCAGCTTAGAATTGGGAACCAAGTACAGAAACAAAATTTTAGAAAATTAAATGAAATTATCTGAATAACGTATGTTTAATTAGACTGTTCATTTCCATTGTAGTAAATGTACATAATATATCTGTGTTCAAGGCAATATCTTTTAATGACTTTGATGTAAGTGCATGTAGGTCCTTGATTCAGGAGAGCTCAGAGAAAATTAACCCACATGATCAAGCATGTCACTGTGATTGTAGAATTCTGGGCACCTCAACCACTGGGCCATCATTACATAAAGCTGGAGAGTTGAGTTGTTGAATGTGGTGCACGTTAACCACTGGGCCATCATTACATAAAGCTGGAGAGTTGGATGGTTGACAATCTATAAACTATAAACTTTGAGCTATTTCTGTTTTTCTGTGTTACAGATGCTGGAAGAGTTTATCTGGAAAGCCCTTGATCTGCTAGATAAGCTAGATGATCTAGGTAATATATTGACTAACCCGGATTTACCCGAGGACCTGAACGGTGCCCAGTACAGACTTGAGGAACACAATCATCTCAAACGACGTGTTACCATGGCACCAGTCGAGCAACTCGGAATGGAAGGACGGCGCATTCTACAGGAGATTCTTGGTGACGCACAAATGTCAGGTAAAATTATAACTAGATAGTAATGGCAAAATGTCAGTTAAAATTATAATTAGATAAGTGTCAGGTAAAATTCTGAATGGCACAATTTATCATTGATTAGTGCTACCTGGCTTGTCTTATTTTGAGATATCTTATACTCTCTTGGCTACTGCAGTCCAAGTTACTAAAACAAAAAAAGAATGACTAGTTACATCATATTCAGTGTATTGTGATGCTTGAACAAAAATGTTGGCATATTTATATGATTAGGTTCAGGACGGCGGTTTGTAATCTCTGGTACGGCAGATTTCCAGAGTGCTGTTCCACAAATTTCACAGCTGCTGGACAGAATGCATGGCACAAAACAACATCTGAACCAACTATGGCAGGTCAAACGCCTCCGCTTAGAACAGTGTCTACAACAGCGTATTTTTGAGGAAGATGTCGAAAAGGTAATCAGTCCCCTACTGGTGGAACTGGACAGTACTATAGCGTTAGTCTCTGTCTGTCTGTGCAGTGATTTGAGAGCAGATTGATGGAGTTTTAATGAAACTTCATACAATGGTTTCTTCTGAAATAACACAGCTTGGGATTAGTTTTGGGTCAAAATGAATTTTTAACAACAAAGGTCACTGTTTAATACTAAAAATCATGATATCTTACAGAAAAATGAAGGACCTTTGATTTTGTCAATTTGGTGATATATCGACCTAAAATAAATAACAATAAAAATCAGGTTATTACTCCAATATAAGATGAAATACCTTAGGAAATATTTGTTGTGTTGTTATGTTTCACTCCTGGGTGACATTCTGGAAACTTTATGAATGGGAAATCTGAAGTGCAGATAACTATCTTTGATGTTTCTTAACTAACTAAGGGGAGATAATTAACTTTAATGTTTCTTAACTAAGGTGATTATAGCTAGGATATATTTAATCTTCAATAGACTCTACTTTCCAATCTTTTTACTCCAGATGTTTGAATGGATTTCCCACAACAAGGAGCTGTTCCTCGTGAATTATACAGAGATTGGTACATCACATCAGATGGCCGTGGAACTGGAGACGGAACACAGCCAGTTTGCTAACAGTGCCGTGGTAAAATAGCATATTCTGTTATGCTAGGTTTACACTATGTTCCCGGCGACCACGGTCGCCCCGTTTGCCCAAAACGTGGTGCGCCGTGGAAATTTGGCTATTTTTGTCTCTGCATTTAAGTTGAGCTAGGTCTTGTGAAGTTTTGTCACGGTCTTTTACGGATAACGTGATGGACCGTGGATATAGGGGAAAGTGTTGTTCCCGGACGTTAAAGGTACACTACGGCTTTAGCACGGTCTATCAAGGATACCACTACATTCTCTCTAGGCTTGTTACGATCTGATGAGGTCTGCTACGTATTACACGTTTTGATCAAGCTCCGATACGTTTTCCATGGTCCGCCAAGGCTTAGTAGGGATGAAAGTCTTATGCTTGGCTTTTTTAAAGCAAATGAAACAATATCTATTGCCGAATATGTCATTTCAAACACGTTTTGATTACAAAATGCGTTAAAAGAATGAAAATATTAACTATATTTGGTATAAATATATAATTATTATAGCCAAATGTTTCTATGCAAATATTATTTTTCTGTAATGGTTCTCACTTAATTTGCAATAATAGTTTTGGTATAATTTTATGCTTTAAATTTGTTTGATAATGACTATTTCTATTTATTTATACAAATAATTCCATGAAGTAGCGAATATGAACCAGGCCAGGCAATGATACTCCATAATATATTGCTTGCAACGTAAGACCGTAATAATACGTAACAAGCCGTATCACGTCGGGCTTTCAACCGCTACAAGCCGTGATGTGCCTTAACAGAACGCATCAAAACGATTATCATCCACCTTGGCTTGCCGTCAGAACCTTGATAAACCTGAATAAAACGGCACAAAACGTGCAGCCAATCTGCATCAACCGTGATAAAACGTGGAAAAACGTAACAGAACGTCACAAAACTTGAAATCACTGTGAGATTCCGGGGAACGTGATTACTGCCCGTTCCACCACAGACCGTCTGGAAGTTTTGTTACGGCCTCGTACGCACTGTTACGTTTTGTTACGTCAACCCCGTTTTATTACGTCCTGTGGCGTTTACCATCTGTACCGTGACTGCCGTGGCAAATTTTTTGACAGTTTAAAAATCTGGCACGGCATCCACGGTAATCACAACCGCTCACATTTGTCTATCACGTCCTTCTGCGTTGTCTCACGTTGTCTTGCGGTCACCAAGTTTTGTCCACGGTGGTCTGAAACGGGGCTGCCGTGGCCGCCAGGAACATAGTGTAAACCTAGCATTACAGATATATAAGTCTTTTGTCTCCAAAATAATGAGTAATATTCTGATATATGTAAGATATTTTTCCCCAGGGTTCATTTTAAAATTGAGAGAAGTTTTGAAAATAAGAACATAAATAAACACAGTAATACAGGTAAAACAATGTAAGCACATGTAAGATAGATGACAATGTATATAAAGACACTGAATATTCCTCTCAGAATTTGACTGCAGCTTAAGTATTGGATCATCTTTACAGAATGTTTACGTGAACATCACACGAATCCTAAGTATGGCGCAGCGTCTATGTGACGCCGGACACTATGCCTCCAATCAGATCCGTATGCAGGCTACCAGACTGGAGCGGGAGTGGAAAAGTCTGGCCGCAGCCCTGGACGACTACAGTGCAGTTCTCTGTATGTCTGTCACCTTCTACAAGAAGGCAGAGCAGGTAAAACAGTCAGATTCTTCACTAAGCCTAGAAAACTTTAACTGTTCGCAAAGATTAAAATTCATGGATTAAAAATTTGCTGATTGGAAAATTGTTTTTTTGAAAAGACCTTCCTATCAATAAAGATTATGTAAATGGTAATTCGAGGAGATAATCTATTTGCGAAATAACTTGCTTTGCTCAGTAAATCACTTGGGGAGAAAGTTGGTTTGCAGTATTTAGTGGTAAACTGTTATTTAGGGATAAATTTTGATTCGGTAGTAAACATTTATCAAGCGGTAAGTTTTTGTATTAAAGGGAATACTTACTGCCTAGAATAATTAAAAAAAAATCATCTTTGGTGATTCTAGTTGCCAACGGGAGAAGAATAAAACATTTGATTCATACTTTGCTGTTACAGTACCTTGCCCAGGTTGTGGGCTGGCGTCAGGCCTGTGAAAACCCAGATATTCCATCCCTGATTGAAGAGTTGGAAACAGCCCTACAGCAACATCAAGGGCTCATAGAGGCAATCAGCCAGGCTTATGCTGAGGTAAGTGATCGGTGTCAGGGCCTCAAGTAGTAACAGAGGTACTTTTACATACATTATCAGGGCCTCACAAATAACATGGGTATTTGTACATGTATAGTATCAGGGCCTCAACAAATAACACAGGTATTTGTATAGGATCATGGTCCCAACAAATATCACAGGTATTTGATAGTATCAGGGCCTCAACAAATTACATTACCAACCCCCCCTCTTGTAAAATTTTATGTAAACAAGTGAATGAATAAATAAATAAACAAACTTATTCAAAATAGTAAATCTTCTCAATATATAGGTATGTGTGCTGTATTAGGGTCTCATTACGTTGTTCATTGCTTTGCTTGTTGTTAAATGCCTAATGTATCAGTACTGATAAATTTAATTTAGCCGAAACAATTTACCCATTTTATAAATTTGATTAATTCACTTCTTTTTGAAATCTGGAAAAAGTCTGACGTTAACAGTGAGTTATTTCCCTTTGTGTACAGGTTTGTGGAGATGGTAAACAGTTGTTGGACACACTACAGACACCAGTGACCTCTAGTAGTGTAAACAGTCTCACTGCCAAGGCAGACTACTCCGAGGCAGCAGGCCACATACTGGATGTCGTTCACGAGGTCAGGGGTCACTGTAATATCTGATGATATTATAATGCTGAATACATTTCAGTAATTTTCCTTAATCAAGAAATTCAAATTTCCACAAAATTATGAAAAAAAGCATCATGTTACCAAATGAAGGGTCAATACGAACATGAACATAAATTGATTTGTGTGTAGATCCTTAAGACATTGGTTTACAGTTCTAGTTTTATTTTGGCTTTGTTTAAAACTTTAGCATGTTTACCTGGAAAGAATATGTTAAAATCATCTTAATATTTTCAGTTTTTTGTCTCGTATGACAATCTATGAATCTGTGTTATGCAGGTTTTGGCACATCAGCGCCACCTGGAACAGTTGTGGCATACAAAAAAGGTCAAACTTCACCAGCGACTCGGACTCCGACTATTCCAACAAGATGTCAAACAGGTATTGAAATTTGCAAAAGAAATTAGTAAGGAAACCAACACAAATTCCATATTTTCAGTTTGCATTTAATTTGAAGTAAGTGAAATTGAAGCCTTCAAAAAAGGGGGAGGGGCGCTTATAGGATCTAATACGGTAGATCTATCTGTTAGTTGTATTGACATTACTACCAAAGTTATTTGTTACAATCTTTATGTATAATTCCCCTTATAGGTGATTGATTGGCTGGATAACCATGGCGATGGCTTCCTCCGTAAAAATACGTCGATGGGCCGGAGTCTACAGAGAGCCAAAGCCCTTCAGAAAAGTCATGAACATTTTGAATCAGTTGCTCGGGTAAGTCACAAACATTTTCAATTAGTCGCCCAGGTAATTTAAGTTATAAAAAGTAGTAAGTCTGTAACTCCAGTTAAATCTATGTCAGTTCCCTCCATCTCAATCAAACTAGTAAACTCCAATCACATCATTTCTATATAAACACTTTTTATTGTGACAGTGGATGGCTCTGTCAATCAAGTTTACATTAATGGTGACCTATTTTTGCATTGATTTAGGTTTTAATGAACTTTCAAAGATTATTTTGTAACTAAAATAACATTGCTGTATAGACGCTAGATGGACAGTATCATGAAGACAGTTTAGTAATGTACCTAACCTTTAATAGAATGCTGACATAACTCATGCTAATCCATGGAATGTGAATAATATGATGTTGGGAATTTAAGTAGGTGAATGCAAATTTAATGATTGGTTATAAATTTTGTTGCTGGCATTGATTGAAAAAGAGAAATAAATTTTTCGCAAAGTTTTGCACAAGGTTCACTCCCTTTCACCAGCCATTGTGAGCAACAAAATTTATATAATCATTCACCCCTGGAGACACATATAGGCTCTTCTAAATCGAAGACTAGACCAGTCCATTATGGTATTTCAGGGGTGAAGTATAACAGTAAACAATGTATAAACCGTATGATAACCCTGTTACAGAATACGATCACCAATGCTGACAAGTTACTGGCTGCTGCTGATGAATTGGCCCAGACTGGAGAATGTGATCCCAAAGAGATTTACCGGGAAGCACAGGAGTTGGAGGAAAGGATGGGAAACTTTCTCACCGCCCTCGAGCGACGCCGCGGCACATTAGAAATGGCGGTGTTCTTCTATACACATGTCCATGAGGTACGTGTACATGCTGCCAGCTTAACAACTTATTTTTGCTGTGACTCAAATTCGTGTTTTCATGTGTGGTGAATTTTTTGTCATGATAAGCATCCAGGGCACCTCCATAATGTTTTTCCTTGAGGATTGTTATTAGTTACAACAAAATATAAATCTAGAAGAAAAATAAATTTACAACACAATCTATTCTGCTAACTTTTAAATATCTGGTTATTTACTTCTGACTTGAATATAAAATTTGTGCTCCAATATCAAATTTAGTTAGAGTCAATTTAACTCAGCCATTCAACATTTTGATAGCTATATTAAAGTTTTCATTGTTTGTATCTAATATCTTTATTTAAGTTTTCGTTATTTGTATCTAATGTCTTTATGAAAAATTTCGTTGTTGTACCTAATATATTGTTGAAAGTCTACATTGTTTGTATCTACAGTTAACCTCTTGGCTTGAAGAGCTCCAACATGAGCTACAGAGTTCAGATATCGCTGATACTGTAGAGGGCGCTGAACAACTCCTCGGACAGTTTAACCAGCAAAGGGAGACAACTATTGAGGCTGCTATTAACACTGTCAGCGAAGGCGAAAATCTTCTGGAAGAAATCAGGTTTGTACTATTTGTGTAATACATATTGAGTCAAAGTTAACTCATTGATCCCTGAAAATTTATAATGAACTCTTCAAGCTTTTGAATTAGAAGAGTTTAAGTGTGTCTTTAGGGGTGAAAGCTTTATTATTAGGGCCTATAGTAGTAACCAGTGTCCATCTGTACATCTGTAACTAGTTTCCAGAGATTTTAAATGAAACTTGGCTATAATGTTTGGGACCATATGTAAATGTGCATGCAGGTTTTCATTTGTCAAAAGTTTGGTTGCCATGGTAACCAGATCACTTTACGCAGGTGTTTGCGGTAAAAAAAAAATGTCTGGACAACTGCTTCTAACAGGGATGAAAATGTTCAGCTAATTGACTGATTTCAGCCTTTTTGACCTTCAGAATATAGGTTCCTGGTACCTGTAATTCCGTATAATTTTCCCAAAAAATATTTATTTCAGCCTTTTTTGAAATTTTCCATTTTCATCTCTGTTCTAAACTACTTGATCTATTTTCAATAAAACTTGTGGTCATGTTTACAAGTTTTCTATTGTCAAAATTTAGGGTGCTTTGACAACCAGGTCACTATACATTTATTAAGTTTTTGTTGAAATTGCTTGGACAACTCTTCCTATTTTACAGTAATGTTGGGGACCGTATGCAGATTCACTTAACATATATTTCAAAATGTCCAGAAATCTCTTCCTTAACTACCAGATCAATTTCATTGGAGCTTGGCAGTCAGATGTTGATGTGCATGCATATTTTTGTTTGTGCAAATTTAGAAAAAAAATGTAAACATGTTATTGTTGAACAAAATTTGTTACTACTACAGAGGACTCCACATAATGGAATAACAGTTATTTGAATATTTCGGTTATTTGCATAAAATTCCGCAGTCCTGATTTTTTGCTTCTTTATCTTTGTTTTTCAACTCCGTGTATTTGAATAGACTTTTACGTGACCTCCGGTTATTTGAATAAAATATTTTGTGAAATTCAAAAAATAAAATCAAATATTTTTCAATTTTGCATTTTTGTCATGGTGACAGATTAACGTTATCGTGTATGGTTTGTTATTTTATGCATGAATCTGCAAAGGTATTCGATGCTGTTACTATTCACATCAGCAGCGGTAGATCATTACTTTAGTATAATCACTGACTCATACATCTAATTAAAGCGTTTGCACTTTCAAATATGTTTATTTATTAATGTAACATACACCTTAGTTCGCGATCGGTTGGAGATTCCATGCTTCCTTACAACAATCGCCATTCATGAGTAGTTTCGTTCATAAAAAGCATGCAAAGTCAGCGTGCAATAACTACCACAAGTTTCGTATGTAGGATACAAAAGATTCTTGCTACGTTGTTTCATTGCTACTTGAATATGAATTAATTTCTGAAATGTTATCAAGTTATTCGCCGTTTCGATCAATAATACAGGAAGAATTCTCAAAACACATTTAGGTCCAGTGAACGCATGGCTTCATCACCTGCCGCCATTTTTGAATTCATACACATGTGTCAAAACAACACTGCTAGGCCTAGTTGATCAGCACTTCGAAGTTTAATCACGATCGTAAGTTCATTTTGCTAGACAAATGATCCTCTTTGATTTAACGAAACTAAAATTGAATATTGCAATTAAAATCCTCGTCAGGTTAAATTCAACAAAGATTCACAGGTAAAACGTAATGTAAATGAAGAAAATTGATGAATTTTTTTGTTATTCGATTCCGATTTACAATTAAGTTGAAATTTAAAGTGTAAGCTTAATGAAAAATATCAAAAAAAATGAAATAATTATCTTTCACATATATTAAAGGATGGTGTACATTTCTTTTATGCAAATCTTTTTGCAAAATTTGCCATCTTCAAAGGATTATCGAAACATCTCCGTTATCGGAAAATTGGTTTATATTTATGCGATGAATCTGCAAAAATTATGCTGTTCTTAGATTTACAAAATCCAGACTCTTGATAGGAATGCGCAGGTTACAGGGTTATCATCATTTGTGTATTATATGATTTTTAGTTTTCGTTATTTGTATCTAATGTCTTTATGAAAAATTTCGTTGTTGCTACCTAATATATTGTTGAAAGTCTACATTGTTTGTATCTACAGTTAACCTCTTGGCTTGAAGAGCTCCAACATGAGCTACAGAGTTCAGATATCGCTGATACTGTAGAGGGCGCTGAACAACTCCTCGGACAGTTTAACCAGCAAAGGGAGACAACTATTGAGGCTGCTATTAACACTGTCAGCGAAGGCGAAAATCTTCTGGAAGAAATCAGGTTTGTACTATTTGTGTAATACATATTGAGTCAAAGTTAACTCATTGATCCCTGAAAATTTATAATGAACTCTTCAAGCTTTTGAATTAGAAGAGTTTAAGTGTGTCTTTGGGGGTGAAAGCTTTATTATTAGGGCCTATAGTAGTAACCAGTGTCCATCTGTACATCTACAACTATATAGCGAGTTTCCAGAGATTTAAAATGAAACTTGGCTATAATGTTTGGGACCATATGTAAATGTGCATGCAGGTTTTCATTTGTCAAAAGTTTGGTTGCCATGGTAACCAGATCACTTTACGCAGGTGTTTGCGGTAAAAAAAAAATGTCTGGACAACTGCTTCTAACAGGGATGAAAATGTTCAGCTAATTGACTGATTTCAGCCTTTTTGACCTTCAGAATATAGGTTCCTGGTACCTGTAATTCCGTATAATTTTCCCAAAAAATATTTATTTCAGCCTTTTTTGAAATTTTCCATTTTCATCTCTGTTCTAAACTACTTGATCTATTTTCAATAAAACTTGTGGTCATGTTTACAAGTTTTCTATTGTCAAAATTTAGGGTGCTGTGACAACCAGGTCACTATACATAAGTTTTTGTTGAAATTGCTTGGACAACTCTTCCTACTTTGCAGTAATGTATGGGACCATATGTAGATTCACTTAACATGTATTTCAAAATGTCCAGAAAACTCTTCCTTAACTACCAGATCAATTTCATTGAAGCTTGGCAGTTATGTGTTGATGTTTTTGTTTGTGCAAATTTAGAAAAAAAATGTAAACATGTTATTGTTGAACAAAATTTGTTACTACTACAGAGGACTCCACATAATGGAATAACAGTTATTTGAATATTTCGGTTATTTGCATAAAATTCTGCAGTCCTGATTTTTTGCTTCTTTATCTTTGTTTTTCAACTCCTTGTATTTGAATAGACTTTTACGTGACCTCCGGTTATTTGAATAAAATATTTGTGAAATTCAAAAAATAAAATCAAATATTTTTCAATTTTGCATTTTTTTCATGGTGACAGATTAACGTTATCGTGTATGGTTTGTTATTTTATGCATGAATCTGCAAAGGTATTCGATGCTGTTACTATTCACATCAGCAGCGGTAGATCATTTCTTTAGTATAATCACTGACTCATACATCTAATTAAAGCGTTTGCACTTTCAAATATGTTTATTTAAGGACGTAACATACCTTAGTTCGCGATCGGTTGGAGATACCATGCTTCCTTACAACAATCGCCATTCATGAGTAGTTTCGTTCATAAAAAGCATGCAAAGTCAGCGTGCAATAACTACCGCAAGTTTCGTATGTAGGATACAAAAGATTCTTGCTACGTTGTTTCATTGCTACCTGAATATGAATTAATTTCTGAAATGTTATCAAGTTATTCGCCGTTTCGATCAACAATACAGGAAGAATTCTCAAAACACATTTAGGTCCAGTGAACGCATGGCTTCATCACCTGCCGCCATTTTCGAATTCATACACATGTGTCAAAACAACACTGCTAGGCCTAGTTGATCAGCACTTTGAAGTTTAATCACGATCGTAAGTTCATTTTGCTAGACAAATGTACGTAAATTTGTTTATTATTTAGTTTCGAATTGCAGACACAAATTCACTCTGTTTAGTTATTGCATTTGCTATCGATCGTTTAGCTGTTTCTCAAAGATTCACATGTCGATCTAACGTAAACTAAAATCTAATATTGGAATTTTTTTTGTTATTAAACAATTAAAATCGATTTACAACTTCGAAAATAATTACTTGTTCGTTTTAAGTGTAAATAATTTACGTATTTATCAAGTAAACGAAATGATATCTATTTGTCTGTTCACATATATGTAATGTACATATGTGTGGGGCAAACGGAGGTGCAAAATGCCATCTCCCCCTATTCGAATACTCCGGTTATTTGCATATTTTCTTCTGGAAAATGACTTATTCATATAAGCGGAATCCTCTGTACTTAAAAAAACCCCAAAATAATAGGGCACTCGGGGCTTCTTAGTTTAAGGAGGTGTTACTCTTCAATAGGAATGCACAGGTTACAGGGTTTCAAGCCATTTGAAGTGTCTATTATATAAAAATTTTACTAGTCAATGGACAAAAATTGGTGTCCTCTGTCCACATTGAAGAGGTGTCCACTTTATAGAGTATATGGTAATTTGTATTGGGGATTCCTCACTGTGTCCTGATTCACAAGCATCGACAATAGACTTATAAAACAATTCACATTCATAGAAAGTTTTCTCTTGATGTTGGTTAGAGATTACCTAGCCAATGATGAAGTAATTTTCAGTCACTAATTGCTTCACGTTTCAATGTTTCAATACAATTGGGCGATATTTCAGTATTTAATTGTCTTCCTATGGAACCTATGGTCTATATAGATGCCAGAGGTTTGCAGACAATGATGTGGACATACCCGGTATTATGAGATCAAATGACCATATAGACACCATATGTAGACAAACTTCTGTTCACATTATCAACTCATTTGGGTGTCTCTGTTTTAAATATTGCTCAAGTTAGATCAGGAAACTATTTATCAATAACAACATTCTGAACAAGATGGACCAGCTTGTTTAGTTTGTAATAGACTGGCCACCAGTCTTTAGAATATTAAAAAAAATCACTAAAATTTGGCTTGATTATTTTTGTCTCTACTACATGTCTGATCCTAAGTTTCAAACTAGGGGGAGATAACCTAGTAAAGAACTGTTGAGAAAGTCTTATCAACAACTTAGGGTCTGGGCTAGTCTGGCTAGTCTAAGTTTGTAAAGTAGAAGTGATGAGAGAATGTAAATATTACAGTATTTATGTTGCAGAAAAAAGACAAAAAAACAATATATTCAAGGAATGAGTTTTATGTTTTGTTGTTTACTGGTGTGTAAACTGCATAGATATTTTAAATGATGTGTCTGTGTGTATTCTTGCGGTGCTATCTCTGCTTTTACACAAATGTAAACAATTTCCCCGTTGGTAAGGTTATACTGCAAAGAGAAAATGGAAATGTAAATATTGCGGTATAATTCTGAAATACTGATATTTCAATGCTGTTAAAGTTTACCTTTATAACACCAGTTATTACAGTGGAACTCGGTTAACAAGAACTCGAAGGGACCGAGATAAAGCTATCCAAGTGTTCAAATTAAGCAAGTTTTAGATTAAATCTACTGACAATCTCTTTACTTGGTAATAGATCTACTTGTTCTGTGTCATAAAACAACGTAGCAAGAAAGATATCAATATTGTCGATAGTGGCTGCAAAATAATAACAATAAAACCGAAATAAAACCGAAATATTGATTCATCAACTGCAGTCACAACAAAGTTAATTAACAATAACAAATAGCAGACATAACTTAGGTAACTAAGACATGTGTCCATAGGAAGCTATGTAGAAAGTCATTCTGTCAATTCATGACCAAACGATGGAGGCTGGTGAACCGCGTAAAGTCTATTTTGCCGAGCAAAAAGTTCAAAGCACTTAGATAATTGTAACATCACTCTAAAAACAGTGATCGTGTACAAATCTAAGTCGTTATTGCGTTTGGAACACAGTGCCAGGTGGCTAGAAATTAGTTCCACTCGAGTAATCATACCATGCATGTGACAGGCGGCCGTGAGCACCTGTTTTGTATCATGTCGCCCTTTCAGCCGGGGTAATGTTTATGTAAGTAATGAACATGTACTGCAGCTTTACAATTGACAGGGATGAAAATGTTCAGCCGATTCGCTGATTTCAGCATTTTGGACTTTCAGAAAATAGGTTCTTGGTACAAATAATTCCATATAATTTTTCCCAAAAATAGAATTTTCAGCCTTTTTCAGATTTTTCTATTTTCATCTCTGAATTGATTATCGCTGATCATTGTTGATACAGTATAACTTACGTTCATTGCTGAACATTAAACATTTTTTCCATGTTTTTAGCCCACCATCATCAGATGGTGGGCTATTCAAATCGCCCTGCATCCGTGATCCGTCGTCAGCCGTCCGCCGTCAGTCGTCCGTCCGTAAACAATGCTTGTTATCACTATTTCTTAAAAACTACTGCAGGGATTTTGTTCAAATTTCACATGGAGGGTCCCCTTGGTCCATATTTGTGCCATACAGATTTTGTGGCTGATCAGAAAAACAAGATGGCCGCCAGGCAGCCATCTTTGATTTTGGCAGTTGAAGTTTGTTATCGATATTTCTTGAGAACTACAAAATGGATTTTGTTCAAACTTCACATGGAGGTTACCCTTGGTCTCTGGTTGTGCCATACAGATTTTGAGGCTGATCGGAAAACAAGATGGCCGCCAGGCAGCCATCTTTGATTTTGGCAGTTGAAGTTTGTTATCGATATTTCTTGAGAACTACTGAAGGGATTTTGTTCAAACTTCACATGGAGGTTACCCTTGGTCCCTAGTTGTGCCATACAGATTTTGAGGCTGATCGGAAAACAAGATGGCCGCCAGGCAGCCATCTTTGATTTTGGCAGTTGAAGTTTGTTATCGATATTTCTTGAGAACTACTGAAGGGATTTTGTTCAAACTTCACATGGAGGTTACCCTTGGTCCCTAGTTGTGCCATACAGATTTTGAGGCTGATCGAAAACAAGATGGCCGCCAGGCAGCCATCTTTGATTTTGGCAGTTGAAGTTTGTTATCGATATTTCTTGAGAACTACTGAAGGGATTTTGTTCAAACTTCACATGGAGGTTACCCTTGGTCCCTAGTTGTGCCATACAGATTTTGAGGCTGATCGGAAAAACAAGATGGCCGCCAGGCAGCCATCTTTGATTTTGGCAGTTGAAGTTTGTTATCGATATTTCTTGAGAACTACTGAAGGGATTTTGTTCAAACTTCACATGGAGGTTACCCTTGGTCCCTAGTTGTGCCATACAGATTTTGAGGCTGATCGGAAAAACAAGATGGCCGCCAGGCGGCCATCTTGTATTTTGATAGTTAAGGTTTGATATCCCTATTTCTCAAAAAGAGCTGAAGGGATCTTTCTCAAATAGTACTGAAGGGATCTTTCTCAAATTTAATATGTAGGTTCCCCTAGGTCCCTTGTTGTGCATATTGCATTTAAGGACCAATCGGTGAACAAGATGGCTGCCAGGCAGTCATCTTGGATTTTGTTATTCAAAGTTTGTTATCGCTATTCCTCAGAAAGTACTGAAGGGATCTGTCTCAAAATTCATATGTAGGTTCCCCTAGGGCCCTAGTTGTGCATATTGTGATTTGGGACCGATCGGTCAACAAGATTGCTGCCAGGCAGCCATCTTGGATTTTGATATTCAAAGTTTGTTATTGCTATTTCTCAGAAAGTATTGAATGGATCTTTCTCAAATTTCACATGTAGGTCCCCTAGGGCCCTAGTTGTGCATATTGTGATTTGGGACCGATTGATCAACAAGATGGCCGCCAAGGAGTCATCTTAGATTTTGATAGTTGAAGTTTTTCTCAAATTTTATATGTAGTATGTTTGAAAAAGTTTAAAAAGTAGAGAAAAGATCCATCTTTCCTTTGTCAGATATAGATCATTCTTTGGTGGGCGCCAAGATTCCTCTGGGATCTCTTGTTGTGGTTGTAAGCGGCTTTTGAAGTACCGTTTTATGGCATATTTATGAAAAAGAAATCAGCATTTTCGGCGATCTTGTTGTCCCAAAAAATCACAATTTGAGTTATACGAACATTTTATGTAAAATTTTTGTCATTCGTATTATCCGATTTTTTTGAGTTTTCTGAATTTGAATATTCCAAGTTTGTTTAACAAAAATAAAGAAGGAATTCAAGCGAGGTACTTTGTATTAAGCCGGGTTATCCAATTATCCGAGTTCGTATGGGGCAAGTTCCACTGTGTATATATTATACCCAACACAACGAAATTAAGGTGGTGTGGGGTGTGGATGACTTGACAGATTTTGATTTTGATAAAATTTGGTACACAGAATCCTGACATAAAGGGGAGTTGTTAACTATAAAGGGGTCTGCAATATCCCCTATTATTGGAGTTATTGCTAAAGGAGGATTGTCAATTTGGGTAACATCAGGGGAGATAATTCACCAGACACACCACTGTCTGTAGTACTAGCTTTCTCTGTTATATACAAGTCCCTGAGGTGTGTCCAACAGGGTAACATCAGGGGAGATAACTCACCAGACACACCACTGTCTGTAGTACTGACTTTCTCTGTTATATACAAGTCCCTGAGGTGTGTCCCCCAGGGTAACATCAGGGGAGATAACTCACCAGAAAACACCACTGTCTGTAGTACTGACTTTCTCTGTTATATACAAGTCCCTGAGGTGTGTCCAACAGGGTAACATCAGGGGAGATAACTCACCAGACACACCACTGTCTGTAGTACTGACTTTCTCTGTTATATACAAGTCCCTGAGGTGTGTCCAACAGGGTAACATCAGGGGAGATAACTCACCAGACACACCACTGTCTGTAGTACTGACTTTCTCTATTATATACAAGTCCCTGAGGTGTGTCCAACAGGGTAGCATCAGGGGAGATAACTCATCAGACACACCACTGTCTGTAGTACTGACTTTCTCTGTTATTTACACATCCCTGAGGTGTGTCCCCGGTGTAACATCAGGGGAGATAACTCACCAGACACACCACTGTCTGTAGTATTGACTTTCTCTGTTATATACAAGTCCCTGAGGTGTGTCCCCCAGGGTAACATCAGGGGAGATAACTCACCAGACACACCACTGTCTGTAGTACTGACTTTCTCTGTTATATACAAGTCCCTGAGGTGTGTCCCCCAGGGTAACATCAGGGGAGATAACTCACCAGACACACCACTGTCTGTAGTACTGACTTTCTCTGTTATATACAAGTCCCTGAGGTGTGTCCCCAGGGTAACATCAGGGGAGATAACTCACCAGAAACACACCACTGTCTGTAGTACTGACTTTCTCTGTTATATACAAGTCCCTGAGGTGTGTCCCAACAGGGGTAACATCAGGGGAGATAACTCACCAGACACACCACTGTCTGTAGTACTGACTTTCTCTGTTATATACAAGTCCCTGAGGTGTGTCCAACAGGGTAACATCAGGGGAGATAACTCACCAGACACACCACTGTCTGTAGTACTGACTTTCTCTATTATATACAAGTCCCTGAGGTGTGTCCAACAGGGTAGCATCAGGGGAGATAACTCATCAGACACACCACTGTCTGTAGTACTGACTTTCTCTGTTATTTACACATCCCTGAGGTGTGTCCCCGGTGTAACATCAGGGGAGATAACTCACCAGACACACCACTGTCTGTAGTACTGACTTTCTCTGTTATTTACACAGTCCCTGAGGTGTGTCCCCCCGGTGTAACATCAGGGGAGATAACTCACCAGACACACCACTGTCTGTAGTACTGACTTTCTCTGTTATATACAAGTCCCTGAGGTGTGTCCCCCAGGGTAACATCAGGGGAGATAACTCACCAGACACACCACTGTCTGTAGTACTGACTTTCTCTGTTATATACAAGTCCCTGAGGTGTGTCCAACAGGGTAACATCAGGGGAGATAACTCACCAGACACACCACTGTCTGTAGTACTGACTTTCTCTGTTATATACAAGTCCCTGAGGTGTGTTCCCCGGGGTAACATCAGGGGAGATTACTCACCAGACACACCACTGTCTGTAGTATTGACTTTCTATGTTATATACACATCCCTGAGGAGTGTTCCCCGGGGTAACATCAGGGGAGATAACTCACTAGACAAACCACTGTCTAGTACTGACTAACTTTTCTGTTACCTACGTATACGATTCAGACATGTGCCAGTTATTTTTTGAACTGAAAGTTTCCTTAGATGCAGTGGTAGCAGACGACTACTGTACGACAGACATGTGTTTTTGCTGTTCTGTGGTGTGTGTATCGGTGTGAATATTTCTTCGGTGATAAGTAGATAACTTAATCTAGCAACTTCACTACATGTGTATATGATAAACAGTGAGGCAACTACTACAAATAGTTCTCAATCTTTTCTCTCAATGGTAAATGTTTCTACAGAAGTTCAGGTTTTCATTGCTCATCATAATGATATATAGACATTATTGAACTTCAATAAGGAAAGTTTGTTGAGCTTTGAAATATTATCAAATAATGGTGCCAGATAAATGGGAGTTCACCCAGTAGTTCTTTATAGAGATAAGAACACTTTCTGGGATATTGAAAAAAAATATAGAAAAATGGACTTCATTATAACTTTTGAATTCTTTCAGTGATGAAATAACTTTTACAGAAAGTTTTGTCCTGCAAAACATGAAAATGTCACAGAGTGGTGAACTTTGATGAAATTCTGCCGACATCTTATCAATGCTCGAATCACACATATATATATTAGGAAATTATTGATCTCCATTATATGAAACTCTTTTCCCACTGGACTTGTCCAATGGCGCAGACATACTCGGCTCCGGTTTTCCTGTGGGACTGTGAATTACTGAAATAGAAGCTTAGGAGCTATGTGCTATATTATATGGTGGTAGAAAGGTGTTTATGATATCCAAACCCTTTGGTTCTTACTATATGGTCTCCAAGTTGATAAGGATCTTGGAACTTCCTGTGTCGGATGAAAATGAACATCCATGTTTGTAATCATATATATATATATAGGGGATGTCCATCTCGGAATGAGACAGACCAGCGAAAAATATGCTGAATGTGAAGAAATATTTCATCATAATTCATTTATTGTTTACTGACCATTGTTGGTCTGTGTAACATTGGTGCTTGGCATAAATTGATCGAGATTCCTCGGAGAAGCTCGGACTACTGGATCAATTCTTCTACTAAAACCTAACTCTGGGATGTTTACAGTGAACGGTTCCATGTTCGTTCTTAATGTACAAATACAAAAAGTCATCAGCGATTTGGTAGCTGTGAGGTAGACTGCCTGGAATGTTTATTTTTATTCAGCTCATCTGTTACTCATATTGTTCCAAGAGTTCCAGTGACCCAGATCTGTGGGAGAATTGATCAAAGTTTATTATAGTTACAATCTAAGATACTGACGGTGATCACTTGACCTAATTGGATATTTATAGAATGATTAAAGATGACCAACATGTTTATAACGATGGTGTTTTTGATGAAGTGTGATGTTTGGTTAGCCTGTGGGGAAAGTTTAAGGTCAGTGAGGTTTGACTACATTACAAGTGTAAAGCCCACCTGATCATTAGCAAATTGTTGTTCTGTAATGCACAGCAATATACACAGTGTTAAAAGGATTTTCTGCTTACAAACATTCTTGCATTGTGTGTAGTATTATATCTTACTTAGTAGGCGGACCGTGTGGAATAAGCTTAGTGAGAGAACGTGGGTACCCAGATTGATTTTAACATACAAACATAGACTGTGGCGGAGGAAAAATTTGTTTGGATTACAACCTGCTGTAGTTGTAAAACTGTTGTTTTTGTTAATTACACATCAACATAGGTTTCTCTGTATAGTAATATGTAATGGGGAAAAAGGTGCACTGCTTGGAGTGTAAGTCAGAGAAACGGTGCAAGGTAACAAGTTCTTCTGTAGGTATAAATGTACATATGCTGTTTTGAGTACAACATCTTACAGACTACTTTGTGTAATTACTGGACATGTGTGAGGCTGAAGTTTTCTGTTTTGTTCTGAGATCAGTATGAATGACTTCACAGCTGTGTTCTAATCAACTTACACTTTCACTGTGACAGTTTCAAAATTGGATTTGTGACATCTTTATGGAGATAACATGTTTGGAAACTGATAACAAAATTTTACTTTTACTTATGTGTCTATATAGGTATATGACATCAGTATTTTGAGACTGTACAAGATCAGCTGGGGTCTGTGTGTAAACATCTGTGAAGATATTGACTTGTAATGAACGTCCTCTGATGTCTATATCAGTGAATGGATGCTGATTTCAACATCTATTTCAGTGATTTCTGTGGGTAACACAGCTGGCCTTTTGTTGAGAACCAGGAATATCGTTTATCAGGAATGTTGAGTGTGATTTCACCGTCCAAATCAGAATGTCTACAGATGAAATTCCAGGATTCTCTTGATTAGGTGGCTCAGGAACTTGTCACTGTTATAAAACAACTGGGTATTTATTTCTCAGTATCCTTGTACACACTAAAACTTGGAGCTTTTAGGACGATGATTAGGAGATAGATTGATTTAATTGTGTCCTTGAACTCTTCAACCACTCCGGAGAAAAAAGGAAAATTCCTGATAGTCAAGTCATACTGCAGAAATCACGGAAATTATCTTAGGATCCTGTTCTTCCTATATCCTGAAAATAGAATCTTCCACATGTGTTAAGTGAGCAAGTTTAAAGCACTCATAGGGATGTCTGCCTGTTAGCCATAAATCTGTCACTTTCAGTTACAACATTTCATTGAGTTTTTAGACTTTTCCTGGCTAAAAAATGATAAATATTCAGATATTAGGCATTGAAACGATAAAGTTGTTAAAGGATTGAAAACCATTCATAGGAAAACAAAAATCTAAAGTCTTACATGTACAACTGACATCTGTGATTTAAAAATTCAAAACTTGTCAACAGGATCACAAAAAAATCCAGGATTGTAGCTTTAGAATGAAAATATGATTTTGATATGAGGATCATTCACTGAAGCGGAAAGAGACGTTAATTTGATATTCTCACCTGCATACAGGATCAATATCAGGCTAAGGTTTACATCGTCCCTATTTTTATTCGGATTATAAACCTATTATAAATGATTACACTCGCCTGTGGCGGGGAAAGCTAGACCCACAAGGGCGATATTGATGTAGCCATAACACACTGTCACTTGTGTATTACAGTCAATTACTGAGTGTGTGTATCGTGTAAAAAAGGAAAACTCACATTTGTTTATTGTCATGTTCAAAAAGAAATAATTCTGGAGAAAAGCCAGTTTGTTTTATAATACTCGGACTGATGAGGATTTGTAAGTCGACAACAACACCAGCTGAATCAGGGGATTATATTACAACACGTTACTGTGCATCGAGTTCTTTTAGGATGGGAAATAAGGAACGCATTCATTCAATAACACGTGGAATTATAACAAAACATGGAAATTATTCTGAATGATGAGTCTGTGGACAGTTAATGAGAATGAAATAGTAGTAAACAAATGATCATGGCATTTCAGTCTATAGTTGTGGATTTTCCACATGAAATGACAATATGGTGTGTATATGTTCGTGTTTGTGTTGCCTAAGTTCTCAAGAAGATGACTATCACGCAGACATACAACATGTGATGTGGATGTTTCTGTCGTAGTATTTACTTACACACAGACTAAGGAAAGCATCTCCCTATAGGATATTACAGAAATCCATCAAAGTTATACACAAATATTGTCGTCTGGGTGATAATGTAATTTAAAAAGTATCTCGAGATTTCTTTGAAGCGACATTCTCAATATAACTTATAAGGAAAGTGAGGTCTAAGCTATTGATGATAAGAAGGTATAATTCAATGGTTAATACACAGACAGCAACGTCTGTTTGAATAAACTTGATAAAAATCTGGACTTGGTGCATATCGGGTTTATTCATAACAACTTTGTTTGTAAAGAAACAAAAAATAACAGAATTCCCATTATCACTATTACAGTTTCTGATACACTTGCCTGTTAGCTGTATAACTAAGTTTATTTACATGTTATGGTAGTTGAGTCCCCATCACGCTATTACTCATTCCCTTATGAAGTTTTCTGGACAGGTTTCTTACTACCAGGATAAATTATAAATTCATTTCACGAGATTTACGAGCGGAAAATGGAAATTGAAAATGTTTTCAATAGGTTGTTATTGATAACAGAAGTGAGTTTAGTTTATAGAAAACAAGATCGCCCAGTGTTGGCCACGTGTGATGATCACTCGGTGTACTAAATAATTATTTTCATACATTTTAAGTGTAAATGAATGGCATATTTATCTATGGCAAGTCTCATATTGTAGATTAAAAGAGATAGATTGAGACAGAGTGAAGAAATAGGAAATATATTGATTTAAGAGTGTGAGATTTTGGATAAAAATACCAATTTGAGTTTTAATAAATATTGGGGTAAAGGCTTAGGAGCATAGAGAAAGACAGTAGATTTTTTACAGTTATTCAGATGTACAATGTCAGATCGTGTATTTAAATCTTTTGTTTTAAAAGGCTAGCAGTGAAAGTTATGGATAGGAATTTGAAGAAATCCTTTAAATATAGATTGCGTTAGACTGTAAATAATGAACTGTATCATTACTCTATAATTTTAAGTGTTAATTAATATGTCGGTTTGATTCTGCTAAGGTTAAACCGCCATTAAAATACACCTTAAGTTTAGTGAGCCATTAAAATATATCTACATTAAACTCACCCACCCAAACCAGTTTGTAATTACCTGGTGAAACATATGTAGATGTCAGTTTCATGCCTAGACTCGTGAGGAACTGTAATGAGCACAACAGTTAATGGTGTTCAAAAGATTCCAGTTTCATGATAAACTGGGCTTTGTCAATTTCACCCAGTTTTGTGGACTTTTGATTGACGCTGTAGGTTTCATGATGATACCAGGGCCTTGTTAATTGGTTTCAGCAAGATTTGAAGACTTTTAATTGATGATGTAGGTTTCATGATGATACCAGGGCCATGTTAATTGGTTTCAGTCAGTTTTGAGGACTTTTAATTGATGCTGTAGGTTTTATGATTAAGAGAGCCTTGTTGATTGCAGCAGAACAGATGTTGGTCACAAACTAAGTTATTTGAACAATGTGACTGGTGTGTTCGGGGGTTATGTAATAACACACTGGTGGAGCCAATATCACAGTGCTATCTATCTATTGTAATTTACAACAGCACGCTGTGTATTTGTATATATTGGAAATCGTGTGCACTCTGGGAAAACACTCTGCTTCTTCATCAAGAAATTTAGTTCATGTACTATTGACCTTTGTATCAGTGAATTAGAAAATTACAAGGATTCCTAGGAAGTCTCAGTGTGTATATTTAACAGATATAATTTAGTCCTGGAAACGTGTAACTAGACAACTGTTCTCTGAATGGAGACTCTACAAGCTTATATGACATGTGTCCTAGTGTCAACTGAGTTAGTTCATCATGTCTGTCAACATTCCAAATTCCATCGATTCCCTGCATCCTTCTGACATCACTTAATTAAGAGGGATTAATCAAAATGCTGGATTAAGACAATAATCCTTGACTATCATTCTGCTTTTGTGTTGTTTTGATGACGGATTTAAACAGATTTGAGAGACTGATGGATTAAAGATATGCCATTGACTTTGTTCCTAAGATAAAAAACAGCCTACAAATGTAATAGGTTTGATTATAGAGAACTTATACATTCCAGTCTTTATTCAAATCAGTTGTGATACTTTAACATTGACTACATAATATACCATTTTGTAGCTTCACTGGATACATAAAATTGAAACAAAACTGTTCAATTATGACCGAATAGTAAAAGATAGTGAAAAGTTATTTGTGAATTTTGAGAAACGACAAGCATGGATTTACTTCGTCAAACAAGAACGAATATCCGTACAAGGGCCCACCGGAGATCCAGGCCATTGTCGACGTGTTCCAATACGTCGCGGAACTTGTCCCAACAACGGTCTAAACTATTTGACAACATGCCTGACCGTTCGTTAAGTATATATGTGATGACTGTCCTCAGTTTCGTACTTCTTGTGCTCTCCATTATAGTGCGGATCGGACGAATGATCGCCGTGGTTAGCATCTTCTTCTGGATAAAACTATTACAGCTCATTGACTTGATTGTGTATTTATTCCGCAGGGTATTCAGTCCGGAGCCGGACAAAGTCAACCAGAACGCTGATTACAGTCACATAGAAGGTGAGTACAACATTTTATCATAAAACAATTCTTTTTGTTATACCCCTGTAGAATAGTTTATATATAATCTCTATTGCCAATAAATGAACTGTTCCTTGGAGCGGTCCAAAGATCTGTTAAAATCAACTGTTAAAATGTGGTGTTGGACCGGAGTGACGTCACACCTACAATTCGTGACGTCAATGCATTGTTTAGAGTCAATGAGTATAACATAACAGTTATCGACTGGGTTTTCGGGCAACAGATGATTTGTTGGACCCCCACACACACTGTTGGCCTTGGGCAAAAGTTTGTCTTCGGTCCAGCAAATCATCTGTTGCCCTCAACCCCAACAACTGTATATTAAAATACATCCCTGATCTCTGATGGTAATGCATGTATGTTCGCATATCACCCGAACTTCTTTTGACCCCTCAGTTTTATAGTTTGGGGTCTCTGCGTTTTAGCTAATTATTTATGATCTTCTCAAAGGTGAAGCAAGCTTAGCCATGGTGTAACGTCCCTTGTTTGTCCGTCATCCGATAGTTTCTTTGTGCTCCTTAAGCTTCCTCCTCTGTATGCGACCCGGTTTCCCTCCCCTTTTGTCTTAGATAGTTTCAGTATAAATACAGTAATGTTCTGTTGTTAATGTAGATGGTTTCAGTATAAATACAGTAATGTTATATTGTCAATGTGGATGGTTTCAGTATAAATACAGTAATGTTATGTAGTTAATGTGGATGGTTTCAGTATAAATACAGTAATGTTATGTAGTTAATGTGGATGGTTTCAGTATAAATACAGTAATGTTATGTTGTTAATGTGGATGGTTTCAGTATAAATACAGTAATGTTTTGTTGTTAATGTGGATGGTTTCAGTATAAATACGGTAATGTTATGTTGTTAATGTGGATGGTTTCAGTATAAATACAGTAATGTTTTGTTGTTAATGTGGATGGTTTCAGTATAAATACAGTAGTGTTCTGTTGTTGTTAATGTGGATGGTTTCAGTATAAATACAGTAATGTTATGTTGTTAATGTGGATGGTTTCAGTATAAATACTGTAATGTTATGTTGTTAATGTGGATGGTTTCAGTATAAATACGGTAGTGTTATGTTGTTAATGTGGATGGTTTCAGTATAAATACAGTAATGTTATGTTGTTAATGTGGATGGTTTCAGTATAAATACAGTAATGTTATGTTGTTAATGTGGATGGTTTCAGTATAAATACAGTAATGTTATGTTGTTAATGTGGATGGTTTCAGTATAAATACAGTAATGTTATGTTGTTAATGTGGATGGTTTCAGTATAAATACAGTAATGTTATGTAGTTAATGTGGATGGTTTCAGTATAAATACGGTAATGTTATGTTGTTAATGTGGATGGTTTCAGTATAAATACAGTAATGTTATGTTGTTAATGTGGATGGTTTCAGTATAAATACAGTAATGTTATGTTGTTAATGTGGATGGTTTCAGTATAAATACAGTAATGTTATGTTGTTAATGTGGATGGTTTCAGTATAAATACAGTAATGTTATGTGTGTATGTGGATGGTTTCAGTATAAATACAGGATGTCAATGTGGATGGTTTCAGTATAAATACTAATGTATGTAGTTAATCTGTATCAATACAGTATTGTTCTGTTGTTAATGTGGATGGTTTCAGTATAAATACAGTAATGTTATGTTGTTAATGTGGATGGTTTCAGTATAAATACAGTAATGTTATGTTGTTAATGTGGAAGGTTTCAGTATAAATACAGTAATGTTATGTTGTTAATGTTGAAGGTTTCAGTATAAATACAGTAGTGTTCTATGTTGTTAATGTTGAAGGTTTCAGTATAAATACAGTAGTGTTCTGTTGTTGTTAATGTTGAAGGTTTCAGTATAAATACAGTAGTGTTCTGATGTTGTTAATGTGGATTGGTTTCAGTATAAATACAGTAATGTTATTGTAGTTAATGTGGATGGTTTCCAGTATAAATACTGTAATGTTATGTTGTTAATGTGGATGGTTTCAGTATAAATACAGTAATGTTATTGTTGTTAATGTGGATGGGTTTCAGTATAAAATACAGTAATGTTCATGTTGTCAAATGTGGATGGTTTCAGTATAAATACAGTAATGTTATGTAGTTAATGTGGATGGTTTCAGTATAAATACGGTAATGTTATGTTGTTAATGTGGATGGTTTCAGTATAAATACAGTAATGTTCTGTTGTTGTTAATGTGGATGGTTTCAGTATAAATACAGTAATGTTTTGTTGTTAATGTGATGGTTTCAGTATAAATACAGTAATGTTATGTTGTTAATGTGGATGGTTTCAGTATAAAATACAGTAATGTTATTGTTGTTAATGTGGATGGTTTCAGTATAAATACAGTAATGTTATGTTGTTAATGTGGATGGTTTCAGTATAAATACAGTAATGTTATGTTGTTTAATGTGGATGGTTTCAGTATAAATACAGTAATGTTTATGTTGTTAATGTGGATGGTTTCAGTATAAAATACAGTAATGTTTATGTTGTTAATGTGGATGGTTTCAGTATAAATACAGTAATGTTATGTTAGTATAATGTGGATGGTTTCAGTATAAAATACAGTAATGTTATGTTTTAATGTGGATGGTTTCAGTATAAATACAGTAATGTTATTGTTGTGGATGGTTTCAGTATAAATACAGTAATGTTATGTTAGTTAATGTGGATGGTTTTCAGTATAAATACAGTAATGTTATGTTGTTAATGTGGATGGTTTCAGTATAAATACAGTAATGTTATGTTGTTAATGTGGATGGTTTCAGTATAAATACAGTAATGTTATGTTGTTAATGTGGATGGTTTCAGTATAAATACAGTAATGTTTTTTGTAGTTAATGTGGATGGTTTTCAGTATAAATACAGTAATGTTATGTTGTTAATGTGGATGGTTTCAGTATAAATACAGTAATGTTATGTTGTTAATGTGGATGGTTTCAGTATAAATACAGTAATGTTATGTAGGTAGTTAATGTGGATGGATTTTTCAGTTATAAATACAGTAATGTTAATGTTGTTAATGTGGATGGTTTCAGTATAAATACAGTAATGTTATGTGTGGATGGTTCTTCAGTTAATGAGTTGATGGTTTCAGTATAAATACAGTAATGTTATGTTGTTGTCAATGTGGATGGTTTCAGTATAAATACAGTAATGATTATGTAGTTAATGTGGATGGTTTCAGTATAAATACAGTAATGTTATGTAGGTTAATGTGGATGGTTTCAGTATAAATACAGTAATGATTATGTAGTTGTTAATGTGGATGGTTTCAGTATAAATACAGTAATGTTATTGTTGTTAATGTGGATGGTTTTCAGTATAAATACAGTAATGTTCAATGTTGTTAATGTGGATGGTTTCAGTGATAAATACAGTAAATGTTATGTTGTTAATGTGGATGGTTTTTCAGTATAAATACAGTAATGTTCTGGTTGATAATGTGGATGTTTCAGTTGTTAATGTGGAATGGTTTCAGTATAAATACAGTAATGTTATGTTGTTAATGTTGATGGTTTTCAGTATAAATACAGTAATGTTCTGTTGTTGTTAATGTGGATGGTTTCAGTATAAATACAGTAATGTTATGTTGTTAATGTGGATGGTTTCAGTATAAATACAGTAATGTTTTTGTTAGTAAAAATGTCTTTGATGGTTTTCAGTATAAATACAGTTAATGTTATGTTGTTAATGTGGATGGTTCATCAGTATAAATACAGTAATGTTCGTGTTGTCAATGTGTATGGTTTCAGTATAAATACAGTATGTTAATGTTAATGTGGAAGGTTAACAGTATCAAATACAGTAAGAATTTGTGTTAATGATGGATCGGTTTCAGTATAAATACAGTAATGTTATGTTGTTAATGTGTTTGATGGTTTCAGTATAAATACAGTAATTTGATTCTGTATGTCAATGTGGATGGTTTCAGTATAAATACAGTAATGTTATTTTATAATGTGTGGATGGTTTCAGTAATAAATACAGTAATGTATACTGCTTGATCAATTTATGTTTCAGTATAAATCCAGTAAATGTTAAGTAAGTTAAAGTGGATTTCAGTAATCAAATACAGTAATGTTCTGTTAATGTTGTTCAATTTGTTGATGGTTTCAGTATAAAGTACATGTTGGTAAGTGTTCTGTTGTTTGTTAATGTGGATGGTTTCAGTATAAATACAGTAATAAATGTTATGTATGTAATGTTGGAATGGGTTTCAGTAATAAATACAGTAATGTATGTTCTAGAATGTGGATGTTGTAAATAATGTTTTGAAGGTTTCAGTATAAATACAGTAATTTCTGTTGTTGTTAATGTGGAAGGTTTCAGTATAAAATACATGTATGATGTTAATGTGGATGGTTTCAGTAGTTAATGTTTGGTTAATGTGGATGGTTTCAGTAAATAACGTTCTGTTGTAATGTATAAATACTGTAGATGTGTGTTAATGTGGTTTCAGTATAAATACAGTAATATTATGTTGTTAATGTGGATGGTTTCAGTATAAAATACAGTAATGTTTATGTTGTTAATGTGGATGGTTTTTTCAGTATAAATACAGTAATGTTTATTGTTGTTAATGTGGATGTTTCAGTATAAATACAGTCAGTAAATGTTATGTTGTTAATGTGGATGGTTTCAGTATAAATACAGTAATGTTATGTTGTTAATGTGATGAAGGTTTCAGTATAAATACAGTAATGTTATGTTGTTAATGTGGAATGGTTTCAGTATAAATACAGTAATGTTGTGTTGTTAATGTGGATGGTTTCAGTATAAATACAGTAATGTTATGTTTTAATGAGGATGGTTTGTTTTCATACAGTATTGTTGTTGTTAATGTGAGAATGGTTTCAGTATAAATACAGTATGATATGTTGTTAATGTGATGGTTCAGTATAAATACAGTAAATGTTAAGTAAAGTGTAATGTTGGATGGTTTCAGTAAATAAATACAGTAATGTTATGTTGCTTTAATGTGGATGGTTTCAGTAAATACAGTAATGTTTGTTGATCAATGTGGATGTTTCAGTATAAATACAGAATGGCTTGTTTCAGTAATAATTACAGTAATGTTATGTTGTTAATGTGGATGGTTTCAGTATAAATACAGTAATGTATTTATGTTGTTAATGTGGATGGTTTCAGTATAAATACAGTAATGTTCTGTTTGTTAATGTAAATGATGTAGTTAATATGGATGTGGATGGTTTCAGTATAAATACAGTAATGTTATGTAGTTAATGTGGATGGTTTCAGTATAAATACAGTAATGTTTTGTTGTAGTTAATGTGGATGGTTTTCAGTATAAATACAGTAATGTTATGTTGTTAATAGTGGATGGTTTCAGTATAAATACAGTAATGTTATGTTGTTAATGTGGATGGTTTCAGTATAAATACGGTAATGTTCTTGTTAATGTGGGATGGTTTCAGTATAAATACGGTAATGTTATGTTGTTAATGTGGATGGTTTCAGTATAAATACAGTAATGTTTTGTTGTTGTTAATGTGGATGGTTTCAGTATAAATACAGTAATGTTATGTTGTTAATTGTGGATGGTTTCAAGTAATAAATACAGTAATGTTATGTTGTTAATGTGGATGGTTTCAGTAATAAATACAGTATGGTTTGTTATGTTGTTGTTAATGTGGCATGGTTTCAGTATAAATACAGTAATGTTTGTTGTTGTTAATGTGGAAGGTTTCAGTATAAATACAGTAGTGTTCTGTTGTTGTTAATGTTGAAGGTTTCAGTATAAATACAGTAATGTTCTGTTGTTGTTAATGTAGAAGGTTTCAGTATAAATACAGTAGTGTTCTGTTGTTGTTAATGTTGAAGGTTTCAGTATAAATACAGTAATGTTATGTTGTATTAATGTGGAAGGTCTTCAGTATAAATACAGTAATGTTATGTTGATCAATGTGGAATGGTTTCAGTATAAATTACGGTAATGTTCTGTATGTTAATGGTGGAATGGTTCAGTATAAATACAGTAATGTTCTGTATGTTAATGTGAATGTTTCAGTATAAATACTGTATGATTATTAGTTATGTGTTGTTTCAGTATAAATACGGTAATGTTTATGATGTTAATGTGGATGGTATCAGTATAAATACAGTAATGTTAGTTGTTAATGTGGGAAGGGTTCAGTATAAATACAGTAGTGTTATGTTGTTGTTAATGTTGAAGGTTTCAGTATAAATACAGTAATGTTATGTTGTCAATGTGGATGGTTTCAGTATAAATACAGTAATGTTTTGAGTTGTTAATGTGGATGGTTTCAGTATAAATACAGTAATGTTATGTTGTTAATGTGTGGATGGTTTCAGTTATAAATACAGTAATGTTTAATTGTAGTTAATGTGGATGGTTTCAGTACTATAAATGCAGTAATGTTTATGTAGTTAATGTGGATGGTTTCAGTATAAATACAGTAATGTTATGTTGTTAATGTGGATGATAGGTTTCAGTATAAAATACAGTAATGTTATGTTGTTAATTGTGGATGGTGTCAGTATAAATACAGTAATGTTATTTGTTAATGTGGATGGTTTCAGTATAAATATACAGTAATGTTATTGTTGTATTAATGTGGATGATTTTTCAGTATCAATACAGTAATGTTTATGTGTTGTTAATGTGTAAATGGTGTTCAGTATAATACTGTAATGTTAATTGTTGTTAATACAGTTAATGTGAATGTCTATGGTTTCAGTATAAATAAACAGTAATGTTATGATAGTGATAATGTGGAATGGATTTCAGTATAAATACGAGTAATGTTTAATGAGTGTTAATGTAGAAGGTTTTCAGTATAAATACAGTAATGTTTCAGTTGTTAACTGTGGTCAATGTTGAAGGTTTCAGTATAAATACAGTAATGATCAGTTGTTAGTTAATGTGGGGAAGGTTTTCAGTATAAATACAGTAGTAAAGTGTTATGTTGTTAATGTAGTGATGGTGGTTTCAGTATAAATACAGTAATGTTTTAATGTTGTTTAATGTGGAAGGTTTCAGTAAAAACCCAGTAATGTTCTGTTGTTGTTAATGTGGATTGGTTTTTCAGTATAAATACAGTAAATGTTATGTTGTTACTGTGGATGGTTTCAGTCTAAATACATAATGTTATGTAGTTAAATATGGATGGTGGTCTAGGTGTAAATACAGTTGTTATGTAGTTAATGTGGATGGTTTATTTCAGTATAAATACAGTACCTGTTCTGTTGTTGTTAATGTGGATGGTATTCAGTATAAATACAGTAATGTTATGTTGTTAATGTGGATGGTTTCAGTATAAATTACAGTAATGTAATGTTAGTTAATGTGGATGGTTTTCAGTATAAATACTGTTACTGATATGTGTAATATGGATGGTTTCGGGTATAAATACAGTAATGTATGTTGTTAATGTGGATGGTTTCAGTATAAATACAGTA
Source organism: Argopecten irradians (assembly GCF_041381155.1). NCBI lineage: Eukaryota > Metazoa > Mollusca > Bivalvia > Pectinida > Pectinidae > Argopecten > Argopecten irradians. The sequence continues at coordinate 2,523,628 of NC_091149.1, forward strand.
ATGTTTCCTGTTGTTAATGTGGATGGTTTCAGTATAAATACACAGTAATGTTATGTATGTTAATGTGGATGGTTTCAGTATAAATACAGTAATGTTATGTTGTTAATGTGGATGGTTTCAGTATAAATACAGTAATGTTTTGTTGCTAGTGTGGATGGTTTCAGTATAAATACGGTAATGTTATGTTGTTAATGTGGATGGTTTCAGTATAAATACAGTAATGTTTTGTTGTTGTTAATGTGGATGGTTTCAGTATAAATACAGTAATGTTATGTTGTTAATGTGGATGGTTTCAGTATAAATACAGTAATGTTTTGTTATTAATGTGGATGGTTTCAGTATAAATACAGTAGTGTTCTGTTGTTGTTAATGTGGAAGGTTTCAGTATAAATACAGTAGTGTTCTGTTGTTGTTAATGTTGAAGGTTTCAGTATAAATACGGTAGTGTTCTGTTGTTGTTAATGTTGAAGGTTTCAGTATAAATACAGTAGTGTTCTGTTGTTGTTAATGTGGATGGTTTCAGTATAAATACGGTATTGTTCTGTTGTTGTTAATGTTGAAGGTTTCAGTATAAATACAGTAATGTTCTGTTGTTGTTTATGTGGATGGTTTCAGTATAAATACAGTAGTGTTCTGTTGTTGTTAATGTTGAAGGTTTCAGTATAAATACAGTAATGTTATGTTGTTAATGTAGAAGGTTTCAGTATAAATACAGTAATGTTTATGTTGTATGTTAATGAGGATGGTTTCAGTATAAATACAGTAATGTTATGTTGTTGTAGAAGGTTTCAGTATAAATGTTGTACCAGTAATGTTATGTTGTTAATGTATGGATGGTTTCAGTATAAATACAGTAATGTTACTGTAGTGTTGTTTAAATGTTTCAGTATAAATACAGTAAAGTAATGAATGTTAATGTTGATGGTTTCAGTATAAATACAGTAATGTTATGTGTTGTTAATGTAGAAGGTATCAGTATAAATACAGTAATGTTATGTTGTTAATGTTGAAGGTTTCAGTATAAATACAGTAGTGTTCTGATGTTGTTAATGTTGAAGGTTTCAGTATAAATACGGTAGTGTTCTGTTGTTGTTAATGTTGAAGGTTTCAGTATAAATACGGTAGTGTTCTGTTGTTGTTAATGTTGAAGGTTTCAGTATAAATACAGTAGTGTTCTGTTGTTGTTAATGTTGAAGGTTTCAGTATAAATACAGTAGTGTTCTATGTTGTTAATGTTGAAGGTTTCAGTATAAATACGGTAGTGCTCTGTTGTTGTTAATGTGGATGGTTTCAGGGTTCTGCCCAAGCTTACTCATCATGTGTCCTCACTCTATGTGATTTACAACTATAGCTATGTATAGTCTCATAAGAAAATTTGGAGGCTGTTTACTACAGCATCAGTAACTATCTCAAAAGAGGTCCAGATTAATTGGTTACATTAATTTGTTGTTAAAGAACACTTTGAAACGGAAGTGTTATTTTGTTAGGTACAGATAACAATTTTAGCCTGTTAGCCTGAAATGGAAGTATTATTTTGTTAGGTACAGATAACAATTTTAGCCTGTTAGCCTGAAATGGAAGTGTTATTTTGTTAGGTACAGATAACAATTTTAGCCTGTTAGCCTGAAAATGGAAGTGTTATTTTGTTAGGTACAGATAACAATTTTAGCCTGTTAGCCTGAAAATGGAAAGCCTGTGTTATGTTGTTAGGTACAGATAACAATGTTAGCCTATTAGCCTGAAATGGAAAGTTTATTTTGTTAGGTACAGTACAGATAACCAATTTTAGCCTGTTAGCCAGTGTTATTTTAAACGAATTTAGGCTGTTACAGATAACAATTTTAGCCTGGTTAGCCTGAAATGGAAGTGTTATTTTGTTAGGTACAGATAACTATTTTAGCCTGTTAGCCTGAAAGTGTTATTTTGGAAGTGTTATTTTGTTAGGAACAGTACAGATAACCAATTTTTAGCCTGTTAGCCTGAAATGGAAGTGTTATTTTGTTAGGTACAGATAAACAATTTTTAGCCTGTTAGCCTGATAATGGAAGTGTTATTTTTGTTAGGTACAGATAACAATTTTAGCCTGTTAGCCCTGAAATGGAAGTGTTATTTTGTTAGGTACAGATAACAATTTTAGCCTGTTAGGCCTGAAATGGAAGTGTTATTTTGTTAGGTACAGATAACAATTTTAGCCTGTTAGCCTGAAATGGAAGTGTTATTTTGTTAGGTACAGATAACAATTTTAGCCTGTTAGCCTGAAATGGAAGTGTTATTTTGTTAGGTACAGATAACAATTTTAGCCTGTTAGCCTGAGTGTTATGGAAGTGTTATTTTGTTAGGTACAGATAACAATTTTACCGCCTGTTACTGCCTGAAAGCTGGAACAGTGTTATTTTGTTAGGTACAGATAACAATTTAGCCTGTTAGCCTGTCTACAGCTACCACAATTTGTAGCCGACCTGTAAGTCTACATCTGTACCGACCTGTAAGTCTACAGCTGTACTGACCTGTAAGTCAATTACTGATCACCTGTAAGTCTACAGCTGTTACATGATAGCTCAATGACCTTTAAGTCGTACTGAATCACCTGTAAGTCTACATCTGTACCGACCTGTAAGTCTACAGCTGTACCGACCTGTAAGTCTACATCTGTACCGACCTGTAAGTCTACAGCTGTACTGACCTGTAAGTCGAACTGATCACCTGTAAGTCTACAGCTGTACCGACCTGTAAGTCTACATCTGTACCGACCTGTAAGTCTACAGCTGTACTGACCTGTAAGTCGAACTGATCACCTGTAAGTCTACAGCTGTACTGACCTGTAAGTCGTACTGATCACCTGTAAGTCTACAGCTGTACTGACCTGTAAGTCTACAGCTGTACTGACCTGTAAGTCTACAGCTGTACCGACCTGTAAGTCTACATCTGTACCGACCTGTAAGTCTACAGCTGTACTGACCTGTAAGTCGAACTGATCACCTGTAAGTCTACAGCTGTACTGACCTGTAAGTCTACAGCTGTACCGACCTGTAAGTCTACAGCTGTACTGACCTGTAAGTCGTACTGATCACCTGTAAGTCTACAGCTGTACCGACCTGTAAGTCTACAGCTGTACCGACCTGTAAGTCTACAGCTGTACTGACCTGTAAGTCTACAGTACTGATCACCTGTAAGTCTACAGCTGTACTGACCTGTAAGTCTACAGCTGTACTGACCTGTAAGTCGTACTGATCACCTGTAAGTCTACAGCTGTACTGACCTGTAAGTATACAGCTGTACTAACCTGTAAGTCTACAGCTGTACTGACCTGTAAGTCGTACTGATCACCTGTAAATCTACAGCTGTACTGACCTGTAAGTCTACAGCTGTACTGACCTGTAAGTCTACAGCTGTACTGACCTGTAAGTCGTACTGATCACCTGTAAGTCTACAGCTGTACCGACCTGTAAGTCTACAGCTGTACCGACCTGTAAGTCTACAGCTGTACCGACCTGTAAGTCTACAGCTGTACTGACCTGTAAGTCTACAGCTGTACTGACCTGTAAGTCATACTGATCACCTGTAAGTCTACAGCTGTACTGACCTGTAAGTCGTACTGATCACCTGTAAGTCTACAGCTGTACCGACCTCTGTAAGTCTACAGCTGTACCGACCTGTAAGTCCTACAGCTTGTACTGATGACCTGTAAGTTACAGCTGATCCTCTGTAAGTCTACAGCTGTACCGACCCTGTAAGTCTACCGCTGACCACCTGTAAGTCTACAGCTGTACCGGACCTCTGTAAGTCGTACTGATCACCTGTAAGTCTACAGCTGTACTGACCTGTAAGTCGTACTGATCACCTGTAAGTCTACAGCTGTACCGACCTGTAAGTCTACAGCTGTACTGACCTGTAAGTCTACAGCTGTACCGACCTGTAAGTCTACAGCTGTACTGACCTGTAAGTCGTACTGATCACCTGTAAGTCTACAGCTGTACTGACCTGTAAGTCGTACTGATCACCTGTAAGTCTACAGCTGTACCGACCTGTAAGTCTACAGCTGTACCGACCTGTAAGTCTACAGCTGTACTGACCTCTGTAAGTCTACAGCTGTACCGACCTCTGTAAGTCTACAGCTGTACTGACCTCTGTAAGTCTACAGCTGTACCGACCTCTGTAAGTCTACAGCTGTACTGACCTCTGTAAGTCTACAGCTGTACCGACCTGTAAGTCTACAGCTGTACCGACCTCTGTAAGTCTACAGCTGTACTGACCTGTAAGTCTACAGCTGTACTGACCTGTAAGTCGTACTGATCACCTGTAAGTCTACAGCTGTACTGACCTGTAAGTCGTACTGATCACCTGTAAGTCTACAGCTGTACTGATCACCTGTAAGTCTACAGCTGTACCGACCTGTAAGTCTACAGCTGTACTGACCTGTAAGTCGTACTGATCACCTGTAAGTCTACAGCTGTACTGACCTGTAAGTCGTACTGATCACCTGTAAGTCTACAGCTGTACCGACCTGTAAGTCTACAGCTGTACCGACCTGTAAGTCGTACTGATCACCTGTAAGTCTACAGCTGTACCGACCTGTAAGTCGTACTGATCACCTGTAAGTCTACAGCTGTACTGACCTGTAAGTCGTACTGATCACCTGTAAGTCTACAGCTGTATTGACCTGTAAGTCTACAGCTGTACCGACCTGTAAGTCTACTGATCGACCTGTAAGTCTACAGCTGTACCGACCTGTAAGTCGTACTGATCACCTGTAAGTCTACAGCTGTACCGACCTGTAAGTCTACAGCTGTACCGACCTGTAAGTCGTACTGATCACCTGTAAGTCTACAGCTGTACGGACCTGTATGGTCTTACTGAGTAAATTGTAAATCTATACAGCTACCTGTAGTAGTTGTACCGACGCTGTAAGTCGTACTGATCACCTGTAAATCTACTGCTGTATTATTGTTTTGAGATAGAGCTGATGATGCTCCCATCTCGTCTATAACCAATGGTTTACAAAATATTTCGGTTTATTACATTACTTAATATATACTTATAGTCAGCTGTACTGTATGTTAATCAAGTTGTTTTGTTTTGGAGGTTATAACACTGATAATTTTACAACAAATGCTTTCCCATCCTACCTATCTTTCAACATCTTTGAATTTAGAGTAATCGGACCCTTACAAACTAGCGGAATTTAAACGCCCCTCATTGGCCAACACACTCCTTTTACAGTGAAGATGCTGATAACAAGTGTTCCAGATCGGATTTGAATTCTGGGCAGGTCAGCTGAGGCAAATTGGGCATGTTTATTCGCGATCATAAAATATGTAGTAAGGCATTTTTTTTTACGACTTGCTAATATCAGAATCTACTGTACCTGTATATTAGTGCTATTACGATAAGTCCGTAAGTCTAACAGCTGTAATGACATGTATGGCATCTAGTAGTCTTTGGGATCACCCTGTTAAGTCATCACAGCTGTACCAAAACATAGAACTTTAAGTCTACTCAGCTGTGCCGACCTGTAATGATTCTTACACTGTATTTTGTTTATCTGGATGTTCATCATATCTGCTTTAGTTTCAGTACTGTAGTTCACTTTGTACTCTCATGGTTGATTCCTGTAAGTCCAACTTCTATAACATCTTACACTGTAATTTGACCTGTAAAATGCGTACTGTCCATTTGAAAAGTCCTGTAAGTCTACCAGCATCGTAACATTTACCAAATATGTATTTCTGATTGCCACAATTTGTCTCTGTAAGTCTATCAGCTGGTTTCCATTTTGTTCTCAGGATTGTTTGTTATATCATGAGCTGTAATCTGATTAACAGAATGTGTAAAAGAGTCGAAACAAAATTCTTTCCTGTAAATTCTACAGCTGTACCGACCTGTAAATGTTGACAGCAATGTATTCGACCTTGTAAAGCTCTCTGTAATCTCACCATCCACTCTGGTAGATTATACCTACAAATCTCTCTGACATAAAAAGTTATCAGTATTAAACACAATAGACACTTTGATGAATGATATCATGCACTTATAATTACTAAATTGAAATTAAAAACACAATATACAAATAGGGTTAAAAAGTTGCGATGTTACATAATTAGATACTTGACAAACAATTATAATTGACTTCAAAAATAGTTCTTTGATATATAGTAGTGTATATTATAAAACTAGGAAAATTGTGTAACCTCATACTTAAATCACTAATCTCCCACACAATAAAATAAAGGCTGGTTTGTGAGGTGTTCAAATGTGAAAGCTAGCCATGGACATCAGGTGTCCTCTGAATCAAGATTTGTCATCATGGAGTAGAAGGTATATCTACACAATTAAAAAGAAATCAAAATTTCTGACACGATTGGACCCATTATTCAAAAGTTTTATTCTCAATGTTAATTATTCGAGAAGAATTACATTGTCTCTGGATAAATACGTTGAGATACTGCATGAAATATGTATTTTACACTCGATGGAACGTGAAAACTACGGCTTATCAGTAATCTTTTTGTTCAAATTAAGTTTGAATAAATGTGCAGGATTAAATGGGAAATCGATGAATCTGATATATCTCGGTGTATTTTCATGAATGTTGTGCTTCTTGACTTAACGAAGCCTATGTCTCAAGCTCAAAACCTAGCCATAAATTGCATAATAATAACAAATTTGTCAGATTCCCATCCCACCTTCTTTTAACGGTGCAGAGAATGATAATAGACGATCATAATGGCCGCCCCTCAATTGGCAAAATCCTTTTACAGTGAAGATGTGCATAATTTCTACCTGAACAGGATACCTCTAACTTTTTAGAGTGATAGACTAAAGGGAATGGAGTGGTTTAAGATTGCCACCTGGACAACAGTATTAGTGACTGGTTTATTGCCTACATGACTCCGCCCCTATCCCCCCTCTCTTCCCCTTTATACCCAGAACCCAGCCCCATTTATAAGCCCCACACAAACTAAGATAATGTCATCAAACTAATAATGTCATTGATGTATACCAGGGGTATGTAAAATAAGGTCATGAATTTATAATATTTGTGTGCAAAGTGATGATGTCAGCAATATATGTGTGCAAAGTGATGATGTCATTAATGTATGTGAACAAGGTGATGATGTCATTAATGTATGTGTACAAGGTGATGATGTCAATAATGTATGTGTAAAAAGTGATGAGTTCATTAATATTTGTGTACAACGTAGTGGTGTCATTAAAGTATGTGCACAAGGTGATGGTGTCATTAAAGTATGTGTACAAGGTGATAATGTCATTAATATATGTGCACAAGGTGATGATGTCATTAAAGTATGTGCACAAGGTGATGATGTCATTAATATATTTGTACTTGTTTTACAGGTGTTTTACACCAGTTAAATGAGAGTCGTACACAGCTAGAAGAACTCTGGGCAGCGCGTAAAATGAAACTTGATTTATGTCTGCAGCTACGCTTGTTTGAGCGAGATTCATTGGAGGTAAGCAATTGTGATTCACTAATTCTTATACGTCTTAAAATTCATCTATTATTATTTTTAAAGTATGTCAATGAATTTCTGAATATTTCATTGGTGTTTTGTATTTGCTTATTTCAGTGAAAACAAATATAGCAAAGATAGGCCTCCTGTGATGTTTCACTGCTATACAGTATAATGTCTTAAGTTAAATATCTTCACTCTAACAAAAGTAACTATCCTAAAGTAACCATTGCTGGTAATCAAGCCTAAGATAACTGACTATGAGGTAGCCACTAGCTACTACACTTCCTCCACAAAATCATTGTTTAATATTATATTGACCCAGAATTATTTAAATATTGGTTAATGAAATGAATTATTTACATTAGTTATCTGCCCTTGTATTATGTGTCCTCATTTATGAGTTATCTGCCCTTGTATCAGGTATCCAAATATATGAATTATCTGCCCTTGTATTACATGAATTGTATTCTCATGAATTATCTGCCCTTGTATCAGGTATCCTAATATATGAGTTATCTGCCCTTGTATTACATGTCCTCATGAGTTATCTGCCCTTGTATCAGGTATCCCAATATATGAGTTATCTGCCCTTGTATTACATGTCCTCATGAGTTATCTGCCCTTGAAATAGGTGTCCTCACAGCTGGAGTTATGGGCGGAGGAACTACAGCACCAGGAGTTGGTGTCGGACGGTAGTAAGGCAGAACAACTCCTTCAGCTCCATAATGAGAGTGTACTACACATGCAGAACTGTACCTATGAAGTACTACAGCGAGGCCAGGAGCTGTGTCAGGTCAGAATTATTTCCCTTTATCAACCCATTATTGGTTTGATGTTGTTGGTTTAATGTCCTATTAACAGCCAGGTCCATTTAAAGATGTGCCAGGTTTGTTGGTAGAGGAAAGCTTGAGTACCGGGAGAAAAACCACCAACCAGCGGTCAGTACCTGACAACTTCCTCGCATTGGATTCATACTCACAACCTAAAAGTGTAGAGCTTATGGTAATATGTCTGAAAATTTTAACCACTCAGCCACCGCAGCCCCTGCAGGGTCTGGATGGATAAGTGGTTAAGGTGTCCTGACACATTTGCTACTATTTGAAACCCTTATTGGGAAGTTACTTTATGCTTAACATAGGTTGGTTGCTCTTCTTTAGGTACTCTGTCTCTATCCGATTTTGTAAATCTGGAACAATATTAAATCTGTATTAGGAAGTAAAAATGAAGAGTTTTATCAATATGATTATTGACATATAGGATAAAAATAGGCAGAGGTAGTTTTTGTCAATCTGAGCTTTATGAATCATACCATTGGAAGACTATACCACAAAATTTATCATTTAGTTAGATTTCATTGTTAAATTATTATGATGTTTGAAAGATGTAATCTCAATACTATACATTTGTCTTTTATCCTTTTTGTTAATAAACACTGATAAAATATCATATCGCAATCTCACACATCTTGGTTAACAAAGATGTGTCAAACCTTATGTCTCCACCAAGGGAGATCATATGTTTCATCTCATTGATATGTAATGTTAAAAAATTTATCAAGTGTTGCATTAGAACCTTTGTATGAAAGCTTTAGAGTTCATATGTATAATCAAACAAAAAAATTATGTTTGTCAACTTTTATCCTCGTAGATGTTTGAAAACTCAGGCGTACAGTTAATGGCTGACACACAGTATGATGCATCATCAAGGATACAAGCATTACTTGAGTACCTCCACGAACGCGAGATGGATCTGGAGACAATCGCTGAAACAAAACGTCAGCGATTGGAACAATGTGTTCAGCTCCGTAACTTTGAAATTGAAGCTCGACAGGTATGACTTTAGATTTCCTTTAAGTAAGAATATTTTGTCTATCCCAAGTTTTCTAATACAATAGCAATTCATTCTGAAATGCACCTTGAAATCAAGTTTAATGTTTAAGCTTTAGACAATTTTTCTCAAAAATGAAAGACAAATTTTTCTAGGGGTTTTATTTTCTTCTTTTTAAATCATCTGTATTACGCATTGATAAATATTGTATATGAGGTTAACTGTTACAGTATACTTACCATAGGATAATAATGTCATGTGAACCACTGAAAGATAACTCCATGTAGCTGATGTATTGGATTTAAAATATAAAATTGATGTTTGAATTTCTTTACCTAGGTAATATACTGGATTGAGAACGGAAAGTCAATGTTGATTAGCTGTTTCATGTGTCCGAACTCTCTGATCGAGGCCGAACAACTTCGCAAGGAACATGATCAATTCATGCTGGCAATCGAGGTAAGTCTAATTTCACATAATTTAAGCATAAATATTTTTATTTTTGCATATTAAAGATAAATTTTTTTAAACATTTCTACAAATTTATTACAAGATATAAATTGAGGTGTTTTCTTTGTTTTACTTGATTAAGATGGCATTTCAAAAACTTTGACTTTAAGTTTGACTTTGAGTTATAATCTTGTTATTTAACCAGAAAACTAACATCAGTATGGGACAAGTGACTGGGCGAGCTGAGAACATGATACAGGCTAGTCACTATAACTCTGACCTGGTACGGGCCATCGCCGAGAATGTCACATTCACGTGGCAGCAGCTGATGTACCATACAGAGGAGCGGTACAAACTCGTCATGGCTTCCATGAACTGGTACAAGACTGCTGAACAGGTAATCATTTGTAACATATGTGCCATTCAACTCTATTATGTGAAAAAGAACATTTTGGTAACCTTGATAACTACAGTAAAGGGAAAGGCCCTTAACATTTTACTGGTAACAATATTGGAAGAGATTTTTTGCATAAACAAGCATTCACTGAAGGCGAGAGTGATTTATATTTCAATGTTGTTTAAATGGATAAGTTTGTACCTGATTTTACAGGTGTGGTCTGTGCTGGAGTCACTGGACCGTGACTACAAACGAGATGAGGACTGGTGTAATACGGAACGTGCCAATTCCGGGGACAAGGCAAATTATCTGGTCCAGCTCATCAACAAACATAACGAGCAGAAGGAGGCTTTTCTAAAGGTCAAGTAGTTCAGGCCTCAGGGGAGGGAATTCATACCTCAGGGGAGGTAATTCATACCTCAGGGGAGGTAGTTCACCCCTCAAGGGAAGTAGTTCGGGCCTCAGGGATGGTAATTCATACCTCTTGGGAGGTAGTTCGGGCCTCAGGGGAGGAAGTTCGGGCCTCAGGGGAGGTAATTCATATCTCAGGGGAGGTAATCCATTCCTCAGGGGAGGTAATTCATACCTTAGGGGAGGTAATTCATACCTCTGGGGAAGTAGTTCAGGCCTCAGGGGAGGTAATTCATACCTCAGGGGAGGTAATTCATACCTCATGAGAGGTAATTCATACCTCATGAGAGGTAATTCATACCTCAGGGGAGGTAATTCATACCTCATGAGAGGTAGTTCAGGCCTCAGGGGAAGTAGTTCGGGCCTCAGGGGAATTAATTCATACCAAGCATCACTGACATCAGGGGAAGAATTTTAGATGAAGTATTTACTTACGAAAGAAAGTTTGGTCACAGCTAGTTTTTTCCCCTGTAGAGCTGGCATTTCAGGATCAGTTTGTTATGGGAATGTGGCCTCCAGGAATTATCCTGTTTGGGGTTGTGAGTGTCTTGTAGAAGGAGACTTGTATTGTCTAAGGATGTGGTACTATTAAATGTAGATCGGCCTCTCGTTTAAGTGTACATTTTAAACTTTCTATTATTTTAGGCCTGTACATTGGCTAGAAGAACTGCTGAGAGCTTCCTTAAATATGTCAACAGAAACCTTCACACATTTGGTACACATCACAAATTCCGGAGCCCTGAAAAACATGTCAAAGGTGAGTGCAAAGGGGTCAAAGTTGACCTGACAGGGGTCAAAGTCAACCCGACAGGGGTCAGAGTCAACCTGACAGGGGTCAAAGTCAACCTGACAGGGGTCAAGGTCACCGGGCAATTAACTGAAAGTTTATTTTTTCTTTTTTTACAGCATTAGGCATTAAATTTGAATTATTTGTTTTATGTCCACGTGTTATGCTTTATACATGTATTTGTCCATCCCTAATAAGATGTATGTTCCCTGGCCAACTAGGTTTGGTACATTTCTGTTAAAGATTCATACAGAACAAAGCAAACCTCAGACTCATGTACAAAAAGATTTGGAGTAGGCAAAGTTTTGAAGAGAAAGCAATATTTTAATTTTGTCCCAAATTATTGTCAAAATTCAAGTGAATGTTCTGATTCAATGAAGCAAGACAAAAACTGTAGTACTTTAATTATGGCACCCTTTATCTATTGGAATAATCTTGGAAAATATTGCCAAAAATGAAGCTCTTGAAGAAAACATTTAATACAATGCTTTAATGATGTCACTAATTTCTTGTAACCATAGCAACCTTGGACCAACTGCTGCAGCAGGAGAATGTGGTTATAGAATACTGGACGGTAAAGAAACGGAAACTCGAGCAGTGCCATCAGTACGTCCTGTTCGAACAGAGTGCCAGACAGGTTTGTAACAAGCATTTTGATTGGTTAAAACTTGTGTTATTGCTTCATATTTTAAAACATTTAATGAAACAGAATTATATATTTTCATCCAGTTTATGAATTGATATTTATTTGTTGTCTGTATAGGCTCTGGATTGGATCAGAGACTTTGGAGAGGCTTTCCTGTCTACACATACACAGGTTGGGGCCAACCAAGGGGAAACTGAGGCACTGCTGAAGGAATACTACGAGTTTAGAAATAGAGCTAAGGTACTGGGCTGTAACCTAATGGGTTATCCACCAATGATACAGAGCGTTATTGTTGGTGACTGCTATTGACTTTGATTATTGTAACTTAATTCACATTTCCCTGCTGGACAACTTTTTCACAGAGATTTGATTTCACGATCTAGATGTATATATATTTTTTGCAGCAAATAATTTTCCCAATTTCTTATCACCTGCGAAATATGTTATGTGAAAGTTAATCACATGTGAAAATATGTTGGAAAACAGTAATGTATTGTTGATCAATTTAATGCTATATTGATAAAATGGATGAAAGTTTACAAATTAAGTCGAGTTTTTACATCCCCTGCTTTGTAAACCATACAAATTGTAACTGTGATCCTTCTGTTTACTCAGGAAACCAAAGAGAGTGTCAAACTTCTGCTGTCCCTCGCTAATGGGTTCGTTGCTAAGGGCAACATACATGCTACCAGTATTATGCAGTGGTGCGCTGCAGTAGACAAACGTTATGAAGACTTCGCCACTCGCATGACGAAGTATAAACAGAAATTGGAGACAACCCTCGGAGTCCAGGAAGAGGTTTGTAGCTTGGCAAATCTGAGTGAAGTTAAAAATTCTGATTTAACATAAACTATTTCATTTTACTCATAAAGTGAAACATATCAAATTGCTGGTTTTATGATATGAAGTTTAGATTGAAATATATCTTCTATTTATATTCAAAACGTACAATGAAGGAATGAAATGTGTGTTTAATTCTGTAAGAATTTTCTTACATAAAAAAGTCTGATCAACATCCTTCTTACTCTGAAAAAATGACAGAAAGAAGAACAGAAGGAGAAAGAAGAACAAAGACACAGTGATTCGTCTATAGAGGAGAAAGTACTTCATCAGACACCGAAGGAACTTACGGAGGAGAAACGGCGCTCAGCTCGCAGACGAGAGTAAGGACCTATAAATAGTAACACTCATTTCAAAAACATTTCTGTGGTATTTGATTTTGGTCTCAATAATTCTTGAGTAATATGATTGGAAGTGTTTGGTTATCTTATCTGAGTCTAAGTTGACCTATTATGATCACAACTGACTGGGTGCTTAATATGTCCCTCTACCTCTTGGGCATGAGTTCAAAATTTATATGTGACAGTTACTTGATACTGAATGTAAATTAAAGGGTTTTCTCAGGGTACTCTGGTTTTCTCCTACCTTAAACATATCACAGACTTTATTGATATTTACTGTGAACTCTAACAGAGTTATCTGCCCTTGTTAATAGATGTGTCTTGTTATATCTTGTGACATTGAAATATTTTGACAAGGACAGATAACTGTTATATGCAAAGACAGAATAGACAGTAAAACAACTATAAACAAACATTTTAATCATGGTCTTGCATTGTTTAGTAATGTAAATATTTTCAACTTCTAAATGACAAGAAATGTTAATGTTTATTTTTGCTACTCAGTAGTAAGTACATATGTCAAATATCTTCAAATATCTTCTCTGTCTTTTTAAAGCCCGGAAAATAAAGTTGTAAGGTGAGAATGAACAGGATACTTGATAATATTGTGTTTGATTGGTTTGTGTAGGTTTATCATGGCTGAGCTACTCCAGACAGAGAGAACTTACGTGAAGGATCTGGAGATTTGTATCAAGGTGGGTCTGGTGTGTTGTATCAATATAACAAAGTAAAAAAATAGACGTAGTCATGTAGGTGATAAACCAGTAAAAAGTAAAAAAAAAATGTCTATTAATGAATAATAATGCTGATGTTGATAATGAGATACAGTGTTAATATTGATTGTTTGCAGTGCTACCAGAATGAAATGATGATCAACACAAATAATGTCCCCCTCGGCATTGTGGGAAAATACAAAGTCATCTTCTGCAACATTGAGGAGATCCACGACTTCCACAACAGGTATTTACACTGATACCAATTGCAAAATTGATTATATCCAAAGTGATACTGTCAGAATATGCTTCATGTTACACTAGTGACACGAAATATTCATAGGGCAGACTCGCTACTGTAAACGGGGTATATTTTTTTTAGATTATATATATATATAGTGTAATATTTCACATTATCGTTATTTTCAACATATCCACAAATACATCCATTCACAATCGATGATTCGTAAAGACAATAGTGCAATCATATATAGGTTTTTACGATAATTCGCGTAACATTTGTATTCACTGTCTCGCAAACTTTTGTTTACAGTATACAGTAGTCGAATTATGAGATAAGTGTATTATCAGCATAGTTTGTAATGTGTTGCAGCAAATTTAGTATCTTGAAGATATTAAAACAATTTTGTAATGACAATGTTAATTTCATTAATTGTGAAATACTGAATTGTGGGTGTATTGATGTATGTTTCAATAACACTGTGAATGATGTTTGTATGACAGAATCTTTCTGAAGGAGTTAGAGAAATATGAAACAATACCTGAAGATGTTGGCCATTGTTTTGTTACGTGGGTAAGTTTGAAGTGAAAACATCAGACAACAATCAATAATCATAATGCAAGTAAAAACGATTTACGTGTATGTGAATATCATCAATGGAATTAGATTTCTGAAATCATTAAACATAGATTATAAATATGGTAAAAAATGTAGCAGATGAAATGAAGCGTTTCTTGACATTTGAGGAAATTGTTTTTACCATTGCTTCACTAGATCACTTGGGGGTAGATAGAAACGAAAAAACTATTCCATGAATGATTTTGTCATATTGACAGCAATAAAGAAACTTAGAAAAAATTAACAAAATTATCTTTTCAGGCGGCCAAGTTCTCGATTTATGTAACATATTGTAAGAACAAGCCCGACTCTAATCAACTCCTGGTGGAACACGCCGGCTCCTTTTTCGAAGTAAGTGATTATAAAGGACTTTGGTAGACAGAAGTAAGTGATTATAGAAGACTTTGGTAGAAAGACTTTGGTAGACAGAAGTAAGTGATTATATAAGACTTTGGTAGACAGAAGTAAAGTGATTATAGAAGACTTTGGTAGACAGAGGTAAGTGATTATAGAAGACTTTGGTAGACAGAAGTAAGTGATTATAGAAGACTTTGGTAACAGAAGTAAGTGATTATAGAAGACTTTGGTAGACAGAAGTAAGTAAAGAGTAGAGTGATTATAGAAGACTTTGGTAGACAGAAGTAAAGTGATTATAGAAGACTTTGGGACAGAAGTAAGTTATAGAAGACTTTGGTAGACAGAAGTAAGTGATTATAGAAGACTTTGGTAGACAGAAGTAAGTGATTATAGAAGACTTTGGTAGACAGTAAGTATTAAGTGATTATAGAAGACTTTGGTAGACAGAAGTAAGTGATTATAGAAGACTTTGGTAGACACAGAAGTGTAGAAGACTTTGGTAGACAGAAGTTGATTATAGAAGACTTTGGTAGACAGAAGTAAGTGATTATAGAAGACTTTGGTAGACAGAAGTAAGTGATTATAGAAGATGGTAGACAGAAGTAAGTGATTATAGAAGACTTTGGTAGACAGAAGTAAGTGATTATAGAAGACTTTGGTAGACAGAAGTAAGTGATTATAGAAGACTTTGGTAGACAGAAGTAAGTGATTATAGAGGACTTTGGTAGACAGAAGTAAGTGATTATAGAAGACTTTGGTAGACAGAAGTAAGTGATTATAGAAGACTTTGGTAGACAGAAGTAAGTGATTATAGAAGACTTTGGTAGACAGAAGTAAGTGATTATAGAAGACTTTGGTAGACAGAAGTAAGTGATTATAGAAGACTTTGGTAGACAGAAGTAAGTGATTATAGAAGACTTTGGTAGACAGAAGTAAGTGATTATAGAAGACTTTGGTAGACAGAAGTAAGTGATTATAGAAGACTTTGGTAGACAGAAGTAAGTGATTATAGAAGACTTTGGTAGACTGATTATAAAGGTAGACAGAAGTAAGAAGACTTTGGTAACAGAAGTAAGTGATTATAGAAGACTTTGGTAGACAGAAGTAAGTGATTATACAAGACTTTGGTAGACAGAAGTAAGTGATTATAGAAGACTTTGGTAGACAGAAGTAAGTGATTATAGAAGACTTTGGTAGACAGAAGTAAGTGATTATAGAAGACTTTGGTAGACAGAAGTAAGTGATTATAGAAGACTTTGGTAGACAGAAGTAAGTGATTATAGAAGACTTTTGGTAGACAGAAGATTAAGTGATTATAGAAGTAAGGACTTAAGGACTTTGGGTAGACAGAAGTAAGTGATTATAGAAGACTTTGGTAGACAGAAGTAAAGTGATTATAGAAGGACTTTGGTAGACAGAAGTAAGTGATTATAGAAGACTTGGTAGACAGGAAGTAGTGATTATAGAAGAGTAAGTAAGTGATTATAGAAGACTTTGGTAACAGAATAAGTGATTATAGACTTTGTAGACAAAGTAAGGATTATGGTAGACAGAAGTAAGTGATTATAGAAGACTTTGGTAGACAGAAGTAAGTGATTATAGAAGACTTTGGTAGACAGAAGTAAGTGATTATAGAAGACTTTGGTAGACAGAAGTAAGTGATTATAGAAGACTTTGGTAGACAGAAGTAAGTGATTATAGAAGACTTTGGTAGACAGAAGTAAGTGATTATAGAAGACTTTGGTAGACAGAAGTAAGTGATTATAGAAGAGACAGAAGTAAGTGATTATAGAAGACTTTGGTAGACAGAAGTAAGTGATTTATAGAGGACTTTGGTAGACAGAAGTAAGTGATTATATAGAAGACTTTGGTAGACAGAAGTAAGTGATTATACAAGACTTTGGTAGACAGAAGTAAGTGATTATATAAAGACTTTGGTAGACAGAAGTAAGTGATTATAGAAGACTTTGGTAGACAGAAGTAAGTGATTATAGAAGACTTTGGTAGACAGAAGTAAGTGATTATAAAGACTTTGGTAGACAGAAGTAAGTCATTATAGAAGACTTTGGTACATAGAAGACTTTGGTAGACAGAAGTAAGTGATTATAGAAGACTTTGGTAGACAGAAGTAAGTGATTATAGAGGACTTTGGTAGACAGAAGTAAGTGATTATAGAAGACTTTGGTAGACAGAAGTAAGTGATTATAGAAGACTTTGGTAGACAGAAGTAAGTGATTATAGAAGACTTTGGTAGACAGAAGTAAGTGATTATAGAAGACTTTGGTAGACAGAAGTAAGTGATTATAGAAGACTTTGGTAGACAGAAGTAAGTGATTATAGAAGACTTTGGTAGACAGAAGTAAGTGATTATAGAAGACTTTGGTAGACAGAAGTAAGTGATTATAGAAGACTTTGGTAGACAGAAGTAAGTGATTATAGAAGACTTTGGTAGACAGAAGTAAGTGATTATAGAAGACTTTGGTAGACAGAAGTAAGTGATTATAGAAGACTTTGGTAGACAGAAGTAAGTGATTATAGAAGACTTTGGTAGACAGAAGTAAGTGATTATAGAAGACTTTGGTAGACAGAAGTAAGTGATTATAGAAGACTTTGGTAGACAGAAGTAAGTGATTATAGAAGACTTTGGTAGACAGAAGTAAGTGATTATAGAAGACTTTGGTAGACAGAAGTAAGTGATTATAGAAGACTTTGGTAGACAGAAGTAAGTGATTATAGAAGACTTTGGTAGACAGAAGTAAGTGATTATAGAAGACTTTGGTAGACAGAAGTAAGTGATTATAGAAGACTTTGGTAGACAGAAGTAAGTGATTATAGAAGACTTTGGTAGACAGAAGTAAGTGATTATAGAAGACTTTGGTAGACAGAAGTAAGTGATTATAGAAGACTTTTGTAGACAAAGTATAGTTGAAATATACATGGTAGACAGAAAGTAAGTGATTATAGAAACTTTTAGACAGAAGTAAGTGATTATAGAGGACTTTGGTAGACAGAAGTAAGTGATTATAGAAGACTTTGATAAACAAAACAAGTTTCATCTTTGCAGTTTACTTGCTGGAATTTCAAGATCAAAAGTAAATTCAGAAGAGTTTATTTGTGTGAAATGACATCAGCCTGACATATATTGAAATGTGTTCTTTATTTTAAATCTGAATTATCTCTTGAAGCTATTTTTTTGAGATAATAATGTAAAAAATTTAAATAGCCTAATTGAATTGATGGGGCTTCATGTCCTTTGTTCCTGTTATAATCTAAGCCTGGGACACATTAAATGAAAGGAAACGATTAGGATATAACTTTGAATTATAACATATCTCTTAAAGATGCTCCACCGCTGACAAATGGTATTTTTTCACTATCAAAAATAGGAGCAGACGATTTAGTATTTTTCTTCTGTTACAAAAGTTACTTACTTTACACTATTACCACCATTGAAAAGTTTGAGCTTCTAATTTTACTTCAAGTTAAAAATATGAAAAATAATTCCGAAAATATTCCATGGCACTATATTCTAGATGAAATGAAGTACTGATTGCGCATGCACCAAAGGCGAAATAAATAATTTTTTTGTATTATTTTTTGTGTTAATTAGACATATATATACACGATTTAAACACAAAATATTGTTCGAATGATGAATATTATTTAATCGGCGGTGGAGCATCTTTAATAAATAAGTGATGAATTTATAGGCATATTTTTGTGCATTTTACAACAGAACAAACTTATAAAATATTTTATTTTCAGTATTTCATTTGTCAATATCCAGGTCTATTTTACTTTCATATAGATGTACAATACAAGGGAAATAACTGTAACACATATATATGTGTATGAATTATTATAAATCAAAGTAAAAATGAATTTTATGAACTCTAACATATTTTATTTTTATGTAAACAGCTATGGATTATTTAATTTCAAATTAAAACAAAATTTTATGACCACAAATTATTTTCTTCCTGACAGGAATGTCAGCAGAATATATGTTGATAGCTATGAATCATCATAAATTAAAGTAAAAATGAATTTTATGACTAAGAATTCATATTTTTTTTGCAGGAATGTCAGCAAAAACACAAATTGAATGAACCACTGGCTTCTTACTTGATCAAACCTGTACAGAGGATAACAAAATATCAGCTACTTCTAAAGGACCTCTTGTCATGTTGTGAGGCCCACACAGGGGAAATTAAGGTATGATGATGATCAATACCTAGGTTTTAGAGGTCAAAGAGGTCACACAAGGGGAAATCAAGGTATGGTGATAATAAGTACCAAGGTATTCTAGGTCAAAAAGGCCAAATAAGAGGAAACCAAGATATGATGGCATTATCACCAACATAGTTGGGGTCAAAGAGGCCCCATAAGGGGAAATCAAAGTATGGTGACATCATCACCAATGTATTAGAGTTTCAATACAGCTGAACCTAGAAAGGTAAGGGAAGATTATCTAAAACTTAATAACTGAAAATATTTACACAATTGAAGAGAGAAAAATTACAAAAGAAAGATTGAAAACAATATATTTGAACAAAGTGATTTATTTCTGTCGGTGTTACTTTGACCTTTGATAACCTTGACCTACAGGATGGTCTGGAGGTGATGGCGTGTGTCCCTAAGAAGGCTAACGATGCCATGCATCTGTCCCTGCTGGAGGGGATGGAGGATAGTCTGGAGGCCCTGGGGGAGGTGGTACTCCAGGACAACTTCGTGGTCTGGGAGCCCAAACAACTCATCAAAAAGGGCCGTGACCGACACATCTTCCTGTTCGACGCGTGCCTCATTTTCGCCAAAGAGGTCAAAGACAGTAACGGGAAGGCAAAATACATGTACAAGTTTAAATTAATGGTAAGTTACTGAAATTTAATGATCACAAAATATATGTAAAAGTTTAAATTAATGGTAAGTTACTGAAAATTAATAATAAAATACAAAATTTATGTACAGGATTTAATTAATTGTAAGTTACTGAAAAATAATGGTAAAATACAAAATACTTGTACAAGTTTGAATTAATGGTAAGTTACTGAAAAATAATGATAAAATATTGAAAAATATGTTCAAGTTTAATGGTCAGTTACTGAAAATATGTGTTAAAGTTAATTCTTCGTTAGTTACTGAAAACATATGTACAAGTTTTAATGGTAGGTAACCCAAGATATATTTTCTTGTTAAACTTAAGTTAATTGTATAATGAAGTACATCTTGAAATGACCGTAGTTTTTCACAAGAAAATTTGTAATCTAGTAGTTTATTTACTTAAAATATGTCTCTGTCAGATTGCTGCTCAAGTGTACAGTTTTACAGCAATTACCTGACATTTTCAACTTGATTCTTTTGCAGATTTCGGATATAAATATCACAGAGCACATTGAGGGGGATGAGACAAAGTTTGCCTTGTGGACTGGCCGGGCTCCCATCTCTGATTACCGTATCATACTCAAGTGTCCAAACCTGGACGTGAAACAGACATGGGTGAAGAAATTACGAGAACTCATGCAAGACCGCATGTTGTACAAGTTCAAACCCGCGCCCAAGGTCTTCCATCCGACCAAGGAACCTGTCCTGGGAGTCTATAAGAGGTTTGTTGGTCCTTTTACATTCACCCCTGTTTTCTCTTAATAGACCATCCCAGCCTTTGAAATAGGAGAGTCCATTGTATGTTTTCAGGGGTGATTTTATTATATAGGGACATGAGGTATACAGGGGATATTTTATTGTTAGATATAATTAGCTATTGTTTTGGAGGTTTTTCTCTTTGTTATAATGTTATTTTAAGTGCTGAACAGTGTTTATTACCATAGTTATGAATTCCCAGATGTTTTTATCAGACTGATGACCATTATAGTAATCAACTCTGGAGTGTGTTTAGCAGACTGTTCAGACAAAATTCAACTGTCACATCCTTGTAACAAAGTTGGATATGGGTCCTGGAACTAGAAAACCCTATCTGTTTGTCGTTTGCAATCTTATTCAGACTCCTCATCCTAAACTACTGGATCAATTTTTAAACTTTCCTATAATGTTAGAAACCGTGTGTAGATGTGCAAAAATGCTCTAATTAAAAAAACAAAAACAAAAAAACACCATAAATGTTGCCATGGAAGCCAATTCACTATACACAAGTTTTGTAAAATGGCCAATAATTTCAGATGAATTTTGTTCAAACTTGTTTAAATCTTGTGATATATGGAAGCCTAACATTTCACACATCACAGGTTTTAGTATAAGGGTAGTCAGTGGGTATAGTGGTTAAGCCATTTACCTTTCATCTAGCCTGCCGAGATTCAATATTCGGTATGGATGTGAAAAGGTCAGGGGGTCACCTGCGCGATCACGTGGCTATTCTCCTAGCACTCCAGTTTTCTCCCACTCTAAGACCCATCGCATGCTTTCATCAGGGCCATTGAAAGAGATTGTATAAGTTGTATAACTTGTTTCGCAATCGATTTAAAATAAAAAAAGTTTATATATTATAATTTAATATCAGTTACCATGGAAACATTAGGTAGACTTGTAGATAATAAGGAATACTGTCTTCAATATCATCTTAAATCTTTTTGAATTTGTTACTTGTTACAGAGAGTTTGATGGTGAAATTGGTTCACTAGAATCCCTGCCACTGGAGCGACGAGAATCGCTAACTTCTATGAATTCCACCGCTACAACTGGAACCACTGACAGCAGCAGCAGTGGGGGCGTCATCAAGGTCAGAGACATGTTTGTTTTATGTATTTATACTGATATAGGATATCATCAAAGTCAGAGACATGTTTGTTTTATAACCTTATACTCTTTAACACCAGAGCTTCATCGAGGTCACAGACATGTTTGTTTTGTATACTTATACTCATGTAACATTATAAGGTGTCATCAAGGTCAGAGAAAGGCTTGTTTTGTTTATTTATACATGTAACACTTAAGGACGTCACCAAGGTCACCGACATGGTTTGTTTTATATACTTTGTTTTATATACTTATACTCATGTAACATTAAAGGGTGTCATCAAGGTCACAGACATGTTTGTTTTGTATACTTATACTCATGTAACACTAGGGCGTCATCAAGGTCACAGACATGTTTGTTTTATATACTTATACTTACGTAACACTAGGGCATCATCAAGGTCACAGACATGTTTGTTTTGTATACTTATACTCATGTAACATTACAGGGCGTCATCAAGGTCACAGACATGTTTGTTTTATATACTCATATTCATGTAATACTATAGGGCATCATCAAGGCCACAGACATGTTTGTTTTGTATACTTATACTTATGTATCACCAGGGCATCATCAAGGTCACTGACATGTTTGTTTTGTATACTTATACTTATGTAACACTAGGGCATCATCAAGGTCACAGACATGTTTGTTATCCCCCGCCCAACGAAGTTGGCAGGGGATATACAAATGGGTTCCTTCCGTCCGTCCGTCTGTCCGTCCATCTGTCCGCCCGTACGAATGGTTTCCGGAGCATAACTCTAAAACCAGTAGAGATATTTCCACGAAACCTCATACACACATTGGTCTTATGGTCTAGTAGTGCCTTTTGCTATTTTTAGGTTTTCATTTTTTGCACTTTTTCCGTAACCATGGAAACATTGCTGAAAATATCATATTTTTGTACCAGGTTCGTTTCCGCAGCATAACTGGAAAACCGGTTGAGATATATGCACGGAACTCCATAGGCACATTAGTCTTATGGTCTAGTAGTGCCTTTTGCTATTTTAAGGTTTTCACTTTTTGTACTTTTTTCTGTAACCATGGAAACATTGCTGAAAATGGCAGATTTTTGTGTAAGAATCGTTTCCGGAGCACAACTCTAAAACCAGCAGAGATATTTCCATGAAACTTCATAGACACATTTTATGTAGGACTTCTAATTTTGTATTATGCTTTACTTTTTATTTAATATGCATGCAGTAAAACTCAGATATATCAAACTCAATTACTATGAACATTCACTTAATTCCTATGTAACTTGTCGCTGTTTAAAACAAATAAAAAATCGCACTGTTAGCTGCTGAACTTTGTTAAAGCTAAATTCAATTCTGGTATTTTTCAAAGAAGCAAATGTTTTCAAAGTTGGTTTCACTTTGTTAAAAAAAAACATACATATGTTTTGTATATATTCTTCAATTGCAGTTGGGTTTTGAAATACTTTCCCTATACTCTTACTAGCATATAAAATTAATGCATTAATTGATTTAGCTTTCCATTGGCGGGGATCTGAATGACTATGTCCTTGTTTTCCATACACATAAGTCTCCACAATCAAACTTACTCCAGCTTTGATATCTCCATTGGCGGGGGATCTGAATGACTATGTCCTTGTTTTCCATACTTACACTCATGTCCATGTGTGCTATAAGTCTCCACAATCAAACTTACTCCAGCTTTGATATCTCCATTGGCGGGGGATCTGAATGACTATGTCCTTGTTTTCCATACACATAAGTCTCCACAATCAAACTTACTCCAGGGCTTTGATATCTCCATTGGCGGGGGGATCTGAGAATGACTATGTCCTTGTATACTTTTACTCATACACATAGGGCGTCTCCACAATCAAACTTACTCACATCTTTGATATCTCCATTGGCGGGCCATCTGAATGACATGTCCTTGTTTTTCATACACATAAGTCTCCACAATCAAACTTACTCCCAGCTTTGATATCACCATTGGCTATAGGGCGTCATCATGACACATGTCCTTGTATTTTACACTCATACTCATACACATGTTTGTCATGTATACTTACACTTAACACTAGGGCGTCATCAAGGCCACAGACATGTTTGTTTTATATACTTACACTCATGTTACACTAGGCGTCATCAAGGTCACAGACATGTTTGTTTTATATACTTACACTCAATATGTAACACAGGCGTCATCAAGGTCACAGACATGTTTGTTTTATATACTTACACTCATGGTTACACTAAAGGGCGTCATCAAGGCCACAGACATGTTTGTTTTGTATACTTACACTCATGTAACACTATAGGGCGTCATCAAGGCCACAGACATGTTTGTTTTGTATACTTACACTCATGTAACACTATAGGGCGTCATCAAGGTCACAGACATGTTTGTTTTATATACTCATATTCATGTAACACTATAGGGCATCATCAAGGTCACAGACATGTTTTTTTATATACTTATACTCATGTAACAATATAGATTTCATCAAGGTCAGAGAAAAGTTTTATGTACTTGTGTAACACTACAGGACTCCATCAAGATCATATTTTTGTAGCTCATTATCTTGAAGATCATTCATTATGTTGTTCTATGGTAGACGAGGCTTGATTTGACAACATTCTACATTTGACAAAAATCTAAAATCTCTTGCCTTTGCATATATTCATTCATGTCATAATAATGTCATTGTAAATTATTAAAACAACTTTATATTTTAAATAATCTTAGGATAGCCTGAGGGGCCTGTAGTGCGAGCATGTTGAAGTGAAAATGGCCGAAAACTTTGAATATTTATTTTCTTCATCAAAAAGGCGCTTAACATTCCTTTTTAATACATGTTTCTTATAATTCTGATCTTAAAGATTGTCACTTGTGTAAATTATTTTACTAAAGGTTTTATTGGGTTAACTACACAAGTGTTGAGACATAGAGAGAAACAGAGGGACAGATAGGGAACAGAATCATCTCAGTTCTGGTACTCATCCAACAAATATAAATACATGATGATATAAAATGTTCAGGGCTGGTGGAGAGAATTAAGCTTTCTACCCCCTACTGTGCTCATCGAAATATTCACCAAGTCTGGTATTTTCTGAATTCTCTTCATATCTGGGACATTTCTTCATCAACTCTAGATCTTATGTACCCTACCTCTGTGTCAGAGTAAACCACTTGTTTGTACCCCTACCTCTGTGTCAGAGTAAACCACTTGTTTGTACCCCTACCTCTGTGTCAGAGTAAACCACTTGTTTGTACCCCTACCTCTGTGTCAGAGTAAACCACTTGTTTGTACCCCTAACCTCTGTGTCAGAGTAAACCAACCCCTACACTCTGTGTCAGAGTAAACCACTTGTTTTGTACCCCTACCTCTGTGTCAGAGTAAACCACTTGGTTTGTAACACCCCTACCTCTGTGTCAGTGTAAACCACTTGTTTGTAC
The DNA here is from genome assembly GCF_041381155.1 of Argopecten irradians. Classification (NCBI taxonomy): domain Eukaryota; kingdom Metazoa; phylum Mollusca; class Bivalvia; order Pectinida; family Pectinidae; genus Argopecten; species Argopecten irradians. The sequence goes on from NC_091149.1 coordinate 2,548,911, forward strand.
CCCTACCTCTGTGTCAGTGTAAACCACTTGTTTGTACCCCTATCTCTGTCAGAGTAAACCACTTGTTTGTACCCCCATCTCTGTCAGAGTAAACACTTGTTTGTACCCCTACCTCTGTGTCAGAGTAAACCACTTGTTTGTACCCCTACCTCTGTGTCAGAGTAAACCACTTAGTTTGTACCCCCATCTGTGTCAGAGTAAACCACTTGTTTGTACCCCTACCTCTGTGTCAGAGTAAACCACTTGTTTGTACCCCTACCTCTGTGTCAGAGTAAACCACTTGTTTGTACCCCCCTACCTCTGTGTCAGTTGTAAACCACTTGTTTGTACCCCCTACCTCTGTGTCAGAGAAAAACCACTTGTTTGTACCCAACCATCTCTGTCAGAGTAAACCACTTGTTTGTACCCCCTCTGTGTCAGAGTAAACCACTTGTTTGTACCCCTACCTCTGTGTCAGAGTAAACCACTTGTTTGTACCCCTACCTCTGTGTCAGAGTAAACCACTTGTTTGTACCCCTACCTCTGTGTCAGAGTAAACCACTTGTTTGTACCCCTACCTCTGTGTCAGTGTAAACCACTTGTTTGTACCCCTACCTCTGTGTCAGAGTAAACTACTTGTTTGTACCCCTACCTCTGTGTCAGAGTAAACCACTTGTTTGTACCCCCTACCTCTGTGTCAGAGTAAACCACTTGTTTGTACCCCTACCTCTGTGTCAGAGTAAACCACTTGTTTGTACCCCTACCTCTGTGTCAGAGTAAACCACTTGTTTGTACCCCTACCTCTGTGTCAGAGTAAACCACTTGTTTGTACCCCCTACCTCTGTGTCAGAGTAAACCACTTGTTTGTACCCCTACCTCTGTGTCAGAGTAAACCACTTGTTTGTACCCCTACCTCTGTGTCAGAGTAAACCACTTGTTTGTACCCCTACCTCTGTGTCAGTAGTAAACCACTTGTTTGTACCCCTACCTCTGTGTCAGAGTAAACCACTTGTTTGTACCCCCTACCTCTGTGTCAGAGTAAACCACTTGTTTGTACCCCTACCTCTGTGTCAGAGTAAACCACTTGTTTGTACCCCCTACCTCTCGTGTCAGAGTAAACCACTTGTTTGTACCCCTACCTCTGTGTCAGAGTAAACCACTTGTTTGTACCCCTACCTCTGTGTCAGAGTAAACCACTTGTTTGTACCCCCTACCTCTGTGTCAGAGTAAACCACTTGTTTGTACCCTACCCTACCTCTGTGTCACTTGGTTGTATCCCCAACCTGTGTAAAAACACTTGTTTGTACCCCTACCTCTGTGTCAGAGTAAACCACTTGTTTGTACCCCAACCTCTGTGTCAGTAAACCACTTGTTTGTACCCCTACCTCTGTGTCAGAGTAAACCACTTGTTTGTACCCCCTACCTCTGTGTCAGAGTAAACCACTTGTTTGTACCACCCATACCTCTGTGTCAGAGTAAACCACTTGTTTGTACCCCTACCTCTGTGTCAGAGTAAACCACTTGTTTGTACCCCTACCTCTGTGTCAGAGTAAACCACTTGTTTGTACCCCTACCTCTGTGTCAGAGTAAACCACTTGTTTGTACCCCTACCTCTGTGTCAGTGAGTAAACCACTTGTTTGTACCCCTCCTGTCAGTGTCAGTTAAACTCCACTTGTTTGTACCCCTACCTCTGTGTCAGAGTAAACCACTTGTTTGTACCCCCTACCTCTGTGTCAGAGTAAACCACTTGTTTGTACCCCTACCTCTGTGTCAGAGTAAACCACTTGTTTGTACCCTACCTCTGTGTCAGAGTAAACCACTTGTTTGTACCCCCTACCTCTGTGTCAGAGTAAACCACTTGTTTGTACCCCTACCTCTGTGTCAGAGTAAACCACTTGTTTGTACCCCTACCTCTGTGTCAGAGTAAACCACTTGTTTGTACCCCTACCTCTGTGTCAGAGTAAACCACTTGTTTGTACCCCTACCTCTGTGTCAGAGTAAACCACTTGTTTGTACCCCTACCTCTGTGTCAGAGTAAACCACTTGTTTGTACCCCTACCTCTGTGTCAGAGTAAACCACTTGTTTGTACCCCCCTACCTCTGTGTCAGAGTAAACCACTTGTTTGTACCCCTACCTCTGTGTCAGAGTAAACCACTTGTTTGTACCCCTACCTCTGTGTCAGAGTAAACCACTTGTTTGTACCCCTACCTCTGTGTCAGAGTAAACCACTTGTTTGTACCCCTACCTCTGTGTCAGAGTAAACCACTTGTTTGTACCCCCTACCTCTGTGTCAGAGTAAACCACTTGTTTGTACCCAAACCTCTGTGTCAGAGTAAATCACTTGTTTGTACCCCTACCTCTGTGTCAGAGTAAACCACTTGTTTGTACCCCTACCTCTGTGTCAGAGTAAACCACTTGTTTGTACCCCCTACCTCTGTGTCAGAGTAAACCACTTGTTTGTACCCCTACCTCTGTGTCAGAGTAAACCACTTGTTTGTACCCCTACCTCTGTGTCAGAGTAAACCACTTGTTTGTACCCCTACCTCTGTGTCAGAGTAAACCACTTGTTTGTACCCCTACCTCTGTGTCAGAGTAAACCACTTGTTTGTACCCCTACCTCTGTGTCAGAGTAAACCACTTGTTTGTACCCCTACCTCTGTGTCAGAGTAAACCACTTGTTTGTACCTCTGTGTCAGAGTAAACCTTGTTTGTACCCCCTCTGTGTCAGAGTAAACCACTTGTTTGTACCCCCTACCTCTGTGTCAGAGTAAACCACTTGTTTGTACCCCTACCTCTGTGTCAGAGTAAACCACTTGTTTGTACCCCCCTCTGTGTCAGAGTAAACCACTTGTTTGTACCCCTACCTCTGTGTCAGAGTAAACCACTTGTTTGTAACCCCAACCTCTGTGTCAGAGTAAACCACTTGTTTGTTACCCCCTACCTCTGTGTCAGAGTAAACCACTTGTTTGTACCCCCTTCCTCTGTGTCAGAGTAAACCACTTGTTTGTACCCCTACCTCTGTGTCAGAGTAAACCACTTGTTTGTACCCCTACCTCTGTGTCAGAGTAAACCACTTGTTTGTACCCCTACCTCTGTGTCAGAGTAAACCACTTGTTTGTACCCCTACCTCTGTGTCAGAGTAAACCACTTGTTTGTACCCCTACCTCTGTGTCAGAGTAAACCACTTGTTTGTACCCCTACCTCTGTGTCAGAGTAAACCACTTGTTGTAAGTAACCACTTGTTTGTACCCCTACCTCTGTGTCAGAGTAAACCACTTGTTTGTACCCCTACCTCTGTGTCAGAGTAAACCACTTGTTTGTACCCCTACCTCTGTGTCAGAGTAAACCACTTGTTTGTACCCCTACCTCTGTGTCAGAGTAAACCACTTGTTTGTACCCCTACCTCTGTGTCAGAGTAAACCACTTGTTTGTACCCCTACCTCTGTGTCAGAGTAAACCACTTGTTTGTACCCCTACCTCTGTGTCAGAGTAAACCACTTGTTTGTACCCCTACCTCTGTGTCAGAGTAAACCACTTGTTTGTACCCCTTCCTCTGTGTCAGAGTAAACCACTTGTTTTACCTCTGTGTCAGAGTAAACCCCTACCTCTGTGTCAGAGTAAACCACTTGTTTGTACCCCTACCTCTGTGTCAGAGTAAACCACTTGTTTGTACCCCTACCTCTGTGTCAGAGTAAACCACTTGTTTGTACCCCTACCTCTGTGTCAGAGTAAACCACTTGTTTGTACCCCTACCTCTGTGTCAGAGTAAACCACTTGTTTGTACCCCTACCTCTGTGTCAGAGTAAACCACTTGTTTGTACCCCTACCTCTGTGTCAGAGTAAACCACTTGTTTGTACCCCCTACCTCTGTGTCAGAGTAAACCACTTGTTTGTACCCCTACCTCTGTGTCAGAGTAAACCACTTGTTTGTACCCCCTACCTCTGTGTCAGAGTAAACCACTTGTTTGTACCCCTACCTCTGTGTCAGAGTAAACCACTTGTTTGTACCCCCTACCTCTGTGTCAGAGTAAACCACTTGTTTGTACCCCCTACCTCTGTGTCAGAGTAAACCACTTGTTTGTACCAAACCTCTGTGTCAGAGTAAACCACTTGTTTGTACCCCTACCTCTGTGTCAGAGTAAACCACTTGTTTGTACCCCTACCTCTGTGTCAGAGTAAACCACTTGTTTGTACCCCTACCTCTGTGTCAGAGTAAACCACTTGTTTGTACCCCTACCTCTGTGTCAGAGTAAACCACTTGTTTGTACCCCTACCTCTGTGTCAGAGTAAACCACTTGTTTGTACCCCCTACCTCTGTGTCAGAGTAAACCACTTGTTTGTACCCCAACCTCTGTGTCAGAGTAAACCACTTGTTTGTACCCCTACCTCTGTGTCAGAGTAAACCACTTGTTTGTACCCCTACCTCTGTGTCAGAGTAAACCACTTGTTTGTACCCCCTACCTCTGTGTCAGAGTAAACCACTTGTTTGTACCCCTACCTCTGTGTCAGAGTAAACCACTTGTTTGTACCCCTACCTCTGTGTCAGAGTAAACCACTTGTTTGTACCCCTACCTCTGTGTCAGAGTAAACCACTTGTTTGTACCCCTACCTCTGTGTCAGAGTAAACCACTTGTTTGTACCCCTACCTCTGTGTCAGAGTAAACCACTTGTTTGTACCCCCTACCTCTGTGTCAGAGTAAACCACTTGTTTGTACCCCTACCTCTGTGTCAGAGTAAACCACTTGTTTGTACCCCTACCTCTGTGTCAGAGTAAACCACTTGTTTGTACCCCTACCTCTGTGTCAGAGTAAACCACTTGTTTGTACCCCTACCTCTGTGTCAGAGTAAACCACTTGTTTGTACCCCTACCTCTGTGTCAGAGTAAACCACTTGTTTGTACCCCTACCTCTGTGTCAGAGTAAACCACTTGTTTGTACCCCTACCTCTGTGTCAGAGTAAACCACTTGTTTGTACCCCTACCTCTGTGTCAGAGTAAACCACTTGTTTGTACCCCTACCTCTGTGTCAGAGTAAACCACTTGTTTGTACCCCTACCTCTGTGTCAGAGTAAACCACTTGTTTGTACCCCCTACCTCTCTGTCAGAGTAAACCACTTGTTTGTACCCCTACCTCTGTGTCAGAGTAAACCACTTGTTTGTACCCCTACCTCTGTGTCAGAGTAAACCACTTGTTTGTACCCCCTACCTCTGTGTCAGAGTAAACCACTTGTTTGTACCCCTACCTCTGTGTCAGAGTAAACCACTTGTTTGTACCCCTACCTCTGTGTCAGAGTAAACCACTTGTTTGTACCCCTACCTCTGTGTCAGAGTAAACCACTTGTTTGTACCCCTACCTCTGTGTCAGAGTAAACCACTTGTTTGTACCCCCTACCTCTGTGTCAGAGTAAACACTGTTGTACACCTCTGTCAGAAACCACTTGTTTGTACCCCTACCTCTGTGTCAGAGTAAACCACTTGTTTGTACCCCTTCCTCTGTGTCAGAGTAAACCACTTGTTTGTACCCCTTCCTCTGTGTCAGAGTAAACCACTTGTTTGTACCCCTACCTCTGTGTCAGAGTAAACCACTTGTTTGTACCCCTACCTCTGTGTCAGAGTAAACCCCTTGTGTGATGTCCGCAGTCATAGTGTATCGTTATACAGTACAGGTAAATATAAATAAGATTGTTCAGCAACATCAGTGTTTGGAAAAAATTCTGCTGGCAATGACTTTACTAATTATTCTGAAGAAAATGTATTCTCCATAAAAAACACCCAGCTTCATTCTAGTTTTGTTTGAAGAAGGCCCTCTACTTTTTAAAGTAACAAAACATTGGAGGATACCCATTTTTTTCCAAAGTGATGCCAGAGATATTTACAAAATTGAAAATTTAATCATCCTTCTTAATTAGCAACTTTCCCCCCAATGAGATCTAAACCTGCCCCCTTTCTCTGACAGTGTAGGTTATTTAATGTTTGCTTCATCTATGAGATTCAGAGTCAAGGTGTTGTGTAATATAAATTATTATCTAGAAAGGGAGGTAAACCATGTAAAAAATGATGTTAAGGGAGATAACTTCAAAGCGAAAGAATTTAATTTCAATTATGAAGTGAATACAATATCAGATAAAGAGAAAACGCTTTGTGAATGTATCGAGAATTTTACTTAATGCACTTAATTTTAAAATGTACAGATGTTTTTGGTAAGTCTTGGTTTCTCAGTTTGTCTTATGTTGACAGACTAAAATCATCGCGTCCCTAAACCAGACGTACCTGTATATTAGGGTTGGCAGTCTAGACCCTGCATGGCTGCTGCCCTGGTTTTGTTTGTAATGTTTTGCCAACTGGTTTTGTGTTGGAGACTAATACAGACTATTTACCCAACAAGTTGTTAAAATGCCAAGTTATCCTGCTAGTCTCAGCTCCACAAATTATGAATACCTACCATTCACTATTGGTAATATAGCTAGTAGTTTTAAAGATATTACGCTTTGTCAGCGTTATTGAATCATCTCAGGCTTTGGTACAGAATATTCTGGATATAAGGAATTATAATTAAAATAATTTACAGTATGTAATTACTTACCAAGTGGAACAAAGTCTGATTCTCAGTTATTTCCTGCCAGACTGTACATCTGGGCCAAAGCTTCTTTACATAGTTTTAAAAAGTATCAAACTTTTCCTCTACAATGTTCTGTATATTTCCTAGCTTTCTTACACTTTCTAAAGATTTTTGTGAAAATTGTCACAAATTCCCTAAGCTTATCATCCTTGAGAAATTTCAGTAAAAACCTGGAGCAAAAATAGTTTTAATATATTACTCAAATTATGATATTAAAGAAGACAAAAAAGCAGGCTAATTCATTAAGAAAAAAAAATCAACTCAAACAAGAAACAGATTTGAATCTTTTTTATGAACTTGTTCGGTAGGAGGTATGCAGAATTTATTACTTAATTTTTATTAATAATTAAATTTGGAATTTCCAATAAAAAAAATGTTGTGTTGATTAAATACTGTACTTTAATGTGTTAGATGATTAAGATTGGAATTAGTGCAAAGGTACACGGCAGAGTGGGCCTCGAGCCATACACACACACAGGCCAACAGGTATCGGGGATAGAGTTGTAGGAGGTATATCTACGTCTGTACCATACACATCTCATGGACAGGTACATAAGTACAGGTTCATAACTGTTATACTCAATCATCAAACATCATTGGATGGTGAGATGAACATGGTTGAAGCTCCTAAGGTGGAATTATTCTGGAGAGTTTAAAATTCAATTCAGTTTCATTTATTTACTGAATCACATTGAAACTTCAATGGAATCATTTTAATGGAATCATTGTAAAGAAATAGCTTTAATGGAATTATTTCAATGGAATAGCTTTAATGGAATTATTTCAATGGAACAATCTGGGAAGTTGTGCTTCAAGTTATGTTCTTTTGTTTACGGGATGATCTTATGCATTGGTGGAATTATTTTAAGTCATTTAACTTCTTAAATTCACCAATTAAAAAGTGTATGTTTTATATGATACTATAACCATGATTTAATGGAGTGGTGGCTTGAAATCCCACTCACAGAATCATATATACACTGTGGCAGATTATAATGTAATCTACTTTCATCTGTTCTCATCAAATCTGAAGAAAAAAAAATCAACACTATCAATAATTTATCATTTGAATCCTGTGGATTTATTTCTTGTGTAATTCTCATCAGGGGAAATCTCTCTGGATGTTATTTAAATTGCAGATGTTATGTTAAAAACAATCATAATCTTCATGTTGTGTGGTCGCGATTCGTGTCTGGGATCTAATCATTCACATCTGCTGTAGAGAAAGCTCATCATCTGGGCTTCAATATTTTTTAATGGGGAATTTTTAATGAACTCTTTAAATCAGTTTAATGATTTTTTTAATAGTTTTAAGCTGTCTTTCGTATTTTATGATTTCAATATGATATATATTTTCTATTTCTAATGGCTATAGCCGTAACTAATAATTAAATCTCAATGATTTCAGTGATTTTTTCAATAGCTATCTTACCGATTTCATGATATAGAGCAATTTTCAAAATTTGGATACTTTTATTTAAATTCTGATATTCCATGATTCACAAACTTGACATTTATTACACAAGTGAAAAGAAATTTGCTAAAAGGTCAAAATTATCTTATATTAGGCCCTTACTGATGTGAGAAATGTTTTTATGAAGTTACCAAGATTCAAATTGTACCCAAATTAACTAACTTTAATTAAGTTTCTAATTGACCTAAAAAGATAAAGAAGATACACAAACTTAGTAAACAAACAAACTTAGTTGTCAAGGTAACTAGTTCTAGAGGTCAAAGGTTAGTTTCCTTGGCAACCATGTCTGAATCCATGATTCTGTGCCAAAGGAATATAGAAGAATGCGGAGGAAGTGTTACAAACAGGAAGTGATGTGTATATAGATGTAAAGAAGTGACAGGAATGACCTCTGTAACAGGAAATAGACTTATAGTCTGTCTGTGGGTCATATACAAACAATGGCGTTTCAATATCTCGGCATGATGATGGTGAAGCTTGCTCACTGGAAAAACTTTAAACGCAAGAAGGTAAATCATACTATATCGGGATTGTACGAGATCTATAAATGTTTCGAGGGGATTTATTTGAATTAATATTATTTATTGTCTTAGAAACCGGTAGTATGGTTATATTGAAGTCTATACATATCAATATTTCGTATCTTTAATTTCTTTTGCAGTTTTGACAATTTTCTTACTAATTCTTTTCGATAATGACTTTTAAGCGTGAGGGTAGTATTTGGAAGAGTTTGAAGGCAAGAGTGTTTTTGAAAGTATAAATGTTCTTAGATAAATGTTAATGTTATAAATAAGTAAGATTTTACTAGTGTGAAAGCAGATTATTGTATTGATGCTTATGAATACAGACTTTAATTTTATAAATTTTGAACTATCGGACCAACACAACTTATGATCACTTCTGTCTTTATGTATATACACTAACTATACCAAATTCTTGCTATTTGGGACTGGAACCCTTCACTAACATCATCCTGGACAGGCTGACACACTATATAGCTTTATTAAAACAAATGAATCATTTTTACCTGGCTGACTTCGACAAGCTGACAAGAAACCATATTACAGCACCAAGTAAATATTGTACCATAGTGTGCTTTTTGATTTGATGTGTAAACACTTTAGATTGATGTGATGTATTTTCACTTGTTACATAATGAGGTTCTTGCTTTACTTTACTGTAATCTGTTTTGATTAAATTACATATAACTAAACGAGAAAATGGTAGTTGAGATGGATTATGGACCTGGCACATTGACAAACACATAGACAGACATTATCTAAAGTGTGTATAGAAGAAAATAATGAATTTATATGTAAAACAGAAAGCCTTTTATTACTACTTATTTGAAAATGAGCCAATGTGTTTGAACAAGCCACTACAAATGAACACACTTTTCTCATTTATCAGTCAGAAAAAAGCCTTAATTATTACAGACAGAAACAATCTTAGAGTTCCTTTCTACGTAATGGTCACCACTATAAATGACCACCAGTATATAATGACCACAAGTATAATGACCACTTCAATAAAGTGACCACTAGTATATAATGACCACCTTTATAGAATGACCACTTGACCACCTCTATACAGTGACCACTTGACCACTCGTATATAATGACCACCTCTATAGAATGATAACTTGACCACCTGTATATAATGACCACATCTATAGAATGACCACTTGGCCACCTCTATACAATGACCATTTGACCACCTGTATAATATGACCACATTAATCACTTTGAAATGACCACCTGTATATAATGACCACATCTATAGAATGACCACTTGACCACCTGTATATTATGGCACGCTTTATCGCTTTGAAATGACCACCTCTATGACATACTAATATTTGTTCATCATATGATTACTGCCTTTTTGTTGAGAGGATTGCGACTTTAAGCATAATATCTGAATATCTTACAGGGATGGGATTGTAAACGTATTGTCTTTGTGTTACAGGGATGGGATTGTAAACGTATTGTCTTTGTGTTACAGAAATGTGATTGTAAACGTATTGTCTTTGTGTTACAGGGATTGGGATTGTAAACATATTGTATTTGTGTTACAGGGATGGGATTGTAAACGTATTGTCTTTGTGTTACAGGGATGGGATTGTAAACGTATTGTCTTTGTGTTACAGGGATGGGATTGTAAACGTATTGTCTTTGTGTTACAGGGATGGGATTGTAAACGTATTGTCTTTGTGTTACAGGGATGGGATTGTAAACGTATTGTCTTTGTGTTACAGGGATGGGATTGTAAACGTATTGTCTTTGTGTTACAGGGATGGGATTGTAAACGTATTGTCTTTGTGTTACAGGGATGGGATTGTAAACGTATTGTCTTTGTGTTACAGGGATGGGATTGTAAACGTATTGTCTTTGTGTTACAGGGATGGGATTGTAAACATATTGTCTTTGTGTTACAGGGATGGGATTGTAAAGTATTGTCTTTGTGTTACAGGGATGGGATTGTAAACATATTGTCTTTGTGTTACAGGGATGGGATTGTAAACATATTGTCTTTGTGTTACAGGGATGGGATTGTAAACTATTGTCTTTGTGTTACAGGGATGGGATTGTAAACGTATTGTCTTTGTGTTACAGGGATGGGATTGTAAAACGTATTGTCTTTGTGTTACAGGGATGGGATTGTAAACGTATTGTCTTTGTGTTACAGGGATGGGATTGTAAACATATTGTCTTTGTGTTACAGGGATGGGATTGTAAACATATTGTCTTTGTGTTACAGGGATGGGATTGTAAACGTATTGTCTTTGTGTTACAGGGATGGGATTGTAAGTTTGTCTTTGTGTTACAGGGATGGATTGTAAACGTATTGTCTTTGTGTTACAGGGATGGGATTGTAAACGTATTGTCTTTGTGTTACAGGGATGGGATTGTAAACGTATTGTCTTTGTGTTACAGGGATGGGATTGTAAACATATTGTCTTTGTGTTACAGGGATGGGATTGTAAACGTATTGTCTTTGTGTTACAGGGATGGGATTGTAAACGTATTGTCTTTGTGTTACAGGGATGGGATTGTAAACATATTGTCTTTGTGTTACAGGGATGGGATTGTAAACGTATTGTCTTTGTGTTACAGGGATGGGATTGTAAACGTATTGTCTTTGTGTTACAGGGATGGGATTGGATGTCTTTGTGTTACAGGTATTGTAAACTATTGTCTTTGTGTTACAGGGATGGGATTGTAAACGTATTGTCTTTGTGTTACAGGGATGGGATTGTAAACGTATTGTCTTTGTGTTACAGGGATGGGATTGTAAACATATTGTCTTTGTGTTACAGGGATGGGATTTAAACATATTGTCTTTGTGTTACAGGGATGGGATTGTAAACATATTGTCTTTGTGTTACAGGGATGGGATTGTAAACATATTGTCTTTGTGTTACAGGGATGGGATTGTAAACGTATTGTCTTTGTGTTACAGGGATGGGATTGTAAACGTATTGTCTTTGTGTTACAGGGATGGGATTGTAAACGTATTGTCTTTGTGTTACAGGGATGGGATTGTAAACGTATTGTCTTTGTGTTACAGGGATGGGATTGTAAACGTATTGTCTTTGTGTTACAGGGATGGGATTGTAAACGTATTGTCTTTGTGTTACAGGGATGGGATTGTAAATGTATTGTCTTTGTGTTACAGGGATGGGATTGTAAACATATTGTCTTTGTGTTACAGGGATGGGATTGTAAACGTATTGTCTTTGTGTTACAGGGATGGGATTGTAAACGTATTGTCTTTGTGTTACAGGGATGGGATTGTAAACGTATTGTCTTTGTGTTACAGGGATGGGATTGTAAACGTATTGTCTTTGTGTTACAGGGATGGGATTGTAAACGTATTGTCTTTGTGTTACAGGGATGGGATTGTAAACATATTGTCTTTGTGTTACAGGGATGTGATTGTAAATGTATTGTCTTTGTGTTACAGGGATGGGATTGTAAACGTATTGTCTTTGTGTTACAGGGATGGGATTGTAAACGTATTGTCTTTGTGTTACAGGGATGGGATTGTAAACGTATTGTCTTTGTGTTACAGGGATGGGATTGTAAACGTATTGTCTTTGTGTTACAGGGATGGGATTGTAAACGTATTGTCTTTGTGTTACAGGGATGGGATTGTAAACGTATTGTCTTTGTGTTACAGGGATGGGATTGTAAACATATTGTCTTTGTGTTACAGGGATGGGATTGTAAACGTATTGTCTTTGTGTTACAGGGATGGGATTGTAAACGTATTGTCTTTGTGTTACAGGGATGGGATTGTAAACGTATTGTCTTTGTGTTACAGGGATGGGATTGTAAACGTATTGTCTTTGTGTTACAGGGATGGGATTGTAAACGTATTGTCTTTGTGTTACAGGGATGGGATTGTAAACGTATTGTCTTTGTGTTACAGGGATGGGATTGTAAACATATTGTCTTTGTGTTACAGGGATGGGATTGTAAACGTATTGTCTTTGTGTTACAGGGATGGGATTGTAAACGTATTGTCTTTGTGTTACAGGGATGGGATTGTAAACGTATTGTCTTTGTGTTACAGGGATGGGATTGTAAACGTATTGTCTTTGTGTTACAGGGATGGGATTGTAAACGTATTGTCTTTGTGTTACAGGGATGGGATTGTAAACGTATTGTCTTTGTGTTACAGGGATGGGATTGTAAACATATTGTCTTTGTGTTACAGGGATGGGATTGTAAACATATTGTCTTTGTGTTACAGGGATGGGATTGTAAACGTATTGTCTTTGTGTTACAGGGATGGATTGTAAACGTATTGTCTTTGTGTTACAGGGATGGGATTGTAAACATATTGTCTTTGTGTTACAGGGATGGGATTGTAAACGTATTGTCTTTGTGTTACAGGGATGGGATTGTAAACGTATTGTCTTTGTGTTACAGGGATGGGATTGTAAACATATTGTCTTTGTGTTACAGGGATGGGATTGTAAACATATTGTCTTTGTGTTACAGGGATGGGATTGTAAACGTATTGTCTTTGTGTTACAGGGATGGGATTGTAAACGTATTGTCTTTGTGTTACAGGGATGGGATTGTAAACGTATTGTCTTTGTGTTACAGGGATGGGATTGTAAACATGTTGTCTTTGTGTTACAGGGATGGGATTGTAAATGTATTGCCTTTGTGTTACAGGGATGGGATTGTAAACGTATTGTCTTTGTGTTACAGGGATGGGATTGTAAATGTATTGTCTTTGTGTTACAGGGATGGGATTGTAAACGTATTGTCTTTGTGTTACAGGGATGGGATTGTAAACGTATTGTCTTTGTGTTACAGGGATGGGATTGTAAACTATTGTCTTTGTGTTACAGGGATGGGATTGTAAACGTATTGTCTTTGTGTTACAGGGATGGGATTGTAAACGTATTGTCTTTGTGTTACAGGGATGGGATTGTAAACGTATTGTCTTTGTGTTACAGGGATGGGATTGTAAACGTATTGTCTTTGTGTTACAGGGATGGGATTGTAAACGTATTGTCTTTGTGTTACAGGGATGGGATTGTAAATGTATTGTCTTTGTGTTACAGGGATGGGATTGTAAACGTATTGTCTTTGTGTTACAGGGATGGGATTGTAAACGTATTGTCTTTGTGTTACAGGGATGGGATTGTAAACGTATTGTCTTTGTGTTACAGGGATGGGATTGTAAACGTATTGTCTTTGTGTTACAGGGATGGGATTGTAAACGTATTGTCTTTGTGTTACAGGGATGGGATTGTAAACGTATTGTCTTTGTGTTACAGGGATGGGATTGTAAACGTATTGTCTTTGTGTTACAGGGATGGGATTGTAAACGTATTGTCTTTGTGTTACAGGGATGGGATTGTAAACGTATTGTCTTTGTGTTACAGGGATGGGATTGTAAACATGTTGTCTTTGTGTTACAGGGATGGGATTGTAAACGTATTGTCTTTGTGTTACAGGGATGGGATTGTAAACGTATTGTCTTTGTGTTACAGGGATGGGATTGTAAACATGTTGTCTTTGTGTTACAGGGATGGGATTGTAAATGTATTGTCTTTGTGTTACAGGGATGGGATTGTAAACGTATTGTCTTTGTGTTACAGGGATGGGATTGTAAATGTATTGTCTTTGTGTTACAGGGATGGGATTGTAAACGTATTGTCTTTGTGTTACAGGGATGGGATTGTAAACATATTGTCTTTGTGTTACAGGGATGGGATTGTAAACATGTTGTCTTTGTGTTACAGGGATGGGATTGTAAACATATTGTCTTTGTGTTACAGGGATGGGATTGTAAACGTATTGTTCTTTGTGTTTACAGGGATGGGATGTAAACGTATTGTCTTTGTGTTACAGGGATGGGATTGTAAAACGTATTGTCTTTGTGTTACAGGGATGGGATTGTAAACGTATTGTCTTTGTGTTACAGGGATGGGATTGTAAACGTATTGTCTTTGTGTTACAGGGATGGGATTGTAAACGTATTGTCTTTGTGTTACAGGGATGGGATTGTAAACGTATTGTCTTTGTGTTACAGGGATGGGATTGTAAACGTATTGTCTTTGTGTTACAGGGATGGGATTGTAAACGTATTGTCTTTGTGTTACAGGGATGGGATTGTAAACGTATTGTCTTTGTGTTACAGGGATGGGATTGTAAACGTATTGTCTTTGTGTTACAGGGATGTGATTGTAAATGTATTGTCTTTGTGTTACAGGGATGGGATTGTAAATGTATTGTCTTTGTGTTACAGAAATGTGATTGTAAATGTATTGTATTTGTGTTACAGGGTGACATTAGCATTGTGATAGAGGATTATGCGGCTGCCAACAACTCCGAACTGACGATACAGCGAGGGCAGCAAGTGGAGATACTTGACCCCACCCCCGGGGAGCCAAACTGGTGCCTGGTGAAGTCTGTCACTCCCCCAGGGGAAGGGGAACCTAGTCAGGGACTTGTACCGCTGTCAACACTGAAACCTTTACCAGTAGTACGGGGACCAGGCTCCAGGAGCAGTATGGACCTTGAAGGTTAGTATACACACTGTAGTAAAGAGTTATCTCCCTTACCTACCTAGGTCTGTAGATACACTGTAGTAAAGCTGACAAGAGTTATCTCCCCTACCTACCTAGGTCTGTAGATACACTGTAGTAAAGCTGACAAGAGTTATCTCCCCTACCTACCTAGGTCTGTTGATACATTGTAGTAAAGCTGACAAGAGTTATCTCCACTACCAACCAAGGTCTGTAGATACACTGTAGTAAAGCTGTCAAGAGTTATCTCCCCTACCCACCAAGGTCTGTAGATACACTGTAGGAAAGCTGACAAGAGTTATCTCCCCTACCTTCCTAGGTCTGTAGATACACTGTAGTAAAGCTGACAAGAGTTATCTCCCCTACCTACCTAGGTCTGTAGATACACTGTACTAAAGCTGACAAGAGTTACCTCCCCTACCTACCTAGGTCTGTAGATACACTGTAGTAAAGCTGACAAGAGTTATCTCCACTACCCACCAAGGTCTGTAGATACACTGTAGTAAAGCTGTCAAGAGTTATCTCCCCTACTCACATAAGTTGTGTCCCTTACCCACCAAGGTCAGCACTCCTCAGATTTAACTGACGTACATTGACCTTGTATGTGATACGAGTGTCCATTTTGAAACGTAGTGACTCTTTACATAAAAACATGATTGCCATCGAAGGCACTTTCCCTCAAAATTCAATTTCTGAAGATAAGGTGCACTGTTGGCATAATTAGGTTTTCTGGCGAAGAAAATGTTTGATCGATGAATTCTTCTGTATAGTACGCTAAAGTGACATAATTTTTGTAACAAGTAATTTGACCTTATCATTGTATCATCCCTTTGAATTTTTGTTGTGTTTGTAGAAACATTGGGTATATCTGGTGATGCTAGTCCTAACTCATCGATGGTCGCTCTGAACGCTGCGTCTCCGATGAGCAAGAGGAAACCAAGCTTCAGGTGAGCAACATATCATGGTCTGATCTGAATTGTGATTGGCTATCGATATATTCACAATATCTTATCGGAAATCAGATTGGTTCAGACATTACAATTTAATTCCAATATCTCAACTGTGATTGGTCATTATGTATCATACCTTTTAACTTACATTATGATTGGTCAAGCATTCACTCCCTTAGTGCTTCATACAAATTTCTTGAGTATATGTCCTTGAGTAATGTGTGATTAACAGCTACTATATATATAACAACAGAATTTTGATTGGTTAAAATCTAACATATTAAGCTAAGTGTGATTGGATAAATTGGGTCAAGTACCACGATTTTACAATACCTTCAGTGTTAATAGGATTTTGAGTGGTAGAAGTCTGATTTGGTAAATTACAGCGACCTTTCTAATCTTGATCGACTATTGATACTTAAATACTTTGAATAGCCGAAATAAAATTACAATAGAATATTGTTTTTACTCTACAATGTAGGAAGCATAAGAATAGTATCTTTTGCAATAAGAACTTAAATAAAACTTTAAAAAATCCAATTATTTACTAAAGGAGATTTAATTTCAAAGAAGGAAATCAGCAAGGATGGAATCAGGATTTTACATACTGAAAGTTCTAACGTGGTGTCATATATAGATGTAATTGTTGTTTTTTCTTTGCTAGGGTAACATCAGGTGTACATGAGATTAGTAATGTTTATGGTGCAGTAATGTGTTATTTATGGAACAAGGTTTAAGTGATGGAGATGAAGTGATGTTTATATAAAGGGAAGGGGAGCCCCCTGGGTGGGGGAAGCCCTGGGTGGGGGGAACCCTAGACTGTCAATATCACAGGGGTCTGGATGTTAAATACAGTACAACACATCTATAACTGACACAAAAGCACTTTTGTTTAGACAAAAAAACACACAGCGATTAACATCCAGTATTTATAAATAGTTGTCTTTGTCTCTGCGTAAAATTTATGTATAGCCATGGGAAATTATCCTCAGATGTTTTCTCTGTGAGATAGGCAGATAGAGGGTTGATTTAGTAGTTATCTATAAATAGACTCAAATATACGTTAGATTCTCTATAGATAATTGAAAAATAAAGAAGTAGACTATTGGGTCTCTGTCTATAGAACAATGGAATTTCTATCTATAAATAGACTAGAAATAGGCTCGGGGATCTCTGTGTATAAATAGACTAGAAATAGGCTCTTGGATCTCTGTGTATAAATAGACTAGAAATAGGCTCTGGGATCTCTGTGTATAAATAGACTAGAAATAGGCTCTGGGATCTCTGTGTATAAATAGATTATAAATAGGCTCTGGGATCTCAGTATATAAATAGATTATAAATAGGCTCTGTAATATCTGTGTATAAATAGACTAGAAATAGGTTCTGGGATCTCTGTGTATAAATAGAAAAGAAATAAGCTCTGGGATCTCTGTGTATAAATAGACTAGAAATAGGCTCTGTGATCTCTGTGTATAAATAGACTAGAAATAGGCTCTGTGATCTCTGTGTATAATTAGATTAAAAATAGGCTCTGGGATCTCTGTGTATAAATAGACTAGAAATAGGCTCTGGGATCTCTGTGTATAAATAGACTAGAAATAGGCTCTGGGATCTCTGTGTATAAATAGACTAGAAATAGGCTCTGGGATCTCTGTGTATAAATAGACTAGAAATAGGCTCTGGGATCTCTGTGTATAAATAGACTAGAAATAGGCTCTGGGATCTCTGTGTATAAATAGACTAGAAATAGGCTCTGGGATCTCTGTGTATAAATAGACTAGAAATAGGCTCTGGGATCTCTGTGCATCAATATACAGAAATAGGCTCTGGGATCTCTGTGTATATATAGACTAGAAATAGGCTCTGGGATCTCTGTGCATAAATATACAGAAATAGGCTCTGGGGTCTCTGTGTATAAATAGACTAGAAATAGGCTCTGGGATCTCTGTGTATAAATAGACTAGAAATAGTCCTTGAGATATCTGTGTATAAATAGACTAGAAATAGGCTCTGGGATCTCTGTGTATAAATAGACTAGAAATAGGCTCTGGGATCTCTGTGTATAAATAGACTAGAAATAGGAATTGAGATATCTGTGTATAAATAGACTAGAAATAGGCTCTGGGATCTCTGTGTATAAATAGACTAGAAATAGGCTCTGAGATATCTGTGTATAAATAGACTAGAAATAGGCTCTATGATCTCTATGTATAAATAGACTAGAAATAGGCTCTAGAATATCTGTATAAATAGACTAGAAATAGGCTCTGGGATCGCTGTGTATAAATAGACTAGAAATAGAGTCAGGGATCTCTGTGCATAAATAGAGTATAAATAGACTATGTGCTTGTTGTCTATAAATAGACTTTTGATCTGTATCTGTAATTAGACTAAATCTGTGTCTTTAAATAGACTATATTGAGATTATATGTACTCTCATAAATCATATGTTTATCTTCTCGTTGCTAGGGGAAAGAAATGAAACTTGAATCTTAGAATTATAGATATTTCATTCCAAGTGTAAGATTTTATCTGGTCCACAATAGGCAAGCCTCGTTAGATTTATCTATAAAATGATTGCAGTTAAATCAGAAAAGCTGACTTCTGCTATTATTTGTCACATTTATGCATCAAATATATAAAGATGCTCCACCACCGACGAATGGTATTTTTTCTCTATCATAAACAGGAGCAGACGAATAAGTATTTTTCTTCAGTTACAAATATTACTTATTTTATACCATTACCACTATTGAAAAGTTTGAGCTTCTTATTTCAATTCAAGATTAAAATATTAAAAACGATTAATTTTGTCCCAAAAGAAATCCATAACACTATGCTCTATATGGAATTAGTACTGATTGTGCTGCACCAAAAGCTAAATAAATTATTTTACATATATTTTTGTGTTAGTGAAACACATATGAACACAATTATGCATCAGTTATTACTCAAATGATGGGTAGCATTATGCTTTGTCGGCGGTGGGGCATCTTTAAATGTTCTCTTTCTTTTCACTTTGTAGGAAATGGCTAACAACGCCTGTGCGTAAACTGAGTCAACCCAAAATGGAAAAACAGACAGCTACGATTTTTGAGTCTCATACAGCAGTGCCCCCTGATGGTAGAATGATGCGACTCAAGGTAGATCACTCTCTGTGTATTCTGTGCTATGTTCAAACAGTAGATGGTCAAATGGCTATATTTATCTTTGTAAGGTATTATCTTCAGTATTCTTACACTTGACAGTGCGACAAAGAAATCACAAATATTGTGATTTGTCTAATATTTGACAGATTTATACAGCTATGAATAATCACTTTCGGATCAGATATTTATCTTGCTTTACTCATTCATTTCAGTAAACTCTGATCTCCAATCTCCATTTCATAGCTAGTCAAGTTGATGCTTTCAAAGTGTAAAAAAAAACAATCACTTTTACTTTAACTTCTGAAAGATAGTTAGAAGTAAATGATTCCAAGCTATTTGAATTTTCTTTCAGAGTACATATATTTTACCATCTGCTGTTATCCCAGACTTGTCAGACTATACATTGGTTACTTGGTGTATTTCTTTTTATTTTAAATGTAAAATTCAACGAAAAATATTGTTAATCAATGTTAATCTGTCAGAGTCTGGGATAGGTTGTTATGTTTAGAAGAGTTTGCTGGTAAACAAAAAGATAAATATGAAATAAATATTATGTTTGTTGATTGATGAAAAAGATCTATTTCAGTTGACTTTTGTGTGAAAAAGGTAAGTGTCGGTATTTTGTGAAGACTTGTTGATGAAGAGGGATGTGGAAAGTCTAGGAAGCTGATTTTTCACTGAGGTAAGTAGTCCATCTCTTGTAGCAATCTCAGACTCAAGACTAAGCTGGCCCACCATCTACTGAATCTCAGACTCAAGGTTTAGCTGGCCCACCATCTACTGAATCTCAGACTCAAGGTTAAGCTGGCCCACCATCTACTGAATCTCAGACTCAAGGTTTAGCTTGCCCACCATCTACTGAATCTCAGACTCAAGGTTAAGCTAGCCCACCATCTACTGAATCTCAGACTCAAGGTTTAGCTAGCCCACCATCTACTGAATCTCAGACTCAAGGTTTAGCTGGCCCACCATCTACTGAATCTCAGACTCAAGGTTAAGCTTGCCCACCATCTACTGAATCTCAGACTCAAGGTTAAGCTTGCCCACCATCTACTGAAACTCAGACTCAAGGTTAAGCTTGCCCACCATCTACTGAATCTCAGACTCAAGGTTAAGCTTGCCCACCATCTACTGAATCTCAGACTCAAGGTTTAGCTGCCCACCATCTACTGAATCTCAGACTCAAGGTTTAGCTAGCCCACCATCTACTGAATCTCAGACTCAAGGTTTAGCTAGCCCACCATCTACTGAATCTCAGACTCAAGGTTTAGCTAGCCCACCATCTACTGAATCTCAGACTCAAGGTTTAGCTGCCCACCATCTACTGAATCTCAGACTCAAGGTTTAGCTGGCCCACCATCTACTGAATCTCAGACTCAAGGTTTAGCTGGCCCACCATCTACTGAATCTCAGACTCAAGGTTTAGCTGCCCACCATCTACTGAATCTCAGACTCAAGGTTTGCCCACCATCTACTGAATCTCCCACCATCTACCACCAACTGAATCTCAGACTCAAGGTTTAGCTAACCCACCATCTACTGAATCTCAGACTCAAGGTTTAGCTAGCCCACCATCTACTGAATCTCAGACTCAAGGTTTAGCTAGCCCACCATCTACTGAATCTCAGACTCAAGGTTTAGCTAGCCCACCATCTACTGAATCTCAGACTCAAGGTTTAGCTACCCACCATCTACTGAATCTCAGACTCAAGGTTTAGCTGGCCCACCATCTACTGAATCTCAGACTCAAGGTTAAGCTGGCCCACCATCTACTGAATCTCAGACTCAAGGTTTAAGCTGGCCCACCATCTACTGAATCTCAGACTCAAGGTTTAGCTAGCCCACCATCTACTGAATCTCAGACTCAAGGTTAAGCTGGCCCACCATCTACTGAATCTCAGACTCAAGGTTTAGCTGGCCCACCATCTACTGAATCTCAGACTCAAGGTTTAGCTAGCCCACCATCTACTGAATCTCAGACTCAAGGTTAAGCTGGCCCACCATCTACTGAATCTCAGACTCAAGGTTTAGCTGGCCCACCATCTACTGAATCTCAGACTCAAGGTTAAGCTGGCCCACCATCTACTGAATCTCAGACTCAAGGTTAAGCTGGCCCACCATCTACTGAATCTCAGACTCAAGGTTTAGCTTGCCCACCATCTACTGAATCTCAGACTCAATTGTTAAGCTTGCCCACCATCTACTGAATCTCAGACTCAAGGTTAAGCTTGCCCACCATCTACTGAATCTCAGACTCAAGGTTAAGCTTGCCCACCATCTACTGAAACTCAGACTCAAGGTTTAGCTTGCCCACCATCTACTGAATCTCAGACTCAAGGTTTAGCTGGCCCAAGGTCTCTACTGAATCTCAGACTCAAGGTTTAGCTGGCCCACCGTCTACTGAATCTCAGACTCAAGGTTTAGCTAGCCCACCATCTACTGAATCTCAGACTCAAGGTTTAGCTAGCCCACCATCTACTGAATCTCAGACTCAAGGTTTAGCTAACCCACCATCTACTGAATCTCAGACTCAAGGTTTAGCTAACCCACCATCTACTGAATCTCGGAATCAAGGTTTAGATGGCCCACCATCTACTGAATCTCAGACTCAAGGTTAAGCTTGCCCACCATCTACTGAATCTCAGACTCAAGGTTTAGCTAGCCCACCATCTACTGAATCTCAGACTCAAGGTTTAGCTAGCCCACCATCTACTGAATCTCAGACTCAAGATTTAGCTTGCCCACCATCTACTGAAACTCAGACTCAAGGTTAAGCTTGCCCACCATCTACTGAATCTCAGACTCAAGGTTAAGCTTGCCCACCATCTACTGAATCTCAGACTCAAGGTTAAGCTGGCCCACCATCTACTGAATCTCAGACTCAAGGTTAAGCTTGCCCACCATCTACTGAATCTCAGACTCAAGGTTTAGCTTGCCCACCATCTACTGAATCTCAGACTCAAGGTTTAGCTTGCCCACCATCTACTGAATCTCAGACTCAAGGTTAAGCTTGCCCACCATCTACTGAATCTCAGACTCAAGGTTAAGCTTGCCCACCATCTACTGAAACTCGGACTCAAGGTCTAGCTGGGCCACCATCTACTGAATCTCAGACTCAAGGTTTAGCTAGCCCAAGGTCTCTACTGAATCTCAGACCCAAGATTTAGCTTGCCCAAGGTCTCTACTGAATCTCAGACTCAATGTTTAGCTAGCCAACAATCTACTGAATCTCAGACTCAAGGTTTAGCTAGCCAACAATCTACTGAATCTCAGGCTCAAGGTTTAGCTGGCCCAGCGTCTACTGAATCTCAGACTCAAGGTTTAGCTAACCCACCATCTACTGAATCTCAGGCTCAAGGTTTAGCTAGCCAACAATCTACTGAATCTCAGACTCAAGGTTTAGCTGGCCAACAATTTACTGAATCTCAGACTCCAGGTTTAGCTGGCCCACCGTCTACTGAATCTCAGACTCAAGGTTTAGCTGGCCCACCATCTACTGAATCTCAGACTCAAGGTTTAGCTAGCCCACCATCTACTGAATCTCAGACTAAAGGTTTAGTTGGCCCACCATCTACTGAATCTCAGACTCAAGGTTTAGCTAGCCCACCATCTACTGAATCTCAGACTCAAGGTTTAGCTGGCCCACCATCTACTGAATCTCAGACTCAAGGTTTAGCTGGCCCACCATCTACTGAATCTCAGACTCAAGGTTAAGCTGGCCCACCATCTACTGAATCTCAGACTCAAGGTTTAGCTGGCCCACCATCTACTGAATCTCAGACTCAAGGTTTAGCTAACCCACCATCTACTGAATCTCAGACTCAAGGTTTAGCTGGCCCACCAATCTACTGAATCTCAGACTCAAGGTTTAGCTGGCCCACCATCTACTGAATCTCAGACTCAAGGTTAAGCTGGCCCACCATCTACTGAATCTCAGACTCAAGGTTTAGCTGGCCCACCATCTACTGAATCTCAGACTCAAGGTTTAGCTGGCCCACCATCTACTGAATCTCAGACTCAAGGTTAAGCTGGCCCACCATCTACTGAATCTCAGACTCAAGGTTAGCTGCCCACCATCTACTGAATCTCAGACTCAAGGTTTAGCTGGCCCACCATCTACTGAATCTCAGACTCAAGGTTTAGCTGGCCCACCATCTACTGAATCTCAGACTCAAGGTTTAGCTAGCCCACCATCTACTGAATCTCAGACTCAAGGTTTAGCTGGCCCACCATCTACTGAATCTCAGACTCAAGGTTTAGCTGGCCCACCATCTACTGAATCTCAGACTCAAGATTTAGCTTGCCCACCATCTACTGAAACTCAGACTCAAGGTTAAGCTTGCCCACCATCTACTGAATCTCAGACTCAAGGTTTAGCTAGCCCACCATCTACTGAATCTCAGACTCAAGGTTTAGCTGGCCCACAATCTACTGAATCTCAGACTCAAGGTTTACCTTGTCCATACTGTATATTGACCATTGACTGTTTTATTTTCTTTGCAACTTTGCAGTACCCATATTTGAATCTACTGAGCCCTATGTATATTCTGGTGGACACTTTATCATTTATATTATGCTGGAGATCTCACTTCTCAATTGTTGGCTGTTTTCTGTCTAGATTTTTAGATTAAGATTAAATGTGTAAGAGTTACTTCCCCTTAGTTCAGTGTCTCTTTTATTTTCACTTTTATTAAAAGCAAAAGGGACACAACTCTGTCACTACAGTGAAACTTAATTGATTTCTCGAGTTACACATGGAGGAAGAAACATACTACATACACCTGTCCTGAAATGTTAAACGTGCAAATATCTAAAGAATTACAAAACTGCATTATTAATCATTATAAATCATAAAAAGTTATTTTCAGAGATATTTTAAGCAAACAACAAGGAGACAGAATTACAAAACATCATTTTTAGCTCACCTGAGCTGAAAAACTTAAATTGAAAATTCACCAAAGTCTTTCTGTATAGTGCACAGGTCATTCACCTAACCTAACTATGATTACTTATGTGTGCAGGAAGTGAAGAACAACAGAAGTCCTCTCTCATGTGGTATTTTATGGTTTACAGGAAACAGTTGGTATGAACAGCCCAAGGCTAGCCATCAGTCTAGCTACAGGTTAACTCCCCTGAAAATTCATTATGTACTCTTCCATTCTTTGATCCAGAAGGGTTCAAAAACGACTGTAGGGGTTATTGAGTT
Organism: Argopecten irradians; assembly: GCF_041381155.1. Lineage (NCBI taxonomy): Eukaryota > Metazoa > Mollusca > Bivalvia > Pectinida > Pectinidae > Argopecten > Argopecten irradians. Next base: position 2,573,345 of record NC_091149.1, read on the forward strand.
AACAGAGTACCAGACATTTGTCTGTAATACTAAGAGTTTTTCTTCACATGTCTAATGGCCATTACAAACAAACATCTTTTTCTCAATATTTTATCCGTTTTGATTCAGCCTGTTAATGCTGTACAATTGTTTCTCAGTTCAAAACCTTTTTGTCTGATTGTCCCATGGATTTTATTAAGAGGGGGTAATTTTCTGCTGAGTAGTAGAACAGGTTTTGTACTGTAGCTGCTACTTCAAACTTTGGCAGGGTATTTGTGTGTTTGAGGGAGATAAGTGGATTCTGTCAGACAATTATTCTTTATCTTTGAAAAATGAAGAAAGTGTATTTATCAAATGATTGTTGCTAAGTGGTTGAGGTGTGTGGGACTTACACTGTAGTCTTCCACCTCTGGGTCATGTTGGCTCAGTGGTTAAGGTGTCTGACATTCTACCACTAGCACTCCACCTCTGGGTCATGGTGGCCAAGTGGATAAGATGTCTGACATTCTACCACTCGCCCTCCACCTCTGGGTCATGGTGGCTCAGTGGTTAAGGTGTCTGACATTCTACCACTAGCACTCCACCTCTGGGTCATGGTGGCCAAGTGGATAAGATGTCTGACATTCTACCACTCGCCCTCCACCTCTGGGTCATGGTGGCTAAGTTGTTAAGGTGTCTGACATTCTACAACTAGCACTCCATTTCTGAATCACAGTGGCCGAATGGTTAAGGTGTCTGATGTTCTACCATTAGTCCTCCACCTCTGGGTCATGGTGGCTGAGTGGTTAAAAGATATCTGACATTCTACCACTAGCCCTCCACCTCTGGGTCACAGTGGCTGAGTGGTTAAGGTGTCTGACATTCTACCACTAGCCCTCCACCTCTGGGTTACAGTGGCTGAGTGGTTAAGGTGTCTGACATTCTACCACTAGCCTTCCACCTCTGGGTTACAGTGGCTGAGTGGTTAAGGTGTCTGACATTCTGCCATAAGCCCTCCCCCCTCTGGTTCACAGTGGTTGAGTGGTTAAGGTGTCAGACATTCATTCTACCCTAGCCCTCCCCTCTGGTTACAGTGGCTGAGTGGTTAAGTGTCTGACATTCTGCCATAAGCCCTCCTCCTCTGGTTCACAGTGGCTGAGTGGTTAAGGTGTCTGACATTCTGCCATAAACCCTCCACCTCTGGGCCCTAGTGGCTGAGTGTTAAGGTGTCTGACATTCTGCCATAAGCCCTCCCCTCTGGTTCACAGTGGCTGAGTGGTTAAGGTGTCTGACATTCTGCCATAAGCCCTCCCCCTCTGGTTCACAGTGGCTGAGTGGTTAAGGTGTCTGACATTCTACCATAAGCCCTCCACCTCTGGGCCATAGTGGCTGAGTGGTTAAGGTGTCTGACATTCTACCACTAGCCCTCCACCTCTGGGTTACAGTGGCTGAGTGGTTAAGGTGTCTGACATTCTGCCATAAGCCCTCCCCCTCTGGTTCACAGTGACTGAGTGGTTAAGGTGTCTGACATTCTACCACTAGCCCTCCACCTCTGGGCCCTAGTGGCTGAGTGGTTAAGGTGTCTGACATTCTACCACTAGCCCTCCACCTCTGGGCCCTAGTGGCTGATTGGTTAAGGTGTCTGACATTCTACCACTAGCCCTCCACCTCTGGGCCCTAGTGGCTGAGTGGTTAAGGTGTCTGACATTCTACCACTAGCCCTCCAATTCTTGGCAATAGTGGCTGAGTGGTTAAGGTGTCTGACATTCTACCATTCTAAGGTTCACATTGCTGGTCTCTCTTTATTTTTTCTATCACAGCTGGAAAGAATATTCATAGATAATATGTTAATTATATGAGTTGCCCAATAATACAATGAAAACTATAAAACAGAGAAAGCACTTAAGTTATACACACAAGTTTTAAAGTATCTGTGTTTTCCTTTCCTTTATTGTGTATAATATATCATTCATGCATGTTATTATTTAATTTGTGACTGAAAAGTTTAAATGATGTTAAAGTTAGCCTTCAATGTGAACTTGAGGCTGATATTGCCCCACAATATATGGGCGTACAATAGAATGTTGTTCTAGACCAAGTTAATGTGTTTGTGCCCTGTTTCATTTGCTAGCGTGACGACTGGTAGTTTGTTTATGAATTAATACTTACTCTAATATTAACTTTTTTAAATCCTCACTTCTGACAATGTATGAGTCTTTCTTTAATCAATAAAGAGTTGCATATATTCCGAACTGAAAGACATTAGAATAGAAGTCATATCCTCAGAGAGGTATAATCTGGGAATTTACTTTCTGTTAATCAAATTTGTTTCTAAAATAAGACAAAAGGGTTCTTCTCATATCAAGGTGAATGGCAGTTATAAACTCAAAATAATATCAAATGATAAAAAATTAGAAGAAGAAAAAAAATACGAAAAAATTGCAAAATATCACATTAAAAGGAGTTTCCAATAATTTTTCTAGAATTTTTTTTACAAAATATCACATTCAAAGGAATTTCCAATATCAAAAGTTAGTTGGTATTTATGTGTTTTGGTGTTTTTTGTACACAGACGGTATGTTTGTGTATACCTGTGTGTACCTGGCCAGGTGTGATTGACTGTACAGGTATAAACACTGTGATTGATTACCGCCAGGTATTGATTACCGTGCTATACATAGTTCTGTCACTGGCAGCTACTAAACGCAGCCAGGAATCTATCATAACGAGTCCGTCAACGACAAAAACTTGTCGGACCCGCGACTTACCTTCACGGAAATCTGTGCTTATATATTTCTTGGGACATCCTGGAAATTAGTTACAACAACATCTTAGTTAGTTGTGGATTGGTGTGTCTTAAAGTGTGTGAAAGTTTTTATGATCACGATTTTATCGAAAGTTTGAACTAAGGATATAAACAGTGAGTTTCGCAGAAGAAAGTTGTGACTGAAAAAGTTTTCAGTTATCGCATTGAAATTCCAGAAAATGTTTGCAGAAAGGATTTGATATATGAAAGGATTTCTTCATAAACTGCAGCCAAAAGACTTGTATTTAGTCATTTCTGAAATGCTATGAAAAGTTTTCCCAGTTATAATACAGCAAAACTTTTAGAGAAATTTGTGTCAATAATTATATTTCAAAGCTTGCATAAGTTTTTTTCAATCAACAAGAAAACATTTCACCAAAAAAAAGGAGCAATCAACGAAAAATACAAATGAGTTGAACAAAGGGCGAGTTTTTGGAGTATAAGAACAGCATCTTGTTTTTTACACAGCGTATAACTGCTGTTTGCTATGGAGTGTTTGAAGTTCTTTGAGTTATAAGAAAACTATTATTGGATATGTATATGGGTTATTATCAGTACGAGTTCGACGTTTTGTAGGACTGTGTGTGGAAAGCTTTCTTTGGAGGAAAACATTACCAGAAACTTTATACTGAAGGAAAATCTGTGGATGGTAGATGTGGAGAAAAGTTTTAAGGATTTTTGTTTCTAATTTTTTTGCCATTTTTTCACCCCAGAGAATTTTGACAATATTCTACTGTTTGTCTTAGTGTCCTGATGTGTTTGACTTACACAGTACTTAATTGTGATGTAACACTTGATTCTGTCAGTGTTTTAAAGATGTCCGCGCCTCAATACTAATGCTTTTCTACATATAGTGCTCATTTCTTCTCCAAAGACCTGCCACTGATTCAGTATACAGGTAAATAAAGTTTCAATCTCATTCACTCGGTAATGATAGATAGAAAAATATTTAGAAGTTTTGAAATGTTCTAGAATTTTAATTTGAAGAAAATTGGTTCAAGCCCTGTTTTATAATATCTCTGGTGTATTTTGTGCACTTCTGGTTTTTCTTGGATATAGAAAAAGATGTTTATAATAAGGACAGATCTGAAGTCTCATAAAATTATATAAACTGTATTATAACTGTACTGTTATTAATCAATTGTTGTCTAATTTTTAATGACTTTTGTGCAGAAAGCAAATTAATGAAGTCCATACACTCAGGTTTTGATAAACGATATTCAGCTAAGACAGGTTCTGATAAATGCTATTCAGTTAAGACAGGTTCTGATGAATGATATTCAGTTTAGGCAGGTTTTATAAATATTATTTAGTTAAGACAGGTTTTTGATAAATGCTATTCAGTTAAGACAGGTTTTGATAAATGCTATTCAGTTAAGACATGTTTTGATAAATGCTATTCAGTTAAGACAGGTTTTGATAAATGCTATTCAGTTAAGACAGGTTCTGATAAATGCTATTCAGTTAAGACAGGTTTTGATAAATGATATTAAGCTAAAATAGGTTTTGATAAATGCTATTCAGTTAAGACAGGTTCTGATAAATGCTATTCAGTTAAAATTCAGTTAGGTTTTGATCAATAGTACTATTGGTTATTGGTGCATGTTTTTCGTTTTCTTAGTGAATTGGGATTTTTGATTGAATTTAAACATTCTTGACAAATAATTTAAAAATTTTTAAGAGATTTTAGAGAATGGATAGCTTACATAAAGTAGTGGATTAATCACATACACATTGTGAGCACATGTTGAGGAAAACCATGCATTTAAAAACCGAAAATCTATGAAAATTTATCATCAATTTAGCTACAGTTTTAGGTCCAAGTGCCATCGTTATTTTAAGAAATCACATGTGCTTCTGATTGAAAAGCTGTTAGTTGTCATGGTTTTTGTAAATATGATATCTGCTCTTTAGAGATTTTATCGTAATAATAAGTTATGCAAACGGGATGCTAAAAATAGACTGTTTACCTTCTGAAATCGCAGAAGTGAAGAATTATAAAAGACAACATTAATATTCTGGAGCCTCTCACGATATATAGAGGTTGTTTGTTTAACTGGAAATAAACAGTTTCGTATGCTGAATCAAAGAATTATTGAAGTGACGCTGGCAAGTTTTCTGCAAAAAGATAAATAGTCAAGATAAATAATCAAGATAAATGATTAAGCTTTGTGTATATAAAATTACATGTTGATATTCCTATCTACTAATAGCCGGGGTCATTTAAATGATGTAAACAATTTGAAGTAGGTTGAGTTCCCAGAAAAAAACAACCTATCTGCAAAATGCGGTGTTCTTGAGATTGAATTGAAACAAATGATAAAGTTAGAATGTGTAGATGTTGGATCAGAGAAATGAGGGATGAGGTTTAGAATATGTAGATGTTGGATCAGAGAAATGAGGGATGAAGATTAGAATGTGTAGATGTTGGATCAGAGAAATGAGGGATGAAGATTAGAATGTGTAGATGTTGGATAGAAAATGAGGATGAAGATTAGAATGTGTTAGATGTAGGATCAAGAGAAACGAGGGATGAAGTTTAGAATGTGTAGATGTAGGATCAGAGAAACGAGGGATGAAGTTTAGAATGTGTAGATGTAGGATCAGAGAAACGAGGGATGAAGTTAGAATGGTAAATGTTGGATCAGAGAAACGAGGGATGAAGGTTAGAATTGTAATGTTGGATCAGAGAAACGAGGATGAAGTAGAAATGTAAATGTTGGATCAGAGAAACGAGGGATGAAAGTTTAGAATGTGTAAATGTTGGATCAGAGAAACGAGGGATGAAGTTTAGAATGTGTAAATGTTGGATCAGAGAAATGAGGATGAAGTTAGAATTGTAAATGTTGGATCAGAGAAAAGGGATGAAGTTTAGAATGTGTAAATGTTGGATCAGAGAAATGAGGGATGAAGTTTGAATGTGTAGATGTAGGATCAGAGAAACGAGGGATGAAGTTTAGAATATGTAGATGTAGGATCAGAGAAACGAGGGATGAAGTTTAGAATATGTAGATGTTGGATCAGAGAAATGAGGGATGAAGTTTAGAATGTGTAGATGTAGGATCAGTGTGTTTAAATGTAGGATCAGAGAAACGAGGGATGAAGTTTAGAATGTGTAAATGTTGGATCAGAGAAATGAGGGATGAAGTTTAGAATGTGTAAATGTTGGATCAGAGAAACGAGGGATGAAGTTTAGAATGTGTAAATGTTGGATCAGAGAAACGAGGGATGAAGTTTAGAATGTGTAAATGTTGGATCAGAGAAATGAGGGATGAAGTTTAGAATGTGTAAATGTTGGATCAGAGAAATGAGGGATGAAGTTTAGAATGTGTAGATGTTGGATCAGACAAACGAGGGATGAAGTTTAGAATATGTAAATGTTGGATCAGAGAATCAAACACTGGCTGTGCCATGTGATCATTGTACAAATATTATTATCAATGAATAATTATAAATTTCATTTCAAAATTTTACTCTTTTGATATTCATTATATGTGTACAATTGCACATATCCAAATATAGATATACATTATTTGTGTATCCAGGAATTTATATCATATCATTGACAACTTGTCACTGTGACGATGTCAGGATATGGATCACCTTGGAATGTTGTGCATTGGTGTATCATTAAGTCACAGGTATGTTTGTTGATTGGGTACAGAAAGTAGATCTTAGATCATAAATGGTGTTTGAAGCTCATATAGGACATATGTCATAAGTCAGGTCTTCCTTCAACGCACATGTTTCTGAGGTGTTAAGTACAAATACTAATTTATATAGCCTTGTACTCAACCTGAAAATCCAGAGGTATTTAATCCCCCCTTCAATTCCATAATGAACTGCTCCTGCCTCAGAATTAGAAGAGATTAAATATATCTTCAGGGGTAAATAAGTTTTCACATTTTATATAATCCTCCCGACTGAAGAGGTTGTAATCAGGGTCATCAGTGAGTTTGTAATCTATATGAGGGGCTGTTATAGGGATGAGTTCATAAGATAAAGGTTTGAGTAGGTAGTGTACATTATGGAACAGAATATCTCCTACATCATTTAAGTATTGTACACATCTGATTCAGGGGTTGACTAGGCAATCTCCAACTGTGTAAAGATATCGAACATTTGTCCAAGGCTCTATAATCCTACTGTAACTAACTAAATCAAAATTAATATGGAAAAGGACACAAAACAAAGTATATATCTAAGGGAACTAACTCATAATAAAGTATTAAAAGAGTTATTTCCCTTTATGCTATTGTTTCTAGCCTCATGAATGAAAAGTAAAATAATTTAAATATCTAAAATTAGAAACTAAATCATAACATGCAAACAAAACAACTGACAACTGTATACTGCACCTGTATCAAATGTAGATAAAATATTGATATTTATTGTTGTAGGACACCAAAACCTGTCTTATCTGATAAAGTCTAACTTCATGGCATTAGCCCCACTGTGGCTGATTCAATATAACAATCACTCATTTTTACATCAGGCTCATCACCGGAGTGAAACGTTCCGACAGAATTCAGGAAAGTATCAACATTCACGGACATCATCCAGGAAATCCTAATATTGATGTGGATGGAGGGATTCAGACATCTTTAATTTTTCAAATCAGTCATAGTTTTGGAAATACAACTAAGATTTTAGAAATATTTGAAAGTTTCTGAAAAAATGGTTGATGGAGTGAGAACATTAGATGTGTAGAAGTTAAAAGAAGGATAATCAAAATCTGTTCCTAAAGTTCTAATCTCTTTGGAAAACCTGACTGTGAAACCCTGTGTAATGTAGATATAATAAGATGTTAGATATCGAGAAGCTACAGCTGGGAAAGTTTGCTTTAAAAAAATTCAGGAATTCATCAATTGTTTCTTGGTCAATCAATGGGCTTCACCTTGATCCAATAGGAAACTAGTTGGATCAGATCTGTTAATCTGGAGCCTGGAAATTTAACTTGTTTTAAAACTTTAAGTAATCTGGGTGTCTGTCTATTTAATAGTCCAGATCTAGTTCAATCTCAAGTTTTATCTGGTCCCAAAAACCTACACACATATGACCTCTGACCCAGAGAATGAAGATGCTTGACCTTTGACCTTTGTGGAGATTTGTTTTGAATGACTGGTGCTCTAAAGGAGAATTATAGCTATCCGTGGTATCGTTTTTTACTGTAAAGGAATACTTGGGTTGTTACCGTGGCGTTTTACCCCAGGCCACTGTTCTTAGATGACAGGGACATTTGGACATGGCCAGAAAGATAGTGTTTATCTTATCACCATATAGGTTTTTGTGTGAACTGCAATGTTGGAAAAATTGATACAGGTGTTATCAACGCAGAATTCTATTTATGTCAAAAAATCATCAACATATGGTAGTGAATTATATTTCCTGGAAACGTATCTGGATTTCTGCATGTTTACATGTCCCAAGCAGAATTAGCTTTCAGGAAGAAAGTCATAACCAGAGAATGCTGAAGTTATCTTTTCATTTGTTTTGATCTGTTTTCCTGATTATTTTGGATTACAATATGAGAACATACTTTTCTTCTTAGATTCTCATCCCATTGTACTGCTGATGAGTCGAGGTTAATTTGACCCAGTTAATACTCCAGCGATAGTGTGCCTGTCCTCGATTTCTCAACATACTGGATTTATTTATAAGTGCTGACTGTTCCTCCGATACTCAATGTCGAATTGTCATGATATGGAATTAAGAATGGGGAACCACAAAAAAGTGAAGCGGAAAATTTCCCTCATCAAGCTGTGCTCCTGTATGGGGAGGGACCCGGAAGAGTACGGGGACGATTCTAATAACCGTCCTTACTCCCTCCGAAAAAAACATCACAAGGTAAGATCTAGTTAGCGCTAAATCTAACATGGTGCTAGGTAAGGATGCAACATAATGTGAGAATTGGGAGAGTAAAATGTAAAAGTAAAAAAGATTTCAGGAAAAAGAAACTGAAAAGAAAGAAAGAGAAATTTAAGAGGAGGGAAAGAGATTTTGAGAGAGAAATTTAAGAGGGAAAGAGATTTTAGGAGAGGGAAATTGAGTTGTAGGATCAACATATTTGAGGGAAGGGAATCAATAAAGAGGAAAAGAGAGATCTTTGGGTATGAAATAGAAAAGTAGGAAAGAGATTTTTGGGGAAGGAATTGGAAAAGCAAACAAGAAAGATTTTAGTGGAAAGGAAAGAGAGATTTGAGAAAAGAGAATCAGACGAAAAGGAAAGAGAGATTTGAGGAAAGAGAATCAGATGAAAATGAAAGAGAGATTGGATGAAAGAGAATCAGACGAAAAGGAAAGAGATAAAGGAATCAGAAAAGCAGGGATTAGAGATTTAATAAGGGGAGGCAATCACAAAAGCAGGAGGAAAAAGATTTGAAGGGGAGGGAAATGAAAAAGCCTAGGTCTGGTGTCTATACACATATATATACAGTAGCTTACTGTGGTATATACTAATGACTTATGGCAAGGTGTCTGGTGGTGGTATATTGTGTTTCACATTTAACACTGTCTGACCTTTATTCTACCTCAATTATCCTCTGGGAGAGGGGTTAGTTTTAGCTGGGGGAAGGGACACCCCCCCCCCCCACCTCCCCCTCCCCCAACTCAACACAGACAAAGGTCAGCATTGTTAGTATAGCATTAACTGGGTCATTTCACCCTGTTTTTTCAGATGTTAACAATCCATTAAATTAGGTTATCTGTTTAAGCTGTCAAAATCTCCATGCCCCATCACATGTTGATCTCCAGCAGTGGATTACATAGGGATATAATGCTTCACACACATCAAAGACCAGCATCAGCTCATCATACCATCAGGGTCTGGCCTTCTGATTACCCCTAAAAAACAACCTCATTATCTGCATGTAGTATAGGTTATAGGTGTATGATAATCCCATACATCTAGAATCTACTGCAATATATTTCTTATTCTATTCAGGAAGCTTCATAATGAAGAAAAACAGATTCTTCCTTGTTAAGATGTCTGTTGATCGAAATTATACTATTAGCTTTATCATCTAGATGTGTCTAAACATAAATCAAAGACACTTAGACACACTACATACAGACACCTAAACACACATATAGACAGTAAGAAACTTAGACATATTATCTAAATGACATACAGACACCTAGACACACATATAGACACTTAGACACACTACATACAGACACCTAAACACACATATAGACAGTAAGACACTTACACATACTATCTAAATGACATACAGACACCTAGACACACATATAGACACTTAGACACACTACATACAGACACCTAAACACACATATAGACAGTAAGACACTTAGACATATTATCTAAATGACATACAGACACCTAAACACACATATAGACAGTAAGACACTTACACATACTATCTAAATGACATACAGACACCTAGACACACATATAGACACTTACACATGCTTCATACAGACACCTAAACACACATATAGACAGTAAGACACTTAGACATATTATCTAAATGACATACAGACACCTAGACACACATATAGACACTTAGACATGCTTCATACAGACACCTAAACACACATATAGACAGTAAGACACTTAGACATATTATCTAAATGACATACAGACACCTAGACACACATATAGACACTTAGACACACTACATACAGACACCTAAACACACATATAGACAGTAAGACACTTAGACATATTATCTAAATGACATACGACACCTAGACACACATACAGACACCTAACACACTATCTAAATGAAATACAGACACCTAGACACAGTAAGACACTTACACATATTATCAAATACAGACACCTAAAACACAATAGACAGTACAGACACTTAGACATATTATCTAAACACATACAGACACCTAAACACACTATAGACAGTAAGACACTTAGACTATTCTATCATACAGACACCTAAACACACATATAGACAGTAAGACACTTAGACATATTATCTAAATGACATACAGACACCTAAACACACATATAGACACTTAGACATACTATTTACATGACATACAGATACCTAGAAACGCATGTAGACTTCTAGACATACTTGAAGACACAAAGAAATATATACAGACATTTAGAGACACACATATGGACAAACATACAGACACACATACGGACAAACATACAGACACTTAAGACATGTAATTATTAGAAATATGTTCTGTTAAGCATTAGCACTTTGGCATCTCGATCTTAACTACATAACAATATTACAAAGTTACTCTTAGACATATAGACACATATGTATCTCGATACTTACATAACCTACATAATATAGTGTATATGGATAAAATGTATTCTGGTCGATGAGTATTGTGATGACACCTTGCTGAGATTGTGGTGTAACAGCTGTCCCTGTCATCAAACCTCAGACTCAATCCATGTCCATAGCAATATAGTGTTACTGAGGCTGGTCAGGATCAAGTTACAGTATCTCTAAATCTGAAAATCATTAACTATATATTCTGTTGTAAATGTATTTATTTTCATCTCAAAATCTAGAAATATTCAGGTAATGAATTGCCTGAAGTTATATATTGATTTTGAAGGTTTTAGCCATTTTGTCAAAAGTTCAGCTATTTTATTTTTGGATCATACTGGAGTAATGCGAGTATATTGGGATGTTTAGTAAAATCTACAGCAGTATATTGGGGCTTATAAATGAACATCAGTCACTGATTCTCTATTTCTCCAGAAATTGGAGCTCTCTGCACCTTAAGTACCTCCCAGTACCCTGGTATCTAATGTAACTCCTCAGAAATTGGAGCTCTTTGCCCCCTAAAGTGCCTCCCAGTACCCTGGTATCTAATGTAACTCCCCAGAAATTAGAGCTCTTTGCCCCCTAAAGTGCCTCCCAGTACCCTGGTATCTAATGTAACTCCCCAGAAATTAGAGCTCTTTGCCCCCTAAAGTGCCTCCCAGTACCCTGGTATCTAATGTAACTCCCCAGAAATTAGAGCTCTCTGCCCCCTTAAGTGCCTCCCAGTACCCTGGTATCTAATGTAACTCCCCAGAAATTAGAGCTCTCTGCCCCCTTAAGTGGCTCCCAGTACCCTGGTATCTAATGTAACTCCCCAGAAATTAGAGCTCTCTGCCCCCTGAAATGCCTCCCAGTACCCTGGTATCTAATGTAACTCCCCAGTAAATTAGAGCTCTCTGTAACTCCCCCCCTCTGCCCCCTTAAGTGCCTCTCAGTACCCTGGTGTCTAATGTTTCTGCTTATTACTCCGATTTATCTCCAATGGTATTTTTCTTCAAAAACATATCTTGTGTGATTATTTTTTAGGCCATGTGATATCTGTTCTTCCTCTAAGCTTTAATTTCAATGGCATCTTTTTCTGATATGATGTTAGATTTGTGTAACATTTAGCTCTGAGTTTCCATATTTATGGATCAAGCTTGTCCTAACAATACAACTGTTCCCTTGGAATGACTGATCCATCCCAGTAGGCTTGGCCGCTAAAATGGCAGGGAAGCTTAACAGAAATTTATATAAACAACTTAGTTTGGGATCATTTTGTTTGATGTATATTTATACATCTAATCATGCCAGCTGGTTCATCCAAAATATATAAAATTTGTCCTCTATATTTTGATAAATACCAATCTTGCCAAATAGCTATCATGATCTGATTAAAGTTTCTTCACACTTTGTGTAAGAGTACAGGTTATCAGAAAGGAAAAGTGTGAGGAAATTGCAGTTCACTTAAAATCAGAATTTTTGTCAGTTATCTCCTCACTTATGTTAGGATATTTGTTAGTTATCTCCCTTTCTTATATAAGGATTTCTGTGTGTTATCTCCCTTTCTGATGATAGGACTTGTGTGTTATCTCCCTTTCTTATAGTAGGATTTATGTCAGTTATCTCCCTTACTTTAGTAAGATTTCTGTCAGTTATCTCCCTTACTTATAGTAGGATTTCTGTCAGTTATCTCCCTTACTTTAGTAAGATTTCTGTCAGTTATCTCCCTTACTTTAGTAAGATTTATGTCAGTTATCTCCCTTACTTTAAGAGGATTTATGTTTTGAATTATCTCACCTATAATTGGTAGTTGTACAGAAAATGATCTAAAATATGATGTTGGAAATATTATTTGTAGTTTTCTGATGATGTAAAGAAAAGACAAACATTTGTCATGACAATGTGAAATAATAAACGATAGACAAAGGTCATAGTGTAAAGGTCAAGTTATGTATAGAGGTCATATAACAAAGGTCAGAACTCATTAATAATCAGAGTACAAAGGCCAAAAAACAGCTGTATGAAGAAAATCATAGAGTGCAGGACAGGCACACATCTCATTTATCATTGATTTAGATATGGAGGAGGGGAATCCCTTGGCATGAGGAAATGGGGGAAGGGGCTTGTGGCAGAGGCAAACATGGCGGGGAGGGGGGGATAGTATGCTTCATTTAGCACATAGCTATGTATAAATGGAAGGCAGACATTAGAACAGTGTAGACCAGTCAGAAAAACACAGCATGAAATGTTTATTTATTTGATGTTACTGTGTTGGACTGATATTCTGTGGGCCACATCTTGTAGCAGATTTGTATACTTATTTCATTTACAATATTAATTTAGCTTTAAAACACTATTTCATATTAACTGAGTTTGAACTTATACACACAGATATCTGGTTAAAAACAGATTTGACTATAATTAGCTAGGAAACATGTGTAAAATTGATATATTATATCTAAAGATGATCTACTAAGAACTGGCCTTTCTCTCTACTATGACCTGGCCATTTTCTCTCCACTAGGACCTGGCCATTCTGTCTACTAGGACCTGGCCATTCTGTCTACTAGGACCTGGCCATTCTCTCTACTAGGACCTGGCCATTCTGTCTACTAGGACCTGGCCATTCTCTCTACTAGGACCTGGCCATTCTCTCTACTAGGACCTGGCCATTCTCTCTACTAGGACCTGTCCATTCTCTCTACTAGGACCTAGCCATTCTCTCTACTAGGACCTGGCCATTCTCTCTACTTTGAGCTGACCATTCTGTCTACTAAGATCTCCCTACTTACACTCCACAGTAATATGTACTAGGAACAGGAACATGGCCATTCTCTCATCACTACTCCTACCTACAATTGTTGCTGACATCCTGTAATGTACGAATTCCTCATCTGACTCGTCCTTATTACTGAACTACACTTACAGCTACCCTCGCAGAAATAATGATACCCAACCCTCCCATTAAAATACTGCCCTACATTTTGTTCTAGTTCAGGTTGTCCTGACAAGTCAGTGACCTAAACCTACATGTTACTAATTACAAAAGGAGTTACCTGCAGCCTGAAATGTTATCACAATTACTTGAAAACTCAAGCTGGATTATTCTTTACAAATTTATCAACCCAGTCCCCGATGACTGACCAACAGAAATTGACCAACAGAAATTTGAACTCTTTGGTCCCCTTTTAGGTTGTCTTACCCAAGATTCAGTATGGGACTTTACACATAGCCCAGGTATTGGTATCCACCGGGCAGCCAGTCTGGGGATCAAACCCAGGACCTCCAAACACTTACCGGAGCTACCTGATCAAGTTACAATTTTAAATTACAACAGTATACTTAATATGTCACTTTTAAAAGTTATTCTGATATCAAGCATTGAACACAAACAATTCAACAAAATTCTTTTCTGAGTCATCCTGAAATGACTGCAATAAACTCTTTTCGAAAAACTTTTGAATGTAATTGACATCTCTATGTATAAATCTACTATTAATCCCAAAGTCCCTCCCCAAAGCCCTGCTCCAAGCCACCTGGTATCAAATCATCACTAATAATGCTATCATTGATTTTAGACATCAACTTTGTTTTGTTCTACAAGGATCTCACCGATCAATCCCCCAGTATATGTGAGAAATCTAGAGGATGGCAGAATTAAACATAGTGAAGACCTGATAGATTAAACCCATATACCCCTGAAGACACAATGGAACTCTTCTAACTCAAAGGATGGAGCAGTTTATTATGAAATTTCAGGGATGAATTAAGTTAAATATCTGGTATTGATCAGGTTAATGTTACTGTCATAAGTTTCCTTCATTTTGATTAACATTGAAATCAATGATGGTAGGACAGTTCTGCTATGAACAATTATAATGTGGCTACAAGCTACAATCATCAATAATTCTATTTCTGTTGACTTGGTGATGGTGTAAGCCTGTAGAAAGTCCATAATGATGATACAGAAAGTCCAAAGACCAGAGAAATAGATGGAGAAGGTGAATTTTCATAGATATAGTCCTCTGATCTCTTAAACAAATAATCACAACTAGCCTGGTTATAAAATTACACTGTTTTCATCATTTCTGAAACACACTATAACAGCATCAGCCAGCTTCTGCAGCAGCCAGTGTGTTGTGTGTGTGATGATAGATTTGTGGAACTGACTATAATTTGGCCTGTGTTTGAGGGCACAGAACATTACATGGAGTATATACAGCTGCTAAGGCTGTGCTGACAAATTCTAGGGAATTACTTCTCCACCATGGGGGAGACTATGTCCTCCCCCCAGGGCTCACGTAATACAGGGACATCCCCTGCCCCACCCCCGGGGGAAGTACAGGTAAGTCAGTATTTAGATACCAGCAGACTAAAAATCTTAAGCATTCTATATGCAGAATCAGAAGATGGTGTTCTGCTGTCATATGGAAAGAAATTGTGTGATTCTTGGTTTACTTAGATGGTTTGGGTGATGATGTGTTGTAATGATTGTCTGTTATTTTCTGTGAGACGGTGAATGTAAGTGTGGGGGACACACAGAATTCTAACTGGTTCCATACCAACCTGCTGGCATCAAATCACACTGCGCTCTCAAGGTTAGCAAAAGACAAAAATATTATGATAATGCAGGTCATATTTCATATTTTATTTCAATCTTAAACATATTTTGAGTGTTCTTGGCATGTAGATTGGGAGAGGAAGGAGAGGAAGAGAGGAATAAATAAGCCTTAGCGTGATAGATAGACATTGTCAGCTGAACAGAGATTACACTTCTTGGTGGCTTCATGAAGTAAGCTGGTAGTGGTACTGACAGTACCGTTGGGGGTGTAGGGCAAGGACCCCAGGTAATCAGGGTTATATCATTGGGGGTGTAGGGCAGGGACCCCGGGTAATCAGGGTTATATCACTGGGGGTGTAGGGCAGGGACCCCAGGTAATCAGGGTTATATCACTAGGGGTGTAGGGCAGGGACCCCAGGTAATCAGGGTTATATCACTGGGGGTGTAGGGCAGGGACCCTGGGTAATCAGGGTTATATCACTGAGGTTGTAGGGCAGGGACCCTGGGTAATCAGGGTTATATCACTAGGGGTGTAGGACAGGGACCCCGGGTAATCAGGGTTATATCACTGGGGGTGTAGGGCAGGGACCCCGGGTAATCAGGGTTATATCACTGGGGGTGTAGGCAGGGACCCGGGTAATCAGGGACTGGGGTGTAGGACAGGGACCCCGGGTAATCAGGGTTATATCACTGGGGGTGTAGGGCAGGGACCCCGGGTAATCAGGGTTATATCACTGGGGGTGTAGGGCAGGGACCCTGGTAATCAGGGTTATATCACTGGAGATGTAGGGCAAGGACCCCAGGTAATCAGGGTTATATCACTGGGGGTGTAGGGCAGGAACCCTGGGTAATCAGGGTTATATCACTGGGGGTGTAGGGCAAGGACCCCAGGTAATCAGGGTTATATCACTGGGGGTGTAGGACAGGGACCCAAGGTAATCAGGGTTATATCACTGGGGGTGAAGGGCAGTCCCCCGGGTAATCAGGGTTATATCACTAGGGGATGTAGGACAGGGACCCGGGTAATCGTTATATCACGGTAATCAGGGTTATATCACTAGGGGTGTAGGGCAGGGACCCCGGGTAATCAGGGTTATATTACTGGGGGTGTAGGGCAGGGACCCCGGGTAATCAGGGTTATATCACTGGGGGTGTAGGGCAGGGACCCTGGGTAATCAGGGTTATATCACTGGGGGTGTAGGGCAGGGACCCCGGGTAATCAGGGTTATATCACTGGGGGTGTAGGGCAGGGACCCTGGGTAATCAGGGTTATATCACTGGGGGTGTAGGGCAGGGACCCCAGGTAATCAGGGTTATATCACTGGGGGTGTAGGTCAGGGACCCCGGGTAATCAGGATTATATCACTGGGGATGTAGGGCAGGGACCCTGGATAATCAGGGTTATATCACTGGGGGTGTAGGGCAGGGACCCTGGGTAATCAGGGTTATATCACTGGGGGTGTAGGGCAGGGACCCCGGGTAATCAGGGTTATATCACTGAGGTTGTAGGGGAGGGACCCCAGGTAATCAGGGTTATATCACTGGGGATGTAGGGCAGGGACCCTGGATAATCAGGGTTATATCACTGGGGGTGTAGGGCAGGGACCCCAGGTAATCAGGGTTATATCACTGGGGGTGTAGGGCAGGGACCCCAGGTAATCAGGGTTATATCACTGGGGGTGTAGGCAGGGGACCCTGGGTAATCATGGTTATATCACTGGTGGTGTAGGGCAGGTACCCCGGGAATCAGGGTTATATCACTGGGGGTGTAGGGCAGGGACCCTGGGTAATCATGGTTATATCACTGGGGGTGTAGGGCAGGGACCCTGGGTAATCAGGGTATATCACTGGGGTGTAGGGCAGGGACCCCCGGTAATCAGGTTATATCACTGGGGGTTGTAGGGCAGGACCCTGGGTAATAATCAGGGTTATATCACTGGGGTGTAGGGCAGGTACCCCCAGGTAATCAGGGTTATATCACTGGGGGTGTAGGCAGGGACCCTGGGGTAATCAGGGTTATATCACTGGGGGTGTAGGGCAGGGACCCTGGGTAATCAGGGTTATATCACTGGGGGTGTAGGGCAGGGACCCAGGTAATCAGGGTTAATCACTGGGGGTGTAGGGCAGGGAATCAATCGGGTTATATCACTGGGGGTGTAGGGCAGGAACCCTGGTAATCAGGGTTATATCACTGGGGGTGTAGGGCAGGGACCCCAGGTAATCAGGGTTATATCACTGGGGGTGTAGGGCAAGGACCCCAGGTAATCAGGGTTATATCACTGGGGGTGTAGGGCAGGGACCCTGGTAATCAGGGTTATATCACTGGGGGTGTAGGGCAGGAACCCCGGGTAATCAGGGTTATATCACTGGGGGTGTAGGGCAGGGACCCTGGGTAATCATGGGTTATATCACTGGGGGTGTAGGGCAGGACCCGGGTAATCAGGGTTATATCACTGGGGGTGTAGGGCAGGGACCCCGGGTAATCAGGGTTATAATCACTGGGGGTGTAGGGCAGGGACCCTGGGTAATCAGGGTTATATCACTGGGGGTGAAGGGCAGGGACCCCCGGGTAATCAGGGTTATATCACTGGGGGTGTAGGGCAGGGACCCCGGGTAATCAGGGTTATATCACTGGGGGTGTAGGGCAGGGACCCCAGGTAATCAGGGTTATATCACTGGGGGTGTAGGGCAGGTACCCCAGGTAATCAGGGTTATATCACTGGGGGTGTAGGGCAGGGACCCTGGGTAATCAGGGTTATATCACTGGGGGTGTAGGGCAGGGACCCTGGGTAATCAGGGTTATATCACTGGGGGTGTAGGGCAGGGACCCCGGGTAATCAGGGTTATATTCACTGGGGGTGTAAGTAGGGCAGGGACCCCAGGTAAATCAGGGTTATATCACTGGAGGGCAGGTGGACCTGGGGGGTGTAGGGCAGGTACCCTGGGTAATCATGGGTTATATTTCACTGGGGGTGTAGGGCACCCCGGGGGTTATATCACTCTAGGGGGTATATACCAGGGACAAACCTCCTATGGTCTATGGGTGTATATATACCAGACAAACCTCAGGTCTATGGGTTTATATACAGACAAACCTCAGGGGATGGGTATATATACCAGACAAACTCCCAGGTATATATCAGACAAACCTCCGGGTTTATGTGCGTTATATACCAGACAAACCTCTGGTCTATGGTGTCTATTATACCAGACAAACCTCCCATGGTACCAGGCAAACCTCTGTCTATAGTGTATATATACCAGACAAAACTCAGGTCTATGTGGTCTATATACCAGACAAAACCTCAGGTCTAGGTCTAATACCAGACAAACCTCACAGGTCAATGTGTCTATATACCAGACACACCTCAGGTCTATGGTGTATATACCAGACAAACCTCAAGGTCTATGTGTCTATATACCAGACCAAAACCTCCGGTTTATGTGTATATATACCAGACAAACCTCAGGTCTATGTGTCTATATACCAGACAAACCTCATGTATATGTGTATATATCTACCAGACAAACCTCAGGTCTATGTGTCTTATATACCCTGGTATATAAGGGAAATCTCTGGTCTATGTATCTATCACTCAGACACACCCAGTCTCTGGGTCTATATACCAGACAAACCTCAGGTCTATGTGTATATATACCAGAACAAACCTCAGGTCTATGTGTCTATATACCAGACAAACCTCAGGTCTATGTGTATATATACCAGACAAACCTCAGGTCTATGTGTATATATACCAGACAAACCTCAGGTCTATGTGTATATATACCAGACAAACCTCAGGTCTATGTGTCTATATACCAGACAAACCTCAGGTATTGTGTCTATATACCAGACAAACCTCAGGTCTATCGTGTATATTATACCAGACAAACCTCCAGGTTATGTGTCTATATACCAGACAAAACCTCGGTCTATGTGTCTATATACCAGACAAACCTCAGGTCTATGTGTCTATATACCAGACAAACTCAGACAGGTCTATAACCAACAATACTGTCTATATACCAGACAAACCTCAGGTCTATGTGATGTAATATATACCAGACAAACCTCAGGTCTATGTGTCTGATATATATTACAGACAAACCTCAGGTCTATGTGTCTATATACCAGACAAACCTCCGGGTCTATGTGTCTATAAACCAGACAAACCTCTATGTGTCTATGTGTATATAGGTCTTATGTGTTATACCAGACAAACGGTCAGGACTATGTGTCTTATATACCAGACAAACTCAGGGTCTATGGTGCCTATATACCAGACAAACCTCAGGTCTATGTGTCCTTATATACCCAACAAACCCTCAGGTCTATGTGTCTATATACCAGACAAACCTTCATGTCTATGTCGTTCTATATACCAGACAAACCTCAGATCTAGGGTCTTATATACCAGACAAACCTCAGGTCTCATGGTCTATACCAGACAAACCTCAGGAATCCTATGTGTCAATATACCAGACAAACCTTCAGGTCTATGTGTCTATATACCAGACAAACCTCAGGTCTATGTGGTCTATATACCAGACAAACCTCAGATCTATTTGTCTATATACCAGAGCAAAAACCTCAGGTCTATGTGTCTATATACCAGACAAACCTCAGGTCTATGTGTCTATTAAGCAGGATATACCAGACAAACCCTACCGGTCTATGTGTCTATATACCAGACAAACCTCAGGTCTATGTGTGTATACACCAGACAAAACCTCAGGTCTATGTGTCTATATACCAGACAAACCTCAGGTCTATGTGTCTATAATACCAGACAAACCCTCAGGTTATGTGTCTATACATACAGACAAACCTTCAGGTCTATGGGTTCTATAATACCAGACAAACCTTCAGGTCTATGGCACATATATACCAGACAAACCTCAGGTCTATGTGTATTATATACCAGACAAACCTCAGGTCTATGTGTATATATACCAGACAAACCTCAGGTCTATGTGTCTATATACCAGACAAACCTCAGGTCTATGTGTATATATACCAGACAAACCTCAGGTCTATGTGTCTATATACCAGACAAACCTCAGGTCTATGTGTCTATATACCAGACAAACCTCAGGTCTATGTGTCTATATACCAGACAAACCTCAGGTCTATGTGTATATATACCAGACAAACCTCAGGTCTATGTGTATATATACCAGACAAACCTCAGGTCTATGTGTCTATATACCAGACAAACCTCAGGTCTATGTGTATATATACCAGACAAACCTCAGGTCTATGTGTCTATATACCAGACAAACCTCAGGTCTATGTGTCTATATACCAGACAAACCTCAGGTCTATGTGTCTATATACCAGACAAACCTCAGGTCTATGGGTCTATATACCACTGACAAACCTCAGGTCTATGTGTCTATATAAACCAGTCAAACCCTCCTCCGGTCTATGTGTCTATATACCAGACAAACCTCAGGTCTATGTGTATATATACCAGACAAAAACCTCAGGTCTATGTGTACTATATACCAGACAAACCTCAGGTCTATGTGGTCATATATACCAGACAAACCTCTGAGGTCATGTGTCTAATATACCAGACAAACCTCAGGTCTATGTGTGTATATATACCAGACAAACCTCAGGTCTATGTTCTATATACCAGACAAACCTCGGTCTATGTGTTTATATACCAGACAAACCTCAGGTCTATGTGTATCAACCTCATACCAGACAAACCTCAGGTCTATGTGTCTATATACCAGACAAACCTCCGGGTCTATGTGTCTATATACCCAGGACAACCTCAGGTCTATGTGTATACTATACCAGCACAAACCTCAGGTCTATGTGTCTATATACCAGACAAACCTCAGGTCTATGTGTCTATATACCAGACAAATGGGTCTATATACCTCAGGTCTATGTGTCTATATACCAGACAAACCTCAGGTCTATGTGTCTATATACCAGACAAACCTCAGGTCTATGTGTATATATACCAGGACAAACCTCAGGTCTATGTGTATAATATACCAGACAAACCTCAGGTCTATGTGTATATATACCAGACAAACCTCACGGTCTATTGTGTATATACCAGACAAACCTCAGGTCCCTATGTGTCATATATACCAGACAAACCTCAGGTCTATGTGTCTATATAACCAGACTATGTGTAAAAACCCTCAGGTCTATGTGTCTATATACCAGACAAACCTCAGGTCTATTATTGTCTATATACCAGACAAACCTCAGCGGGTCTATGTGTATATATACCAGACAAACCTCAGGTCTATGTGTATATATACCAGACAAACATCAGGTCTATGGTATATATATACCTGACATACCTCAGGTCTATGTGGTATATATACCAAAGACAAAACCTCAGGTCTATGTGTATAATATACCAGACAAACCTCAGGTCTATGTGTCTATATATACCAGACAAACCTCGGGTCTATGTGTCTATATACCAGACAAACTCTCAGGTCTATGTCCTATATATACCAGAACAAACCTCAGGTCTATGTGTCTTATATACCAGACAAACCTCAGGTCTAATGGTCTATATACCAGACAAACCTCAGGTCTATGTGTCTATATACCAGAACAAACATCAGTCTATGTGTCTATATACACAAGACACAAACCTCAGGTCTATGTGTATATATACCAGACTAAACCGCTGGGGGTTTTTTTTTTTTTTTTTTTTTTCTATGTGTATATATACCAGGACAACCTCAGGTCTATGTGTATATATACCAGACAAAACTCTCAGGTCTATGTGTCTATATATACCAGACAAACCTCAGGTCTATGTGATATATAGACCATGTGACAAACCTCAGGTCTATGTGTATATATACCAGACAAACCTCAGGTCTATGTGTCTATATACCAGACAAACCTCAGGTCTATGTGTCTATATACCAGACAAACCTCAGGTCTATGTGTCTATATACCAGACAAACCTCAGGTCTATGTGTCTATATACCAGACAAACCTCAGGTCTATGGTGTGTATATACCAGACAAACCGTCAGGTCTATGTGTATATATAACCAGACAAACCTCAAGGTCTATGGGTCTATATTTTTTTTTTTTTTTTTTTTTTTTTTTTTTTTTTTTTTTGTCTATATACCAGACAAACCTCAGGTTCTATGTGTCTATATATACCAGACAAACCTCAGGTCTATGTGTCTATATACCAGACAAACCTCCAAAAAGGTCTAATGGTGTACCATACAAACCTCAAGTCTATGTGTATATATGTTTTACCAGACAAACCTCAGGTCTATGTGTCTATATACCAGACAAACCTCAGGTCTATGTGTAATATATACCAGACAAACCTCAGGGTCTATGTGTCTATATACCAGACAAAACCTCAGGTTCTATGTGTATATATACCAGACAAACCTCCGGTTATGGTCTATGTGTCCTATATACCAGACAAACCTCAGGTCTATGTCTATGTCAAGTATATACACCAGACAAACCTCAGGTCAATCTATGTGTATTATATTACCAGACAAAAACCTCTATGGTCATAGCTGTGTCCCCTATATACAAGACCTGCAAACCTCAGTCTATTTGCCTAAATACCTAGACAAAACCTGTCTATGTGTCTATATATACCAGACAAACCTCAAGGGTCTATGTGTATATATACCAGACAAACCTCACTGGTCTGTGTATATATACCAGACAAACCTCAGGTCTATGTGTCTATATACCAGACAAACCTCAGGTCTATGTGTCTATATATACCAGACAAACCTCAGGTCTATGTGTCTATATACCAGACAAACCTCAGGTCTATGTGTATATATACCAGACAAACCTCAGGTCTATGTGTATATAGACAAACCTCAGGTCTATGTGTCTATATACCAGACAAACCTCAGGTCTATGTGTCTATATACCAGACAAACCTCGGGTCAGTGTTGTCTATATAGCCAGACAGGTCTATGTGTCTATATATCAGTCTATACAGACAAACCTCAGGTCTATGGTATATATACCAGACAAACCTCTCGGTCTTATGGTGTATATATACCAGACAAACCTCAGGTCTATGGTGTCTATATACCAGACAAACCTCAGGTCTATGTGTCTATATACCAGACAAACCTCAGGTGGTCTATGTGTATATATACCAGGACAAAACCTCAGGTCTATATGTGTGTATATGTATACCAGACAAACCTCTGGTTTATGTGTATATATACCAGACAAACCTCAGGTCTATGTGTATATATACCAGACAAACCTCAGGTCTATGTGTATATATACCAGACAAACCTCAGGTCTATGTGTCTATATACCAGACAAACCTCAGGTCTATGTGTACAAACCAGGACTGATATACCAGGACAAACCTCAGGTCTATGTGTCTATATATAACCAGACAAAAACCCTCAGGTCTATGTGTCCTATATGACCAGACAACCTCAGGGTCTATTGTGTCTATTATACCAGACAAACCTCAGGTCTATGTGTATATATTCCAGACAAACCTCAGGTCTATGTGTCTATATACCAGACAAACCTCAGGTCTATGTGTCTATATACCAGACAAACCTCAGGTCTATGGGTCTATATACCAGACAAACCTCAGGTCTATGTGTCTATATACCAGACAAACCTCAGGTCTATGTGTCTATATACCAGACAAACCTCAGGTCTATGTGTCTATATACCAGACAAATCTCAGGTCTATGTGTATATATACCAGACAAACCTCAGGTCTATGTGTCTATATACCAGACAAACCTCAGGTCTATGTGTATATATACCAGACAAACCCTCTATGTGTCTATGTGTCTATATACCAGACAAACCTCAGGTCTATGTGTCTATATACCAGACAAACCTCAGGTCTATGTGTCTATATACCAGACAAACCTCAGGTCTATGTGTCTATATACCAGACAAACCTCAGGTCTATGTGTCTATATACCAGACAAACCTCAGGTCTATGTGTATATATACCAGACAAACCTCAGGTCTATGTGTCTATATACCAGACAAACCTCAGGTCTATGTGTCTATATACCAGACAAACCTCAGGTCTATGTGTATATATACCAGACAAACCTCAGGTCTATGTGTCTATATACCAGACAAACCTCAGGTCTATGTGTCTATATACCAGACAAACCTCAGGTCTATGTGCCTGTGTACCAGACAAACCTCAGGTCTATGTGTCTATATACCAGACAAACCTCAGGTCTATGTGTCTATATACCAGAAAACCTCAGGTCCTATGTGTATATATACCAGACAAACCTCAGGTCTATGTGTCTATATGTGTCTATATACCAGGACAAACCTCGGGTCTATGTGTATATATACCAGACAAACCTCAGGTCTATGTGTCTATATACCAGACAAACCTCAGGTCTATGTGTATATATACCAGAACAAACCTCAGGTCTATGTGTCTATATACCAGACAAACCTCAGGTCTATGTGTGTATATACCAGACGACAAACCTCAGGTCTATGTGTCTATATACCAGACAAACCTCAGGTCTATGTGTCTATATTACCAGACAAACCTCAGGTCTATGTGTCTAATATATACCAGACAAACCTCAGGTCTATGTGTATATATACCAGACAAACCTCAGGTCTATGTGTCTATATACCAGACAAACCTCGGTTATGGGTCTATACCAGACAAACCTCAGGTATGGGTCTATATACCAGACAAACCTCAGGTCTATGTGTCTATATACCAGACAAACCTCAGGTCTATGTGTCTATATACCAGACAAACCTCAGGTCTATGTGTCTATATACCAGACAAACCTCAGGTCTATGTGTCTATATACCAGACAAACCTCAGGTCTATGTGTCTATATACCAGACAAACCTCAGGTCTATGTGTGTATACCAGACAAACCTCAGGTCTATGGTGTCTATATATACCAGACAAAACCTCAGGTTTATGTGTATACCAGAACAAACCTCAGGTCTATGTGTACCAGACAAACCTCAGGTCTATGTGGTCTATATACCAGACAAAACCTCAGGTCTATGTGTCTATATTACCAGACAAACCTCAGGTCTATGTGTACCAGACAAACCTCAGGTCTATGTGTCTATATACCAGACAAACCTCAGGTCTATGTGTATATATACCAGACAAACCTCAGGTCTATGTGTCTATATACCAGACAAACCTCAGGTCTATGTGTCTATATACCAGACAAACCTCAGGTCTATGTGTCTATATACCAGACAAACCTCAGGTCTCTGTGTCTATATACCAGACAAACCTCAGGTCTATGTGGTCTATATACCAGACAAACCTCAGGTCTATGTGTATATGATATACCAGACAAACCTCAGGTCTATGGGTCTATATACCAGACAAAACCTCAGGTCTATGTGTCTATATATACCAGACAAACCTCAGGTCTATGTGTATATATACCAGGACAAACCTCAGGTCTATGTGTATATATACCAGACAAACCTCAGGTCTATGTGTCTATATACCAGGACAAACCTCAGGTCTATGGGTCTATATACCAGACAAACCTCAGGTCTATGTGTATATATACCAGACAAACCTCCGGTCTATGTGTATATATATACCAGACAAACCTCAGGTCTATGTGTCCTATATACCAGACAAACCTCGGGTCTATGTGGTCTATATACCAGACAAACCTCAGGTCTATGTGTATATATACCAGACAAACCTCAGGTCTATGTGTATATATACCAGACAAACCTCAGGTCTATGTGTCTATATACCAGACAAACCTCAGGTCTATGTGTCTATATACCAGACAAACCTCAGGTCTATGTGTCTATATACCAGACAAACCTCAGGTCTATGTGTATATATACCAGACAAACCTCAGGTCTATGTGTATATATACCAGACAAACCTCAGGTCTATGTGTATATATACCAGACAAACCTCAGGTCTATGTGTCTATATACCAGACAAACCTCAGGTCTATGTGTCTATATATACAGACAAACCTACTATATGATTGTGATTATTGATTGTTCCTATATCAGTGTGGACATGTGGTCGGTGTATTCTATCACAGACACCTCCGTTTATGTTTGTATATAACCAGATAAACCTCAGGATGTGTTCCTATATCCAAACCCGGATCAGACAAAAGCTGAAGGTGCCTACAGTCTAATTACCAGACAAACCTCCATAAGATCAGGTCACTTCTAACCTGTTCAAGATGTATACTACATTGTACATTTCATAAGGATTTCATACTAACCTGAAGATGACTACATTGTACTAGTTAGTATTTGGATGATCAATAATTGTGTAGTGCTATTGTGAGGTAACCTATCCAGATTTTATACCTTAGTAAACACAACAGGGTTACAGATGGAGATTTACTGTGTTTACCCATGTAATAGGGCATATTAAGTGTAATGTGAAGTGGTGTTGATATTAATGTCCAGCTTGATACACCCAGCTTGAAAACCAGTACTGATTAGGCTATAGTGTATTGTGGAGGCTGTAATTGATACACTACACTCCCCCACGTGAGATCTGATAAGGAATAGCTCTAAGTAAAAGGTCCCCACTTAGGATCCTCCCTCATCTCACCATGGACTCAGGCCCAATCCCACTCTAATCCAATCTATAGTCTATATCTGTAATGTCAGTACTCTTTATCTGAAATGTCAATATATCTCTATAGTCTTTATCTGTAATGTCAGTATTCTGCCGACCCTATAGACCTTTTGTTGTACAATATTCTTTAGGTCTTTTCTACCTTTTATTTTCTACTATTCTTAATACATGTTAGACTTTTATTATACAATAGTTTTAGGTCTATTCAACCTATTTGTTATTGAATGTTTTTTTGGTTTATTAGACCTTTTGTTGAGCAATATTTTAGGCCCTGTAGACCTTTTGTTGAGCAATGTTTCAGGCCCTGTAGACCTTTTGTTGAGCAATGTTTTAGGCCCTGTAGACCTTTTGTTAAGTAATATTATATGCCCTGTAGACCTTTTGTTGAGCAAAATTTTAGGCCCTGTAGACCTTTTGTTGAGCAATATTTTAGGCCCTGTATACCTTTTGTTGAGCAATATTTTAGGCCCTGTAGACCTTTTGTTGAGCAATATTTTAGGCCCTGTAGACCTTTTGTTGAGCAATATTTTAGGCCCTGTAGACCTTTTGTTGAGCAATATTTTAGGCCCTGTAGACCTTTGTTGAGCAATATTTTAGGCCCTGTAGACCTTTTGTAAAGCAAAATTTCAGGCCCTGTAGACCTTTTGTTGAGTAATATTTTAGGCCATGTAGACCTTTTGTTAAGCTATATTTTCGGCCCTGTAGACCTTTCTTATGAGCTCTTCAGTGGTGTAAACTCGTGTTCACATCTTGTGAGAATTTTCAGAGTTTGTATCTATTCATTATCATCTTCGTATCCGTAATACAAACTGATGTTTTATCATTTCCAAGACAACATCAGCTTGTAGTTTAAGATTTTATGGTGTGAACCTCCAAAACATCCTACAATGTTACACTACTATGTGAGTTATTTGTGTTTGGTAAAGATTACAGCATTAACTAGAGGATCAGTATCAGTGTAGGTTGGATCAGATCCCTGTCAAGATTCTCACAATAGCCATAAACCTATCAAACAGTACTTTATTGACGAGATTCCCTCAAACTTTATTGTCAAGATTGCCTAAAACTTAGATTCCTTTAACTATTTCATAGAGCAAAATTAATTTTCAAAATCCTGTCTAGATCCATGAAGATTATACAGTCAAACCTGTTTATAAAGTTACGCAACGATAGGAAAATGAGGTCGGTTCAATATACACAGGTTGAATTGTGTCAAAATTGGCTATTTGGGACCCTAGAAAAAGTGGTCTTATCAAGCAGGTGGTCTTTATACAGAGGAGGTCACTAAGGGAGGTGGTCTTTATACAGAGGTGGTCACTAAGGGAGGTGGTCTTTATACAGAGGTGGTCACTAAGGCAGGTTTTACTATATGTGTGTGTTATTTTGATATTTATCCTTAAGGAAATGCATATTGTTGATCCTAATAAACAGTAAACAACAAACAACAAAAGCTTACTAGAGGTTTGATGATGGATTGGAAACTATCCAAAGTGGAGTTCATTGAGAAAACTAAAGATTTGAACAGTATATTGTTGATTCCAAGACCTGAACTGTGTTAAATAAACAATAACACAACAAAATAAAGCTTACTTATGGGTTTGACGGTGGATTGGAAACTTTCCAAAGTGACATTCTAACTTGTTTAGTAGGTGGATGCCAATTCCTGTAGCCATGAACCAATTAAACTAATTGATAAAAAGTCATTTTTGTGATAGAACACAATGTTATTGTATACTACAATAAACAATGTCAACTTTTCTCCCTCCTAATGAACATTTCTTCTTTACAGAGTATATGTTAAGATTACCCATGATGATGTATCAAGTATTAATTGTCAAGTCTTTAGTTTGGGTTGGTTACCCGTCCAGTTTTAATTTGGGTTGGTTACCCGTCCAGTTTTTGGTTTGGGTTGGTTACCCGTCCAGTTTTTTGTTTGGGTTGGTTACCCGTCCAGTTTTAATTTGGGTTGGTTACCCGTCCAGTTTTTGGTTTGGGTTGGTTACCCGTCCAGTTTTTGGTTTGGGTTGGTTACCCGTCCAGTTTTTGGTTTGGGTTGGTTACCCGTCCAGTTTTTGGTTTGGGTTGGTTACCCGTCCAGTTTTTGGTTTGGGTTGGTTACCCGTCCAGTTTTTGGTTTGGGTTGGTTACCCGTCCAGTTTTTTTTGGTTTGGGTTGGTTACCCGTCCAGTTTGAATTTGGGTTGGTTACCCGTCCAGTTTTTGGTTTGGGTTGGTTACCTGTCCAGTTTTTAGTTTGGGTTGGTTACCCGTCCAGTTTTTGGTTTGGGTTGGTTACCCGTCCAGTTTTTGGTTTGGGTTGGTTACCCGTCCAGTTTTTAGTTTGGGTTGGTTACCCGTCAAATTTTTGGTTTTAGTTGGTTACCTGTCAAGTTTTTGGTTTGCAGGGTTGGTGATTTCATGTCCTATTATCAGCCGGGTTCATTTAAATACGTGTTAGATTTAGGAGGTGGAGGAATGCAAGAGTACCTGGAGAAAAACCACCAACCAGGCTCAGTCAGTACCTGGCAACTGCCCCACATGGGATGTATGGCCCAGAGATGGGGTATGTCGATCCATCTTAACCACTCAGCCAACAAATTTCAAATTCCTCCTTATATCCCTTTGGTGTCAGATTCTAGAAATATGTTTTAAAAAAGAAAGGAAATATAATTTCAGTTTGAAGTATAACTGGGAACTGATCTTCTACTCTCTAAATAATACTATATGCTTGAGTTACATGGTTAAGCTGCCACAATACCAGCTTTGTTTTGCCAGATCGACTCACACTTTAATTAATTTTATCAACATTATTACATTTTCTACAAAACTTGATACCTCTATCAAAGATACAGATCTTTCATTGACCGGTGAGCTCACTTTGTAGCTGGTGTGTTCTGATGAAAACACAAGTCAAACTTCAGCAGATTTAGAAGTATAATTCCCTTGAATTGAATTGTCAGAAAAATTTCATATCGCTGTGATTTACCTGTAATAAATATCCTCTCAGGATAAGATATATAGTTTAGGTATATTTTTATGAAAATTCAATATTTAAGATCTGTATTTGGATTTTTTTTTCACACAGAATAAATTCAATGATATAAGATTTCTGTTGGAAGGATTTGTATAAAGTAATGGTATTATATCTAATTCCCTGTGGCGGTAGGGGGTGAGGGTATATATAGCAATTTCCATGTCTATCCTGTTACATCACCTCAAAAGCTACTGATCAGATTATCACCAAACTTACAATCTGTTTCTTATCAATATGTACACATTTACCAATAACTTAATAATATCAACTGTTTTATTGAAATCTTTCCGTGAAATTGCTCACACTCGCTATGTACTTTATTCATAATCTTTGAAATTGTGGCATTTTAATAAGTGAATTCTTCTGTGAAATTGCTGCTATCTAGTTTCTTGGTGAAATTAGTCGTGAAAGTTGTATATCTCCCCTGTGGTAATCTTCTTTCCTGTGACTCTCTAACAACTAAATGGCTTTTCCTCAAGACGAAACGTTATGTCACGATCTATTTGACTCAGCAGGGGGTTAGTCTGGAGCTTGTTTCAGAAAGTAAACATTGTAACGTAGCCAGGTAGAAAAAATAGTCAGCTCCTGTAACTCTAAAAAAGATTCCTACCTTGTTGCAACAACGCTCAGAAGTAGGTCAAAGCTTTCAATGCATTTACCAAACGGCCGTAAAACAACATCGTCATCTTTCAATAGAACCAATTAAGCTTGTTCCTCCATTCAGTTTCTGTCTATCATATCAATCTGGACTCCCTACTTTTTGGGTTGTTTTCCATTTTGAAAGAGGTTTTAGAATCATGAGGATCAATGCTAAGGTCAAATTGAATCCAAATCTTTAAATTGCATTTAAAAATGAATTTAGGTTTAAAAAACCAGGTTGTTTATTTCAGTTACCATCTTCTATTATCTTTTATTTACTTGAAGTATTTTGTTTAGGCCTTGTGAAATCATATTTGAGGTAATTATGTATTTCCCAGTGTAAAGGTTAAGTAGCTAACTGAAGAGTATGGACCCAGAGTATGTTCCTTGCTACAGAGGTTAGGTAGAGAAATTACTATTCTTGAGACGTAATAAGTTACTACTTGTCTTAAAGTAGGGGAATCAGGCAGAAAGGATGTACCAGTATTGATATGAACTTGTGCCAAATGAACACACACTTTGTTCCCTGTAGCAGTTCTGTGGAGGATGTAGACAACCTGATGATAGTGGAAGCCTTTACTATCCGGACACATTACCACTGACCAACCATCTCTGGGTCACAAGTTTGAATCCCATATGGGGCAGTTACCAGGGACTGACCAATGGTCAGTTGTTTTTTCTCAGAGTACTCCTGCTTGCTTCCTCCATCAAACCTTGCACGTCCTCAGCAACGGGTTTGTTTTTAAAATGGTATTAGCTGATGGTATGTACAGTAGCCTGTTTGAACCTTTACTGGATAATCCAACAAAGCTGCCATGACCTCTAAAGAGATTTATTTTATATTTTTTTTTTAAATTATTCAATATGGATCAGTTTTGAAGTCACTTCTGTGAGTCTTTTGCTGATTACTTTGATAGCAGGTTCATTCCTGATCATGATGGGTGTCTGTTTCCTGGTAGGAGGGAACTGTATGGTCATGTGTGAATATCATTATACAGGTACCATAGTCTGTGTGTAACATTAGGGGAGTCAGCTTTAGTTAACCCCACCTGTACTTTTAAAGGCAATTCAATTCATCCATCAAATTAAAATCTGCATAGGAAGATTGTTTATGGTTATAACTTTGCCAGATGCTTTCTCCTGGTGTGGGTGAGGATGAGGTTTGGGGCTTCTAATGGGGATAGGATATCTGAATAGGGGGTGGGGATGGGGGACTGTGGGTGGGGATATAAGGAGGTTGTGGGAAGGGATGGGATGGAGAAGGGGGGATTTGGTTTGAGTGATGATAGCTTGGAGGGAAGATATGATTATGATACATTGAAAAAAAAACATTCAATGGGGGGGGGGGGGAGCAATAGTTCCAGGTGGGAATAATAATATAATAGTTATTTGTTGTAGAAGATTTGTATACCTGATTCAGGTCCCCAGAGTTTATGTAATAATGATTATGTATAATGTTAAAGTATTTCCATGATGCAGACTGTACCAGGATGTTTAGATTAAATGTATACCCAAAACTACATTTGCTGCTTTTTCATCAAATCAGACAATTGCTTTTTGTGATGCAGACATAAACAAGAGCATCAGTCACTAAAATGTTTGTAACCTATATAAATTCCTACCGGTACCTGATCTTTATCTATTGTTTCTGTAACAGACAAAGAATTTTTGTGATGCAGACTTAATCTACGTGTTGAAAACATCACGGAAATGTTTATAATGTATAGAAATACCAATATAGAGAATGTCAAAGACTTGATGTTTACTTTGCAAACAAAACATTTTATTTTAGACATATAGTAGATACAACTGTGGTGGAGAGGCTATAGGCTATTCTGAATGAGATTTCTCCTGGGTAAACCTCCAGGAAAAGCTGCCTTGTAAGCAGGCTGTTGTAATAATGTAATTAAAAGTGAGACAACAACTGAGCTGGCATGTGTTCTGACAGAGAGTCTAAACCTTATAACCTCTAACACATGTATCTCACTAACACATCCAATCATGACATGGGAAGCAGGATATTCATGAATTTAAAACTTTTACATATGGTTTATTATATACACCATTTTGAAACAATAGTCTTTTACAAATTGTTCATTTCTTCAAATTCACCATTTAGGAACACTTCTTAAAACAAATGTTTGCTGTTAAACCAATGGTACCCCTTATGACATTATACCACTGTAGAAGAACAGGAAGATAACACAGGATTCCCGATTCATGTCGAGTGCACTGATCAGGAATAGAACCCAGGGTCTTCGGTGTGAAAAACTACAAATCTCCTGACTGAGCGAAAGAAACACATGCTCTTTCAGCTGAGTGACAGAGACCATATTTAATAAAACAAACCACACCGACCCGCTCCATAGCTATTCCGAATTTGCATATTACAGAGTTATCTGCACTTGCGGGTAGGTATTGATTGTGACGTCATGTGTTTGGCAGCGTATAACGTCATACGTTTCATAGAAAACGACGTGAATTGCGCTCACGAAATAATGACGTAACAATTGATACCTTCCCGCAAGGGAGCTAACTCTGTAATATGCAAAGACGGAATATGTAGTTACTGTTAAGCCTTTTCCAAAACCATACTGATCAGTGTAATCTATGGGATTTGTGAGCACCACGTTACTGAACTTTTTGTACCTGCTCCCTACGATTTAAACTAGAGGCAGACTAATCCTAGAGCTCATCATTACATAACGGCTCCTCTGGTTTGTGTGAACTTCAGTAATGGGCTGGGATCCTCACAAGCTGAGTGGGGGTACATTTTAATTAAAATTCCTGAAATAGGTAGAATTTTACCACCTCATCATGTAGGGCGTGTGTATTGTATGTTGTCTTCCCACAGGTAAACAATGAGGATGCACTAATAGTACTCCTCATCCCAAAATTATGTCCTCAAATGGCCCCTACAAATGGCCCCTTCAAGTGGCCCCTTAAAGTGGCGCCCTTAAAGTGGTGCCCTTCAAGTGGCGCCCTTTCAATTGGCCTCTTCAAATGGCCCCTAAAGATGGCCCCTTCAAGTGGCCCCTACAAATGGCCCTTTCAAGCAGCCCCATTTAAACAGCCCTTTTAAATTCAATAAGAAAGATCCCAACAAGTTATTCATGTCGGGGTAATATCAGATAGTGTGTCGTAAAGCATAAACAGTTTTATATGTAAATCTCTATATTATTGCATTGGTAAAGGAAGATTTGCGAACTAAATTTAAAGTCGGACAAAGAAAACCAGTCTAAATGCGTTCATTGGCCTTCCAAATGTTTTTACATATTAGAAAGACGGTCAAGTTCTGCTTACGTTGCCCAGTTCTGACCATTGAAATAACTCTTTGAAAGCGAGGCTATGTGGAAATGTAGCCACGGACATAGTCAGTCGGGAGGACGTTTTAGTATTCCTAAACTATAAATTAATTTCTTCGCATGCAGAGAGGTTTTGATGGGAGATTTTATTTTTCTATTCCATAAGAAATTATACTGGGTACATTCACACCATTTTTACCAACTTTAACTTTCCTTTTTCCGACTGTTCACTTTAAGATCTTTTCCTTAACTTCTGTTATGATTTCACATGGACAGAATCTTCTCTAAGTTATGGAATGTTCATGAAACTGGAACCTGTATAGTTTGTCACATGTGTATCTGTTGTAGACAAGAGTTCTCAAGATACAGACATTTACCAACATGACATAAACATCACAAAAATGTTTGTAATGAATAGGAATTCCTACATGTACATCAATTACATGCATAAACTATAGATACAATACACAAGAATGTTAGCATGTACATAAATCTCTCTATCAGCCAATATCATAAAACATATCATCTACTTTTATTCAACTAATGATACATTGTCTGCCATGAAATTGTTCAAAAATAGAATAAGTGTAATGTGTAGTATTCCTAATGCCTTTGACATCAAGCCATTTAATAAGGCTGACTTAAAGGAATGGAGCCTGATTTGGCTTGTTTGGATACTACCAGGTTTAGGAGGTGGACAAAAGCTGGAGTATCCAAAGAAAAACCACTGACCTTCGATCAGTTTCTGGCAATTAACTGTCCCGCATGGGTTTATGACCTGTGACCCATAGAGGGAGGTCTTCTGGAAATATGAATGGAATGAAACTACACATAAATGTTGTTGTACTGATCAGCTGTGGACATAGGAGAAAGATTGAGGAACATTCAGATTGTGTAGCGTAGTAATCAATTACAGGAAGTGGAGATTAATATGAATTTACACACGTTTGATTAAAGTACATTGAGTAATGTAGCTGTATTAGTGTTTGTTTAGATGTTAGGCAACACATCAAAATATCTCTCTTATCTAGTCATCTTTTCTTATCCTGAACCCCAAACATATCAAGGATCTGGCTAAATATAGCCTCAATGTTCAAGGCCACACAAACGTTTGACCAAAATATTTATGTCTTGATCAAAAACAATATCAGGGATCCAGCCTTAATGGTCTATGTTCTAGGGTACATTTGTCACCTAGTCCGGTGCTAGGGAGAATGTCGCTCAGTCAGTAGAACAAAGGGAAAGGGACTTGTGCAGGCGGTAAGCCCAGGGTTGCAGGTTCATTCCAAGCTAAGTCTTGACAAAAAAATGCATTGATATTCAAGGTCAAATATAAAAAAAACCAGAATGGTATCTAAGTATCTTGTTAAATGGTGCCTGTGGAGGATGGTAGATCATGGAGGCCTCCAGATTTCTGTACACTATCTGGGATCAGTGTGGAAACAGTATCAACATCTCCCTCCTCAAATGACAAGTAGTTACTCACCATGTTAATGCCAGGCCTGTAACAGATGTTTATTTGTAAACAAATATTCAGCTTCTGATTGTATCATAGGAACATATATTCCAAAAAAGTCACTACTGTTCTGACCTTTGCCCTTACCTTGACCTCAAGAATTTGACCTCATGACAAGCTATCCTGATACTTCTGTTCTGACCTTTGTTCTGCCCTTTACCTCAATTAAATGACCTTACGACCAGCTTTTCTGATACACCTGTTCTGACTTTGCCTTGACCTTGACCTCAATTATATAACCTTACGACCAGCTATCCTGATAAGCTGTTCTGACCTTTGCCCTGACCTTGACCTCAATGATTTGACCTTACGACCAGCTATCCTGATACACCTGTTCAGACCTTCACCACAATGTTCTTTCCAATGATCACCAAATGATTGATAGACAAAGAATCGAAGGGGATAACGAGTTTATGTTTACAACAGATATGATTAATGGGCAAGAAAGATAATGTGATAACTTCTCACAGCTGGACATAGGTCAGGGGTCAGCAAAAGTGATGGATAAGTATCTCTGGACAAAGGTTCAGAGGTCAGAGGATCAGAGGTCAGCCTTATGAAGAGGTGATAGATAATGTGTACGTTATCAATCATTCCATTATTCACCAGGTAGAAACAGGTGTATATCAGATATTTGGCCCTGCAGGAACAGAAAAAATAAACACTTTGGATGGCTGTACAATCTTCAACTTCACAACTAGTGCTTTTTTGAAAAAAAATATAGGTTGCTATATTGCAACCAAAATTGCTTTGGGGTTTCTATAGTTTGTGCTGAAGTTTTAAAAACAAAATTCAAGAGAGGTGACATTATTTACATTAGGGATAGCGGATATTTCACACTAGAAGATGGGGGCATTATTTATATTAGGGGATAAGGGATTTTCACACTTCGGAGTTGGCATTATTTAAACTAGGGGAGAGGACTTCATATACACTAGGGAAGGGGCTGTGTACCCTTGGGGAGAGCTTTATCCATACTAAGTGAAATGGGGATTATTTGTGGATAAAGATACTGGTATCTCTTTATCCGTGTTGGTAGTGATACACATACATTAAATGATGCAAAAAATGAATCTAAAACATATGTGGCTTTGTGTGTATATCAACTTGGCATAATTAGAACCAACAGAGGATTCCTTAAAAACAGGCCAGGTTGCTCTTACAGAGCGGGGTAACGCCCAACCCCTCTAGTAATGGTCGCTCAATATAGACTCCAAGTCATCGTCAAAGTTGGCAGCCGTAAGGATTTCTTCATCAATTGTCCACAAAATTGTAGGCAACAGTTACAATGTTATGTTAGAATTGTACTGAACTGCCAAATCGCTGTGACGTTGATTGATTAAGGAAGATACATAATCACCTGGGTAGAAATACTTCTGGTCCTGACTTCTCTCAGTTACCAACAAATTGTTTTAAATTTGATTCAATGTGAGAGACAAAAAGATTAATAAAGTAGTAAATATGATAAAGGGAGATAATTCATTGTGGATTGTAGTTGTGATAAAGGGAGATTTATGATAAAGGGAGATAACTCATTATGGATTGTAATTGTAATAAAAGGAGATAAGTCATTCACAAATAGAGGTTGTAATAGGGATAAAGAGGGATAACTGATTTATGGATATAATTATGATAAAGGGAGGTAACACATTCAAGGTTGTAATTGTGATAAGGGAGGCAACTCCTTCACAAATTATAAACTCCCATCATATGTTTGCATTAAATTCAGATTTTGTGCTATGTACAATTTCTATGCCTTCTACTCTCCAGATCTCAGAGAATCAACTAGGCTAAAATCTACAAAATATATAATCTGACAAACATAGAAGCAGAAGAGTCGAATGTTTGAATTTCTGCTTAGAATACTACAATGATTATAGTAGAAGGTTCCAACTACTAGTACAACAACACTGTCATCAAGAAAGATCATTAATTTTAATGATGGTGTTGGCTCATCACTGTTTACCTGGGACTATGTACCTGACATTCCAATGTAGATGACTGATACCTGTATACTTGAGATAAATTACTGCCTAATAGGCCGACGGTTGTTAGCTTAAGGACCATTTTACTCTGTGTATTGAACTCCAGGAGTATTTAGTTATTTTGACAGGATGAGAGCAGACTTTCATCAATTGTCGGTGAACTTTTATTTGTCTCTTTGATATATATTCCCTTTTCAGCTACATCCAATATATTCATGTAGATTGGTAGTGGGTACTTAGAATAGATATTGTACACATCGGTTATATCTAGGATGAATACTGTACACATCCACTGAGAGAAGATATGGACCATGCACCATTATTCTGGGGCTTGCTGATGATTGTAGACAGTTGTGTTACATCCCTACTACATGACAAGTGTGTGTGTGTGAGGTCTGCACAAGATTCCACATCCTTACTGACCTGTAGATAAGATGATAGCCTACCATCTGGTTGTTAAGGCTTCAAGGTTTCAGATAAAACCTCAATACACAACATTTTTCCCTGGAGTGTGTCAAACAAGAGTTATATCCCTTGTCACTGTAAAAAATTACTCAATTAATATCAGGTCGACTTATCTAATGTAATGGAATATATATAATCAGATTTCTTTAAAAAGGTGAAATTCAGACTAGAAGGTCAGAGATAAGTTTTTACTTTTTCTTTAATTGCATTTACTAATATCATAAATAAAATCGATTATATTGAAATGCTGCTTAATTTGAAATGAATTATAATTCCTTTTTAAACATATCCATTGTCTTTCTCCATAATTATATTGAAATCTGGATAATTTGAAGAGATTATCCATTCCCTGAGTACTTCAGTATGACCAGGTTCTACTGTAGATACTAATGTAATCTTTGTTAATACTTGCAGCACTATGCCCCTCACAATATACCGTAAAAACTTGTGTAACTTGCGCAACAGTCTACTTTGCGCAGGTACTTTTTGGAGCTGAAAATGCTGAAAAAATCTACTATCGGTATGTTTTGCACATCAAAAAATTCTGGGGAAAATGATGTCTAGGGAGCCACAAAATGTATGTCTAAAAGTGGCAATTAATGCAAAGCATTCCCAATAAATGCTAGACAACTTGCACAATTATATATGGTCCTCATTGGCTATGGATAACTCCTTTTTATCTCAATCAGCATTAATTAGGCTAGTAATCCACAGGTCCCGAGTTTGATCCCTGGGGGAGACAGTGATAATGTATATATAAAATCCTGCACTCTAGAGCCGTTACACCAAGATGTGTGATTTTACTTATAAGCCCTACCATGGATTTTGGTGGTGAAAGAAAAAAAAACGAGTTTCCAGAGATAAATCATTTTAATTTGTGATGTCAATGACAAACCACACACCACCCCCATCCCATTCTCCCTGGTCTAACTTTTAGTAGAATGTGTTAAGATGACTTAGCAAAATAAAACTTTGTGATGGTGACACACACAAGTTTTTACATTGATATACACTAGTAATAACCTTAAGGACCGTCACTTTGTGTATGATGTAGAACTGCTAGGGGAAGTAGACCCTTCAGTCCCTTCTATAGGACCACGTTACAGAGAGCAGGAAGCTGAAAGGATCGGTCCAAATGGATGTGGGGGTCACTTGTGTAACAATAATGCTCTGTTCACATGATACGGAAATCCAACATCCTCTGTTAGTCTTAAACACTTGATTTGGAGGTGTTTTATCACCAAACTCACTTCTTATGGAGTTGGACATGAATTATAAATATTCATAATTTTGTGTGTTGAGCATAAATTCAATCTGGATGTATGTATAAATTCAGTAATGTGGATGAAATGTATATGAATATTTCATCAATTTATGAACATACCTGCAGTCTGTAAGATTCTGGAGATTTTAGGATTGGAAATCCACGGATACATCTGTGATTGGAGCCGAAACTTTCTTCAGTTTTTGTAATTTGAGTTGTTATTACAGAAACTAAAGGGAAATTTTAGTTACAAATTTAATCCTATAATAGTCCTGAGCATTAAGAGAAATTGTTTAAGGTAACTTTCTATATATTCAATGAATCAATTAAATCAATCCAATCATCTCTATTGACACCGCCTCACTTTCAGAACTATAAAAAAAGGATGGAAAGCACAAATTTTGGTAAAGATTATTCTTATGTAATGATATTAGAGTGATAGAAATGATCTGATAAAAATTTAGAGTACAGAGAAGTTTTAAATGTTGTGATATAAAGAAATATTATTTAGAAATCTCATTTAGATATGAAATAATCAGTATTTAAAACTACTAATTGATAAGAGTGATGGGAGTCTGGTATTAATTACTATATATGTAAATATCTGTCACAGATTTACTTTATGTCAGAGTTGAAGGTTTCTGTTATATTTATAGACTCCAGCTATAAATACAGGTACTAATAAATTACAGGTGAAAGTAAATAATTATCTTGACAGGTAGGTTATAATGATAGGTACATATGTACCTGGTGAGTCATCTCCATCACTATGTGTGATAAAATGTGACGATGGCTGAATAAATGTGTAAACTTATTAGATAAAACCCGTAATCATAAGTTGAGTTATGTCCCTTTAGGCGTTGAGTTATGTCCCTTTAGGCGTATATATCCAACTTACCGTATTGACCCAATAAGTGCCCAGGACGTTTAAAAAATTGAAAAAATGAAAAAGTACTAATCAGACGAAATTATTGCAAATCTAGACAGTTTTGTATACAGTACCTATGATTTCCTACTATATTACACTTAGCCTCCAAGTTATCTATATATCCTACTTTAAATATTACGCTTGTGGTATGTGTTAAGAGTTATCTCCCTTTGTCTTGTTGCCCTTTAGGACAGAATATTTGGTTTTATATCCCACATAGCAGCAACTTTATTGAAAAATAAATAGAAATTTAAAAAAAAAAAAATTAAAAATTCTAGATAATACAAAATTGGTTAAATCTATTTTCCAGATATCACAAAGTCGACTAAAACTGTTTCCCAGAAAATACAAAATCGGTTAAATCTATATCTTAAATGACCTTGTACTTTGTGTTGAAGAGGGCTTTATCACTCAAACTTTTTTTTTATCCCATGATAAAGGTGTCTTAATGTAAAGACAAAATATGACAGATGTAGGTTATCGTGTCAGTTATTTGTCATCTCAGTCCTAGATGTGCAGTGCATTATTGGTGAAAAATATTAATAATTTGAATATTCTGGGGAGGAAAATAACCCATGTTATGCAGTTACTTTTCTTTATAAAAGAATATGAAAATATAGTCAAGT
Source organism: Argopecten irradians (assembly GCF_041381155.1). NCBI lineage: Eukaryota > Metazoa > Mollusca > Bivalvia > Pectinida > Pectinidae > Argopecten > Argopecten irradians. The sequence continues at coordinate 2,614,300 of NC_091149.1, forward strand.
TGAGGGAGCTTTAAGCTTTCAGTTTAGATGTATATCAGTTAAAGGCAGAACGCTGTGTATTGTTAGCTTTATCATTCAATTTTGTACAGATATTTGTATTAAACCCAATTTGTATACCCAATATTCTATGTAGGAAGATTGCAATTAGCAAGTCTTTTATGTCTCAGTTTATGTGATAGAGCTGGTTGGGTGAGAACAAAGAGCTGGTTTTTGTAAAGCCAAGGTGTTTATATATATGATTAAATACAAGCGGTAGGTTGAGGAAGTGTCTCGTTATTATTATCAGAGTGGCGCAGTCACTGAAAAATAGCACTACCTACAGTCCTAGCTATTGTTGTCGTCTCACTGACAGTGGAACCAAGGTGGAAGGAGAAAATTGTGATTTTACCTGTAATTGACATGATTCTGTGGTGAATCGCACAGTTAAGGAATGTCACTGGACTATTATCTGTGTGTGTAGGTGGGCTGTAGGATTGAACATGGAGTACAAGCTAAGCTGGTGTAAATAAAACCTGCAAATCTAACATGTGCCTAACTGTCGGGTGGATTTTGTCGTTAAAACGTATATCGTGGACATCACCATGTACATCGGCACAACCATCTGATTGGGCTTGGATTTTAAAGTCTGGTTCTCCTATAACCTCAGTATATGGATTTAGATAGCATGGATTTCACGGGGATTTATTGTTACCGTGGAAACTATATGCTTCTGTAAATGTTGAATGTTTTGAGGCATCTCGCCATAGAGTGCCACCATAGTGCTTCTGTGTCGCACGTGTTCTGGAATGGTGATTATATAGAAAAAGTACTCTCTGGAGGACAGGGTATCCTTGTGAAATCGGTGAAATACATGGTATCCTTGTGAAATCGGTGAAATACAGGGTATCTTGTGAAATCACTGGAATACAGCTAGGGTATCCATGTGAAATTTCAGTGAAATACAGAGTATTCCTGTGCAGTTACGGTGAGATATTAAATATTCTTGTGAAGTTACAGTGAAATACAAAATGTTCATGTGAAGTTACAGTGAAATACAAAATATTCTTGTGAAGTTACAGTGAAATACAAAATGTTCATGTGAAGTTACGGTGAAATATAAAATATTCATTTACAGTTACATTGAAATACAGAGTATTTATATGAAGTTACAGTGAAATACAGATTCATTCTCTGTTTAATGTATTCCCATAGTAAAATGGTATGCCAATGTATAAATTAGCTTTGCGAGCGGCTGTCCTGTAGATGTCTCCATGCTCTCTGTCCTGGTGTCAGGAGACTTGGTGTATCTCTATACAACCCATATACAATAGTGTCCTCTGTAACAGACTCTCCCGCCCCTGGTGGTGAGAGCCGTAATATTTTGTGCGAAGACGAAATGATATAGCATTGATTTCGCAGAGAAACATTCTAAAAATAGTGATGGCGATTGTTATGGTGTGTACGGACTACACAGGAGACTAGTAGTTGTGGTATTCCGTATTTCAGTTGAAGACGACGCCAGGAATCAGCAGTTGGAGAATAAACACACAATTTTGTAATGTATTGATTGTAACACTTCACTGATGGCCAAGATTTGTGTATTGGCCAGAAAGTAGGAGGATCGACATACATTGGTACTGATCATTGTCGAGGTCAGACTTCTAGGCGTTCATCAATACCTGTAAATAAACACGTTAATTATATCGTTAGAGCTAATGAATTACATTAAGTAATGAAATCAATTAATTTGAAGAATAACTCTGATTTCATTATACATTTCTACTTTTGAAACCTCTTTCCCAACCACCACAATAATCAATGTCCCCACCCCTCAGACCTATTATCGCCACCCCCACCATCACCAATGTTCCCACCCCTCAGACCTATCATCGCCACCCCCACCATCACCAATGTCCCCACCTCTCAGACCTATCATAGCCACCCCCACCATCACCAATGTTTCCACCCCTCAGACCTATCATAAACACCCCATTTTCCTCATCAACATCCCGCAATCACCATTGTCACAACCCAGGTCTTCTCACTAATGCATTAGACCCAACACCCCCACCCCTCAGATCTCCCACTAACACCCCAACCCCTGATATCTCCCATTAACACTCCATCCCCACCATCACCAATGTCCCCACCCCTCAGATCTCCCATTAATAACCCCACCCCCACCATCACCAATGTCCCCACCCCTCAGATTTCCCACTAACACCCCCACCATCACCAATGTCCCCACCCCTGATATCTCCCATTAACACCCCAACCATCACCAATGTCCCCACCCCTCAGATCTCCCACTAACACCCCAACCATCACCAATGTCCCCACCCCTCAGATCTCCCACTAACACCCCAACCATCACCAATGTCCCCACCCCTCAGATTTCCCACTAACACCCCCACCATCACCAATGTCACCACCCCTGATATCTCCCATTAACACCCCTACCATCACCAATGTCCCCCACCCCTCAGATCTCCCACTAACACCCCCAACCATCACCAATGTCCCCCACCCCTCAGATTTCCCACTAACACCCCCACCATCACCAATGTCCCCACCCCTGATATCTCCCATTAACACCCCTACCATCACCAATGTCCCCACCCCTCAGATCTCCCACTAACACCCCAACCATCACCAATGTCCCCTTCCATGATATCTCCCATTAACACCCCTACCATCACCAATGTCCCCACCCCTGATATCTCCCATTAACACCCCTACCATCACCAATGTCCCCACCCCTCAGATCTCCCACTAACACCCCAACCATCACCAATGTCCCCACCCCTCAGCTTTCCCACTAACACCCCCACCATCACCAATGTCCCCACCCCAGATATCTCCCATTAACACCCCTACCATCACCAATGTCCCCACCCTTGATATCTCCCATTAACACCCCTACCATCACCAATGTCCCCACCCCTGATATCTCCCATTAACACCCCTACCATCACCAATGTCCCCACCCCTCAGATCTCCCACTAACACCCCCACCATCACCAATGTCCCCACCCCTGATATCTCCCATTAACACCCCTACCATCACCAATGTCCCCACCCCTGATATCTCCCATTAACACCCCTACCATCACCAATGTCCCCACCCCTCAGATCTCCAACTAACACCCCTACCATCACCAATGTCCCCACCCCTCAGATCTCCAACTAACACCCCAACAATCACCAATGTCCCCACCCCTGATATCTCCCATTAACACCTCTACCATCACCAATGTCCCCACTCCTCAGATCTCCCACTAACACCCCCACCATCACCAATGTCCCCACCCCTCAGATTTTCCACTAACACCCCCTTACCTTTCCCACATCATCACCTGAACTTGACAACAGTTACTTTATCACAGCTTCATGTGTATATACACATACTAATCAGTCAAAACACAACAGGTATGAAATATTGATAAATGTCTAAAAATATATGTCCGATTAATAATTGATTGTTGTACACACAACTACTGACAGACACAGGCCTTACACCGTAAACTTTCTCATGTCTGTGTGTAGGAATGTATCGACAAAATACTTAGAATGTTTGACTCTAGAAAAATACTTGGACTGATCTTCTGTTGATATATGACTGGAACAAATCAATATCGGGTACATATATAGGGTATTTATAAAGATAAAGGTAAAATGCATTTAATGTTAAAAGTTGAAGAAAAAAACAACAACATAAAACTAAAAAAACAAACCAAACCTAAATGGAGATTATGTGAATTTACCTTTTTTCCCAAATCAGTTTTCATGATTCATTCTTGTAATTGATGTAATTTGTGAGATTCTGCTATGTGACAGGAAAATAACATAGTTTCATAATGTCATTTTATATACACTTACAAGCTTAGTCATACGCAAGTATCCATAACATTCTATCAAATAACGTACAATTATTAGGGTTTTAAATAATGAAAAATTACAAGAATTTCTCAGCTATTACGTTTCCTAAATAGCTTATTTTTAACAAAAAATTTGTAACATAAATCACAGATATTTAGTCAATATCTTATCAAGTATCTCAAGATGTTATCAAATGAAATAATTTAAAAGCTTGGAGCTATATTCAGTTTCAAATACCATGAGAATCCTTCCTAAACATTCTGAAGATTTTCTTTGTTCTTTACATTAAGTGTGAAGGAAATCTAACCATCAGGTCAAGATCATCTAAGATAAAAGAAAGGCTACAATGGAGTGCACTATTAACATATTTTGAAAACCATAGACAAAGCAGATGCCCCTTCATGAATAAAACAAATGTATGTAGCTGAGATATGTTCTACAGACAAAGTCTACAGTCAATTCCTCCAGGTATTCAGAGATGAAGATTATCCAGGAGTGTCACTTTTTCCCTCAGTAGTAGGGTCAACAGGGACAACATATTTGGCAGTAGGGTCGACAGGGACAACATATTTAGCAGTAGGGTCGACAGGGACAACATATTTGGCAGTAGGGTCAACAGGGACAACATATTTGGCAGTATAGGGTCAACAGGGACAACATATTTGAAAGTTAACAAAGAGTTATCTGCTCCTGTTTTCACATTGTACATAGAGTTATCTGCTGCTGTTTTCACATTGTACATAGAGTTATTTGCTCCTGTTTTCACATTGTACATTGAGTTATCTGCTCCTGTTTTCACACTGTTTATAGAGTTATCTGCTCCTGTTTTCACACTGTACATAGAGTTATCTGCTCCTGTTTTCACACTGTACAACAGTGGTGCAGATTACTGATTGAGTTTAAGCAGATTAAGTTTTGATGTAGAAACAATATCTCAGTTTGGTCAGTTCTACTTAAAGCTGAATATGATGTAAGAAAATAGAAAGTATTAAAGGACTATTTGCAGTTATTGTGAGTACAAATTAATATTCAAGAAAATGCAAATCAAAGGCTATTAGTTTGAAACAAAATATAGATTTTTCGGTCTTCAAAGGGTTTTGAAACTGAAATTATCGGAATAGATATTACAAATCATTGATTTTACGAGAATAATAATATGAATAAAACAGCTAGCATAGATCATTATGCTTACGATATGTATGTAACATAAATCACAGACATTGTTAATGTGTGATAGACTACTTGATAGACAATGATCAGTATTATATATCTACACATGGGGTAGGGAGGGTAAAGGGGCCAGATTGGTAGTGGTTATATTTCAGTTCGCTGGTAATAACACTTATAAAATATGTAACTCGGGTAAAACGACACGGTGCTGTCGTACAGGTGTTAATATAGTGGGTGGTTACTGAGGTGACGCGGAGATGGCACTGAGTCGTATCGTTTACTCACCTGTTATAATATACAATACCTGGCAACAACAATACTCACCTGTTATAATATACAATACCTGGCAACAACAATACTCACCTGTTATAATATACAATACCTGGCAACAACAATACTCACCTGTTATAATATACAATACCTGGCAACAACAATACTCACCTGTTATAATATACAATACCTGGCAACAACAATACTCACCTGTTATAATATACAATACCTGGCAACAACAATACTCACCTGTTATAATATACAATACCTGGCAACAACAATACTCACCTGTTATAATATACAATACCTGGCAACAACAATACTCACCTGTTATAATATACAATACCTGGCAACAACAATACTCACCTGTTATAATATACAATACCTGGCAACAACAATACTCACCTGTTATAATATACAATACCTGGCAACAACAATACTCACCTGTTATAATATACAATACCTGGCAACAACAATACTCACCTGTTATAATATACAATACCTGGCAACAACAATACTCACCTGTTATAATATACAATACCTGGCAACAACAATACTCACCTGTTATAATATACAATACCTGGCAACAACAATACTCACCTGTTATAATATACAATACCTGGCAACAACAATACTCACCTGTTATAATATACAATACCTGGCAACAACAATACTCACCTGTTATAATATACAATACCTGGCAACAACAATACTCACCTGTTTATAATATACAATACCTGGCAACAACAATACTCACCTGTTATAATATACAATACCTGGCAACAACAATACTCACCTGTTATAATATACAATACCTGGCAACAACAATACTCACCTGTTATAATATACAATACCTGGCAACAACAATACTCACCTGTTATAATATACAATACCTGGCAACAACAATACTCACCTGTTATAATATACAATACCTGGCAACAACAATACTCACCTGTTATAATATACAATACCTGGCAACAACAATACTCACCTGTTATATTATACAATACCTGGCAACAACAATACTCAGCTGTTATAATATACAATACCTGGCAACAACAATATAGTATTATAAGTATAATCAGAGTCAGTAAACGAGATATCAGGCTACCCTCAATTTTGTGTCATATTTCATCAGGATCATTCGGGAAGCTACCCTCAATTTTGTGTCATATTTCATCAAGATCATTGGTGAAACTAAACTCCATTTTGTAGAATATTTCATCAGAATATTTTGTGAATAAAAAGCTACTCTCCACTAACACATGTTGTCATGAATTCTGCGTCCTCCCCCTTTTATTATAATGCACAATCTTTCTATAGATGATAAAAAAAGAACAATGAAAATTAATAATGAAGAATGAAATCATGAATTCATACTTATATAACCTAAATAAAGTAGCCAATGAAACACTGACATACAGTATATCATTAAGAAGACCCTTCTTAACAAGCACTATTGATTTGTAGCCAATGAAAGAAAAGCTTACAAGATGACATCTGAAGAAGGCTCAATGCACAAAAATGGCACCAGTGGTTCAATGGTACGCCTGTGTCTACAAGTTGTCTCTAATATATGTCCATGTGGACGGACGTCCAGATACCGCTTAGATCAATCGGTAATTTATTTTAATTGTTTTTGTAGAGTTATCTTCCCTTGACGTCAGAAAGTGGATGTTGGGTTATGTGTCCAATGAGTTTATAGATAAATGGTCGTATAAAATGTGAAGGCTCAAAGATTTCCTCAACATTTGTATAGTATTCAAAAATTAAAATATATACAGTTGATTTTTTGTTAGATTCTGTTGATCAGATAAACAAGTGTTGTCGTCATTTGTACTCAAAGATACCGATTTTATTGGTTTAACAATCAGCATCTGTTTTAAATCAAGGGCAGGTAACTCTGAAATTATTTTTATCTCATGTCTTAAGGACACCATGTTGATAATAAGAAATGAAGAAAGATTGGCCTGTTTACTTCTTTACTGGACTTTTCCTACAAAATATACAAGTGTTTACTCTCTAGGAGGAATTGTGTTCATTCACGTTTGAATTTTGATCTTGTTTCTTTTCTATGTATATTTACTTGATACGATCCATCCCTGTATTGTAATGTACGTCACTTTACAGGATTTCACTTAATTCCTCCTTGATATCTTTATATCAAATATGATATACTATTCACAGATACAGGCAACTGACTAGGAAGACACTTTATAAGTTCATTATGATAATTTTAAAGCAGACTGATATGGGTTTTAATCTTTTTATCCCCCTGCCATGAAAATGGTAGATGGGGTGGGGGGGGGGGGATTTGGTGTTACCATGTCAGTCCCCGCCCTGTCCTAGCACGTCAAGTCTACTTTGATATATATGGAGGCAGGGCTGGCCAGCTCCGTCTTAATTATCTGTAAATTACGACTAATTGTATGTAGTCTCCATGGAAACCAATGTATACTTAGTCTGTTGTCCTTATCCCAATATTGACTCATTTCATAATGTTTATTACTTCCAGCAGATAATTGTCGTCACATCAACAATTTTTGTGAGACAATTATGAAATAGACATTAGACATTTTGTGATAAAATGGTTTCATAATGTCATAAACTAATTTCACAATGAAAAAACAATTTAACAACAACAGCGATTGTCAACTCTGTATTATAATAACATTGTGTCATGTAAACATCTTGTATACATCATATGAAAAATAACTTGTTGATATATAAACTAATGCTAACACTTAATCATTTCTTTATCAAATAAATGACTGGTCTCAGTAGCAGAGATCAACTCAATTTGCGCTCTTCTAAGAAGAGAAGTCTTCTCAGAAGATCTTCCAGCTCATAGATGGAAGAACTTCCAGAAGCAGAAGAGCTACAAATCAAGTGAGAGGGAAGTTATAGTCTAGAAGTAGAAGATATGATTTTCTAGCCTATGTGGGTCACTATTTGAATACAAATTGTATCCATTGTTTTCCATACCTGTCCCCCCTCCTAGGCTGTGTCCATTGTTTTCCATACCTGTCCCCCCTCCTAGGCTGTGTCCATTGTTTTCCATACCTGTCCCCCCTCCTAGGCTGTGTCCATTGTTTTCCATACCTGTCCCCCCTCCTAGGCTGTGTCCTTTATAGTGCCCAGAGTGTACTGTCTAACAGCGGAAATACTGTCTTGTTTGCAGCAACAATTTTGCATTATTTGAACATTTGTTCATGATGACCTTGAACTTGTTCTATTTTTGTATCACAGGGGCGTGAAGGTCATTCCAATATAAAATCATCCAAATACGAACGATTCCAGGTATATACCTCACCACTAACATCTTAATCATTTTCATCAATTTAACTCATTCACCCCTAAAAATTCATAATGAACTATTCCATCATTTGTGTGGGAAGAGCTCAAAGTTGTCTTCAGGGGTGAGTGCATTAATGACTTTTGTACTAACAAAATTTTTCCGATTAATCTCCCAGGACTTTGTAGAGAAAGGCAATGTAACGATATACCACAAGGCTTCTATGATAATGTGATGATTGTTTCATGCTTTAGACAATACCAATCGGTACAGTATGTGTTTTGTGGTGAAATATCCTAGCATCACAGCACAACCTAAGAAAGTATAAGAGCTTTAGTTCTAACAAAGGGAAATAATTCTCCTTTTTGGTAGGTGAAGATAAGGCAATGAACTTTGAACCTTTACTATACCCTAAATGCTTGAACCATTCAATTTTGCACCCTGTCTATTATTTGGATTTCAAAGAGCTGTTTGCACCTTGAAAACAATGTATGGATCTATTTTTCTCAATAGAATTATAAAACAAAATAACATCATTATCTTAATTAACACATAACTGTTGATTTCCATATACTAATGCTTGTGTAGCTATCATTTTCTGGGTTCAGTCTTTCTCTTCATGTATTTCTTCTTTGAATCTTGAAAACTGATATTTATGTTATATATATATATTATCTAGTTTATTAGAAGGTGTGATTGGTGTTATGAAAATATTTGGTTGGGGTAGAGAAAATATTTGGGGTTATGAAAATGTTTGGTTGGGTAGTGAAAATGTTTGGTTGGGATAGTGAAATGTTTGGTTGGGGTAATGAAAATATTTGGTTGGGGTAATGAAAATGTTTGATAGAGGTAGTGAAAATGTTTGGGGTTATGAAAATGTTTGGTTGGGTAGTGAAAATGTTTGAGGTTATGAAAATGTTTGGGTTTATGAAAATGCTTGGTTGGGTAGTGAAAATGTTTGGGGTTATCAAAATGTTTGGGGTTATCAAAATGTTTGGTTGGGTAATGAAAATGTTTGATTGATTAATGAGATTAATGAGAGAGTGTCTGATAGGGGTATGAAAATGTTTTGTTGGGGTTAAGAAAATATTTGGTTGGGGATTATGAAAATGTTTTGTTGCTGTTAAGAAAATGCTTGGTTGAAAATAGCAATTGATAATCAATTTGTGTGAAGAGCTTGGTTCTTTTGAAAATCTGGTGGAATTTAGCCAATATATATGTATTCTGTGTAAGAGATTTTTATGTGTGCACATGTCATTAAGTTTTGCCAAATGATGACTGATAAACAATCTTTTTTTAGAAGTTGGCACAAGTAGAATACATCATGTGGAATTAATTTTGCTAATTACTTCTTTATCCACAGCATTACAACTCTAAAAATAGAATTAATAAAACTTGTTTAATGTCATAATGTTAATTACCAGCAAACTCTTCATTTGTGAATATGTTGTCTTTTGTGTGTGATTGTCGTAATAATACTTTATCTAATTCTGTAATAATATGTTCAACTTCTGTTGTTACCTTTTGTTTTGATAAATGTGTTTTACATTCAGAAATAAACCTACTTTCGTTTGACCACCGATTATGTTTGATTTGTAGGACCAAAATGAACAGCCAAATGACCAAATGCAGTCTACGGTATCCATGGTAACCACATCCAAACCTCACCTGGACGAACCAGCCGATGAGGATATAGAAGATGAAATAGAGTTACCTCCCCCTATGGAACTGCAGCGCCCCCTGTTTGGACAGGAAGGTTCCCCAGAAGACATAACTGCTAACTTTGTAAGTTTTACTTTTAACTTATGAATATCCTATCTGTTAATTAGCACCAAGGGAGCTTAAAAAAATAATTGCAAAATGGGGCACTTATTTTGTAATAAAGAAGTTGTGGACAAAAAACCTAAAAAAAGCCAGTAATTATTTTAACTCTTCTCGTACTAATGGGTCATTAATCTGTGTTGAATTTTTTATACACACTATGTTGTGATTTACATGTAAAAGGCTTGCAGGTTCTTGTAATATGGGATATAATGCTGATGTTATAAGCATGGTTGTAAAACATTGTTAAATCCATGGGATGGAAGGAGGTCACTTACCTCGTCTGCTCCCCCAGGAGAAGGAATGAGTGCTTATAGGGGGAGGGGTGAATATGGTGTGTGCAGTTTGCCTAAATTTGATTAATTTGTTGAAATTTTGCCTGGTCTCTATCTTCATTATTGTCATTATTATAGATAGGTCATTTGGGTTCATTGTATGAGATATTGAGTCATAAAGAGTAGGTCACCTTTGCTTTTTTAATAGGCCTTTGATTGACATAAATTAAAATTTGTCTAGGCCGATACCAATACCTCCTTAAAACTGTACTGTCTTGCCTTTTGGTCACATAATGTTTGTTTTGCAGGCTTCTGTTTCCTTAAACCCAACAAATCCGCCCGCGTTAGAAGTGATGACTGAGATGGAACAAAAAGTTAGAGAACGTATCGTAAGTTATACTGAATAGAAAGTTAGAAAACATATCGTAAGTTATTTACTTAGACTTAAGATAATGTTATTGTTTAGATTTAATGTTCAAATCTACTGTATAAATTGATCTGCCAGGCAAATTATTCTATCATTAATTTATTTAAATACTTAAGTAGGGTTAATTGCTGAGATGATTAATTCATTACTGTTAAAGCACTTATCTTGGTGCAATAGCATTTTAGGTCAAAATTACTTTACATAGGTCAGTGTAGTGATGAATTCACATTTATTTGTAGTAATTGTAATTCTCAGCATATAATATACAGAAAACGTAAACAAAAATGAATGATTAATGCTAATTAAGATATGTGTGTTTACAGTAGTAAACAAGGTTTTGATTTGATACAGGACCCAAATGGGGAATGCAACACTGATCAGCCGGCATCTTCAGAGTCAGAGGCCGGAAATGATCAGCCTGTAGAACCTAGTGAGGAACAGCAACAGAAAGGGCTACAGAAACGAAAGTAAGGGTACAGAAACGAATGTAAGGGTTCAGAAACAAAAGTAAGGGTACAGAAACGAAAGTAAGGGTTCAGAAACCAAAGTAAAGGTACTGAAACGAAAGTAAGGCTACAGAAACCAAAGTAAAGGTTCAGAAATGAAAGTAAGGCTACAGAAATGAAAGTAAGGCTACAGAAACCAAAGTAAAGGTTCAGAAATGAAAGTAAGGCTACAGAAATGAAAGTAAGGCTACAGAAATGAAAGTAGTAAGGGTACTGAAACGAAAGTAATGATTCAGAAAGGAAAGTAAGGCTACAGAAATGAAAATAAGGGTTCAGAAACAAAAATAAGGGTTCAGAAACGAAAATAAGGGTACTGAAACAAAAGTAAGGGTACTGAAACAAAAGTAAGGGTTCAGAACGAAAGTTAGGGTACTGAAGTGAAAGTAATGATTCAGAAAGGAAAGTAAGGCTACAGAAATGAAAATAAGGGTTCAGAAACGAAAATACGGGTTCAGAAACGAAAATAAGGGTTCAGAAACAAAAGTAAGGGTACTGAAACAAAAGAAAGGGTACTGAAACAAAAATAAGGGTACTGAAACAAAAGTAAGGGTATAACAAGTCAATTGGTAAAAACATCTTTTTTAGGATTCTGTTTGTTTTCCAACATTTCCTGTTCGAATTCCACTGCAATATGGATATTACTGATTTTGTTTCCTCATTGTTATTATCCTAAACATTTATCAACAATTTACAGATTTGTGATACAAGAGTTGGTAGATACGGAGCGAGACTATGTTAAAGATTTAGGATCCATAGTAGAGGTAAGTGCAAAAATGTCCATCCTCAATACTCCAGGGGTTACTATCACTGTCTTTACATCCTCAATACTCCAGGGGTTACTACCACTGTCTTTACATCCTCAATACTCCAGGGGTTACTATCACTGTCTTTACATCCTCGATACTCCAGGGGTTGGAATTTAGAAAAAAGAAGTCTGAATTTACAATTTCACCTTACGATGGATTTGTATACATTTGTGTGTATATTTCCATCAAATGGTTTTCAATTCTCAATTGACCTATGACATATTAATCCAATCATCTTATTTCCATGGAGACCTAATTTTGCATTTAATGCCTAATAACTTTTTCACTGCGTTTTAAAGTTTAAATACTCTATTGTACTGTTATCAAAAGGATTATTTATTCATTTTTGAAAGGCTATATAACTTTGACCTTTAACCTTTTGTGTTGCCAGGACTACCAAGGTTACATGAGTGAGAACCCTATACCCGAGAGTATGAAGGGCATCAGTGATGTTGTGTTCGGAAATATCGGCCAAATCTACGATTTCCACAGACTGTAAGTTACAGACCTCTAGTCAAACTTTCTACGATTCTACGATTTCCACAGACTTAAATTTACAACCTAGTGGTCAAGAAATTATTTATTACAGTGTTTAGAATACAAAATTGAAATGAAATAAAATTTTACAAATTATAGCACCAATTTTTAGGTCATCTGACCCGAAGGGTCAGGATGACCTATAGTCATCATGTTTCGTCCGTCGTCGTGCGCCGTCCGCCGTGCGCCGTGCGCCTCCGCCGTGCGCCGTGCGCCGTGCGCCGTGCGCCGTCTCCGCCGTGCGTTAACTTTTCACATTTTGAACTTCTTCTCAAGTTTGACCAGTGGGATTGAGCTGAAACTTACCTGAAATGATCCTGAGATGGTCCCGACAAAGTGTTGTTATTTTTCGGGTCGATCCGAAATCCAAGATGGCCGCCACAGGCGCCATCTTGAAAACACATTTTGAACTTCTTCTCAAGTTCTACCGGTGCGATTTGGCTGAAACTTGCATGAAATGATCCTGACATGGTCCCGACAAAGTGTTGTTATTTTTCGGGTCGATCCGAAATCCAAGATGGCCGCCACAGCCGCCATCTTGAAAACACATTTTGAACTTCTTCTCAAGTTCTACCGGTGCGATTTGGCTGAAACTTGCATGAAATGATCCTGACATGGTCCCGACAAAGTGTTGTTATTTTTCGGGTCGATCCGAAATCCAAGATGGCCGCCACAGGCGCCATCTTGAAAACACATTTTGAACTTCTTCTCAAGTTATACCGGTGCGATTTGGCTGAAACTTGCATGAAATGATCCTGACATGGTCCCGACAAAGTGTTGTTATTTTTCGGGTCGATCCGAAATCCAAGATGGCCGCCACAGCCGCCATCTTGAAAACACATTTTGAACTTCTTCTCAAGTTCTACCGGTGCGATTTGGCTGAAACTTGCATGAAATGATCCTGACATGGTCCCGACAAAGTGTTGTTATTTTTCGGGTCGATCCGAAATCCAAGATGGCCGCCACAGGCGCCATCTTGAAAACACATTTTAAACTTTCTCAAGTTCTACTGGTGCGATTTGGCTGAAACTTGCATGAAATGATCCTGACATGGTCCCGACAAAGTGTTGTTATTTTTTCGGGTCGATCCGAAATCCAAGATGGCCGCCACAGCCGCCATCTTGAAAACACATTTTGAACTTCTTCTCAAGTTCTACGGTGCGATTTGGCTGAAACTTGCATGAAATGATCCTGACATGGTCCCGACAAAGTGTTGTTATTTTTCGGGTCGATCCGAAATCCAAGATGGCCGCCACAGCCGCCATCTTGAAAACACATTTTGAAATTATTCTCAAGTTCAACTCGTGCGATTTGGCTGAAACTTGCATGAAATGATCCTGACAATGGTCCCGACAAAGTGTTGTTATTTTTCGGGTCAATCCGAAATCCAAGATGACCGGCACATCTGCCATATTGAAAACACATTTTGAACTTCTTCTCAAGTTTTACTGGTTCGATTTGGCTGAAACTTGCATGAAATGATCCTGACATGGTCCCGACAAAGTGTTGTTATTTTTCGGGTCGATCCGAAATCCAAGATGGCCGCTACAGCCGCCATCTTGAAAACACATTTTGAACTTCTTCTCAAGTTCTGCCTATGTGATTTGGCTGAAACTTGCCTGAGATGATCCTGACATGGATCGACAAAGTATTGTTACATCTCTGGTTGATCCCAAATTGAAGAAGGCTACTATGACACTATATCTAATTAATTTCCTACATGTTAAGGCCCTTGGGCCTCTTGTTTGAAATAAAATTTGTTGAAGGAAATGGAAAATGATCCTGACATGGTCCTGACAAAGTGACACCATATGAAATTAATTTTACTATTGCCAAGGTAGTCAGATGACCGTTAAGGCCCTTTGGGCCTCTTGTTATGAATGAAATAGAAAAAATTAAATGCAAGATACAACTTCCTTTGATTTATACGTTTGTTTTCAACAGGACATTTAAACCTGCCCTAGAAAAATGTTTAGAAGAACCGGAACGTTTAGGCTCAATTTTCACTACACAGGTAGGTTATCTCCCCTGATCATAGAGATGTACTGAAAAATCATAAACAATGGGTAGAAATGCAGAACTTCAGTTTGTACAAATCTAACTTTTCAAGAATTAAATACAATAATAATATAATCGATAAAATTTAACTAAATCTTGAACTGTTCAGCTGTCATTATGGTATCGTTATGTAATATTATGAAGTACTAGAGTACATGTGTCTTTTCAGTCAAAATAGATTGCTTTGTTCTTTTAGTTCAGAATTTGGCTGTAAGATGAAATTTTTACCTGAAGAAGCTCAGATTAAAAGTATATCATCTAGTATATAGACTACTGAAATTCACCCTAATTCTTATGATTTCAGTGCTAAAACAGAATGAAGAAAACGATCTGCCCTGTAAATTGTGTATTTTTCTAAATTATTTGTTTTCTCTTTCCATTTCATTATTCTATTTATCTTTTTTCAAGGAGCGTAAATTACGAATGTACGTGAAATACTGTGAAAATAAACCAAAGTCTGACTACATTGTAGCCGAGCATCTGGATGACTATTTTGAGGTATGTTTGTAATGTAACGAAATTGTCTCCCCTTGTTAAAGAATCCAGTTTAATTAAGAGTACTCGCTCACTTAGAGACAAGACAGGAGTTTGATTAAAAATACCTGCTCACTTAGAGACAAGACAGGAGTTTTATTAAAAATACCTGCTCACTTAGCGACAAGACAGGAGTTTTATTAAAAATACCTGCTCACTTAGCGACAAGACAGGAGTTTTATTAAAAATACCTCCTCACCTATAGACAAGACAGGAGTTTGATTAAAAATACCTCCTCACCTATAGACAAGACAGGAGTTTGATTAAAAATACACTCCTCACCTATAGACAAGACAGGAGTTTGATTAAAAATACCTCCTCACCTATAGACAAGACAGGAGTTTGATTAAAAATACCTCCTCACCTATAGACAAGACAGGAGTTTGATTAAAAATACCTGCTCACTTTTGATTAAAAATACCTGCTCACTTAGCGACAAGACAGGAGTTTTATTAAAAATACCTCCTCACCTATAGACAAGACAGGAGTTTGATTAAAAATACTTGCTCACTTCTAGGCGTGACAGACAATCCTTTTCATTAAAACATCCGGGACATTGCCAGGATATAAAACAGCACTGAAAGCTGGGTAGAGGTATTTTTGGGTTTTTTTTTTTTAGAATATTTTGTGAATTTTCGTTTCAAGACACTAAAATATATGTTTGTTTTAAGAAATGTCCTTCTTCTATAGGAAATCCGCCAGAAGTTTGGTCATCGTCTCCAGCTACCCGACCTACTTATAAAACCAGTACAGAGAATAATGAAATATCAACTCTTGCTCAAGGTAAGATTTCTGTGTTGTTGTATCTCCCCAACCTATCACTGTAGAAAAAATCTAAAAAAATCTTTTAGTTTCAGATATGTATTCTTATATACATTGGTATAAATATGTATTCTTTTCTTCATCACAATGGTTGTAAAGTTATCAACCATATGGTCCGATAAAATTTAATGCTTCTGTATTATTCTGAGTTTTGTGACAGAATGTTCAATGTGTCCATAGTTAAGATTTGAATTTCACTTCAATTATCATTAAATCTTCATCAAAAACGTCTGACATGATGTTTCTAATCTATTTCTATTATTTTCTAGGACATACAGAAACACACCGACAGAATAGGTCTAGATACCAAGTCTCTACAGGACGCAATGGTCGTCATGTGTAATGTACCCAAGGAGGCCAACGATATGATGCAAGTGGGGCGCCTACAGGGTTTTAATGTGAGTGAGGCACCTACAGGGTTTTAATGCAAGTGAGGCACCTACAGGGTTTTAATGCAAGTGGGGCGCCTACAGGGTTTTAATGTTAGTGAGGCGCCTACAGGGTTTTAATTTAAGTGGGGTGCCTACAGGGTTTTAATGTAAGTGGGGTGCCTACAGGGTTTTAATGTAAGTGGGGTGCCTACAGGGTTTTAATGCAAGTGGGGCGCCTACAGGGTTTTAATGTAAGTGGGGCGCCTACAGGGTTTTAATGTAAGTGGGGTTCCTACAGGGTTTTAATGTAAGTGGGGCGCCTACAGGGTTTTAATGCAAGTTGGGCGCCTACAGGGTTTTAATGTAAGTGGGGCACCTACAAGGTTTTAATGTAAGTGGGGCGCCTACAGGGTTTTAATGTAAGTGGGGCGCCTACAGGGTTTTAATGTAAGTGGGGCGCCTACAGGGTTTTAATGTAAGTGGGGCACCTACAGGGTTTTAATGTAAGTTGGGCGCCTACAGGGTTTTAATGTAAGTGGGGCGCCTACAGGGTTTTAATGTAAGTGGGGCGCCTACAGGGTTTTAATGTAAGTTGGGCGCCTACAGGGTTTTAATGTAAGTGGGGCGCCTACAGGGTTTTAATGTAAGTTGGGCGCCTACAGGGTTTTAATGTAAGTGGGGCACCTACAGGGTTTTAATGTAAGTGGGGCGCCTACAGGGTTTTAATGTAAGTGGGGCGCCTACAGGGTTTTAATGTAAGTGGGGCGCCTACAGGGTTTTAATGTAAGTGGGGCACCTACAGGGTTTTAAAGATGCTATACCACAGACGAATGATATTTTTTTTCTGTTAAAAACAGGAGCAGATAAATTAGTATTTTTCGTCAGTAACAAAGTTTACTTTCATAACACTTTTACCATCATTGAAAAGTTTGAGCTTCTTATTTGACTTGAATAGAAAAGTATTTAAAATAGTTAATTGCATCACAAAAATTTGCATCATAAAAAAAATCAATGACACTATGCCTTAGCATGATATGAGATACTGATTGCACAGAAAACAAAAGAAAATTTAATTATTTTATATGTATTTTTGTGTTAATTAGACATATCTATACACAATGAAACATTAATTTTTGTCCAAATGATAAATTTTATTTATGTTAGCAATGGAGCATCTCTATTGTAAGTGAGATGCCTTATATCAGCCTGTAATTTACAAACTAGATGGGACACCTTTGGTGTTTATAGTGTTTAAATGTGTATTTTTCTTCTGCTTCAGGGTAAAATAACTGCTCAAGGAAAATTACTTCTACAGGTAAGCTCTTTATCATTGTCATAATCTCATTAACTTTATTAAATCACTAGGGATAAGTCTGTGTTATTTCTAATGTAGTATTGTTTTCTAATGTAGTATTGTATCATTGTCCAAGTAATTTTGAAGAACATACAAATGGTACTGCATAGAAAGAACTAGGAGAAAGCTATAGTGATCATTTTCTTTCTTTTTCTTTTTGATGCAGTTATCTCCCCATTATGAAACATTACATGATGTAGTTATTTCCCTTGATCTTATGAAACATAAAATGATGTAGTTTTCTCCCCTTATCTTATGAAACATTACATGATATAGTTGTCTCCCCTTATCTTGTGAAACATAACATGATGTAGTTATTCCCCTTATCTTGTGAAACATAACATGATGTAGTTATCTCCACTTATCTTATGAAACATAACATGATGTAGTTATCTCCACTTATCTTATGAAACATTACATGATGTAGTTATCTCCCCTTATGAAACATTACATGATGTAGTTATCTCCCCTTATGAAACATTACCTCCCATTACAAGTTATTGTATCCCTTTGTTTTAGGACACCTTATTGGTCGCTGAAGTACAAGGTAGTGGCCAGCCAAAGTTCAAAGAAAGACGGCTGTTCTTATTCGAACAGAGCGTGATATTCAGTGAAATGACTGAGCGGAGACGAGGCACATTGTCCAATCCAAACTATGTGTTCAAGAACTATCTCAATGTGAGTTAAACTGAGTCACCCCTTCATGAAATTTGAACTCTTCTTATTATATATCTGGAACAGTTCATTTTGAAACTATGGGGTGAATGAGCTCAAAGATATTAAGGAAATGTTCAAGGCTTGATCCATGGCATAAATAATGCCATCCTTGATACTCCAGGGTTTCCAATCACATACGATCTCTACACCCCTCGACTATCTCATAATGAAAATGAAGGCAGCTCAGGGGAACAAATCTGAACCAATCACACCTACAAAAATGTTCTTTGAAGACTACAGTGAGAGTGACGCCAAACTTAAAAGCAACTCAGTAAACCACAGTGTACCGTTATACAGCTCTGTTGATGTGCATTGTTGATCGAAGGATTAAATTACCTGTTATATGTTCTGTTTTACTATGAGAAAGTCCAAGGGTGAAGAGATAGTAAGTGATCGGAAACCCTGGAGTATCAAGAATGATTATTGCTTGCCTTCATCTGTTTGAAACTGGATGAAGGAGTTATCTCAAAAATTCTGTCATCTTTATAACATGATGAAAATATTAAGATTATGTTGAAACCTTTCTGTAACTGTTTACATTCTGAGTTGTTATTATGGTAACTTTCAAGCTTTATTGTAACCATGGAAACTGTTGACAGGTAAACAAGATGGCCCTTAAGGAGGATATAGAACCTGGAGAACCACTACGATTTATGTTAATTAATCGCGCACCAGGTTCCACAACCCAGTTTATACTTCAGGCCCCTACCATAGAAATCAAGCAGACGTGGATACGCAATATATCCGCTAGTCTGCAACTCCAGAAGATATTTGGAGATCGTAAGTCCTTTATCAGGTTAACAGTTTGAAACCAAAGCTCACTGCTAAGTTTTAAAGAAAATGTTACTGTGTTTTCCACTTCAGACATACAATGGTTATTAATGACAATATATGAATATCAAATATCAAAAAGTGTATATTTTGTTAAAGCTTCAGATAAATCATATTTTACAATGCTGATTCCAATTTAAAATTGCTTGTTGATGGGAGAAACCCCTCATCACAGGAGGCTGGTTTCTATATTTGTATGATGAACTGATAATATTATTGTCAATTGTCAATATAAATCAATTGTAGGTCTGGCCAACCCCACGGCTTACCAGGAAGACATCACCAAAGAGTTGTAAGTATGAATATTCATAGATGTCATGTAACATAGTATAGACATAAGTATGAATATTCATAGATGTCAATTAACGTAGATTATCAGAGCTGGCCCTTGTCTAGTCTGGATCCCTGTGTATTCCAGCGTAACTGTATGGCAATTTCCTTCTTAATTTATAGTAATTAAAACTTGTGTAATCCAAAAATCTGGCTATGTCAACCAAGTATGCCGGTGGTATCCAGTTTAGACAAAATGAATATTCATAAATGTTATAAAATATAATCATAAGTATTCATAATATAATCATAAATATTCATAGATATTAAGTAAAATAATCATAAATATTTAAAGATATTATGTAATACAATCATGAATATTTATACATGTTATGTAATTTATTAAATTTATTAGTTATTTACTTATCTCTCTGTTAAGGTTTTCACCAGATCTAAGTAATCCCCAACGAGAGCCCCATCTCAGGAAGATGCAATCACAACCTCAAACAAAGGGAGATAACAACTCCCGCTCTCAGACGCCACCTAGTGGCCAAATGAAAAACCAGATGTCGGATCCTCAGAAGTATTCACGCTGTCGCTCAGTGCCCGGCCCAGCTGAGGACTCGCCATTATCCCCGTCTAACTGTGATCACGAGCCACAGAGGCCTCCCATGGGGGAGCCCTCACCAAAACCTAAACACTTTATTACAAAGAAATCAAAAAGTGACACTCCCATGGGCACTAGGACAGATGTTGCTGGGAGTGGTAGCCCAGATGTTGTTTACAATAGGACTAATTCACGGGAGTTACCCCCCCTGGGGGGCCCCACTGATGGAGTAACGTCGTCAGGGGATAGTGATACGGTAAGTTCCAACAATTCTCCAGCATCCTGATGTCGTTGAATGTCCCCATATATGTGTGCTGCAGCCCAAGTAGTCTCCCACTTACCACAGAATCTGTGGAATTCACACAAAAAACTGCGCCAGGTCGAGAGCTCCTGCTCCGTATTGAGAAAACATGTTACTCTATGAGCCATATGTTGTAGACAAAAAACAAAAACTACGGACAAAAACGGTTCTCAAGCCAGTTAACCGGCTCAAAGATTACAGAAAGATAGAAAGGCTTCATGAATGTCATATAGATTTACTGTGTTAGTGTAATTCTTCTCATGACTGCATCGTACTATAGTGTGAACTTCTAGCGTTTAACGGAGGAAATCTATAACGTCGACTCCCACCCCACTCACGTCTCACTAGCTCCTCTTCGATGCCTGCTGTAGTAGTTATTAAAACATGTTTTGTCCGGAATGATCTAACCACATGGAAGCGTCGCAATATAATTTGCATGAATGAGAAACTATATATGTCTTCGTCAGTGTTATCAGCCATACAATACAAGCTTTTCTATGACTATGATTATGCCAATTTTACAAGCTTATTTTTGATCTGGATCAACATGCTTTTGGAAAATCTAATTACAATGTTTTGTAGTTGCCCATTACAAGCTTCTTAATGAGCACAAATGTTTTACTGATACAAGCTTTTAGTGGAAACAGATCAGTCTTTGTCAAATTCTTTAAGTGTTCTTTTCAGACAGCAGAATAAATGGGTTTTTAATACAACGCGACTAGATGTGTAAGACTGAGTAGGACTTGCCCTACAATGACATCTAGTGGTGACCTCTTGAACCATTTCATTCATAAACTTCCATTCATAAATTCCCTATTCATTGAATAATATTCCTTTGGACCAATCAGTAGTCATGGGAAGACTGCCTGCTGATTGGTAGAATATACAGAGTGTGTATAGAATACACAGAGTGTTATATAATACACAGCCCATCTAGGTCAACTGTTGCTTGCTGGTGACTCCTCTGTCCAACTTACATAATCTCTGTTAATGATAACTTACTATCTAAGGCTTATAGACATAAGAGTTTTAAAGTAAACTAATCATATGCCCTTTTTGTGTACTTTAAAATAATGTTTTTAAATGAATGTTAAACACAGATCTGAGGTAGAGGCAGAATAATGTATAAGGCTGCCCTCATATGTGCATGGTTTTACCAAAATAGGGGTATGTGCAACATAAGAAACAAGAGTATATTAAGGATAAAAACTCATTTTAATGAAGACTTTTGTTTTCTTTGTAATTTTATTCTGTCTTTATTTTGGTAGAAAATGTCAAAAATAATTTTTTTTTCTTAATTACTGGGGAAGAAGCAAATCTAGGAGATATTTGGTTTCACAAATATTTTTTTATTCAGGTCTAGAATAAATAATTAAGAACAGATATAAATTAGAAATTGGTTGGCCTTAATTCAAAAATAAGAGATATTTCATTTGTATTGTTGTACAAACAGATTTTAATGTATGACAAAAGCTGAACAATTTTGGTTTTATAGATTCAAAACCCAAGATGTCTTAGATTAAAATAAAAATAGTGTGTGGATAAAAAGTTATGCTTATGATTGCTATATTTGCAAAGAAAAACAAATTAAGATTAAAGTACTGGAAAAATCTATAGATGTAATTAATACTATGAAGCTGAACTTTTTTAAGTAAACCGCCTGAAAGTATGATGTAGATGTTTCAACATTTCACAAAAAACCATGAAATTAATTAACAACATCCAAACTTTATGATCAATATTTGATTTGTAGATTCACAAATCATAGGTTCAGGTGAAGGACAGAAAAATAGCATGCATTCTAGTATCTGTTATGCTAGCCTATGGTGCAGTATATTCAGGATATCATAAATTATTTAAAATTGTGCAGTATAGTTTAAGAATACATTGCAGAAGCAAAATTATTTTAATAATACAGTATAGGTTCAGTATGAGTTCAGTATAGGTTCAGTATGTATTCAGTATAAGTTCAGTATATGTTCAATATGGATTCAGTATAGGTTCAGTATGGATTCAGTATGAGTTCAGTATAGATTCAGTATGGATTTAGTATAGGTTCAGTATGGGTTTCGGTATAAGTTCAGTATGAGTTCAGTATAGGTTCAGTATGGATCAGTATGGGTTTCAGTATGCAATGTTTCAAATTGGTTATTGACTCTACAGTATCAGTATTACAATGTTGTTATAGTGCTGAGTGTATCTGCTACAGGGATATCTCATGTAAACTATTAGTTGATTAGCTGCATAATTTATCTCAAATACAATTTTTACACTTAACTAAAACTTTATGGATCAAAATTTTTACCACACATAATTCCCTTTTTTTACTTTGATCTGTGCTGTTTTCAGCTGGTTATGCTGATGTTGCAGTATGACTGTAGACTTTGAATTGACAATCAGGAGTAGAGCTGTAGTCAGCATAAAAACAAAACCATATCTCCACAGCCTGACTATAACAATGTTTCCCTATCCATTAACACATTCACCTCTGAATATTCATTTAGGCTCTTCTAAATCAAAGAATAGACCAGTCCATTATCAACTTTCAGGGGTGAATAAGTTAAAGTGTATTGCATTCAATACAGAGTTTATTACCAAGTTAGGTAATAGGCTAATAGTTAGAGCTAGGCTGCATATAGCTTTTATCTGATTTTACTTGCTTGTAAGCCAACTGAATGCTGATGCAGGCATTGCAGCAATGCTCTTTTGTTGTTGTCAGTTATTATTCTATACTGCTGACAGACTGCTAATGTGCAGTATGATTTCAGTATACATGATGTGAACTTAGTTTATATTATACTGGTCAATTCTGAAGCATTAGTTCCCCTTTGTATCTACAATTACCATGAATATGAAAACAATATTTTTACATTCATACATGGAAAAGAAAAATATTGTTCTTTTTTCACATCAGCTTAATAATATTTAACTATTGAAATAAAATTCATCTTTTTGTTATTCATAATTTAGATATGAAATTAATAACACATAAATAAAAAGATTTTTGATTTACAATGAAATATTTTTGCTATCTCTTCTATGTACAAACATGATTGTCTCCCTTACTTGCTTAAGAAATTAAAAATTGTTTCTTAAAGATGCTCCATCGCTGACAAATGGTATTTTTTCACTATCAAAAACAGGAGCAAACGATTTAGTATTTTTCTTCAGTTACAAAAGTTACTTACTTTACACCATTACCACCATTGAAAAATTTGAGCTTCTAATTTTACTTTAAGTTAAAAATACAAAAAAAATAATTAATTGCATCCCAAAAAAATTCTGTGTCACTATATCCTATTTGGAATGAAATACTGATTGCGTATGCACCACAGGCAAAATATATTATTTTATTATTATTTTTTTGTGTTAATTAGACATATATAAACACGATTAAACAAAAATTATTGTTCAAATGATGAATGTCATTTATGCTCTGTTGGAGGTGGAGCATCTTTAAATATAAGTATATATATATATATGTAAAAAATATCATGAATTATCTATCCATACGACAATTGAATTATCTCCCTTACCTGAAAGAGTATAACAGTCTGTTTGGTATGTACTTCTTTCAATTTTTCACTTTCTTCAAGGGTAGTCATCAAATTGTTTCCTTCAAACTCTGATCTACGATGAATTATCTCCCTTTTTACTAAGTAACTCCCTTTAATAATAGGTACAGAAAAATTGATTGAAATATATATATACATATAGCAATCAAAAATGACTTTGCTTTTCTTGGAGTTAAGATATAGACATTCTGTTGGTTTTAGTAGTGTATGTGTTGAGTTTCTCCTCTAAGTTGTGTCTTTAATTGTCTCCCAAACTTTGAGAAGTGAAATATATATGTACGACTGTGTTTTAAAAGTGATGGATTTCGTTGTTGTTATTCAGATTTGAATAACCAGACATGTGCAATAGCTGACCAGTAACTGTGGTATGTTTCATGTATCCCACCATTGCTATCAACCTTTTTTATTTATTCATTAATCAATATATATCTTAGTCAAGATGATGAGGTGAGACTGATCTCGATAAAAACCAGAATTTTGATTTAATGTAATTAATCATGCTATCTTGTATATATCAATAGCCTATAGAATCAAACATTTGTTTGACAAAGATTGGTAAATGTATAGTCAAATACATGAAAAGCTTGTAACAGTATGGAATTGTATCTATATATATATATATAAGACTAAGAATTATGTATTTGAAGTATAAAATAGTACGAACAAGCATATATTTGACACTGATTTCTGGGTCGATAGAATGCTTGTTTATGGTGTACTGCTGTACTGTGCTGTAACACTATTGACGTTATGTATGCCTGATAATTATGCAGAAAGACATCAAGGCTTCCTACGGCTGATGACATTTATTTATATGTATATAAACATATATATCTGATAGTGTGTGGCCTGACCCACAGATAGACCTATATATTACAGTGTTATGTGAGTCCTAGTATTCAGCATGCTTTTAATTGATGAAAGGAGCCTGAAGGAGATCTGATATAAATGGTATACAATTTATATGTTAGATTCTAACCATATAAACAGTAGAGTTGGAATATTCATACAATTTTATTCAAGTTCATTTATATATATTCAAGTGTAAATGCAGAAAAAGAGGTTGCATGTTTTTGAATATAGTTCTGTCACAAATCTTACTGTTGATCATTCATTGTGACAAGCTCTGGCCATGCAAGTATGGAGACCATTGTGTCAAGAGAGACTAATCTTGTCACAAGGGAGGCTACTCTTGTCACAAAGGAGATCACTTGTTGCAAGGGAGGTTACTCTTCTCAGAAGGGAGATCACTCTAGCCAGAGTGAGTGTGTGCACGATCATTAGACTTTGATAACAATGTGATATTTGATTTATAATGTATTTAACCTTTAATATTTGCAGTCATATTTATAATGATTTTTTGCTATATAACTGTTTATGTATGATTTATGATTTGCTCATAAAGTTGTTTGTATCAGCTCATATTTTCAAGTTCCTTTAAAACATTTTAAAATCTGTGGACCTTAGATCTGATCTGATTCTTGATGTGTTGTGATAAGAAAGGTTGATCAACATAAAAATGACAAATGTTGGTGACAATAGACTTTTCACTTAATATTATAGAGAAGTTCATTGTGTGCTCTAGGCCTCAATGAAATGTTTAATAAATCTATAAAACGTTGAGAATGTGATGGAAAAAATCAAAAACAAAAGTAGGAATATCTGGATACATATATGTGTACAATTGAATTTGTTTCTTAATGTATTGATGATCATGAGTTTTTAAATTATTTTTCTTATGATTTATTTTTTTTGTTTAGAAATTCAATTTTGAACTCTTTGTTCCATTTATCGGAGATAAACCTAGTAAAACATTATGTGTTGCAAAAACCTGCTGCCTAGATATATAGGAATTTGTGTGTGAGTCTCATTTTTGTGAGAATGTGTAACATCGGTGTATGTGAGTGTGGTGTGAGAGCAGACAGAATAGAGAACAGAATTACAGACAAAAGTATAATCCCATATATACTTGTTAAAGATTAGTCTTCTTTTGTCATAGTACTGAACTAAAAAAAAGTGCTGGGCTGTTTATGGTGTCCAGATTATAACCGGAACAAGAACATTTAGCCACATCAATTTGGGATTTCGTTTCTGTATGTATGGTATGACTTCGATACACAGATAGAATTGAATAAAGTATAAGTTCAAGATGAAATTGACATGATGTGTTCATTCCATGTTAGAAAGTCTACAAAAAAGTTTGTCATAAGGTCAAATGGTATGTAAATTCAGTGATATACGTTTGACCTTTGACCTCTCACAGGAAAAGTCACATGGTACACTACTTTCATTCCACAATATTACAAGGTTTAGATCATACATCTTGATGAAAACTTTTTGAATTTTTAATTTGTTTTGTTGATGTCAATATTGATGTTTGTAAGTGTAAATATGATCTTGCTAACTCGATAAATAGACTGGCACAACTCATGTTACAACAGCATTATGTTAGACTAGAGAAGAGAGGAAGTATTGGAAACCAGACACAGAACAAGATAAAATTTTATAATTTATATCTATATAATCACTTTTTTTTTCAATGAAAAAACACCAACATTTCTTCAATCACTCTCATATAACTTGGATGCATTCTTCCTCGTCAGATGACTTTTGCTGTATGACAGACGAGGATGCATTCTTCCTCGTCAGATAACTTTTGCTGTATGACAGACGAGGATGCATTCTTCCTCGTCAGATGACTTTTGCTGTATGACAGACGAGAATGCATTCCATTTCATTTGTTGAAAATTAACATGATTTTTCATTGTTACAAAATTTGTGAATAATGGTCCAATGCAATTTTTTTCAATGTCACATGACATTCGACAAATGCTAGTATGATTTTCTTCAATGACTTTTGATCTATCAAAGATTACAGTGTTCTTTGAAATGACAGAACTTGATCTGTTCATATATAAGCATTGACAGTAGTGTTTGGTGTATGTATCGAGTTAGCTTGGTGAACAAGGTGACATGGTGAAGTTTTGTGTCTAATCATTTCATTCTCCATATAATATACAGTACTGTGTTATGTGTAGGGCTTGTGTTCATTCAATCATGTTTTAAATCAATTAAGATATTTACCAACCATGGAATCTTGTGAGATCTATTTAATTTTAATACAACTTTGAATTAAAAAAAAATGTGAAATACAGGCTCCAGGATCTTAAAATTGTCTTTGACCTATGTTTTGGCTTAGCCAATCAAATATGACGTAGTATTTTGTAACGTTATTTGTGATTGGCTAAATATAAACTTAAGACTGTTGTAAATAGAGTAAAGTCTACCTGTGATTTTGGATTGTAAAATGCTGGGTATCTCAAAATTTCTTTGTCATAGTAAAGTTAAAGTTCATAGTTAATAATGATGAAGATGTCCCGACTATCACCAGGGGATATATTGACTTATACGAATGGTCTTACCCAGGAATATTTAGGCCTATGATGAATGATATGAAGTCTACACCTATCACTGCACAGTTGGACAGTAGACTGTATATATAGATGCGCTGAAGTAGAACTCTCTATGGCTGTATCCAATGCTTTAATGTGTGCTATACAGTTCAAGAGTTCAACAAAATCAAGAAATAAAGTTTATCAGATCTATCTTGGTCTTTATTGTTTTTGATACATACATACAATCAATCTTCATCAAAATTTGCATATTCAACCCAATAGTCGCCCAGAGCACTTCAAAATTGAGAAAATTAATTTAAAGGACCAGATTTAATGAAGTTTTTCACTAAATTAATACACAAAGCTAAAGCTGCCATTCAAATTCCAAAAGAATTAATTTATCGCATTCTTAATTTCTGTCAACATTTATTTATCAAATTCAAGATCTGTAAGTACATGGAGCATTAGAAAGGTAAACGGCTGTTTTGGAGGATTTGGGCGCGGATTGGATGGAATACAGTACATACAAATAAAGCCACACCTATTTTCTCATAGAACTACACAAAACCCAAGACATTAGTGTTATGAAATAGTCTTAGATTTAAATTTAAATTTTGCCAGTAAAAGAAATACTTTATTGAATCTAATTTTAATTCAGACTGACAACAGTCTCATGATGTTCGACTTTTGTCTAAACTTAGGATATATCTCGACTCTTGACAGAATAAAACCATTTCAAAATATATTTCAGGAAAAGACCTGCAGTCTAAAAGATAATAGGAATACTTTGTGATCTGCTAGATTAATATGTACATAGTCGACCACTTTAAAATGGTGACATATACAGGGATTGAATTGTGTTAAATGCGGTATGAACACAATTGGATACAGATATATTTAATGCAGCGGGTTAGCATATATAACGAAATCATAGAATTTGAATGTTGATTCCTTTTATAACCTTTCATGACCTAGTTAGAATTTTCAAAATTTGAATTCTAGATGTTCTGAATTAAAAATAACTTTGGAAGTAAAAGTTCTGGCAAAGACGTCGAAAGATAAGATAACAGCATTCATGGAACAAAAAATGTGTGTTACCATATTTTAAGATCCCCTCAGGTAAAAAGACACCATAGTGACTTACATTTAATGTCTTAATGTCTGGGAGATCAATCCAGTCCAAAGCGAGATGGTCAGCACAAAGGGAGATAATCAGCTCAAGGGAGGTAACCAGTTCAAAGGGAGATAACCAATGCAAAGAGAGATAACTGAGATTTGGCAATGCAACAAGAAGAAAGAATGTCTACTTAGAAGAGGCACATTGATGGTAATGAATTTGGTGACTTGACTAGTGTGTAGTTTGGTGGCTTCAGTGTCAACAAAGCAATTCCTGTCTTTTTTATTGTAATAATTAAAGTGAATAATGATTCCATGTTAATCTCAATCAAAAATCTATTTACTGTTGTGATTTTGTCATTACATTTTTGGACACATATAACATTCATTTTATTATGGTCTTTTATTTGTAGTTCCTTGTCGTATTACTTATTTTCATTTTTCATCTGTGAAGATACATTTTTTACAATTATTAATATTTTTTTCTAATTAAAAATGCATTAATCATGACAACATATTTGAAATAAATATTTTTGTCAACTTTGCTGTATTTTCAAATTTCTTTTGCCTTGCTATCAATGTGATAATTTTGGTAGAAGTAGATGCATGTCCTATGAATTTATTTGATAACACAAATTAATAACTTTAGTTCTAATGTCAGAAAAAAACTAACCTATATGTATTAAGCATGGAGCATTGTGGTGCATTTTATGTCATTTCTTTACATGTAAATAATAGTTAAATTGAAATCAAACTGAAATTCTGTTTGATCTGAAAAATACTAATGAACAAAATATCATTGAGACCAATTTATTCAGATTTTTAGCTCACCTGGCCCAAAGGGCGCTACTAGTCATAGATTAAGTTATACATAGATTGAAGCCAAATTTGGTCAAAAACATCCTTGGGGATGGAGAACAGAGTTTGTATAAATTTTAGCTCTTGCCCTCCGGGGGCAGGAGGGGCAGCACCCAATAGGGGAAATAGAGGTAAATCCTATAAATCGCTACTAGTCCTAGAGTTCTGCATGGATTGAAACCAAATTTGGTCAAAAACATCCTTGGGGAAGGATAACAGAATTTGTATGAATTTTGGCTCTTGCCCCCCGGGGGCAGGAGGAGCGGGCCCAATAGGGGAAATAGAGTTAATTCTTTAAAGTCCTTCAGAAGAGAATCAATGAACTTCTTTTCAGAACATTACTAGCATTATAAACCAAGTGAGTGATACAGGCCTTCTGGGCCTCTTGTTGTTAGTGTTGTTCCATCTGCTAACCACAAATATTTCTATTCATGAAATGATTCTAAACCATAAAAAGAAAGTACCCGTGAATATTTTATGTTATACGGTAGATATTATTTGTGTTCTTCCAAACTGATGAGTCAGCAGACTCCAAGTAAATAAAATTTGAACTTGAACTTGAACAGCCAATGGGAGAGGTGGTACACGTTGGGAAGGTCATTTGTGACTACAACTCCGTGAAGGAGGATGAAGTGACAGTCCTCCGTGGTGAAATCATCCAGGTCATGAACTCCAACCAACAAGGCATGTTCTTCGTCCATCGCCCGGCCAACAAGAACTCTCCTGCAGCTGAAGGTTGGATTCCTGGCTACGCTATCGGGCCAAGAGACGGAGACGGAAGTTTGAGGTGGGTAACATGAAGCACTTTTCTTAATGATGGTTCAAACACAACAAAAATGGTTTTGTGTGTAAAATTCACTTTCACTATACTAAATGATACCCCTGTTTTGTTTTCAATTACAATGTACATGTAGTTTGAAATATTTTAAATGTAAAATTCAATCTTGGTTTATATGAAGAAAAATTAATTAAGTAAATAAGACCTTACAATATACAGTAAAACAAGGTTAAAACGAACCTCTGGGGACCAACAGAATTACTTTGTTTTAAGTATAGTTTGTCATACACATGTTACAGATATCTTATTGGAACCTTGACACGGAATGAAAATTACTATGTTATAAGCACGATTTTCTGTAAGCGTTTTTCGTTTGAAAAATGTCTTACTGCACTCACAAATTCTATGTACATATTGGATCTTAAATGAAATGAGTGCTCATTTCATGAGAATTTTTTATAAAACAAGTCTTAGAAGTTTCTATTTTTTCATGCCTTGGCGAGCAAAAATTAAAATTCCAGATGAGTTTTATAAAATCAGATGTGAAAATGTATACACTCTTTGTCACACTACTACAAAAACCTACATTTTGAAGAACTTCAATGCCAAATTATCCTTCAACATCCAGCGGAGCGGCCATCTTGTCCCACCATTCTTGAATTGATTATTGACGTCAAGCCATGAATTTCCAGCTATTGAAAATAGCTCGAGGTTACATCACACTAGCGGTAATCCCACTTAGAAATCTTGTTATTTTGTTGACAGGAAAAGTTCCTGGCAGCTTTTTAAGTTACGGATGCAGGGTTTGAGACCGGAGCGGCGTCCGATGGACGGCACAGCTAGCTTGGACCGGAAGTCTCGGACACTTCCTCTTACAAGGGAGAGGTCAAAGGTCAGAAACACTTGTAACCATTATCTCACAGAACATTGGTTTTAAATGTCGTTGTTACATGTAAAATGCTTATTGAACATGATTAAATTGTATGACTAGGGGTCGGAAATGGTCACTAACTGATTATCCACTGACTGGATACATAATCTCTAGTAAAGATGAAGTTAAGAATTTCTTTCTTTCTTTCTTTCTTTCTTTCTTCACTACATTATAAGACAGATGTAATCTTTCTTTCTTTCTTTCTTTCTTTCTTCACTACATTATAAGACAGATGTAATCTTTATCCAGTTGAAATTATGGAGAATTTGAATAACTTTTAAAAAAAGGAAAGATAAATTGTTCAAATAATGAGACAATATCAAAGAATCCTGTATAGATGTGAATCAGACAATGAGGCCATGCTATAATTACAGATCTCGCCGTCGGACCTGCTATACGAGATGTCGCCCACTGTTTATCAACCGATGCTGAATGTGACAGCCCAGGCCGGAGATGTCGCCATATTGACATGTCGCGTGTGTGGACGTCCCCGACCAAATATCAGCTGGTGCTTCCAGGAAACGATCCAGATGCTTCCAAGTCCTAACGTCAGTATGACATACACAGACGAGGGAAATGCAGTATTACAGGTACGATCCAGATACTTCCAAGTCCTAACGTCAGTATGACTTTCATGGACGAGGGAAACGCAGTATTACAGGTACTGCCAGTCTTCTGTTTATATACCAGGGCCTAGTTCAACGAACATTCCTTAACTTTAAGGAATTTCTTAACTTAAATTTCCCCATAGGAGAGAGTTACAGAAGCTAAGGGAACATCTTAAGTTAAGGAGCCTTCCTTAAAATCTTTAATAATTTTTAAGTTGAGTGAATTTGAAGTTAAGGAATATTCCTTAAATTTAAGGAATGGTTGTGAAACTTCGTAGTAAGGCCCAGGTAAAGCTATTTTAAGTTAGGGAATTAACAGGCCCCTTCGTGTTACCTATACTAGAAGTAGCTTGTGTTAAATAATGTTATTATAACCTGGGTGAAGTAATATTGTCTGTAGGGTATGGTTCACCAATGTTATAATTACTTGTGTGAAGTAATATTGTCTGTAGGAGTATGGTTCACCAATGATATTATTACATGTGTGAAGTAACATTGTCAG
Source organism: Argopecten irradians (assembly GCF_041381155.1). Lineage (NCBI taxonomy): Eukaryota > Metazoa > Mollusca > Bivalvia > Pectinida > Pectinidae > Argopecten > Argopecten irradians. The sequence continues at coordinate 2,646,893 of NC_091149.1, forward strand.
CTGTTGTTCCCACAGATAAACAATGTGTCGCTGACAGACAGCGGGGAGTATGCGTGTAAAGCTGTCAGTGAAGTGGGCACAGTCGTCACGTCAGCTGTACTGACAGTCATAGGTAAGCTCTCATTGGTCACATCACTTGTTAAAATCATTGTGATTGGTCAAGCAGATCATGGCTGTGATTCCCGTCCCTACAACTTTGATATGTGTGGTGGGAAAATGTGTCGGGATGTCTGAATATCTCTCTCAAATATTCTCTATTATGATATGAACTTTTCACTGTGTAATTGTTGAGTCACTTTTCCAAACATTGTATAGATATATTTTTAGTCTTCCAGATATAGAAATAAAATATGCAATGAATTAAAATTATTAACATAGACTTAATATTATCCTTTGATTTTGTTAATGAATGCTATGTATTTTCTGATATTGTTTCTTTTTCTTATAGACCGTCCAGGTGCTCCAACGAAACCAATGATAAGGAACAAAGTCGGAACATCGGTACACCTTGAGTGGTCTCCCCCTACAATTGCCAGCCACGGCAGTCAGATACAGGGGTATACTCTCGAGTTCAGGGAAGTGGGTAAGTGGTGGTGTGGAGTGGTTAATGTTAGGAGAGGGTGGTTACTGATGTCAGGAGAGGGTGGTTACTGATGTCAGGAGAGGGTGGTTACTGGTGTCTGGAGAGGGTGGTAAATGGTGTCAGGAGAGGGTGGTTACTAGTGTCAGGAGAGGGTGGTAACTGGTGTCAGGAGAGGGTGGTTACTGGTGTCAGGAGAGGGTGGTTACTGGTGTCTGGAGAGGGTGGTTACTGGTGTCAGGAGAGGGTGGTTACTGGTGTCAGGAGAGGGTGGTTACTGGTGTCAGGAGAGAGTGGTTACTGTTGTCAGGAGAGGGTGGTTACTGATGTCAGGAGAGAGAGGTTACTGGTGTCAGGTGAGGGTAGTTACTAGGGTCAGGAGAGGGTGGTTACTGGTGTTTGGAGAGGTAGGTTACTGGTGTCAGGAGGTGGTGGTTACTGGTGTCAGGAGAGGGTGGTTACTGGTGTCAGGAGAGAGTGGTTACTGTTGCCAGGAGAGGGTGGTTACTGGTGTCAGGAGAGAGATTTTACTGGTGTCAGGTGAGGGTAGTTACTAGGGTCAGGAGAGGGTGGTTACTGTTGTCAGGAGAGGGGTGTTACTGGTGTCAGGAGAGTGAGGTTACTGGTGTCAGGTGAGGGTAGTTACTGGTGTCAGGTGAGGGTAGTTACTAGGGTCAGGAGAGGGTGGTTACTGGTGTTTGGAGAGGTAGGTTACTGGTGTCAGGAGGTGGTGGTTACTGGTGTCAGGAGAGGGTGATTACTGGTGTCAGGAGAGGGTGGTTACTGGTGTCAGGAGAAGATAGTTACTGGTGTCAAGAGAGGGTGGTTACTGGTGTCAGGAGAGGGTGATTACTGGTGTCAGGAGAGGGTGGTTACTGGTGTCAGGAGAGAGGTTACTGGTGTCAGGAGAAGTTAGTTACTGGTGTCAGGAGAGGGCAGTTACTGGTGTCAGGAGAGGGTGGTTATTGGTGTCAGGAGAGAGGTTACTGGTGTCAGGAGAGGGTAGTTACTGGTGTCAGGAGAGGGCAGTTACTGGTGTCAGGAGAGGGTGGATATTGGTGTCAGGAGAGGGTGGTTATTGGTGTCAGGAGAGGGTGGTTATTGGTGTCAGGAGAGGGTGGTTATTGGTGTCAGGAGAGGGTGGTTACTGGTGTCAGGAGAGGGTGGTTCTTGGTGTCAGGAGAGGGTGGTTGTTGGTGTCAGGAGAGGGTGGTTACTGGGGTCAGGAGAGGGTGGTTACTCGTGTCAGGAGAGGGTGGTTACTCGTGTCAGGAGAGGGTGGTTATTGGTGTCAGGAGAGGGTGGTTATTGGTGTCAGGAGAGGGTGGTTACTGGTGTCAGGAGAGGGTGGTTCTTGGTGTCAGGAGAGGGTGGTTCTTGGTGTCAGGAGAGGGTGGTTACTGATGTCAGGAGAGGGTGGTTACTGGTGTCAGGAGAGGGTGGTTATTGGTGTCAGGAGAGGGTGGTTATTGGTGTCAGGAGAGGGTGGTTACTGGTGTCAGGAGAGGGTGGTTCTTGGTGTCAGGAGAGGGTGGTTCTTGGTGTCAGGAGAGGGTGGTTACTGGGGTCAGGAGAGGGTGGTTACTCGTGTCAGGAGAGGGTGGTTACTCGTGTCAGGAGAGGGTGGTTATTGGTGTCAGGAGAGGGTGGTTACTGGTGTCAGGAGAGAACAGATTAATTACAGGATATAGCCAGTGTACCTGAAGTGATTTAAGCAAAGATTACTTCTGATTATAATTTCAGGTCATGAGACATGGCAGGCGGCCATTCCCTATGTGCCAAATACCTCCCAGGTTATAGGTGATCTGACCCCTGGGTGTTCCTACCAGTTCCGGGTCAGCGCCAACAACAGTGTAGGCATGAGTGACCCCAGCATGCCATCGGATCCTATCCTAATACCTACAGAATATGGTAAGTTAGAATCTATATGTAGATGTTATATATCTACATGGAAACACAAACTCCCTACTAAAATTATCACTTATCTTAGATTTATACACTGTTACTTGTCTAAAGCAGAGATCAAGATCATACAAGATTTAATGAAAAGGAAAATGCCATACAATTATGTCGGAATACACAGGGATTCTGATTAGAAAAGAGCCAGTTTTGACAAGTTACCCTGTACTATAGTAGTCAGTAACCACAATATCTCTTAAAGATGCTCCAACGCTGACAAATGGTATTTTGTCACTATCAAAAACAGGAGTAGACGATTTAGTATTTTTATTAAGTTACAAAAGTTACTTACTTTACACCATTACCACCATTGGAAAGTTTGAGCTAGTAATTTTAAAAAGTTAAAATTACAAAAAATAATTAATTGCATCCCGAAAAATACCGTGGCACTATATCCTATATGGAATGAGTACTGATTGCACATGCACCAAAGTCAAAATAAATTATTTTATGTAATTTTTTGTGTTAATCAGACATATATATACATGATTAAACACCAATTATTGTTCAAGTGATGAGTAACTGTTATCGTTTATGCTGTGTCGGAGATGGAGCATCTTTAAAGAATATCAGCTTCATAGGACATACTTGAGGGTACTGAATTTTACTGGTCTTTCGACAAGTCTTACAATGGTTTTCTAAACTTTTCTAAGCTTCATAGACTGATTTCGTGGAATCTCATCTGAAATCCTATGTATGATCAGCTTGTGTATTTCCAGAGCTCAGTGAACGAGAGGATGGCAATATGGCTGTGTGGAAGACTACTTTTGATAACGATTTCTCTCAGGTCGAGGAAATAGCCAGGTATATTATACAGTAAAACCCCTATAACTCGAACAGCCATGAACCAGATTAATATTTCGAGAAATACAGAGTATTTCGACTCATCCGAGGTTGGTCACGATCAATCATCAACAGTCAAAATGTCTGGTCTCAAACTATGACAAACAGCGCGTGTCAATGATATTTCAATTTTCAACATTTTGAATTTTTATATGAAAGTGGTTTTTGCTAGCAATATCAAATTGAAAAAAAAAATGTATTACATTAATTAAGTGTTTGAAAATTTCTCATTGGCCGAACACCTTTTTGACGAAAACAAGGTTTTACTACTATTTATTTGATGAAACAGGGACATATTTCTGCTCGAGGTATAAGGGGTATTCGACGAATAGCTGTTCGAGCTATCTGGGATTAATCAGATTGTCTTTATACAGAGATTGTCGCTAAAACCTTTGATGTAGTTGTATCGAAAATTAATGCTAGATTAAAGCAAAAAGAGAGAAAATTTGAGGAGGCACATATTTCCCAATAACAACTAGACAAAATCAAATGTGAGTATAGGTACATATTGGTAACTGATGTTTTATTAAGGATATTCTTCTCTACAGGGGGCGCTTTGCAGTTATTCGTAAATGTGTACAGCAGTGCTCCAATCAAGAGTTGTGTGCTAAGTTTATGAATCGACGAATAGCAACTCGTGAAGCTGTGGAAACCGAGTTCAACACATTACAGTCTCTGCAACATGAGAATTTAGTGCAGGTTTTCGATCTGTACGAAACCACAACAAACTTCATCATCATACTGGAATAGTAAGTGTTGTCATAGAAACCACAACAAACTTCATCATCATACTGGAATAGTAAGTGTTGTCATAGAAACCACAACAAACTTCATCATCATACTGGAATAGTAAGTGTTGTCATAGAAACCACAACAAACTTCATCTTCATACTAGAATAGTGAATGTTGTCATAGAAACCACAACAAACGTCATCATACTAGAATAGTCAGTGTTGTCATAGAAACCACAACAAACTTCATTATCATACTAGAATAGTAAGTGTTGTCATAGAAACCACAACAAACGTCATCATACTAGAATAGTCAGTGTTGTCATAGAAACCACAACAAACTTCATCATCATCATACTACAATAGTAAGTATTGTCATAGAAACCACAACAAACATCATCATCATACTGGAATAGTAAGTGTTGTCATAGAAACCACAACAAACTTCATCATACTAGAATAGTAAGTATTGTCATAGAAACCACAACAAACTTCATCATCATACTGGAATAGTAAGTGTTGTCATAGAAACCAAAACAAACGTCATCATCATGCTAGAATAGTAAGTGTTGTCATAGAAACCACAACAAACTTCATCATCATACTAGAATAGTAAGTATTGTCATAGAAACCACAACAAACATCATCATCATACTGGAATAGTAAGTGTTGTCATAGAAACCACAACAAACTTCATCATACTAGAATAGTAAGTATTGTCATAGAAACCACAACAAACTTCATCATCATACTGGAATAGTAAGTGTTGTCATAGAAACCAAAACAAACGTCATCATCATGCTAGAATAGTAAGTGTTGTCATAGAAACCACAACAAACATCATCATCATACTAGAATAGTAAGTGTTGTCATAGAAACCACAACAAACTTCATCATCATACTACAATAGTAAGTATTGTCACAGAAACCACAACAAACTTCATCATACTAGAATAGTAAGTGTTGTCATAGAAACCACAACAAACTTCATCATCATACTAGAATAGTAAGTATTATCATAGAAACTACAACAAACTTCATCATCATACTAGAATAGTAAGTGTTGTCATAGAAACCACAACAAACTTCATCATCATACTAGAATAGTAAGTATTGTCACAGAAACCACAACAAACTCCATCATACTAGAATAGTAAGTGTTGTCATAGAAACCACAACAAACGTCATCATACTAGAATAGTCAGTGTTGTCATAGAAACCACAACAAACTTCATCATCATACTAGAATAGTAAGTGTTGTCACAGAAACCACAACAAACTCCATCATACTAGAATAGTAAGTGTTGTCATAGAAACCAACACAAACTTCATCATCATACTAGAATAGTAAGTGTTGTCATAGAAACCACAACAAACTTCATCATACTAGAATAGTTAGTGTTGTCACAGAAACCACAACAAACTTCAGCATACTAGAATAGTAAGTGTTGTCATAGAAACCACAACAAACTTCATCATACTAGAATAGTAAGTGTTGTCATAGAAACCAACACAAACTTCATCATCATACTAGAATAGTAAGTGTTGTCATAGAAACCACAACAAACTTCATCATACTAGATTAGTAAGTGTTGTCATAGAAACCACAACAAACTTCATCATCATACTAGTATAGTAAGTGTTGTCATAGAAACTACAACAAACTTCATCATCATACTAGAATAGTGAATGTTGTCATAGAAACTACAACAAACTTCATCATCATACTAGAATAGTGAATGTTGTCATAGAAACTACAACAAACTTCATCTTCATAGTAGAGTAGTAAGTGTTGTCATAGAAACTACAACAAACGTCATCATCATACTAGAATAGTAAGTGTTGTCACAGAAACCACAACAAACGTCATCATACTAGAATAGTAAGTGTTGTCATAGAAACCACAACAAACTTCATCATCATACTAGAATAGTAAGTGTTGCCTTAAAAAATACCTTTAATTAAAATCAAGTGATGCTGATTTAACGATGAATCCATGGCTTTTTTACAGTTTACCAATGGGGCGGATGTTTGATTATATTTGTAATAAACCACACTTTGATGAAATCGAGGCAGCGTACTACATCCGCCAACTTCTCTGTGTCCTACAGTATCTACACAACTGTCGCATAGCCCATCTGGACGTAAAGGTATAACGTCAAGTAGTTATCTCCCCTTATATTGTGTACAATGTTAAGTAGTTATCTCCCCTGATAATGTGTAGAATGTCAAGTAGTTATCTCCCTTTATATTGAATTGAATATCAAATAGTTATCTCCCCTTATAATGTGTAGAATGTCAAGTAGTTATCTCCCCTTATAATGTGTAGAATGTCAAGTAGTTATCTCCCCTTATAATGTGTAGAATATCAAGTAGTTATCTCCCCCTTATTATGTGTAGAATGTCAAGTAGTTATCTCCCCTTATAATGTGTAGAATGTCAAGTAGTTATCTCCCTTTATATTGAACTGAATATCAAGTAGTTATCTCCCCTTATAATGTGTAGAATGTCAAGTAGTTATCTCCCCTTTTATTGTGTAGAATGTCGAGTAGTTATCTCCCCTTATTTTGTGTAGAATGTCAAGTATTTTTCTCCCCTGATAATGTGTAGAATACCAAGTAGTTATCTCCCACTCATAATGTGTAGAATGTCAAGTAGTTATATCCCCTTAAAATGTGTCAAATGCCAAGAAGTTATCTCCCCTCATAATGTGTAGAATGTCAAGTAGCTATCTCCCCTTATAATGTGTAGAATGTCAAGTAGTTATCTCCCTTTATATTGAATTGAATATCAAGTAGTTATGTCCCCTCATAATGTGTAGAATGTCAAGTAGTTATTTCCCTTTATAATTTGTAGAATGTCAAGTAGTTATCTCCCCTCATAATGTGTAGAAAGTCAAGTAGTTATCTCCCTTAATAATGTGTAGAATGTTAAGTAGTTATCTCCCTTTATAATGTGTAGAATGTTAAGTAGTTATCGCCCCTGATAATGTGTAGAATGTCCAGTAGTTATTTCCCATTATATTGTAAAGAATGTCAAGTAGTTATCTCCCCTTATATTGGATAGAAAGTCTTCTTCTTATAAAGAACACAGTTCCATCGATGCCGATGATTATATTGTGCGGATTGGCAGAGGCGTGATTGTGGGGGAAAAAAAGTGAAGTTATTTACAGTGATCGTAAAGGTGCATGTTAAGTCATGCAAGTCAAGTAGTTATCTCTCCTCATAATGTGTAGAAAGTCAAGTAGTTATCTCCCCTTATATTGTATAGAAAGTCAAGTAGTTATCTCCCCTTATATTGTATAGAAAGTCAAGTGGTTATCTCCCCTTATATTGTATAGAAAGTCAAGTAGTTTTCTCCCCTCATAATGTGTAGAAGTCAAGTAGTTATCTCCCTTTTTAATGTGCGGAATGTCAACTAGTTATCCCTTACATTGTATAGAAAGTCAAGTAGTTATCTCCCCTCATAATGTGTAGAAAGTAAAGTATTTATCTTCCCTTATAATGTGTAAAATGTCAAAATAAGCTATCTCTTTTTGGCTATGTATAGAGTCTACAGGTAATTTAGTTAATCTTTTGAAAGCCTGAATTAAATAATGGACAATTGTGATTTTTTGTTGACAGCCTGAGAATCTTCTGGTGGACAATGGGATGCCATCACCTCGACTCAAACTCATCGATTTTGGTGATGCTCGACATATCTACAATAATTATTATATACACAATGTATCCGGCAGTCCAGAGTTCCTCGCCCCGGAAATCATCCGAAGGTCTCCGGTCGGACTTCTCACAGATATCTGGTATGTGTTTAAATTTTTTACCTACAGTAAGTGTAACAGGTAATCGTGTGGTTTTACCTATAGTAAGTGTAACAGGTAATCGTGTCATTTTACCTGTAGTAAGTGTAACAGGTAATCGTGTCATATGAGAAATCTTCAGCATTTACATTTTTTCCTTGATTCTGTGTACAAATATAAATATCATGTGATCATGTAAATATTTGTAATCAGGAGTGTGGGTGTGGTCATGTACGTCCTTTTGAGCGGAGTGTCGCCGTTCTTAGACGAGAGCCATGAGGAAACATGTGCACATATCGTACGTACGGACTACTGCTTTCCTGACGAGTACTTCGCTGGAATATCGCCGGATGCAAAGGAACTCATTAACACCATGCTTGTGGACGATCTCAAGTGAGTTGTCTGCCCTTGACACATCATTCATTTAAACGGAAATGAATCAAATAACATCCATCAGCTCTGTTTATGTACTGTGAAACAAGAAATATTTTTGTTTGTTTTTATATTCGTGGTTTTACAGCCATAATAAATTGTTAGAGCTTGTGTCCAATCCTCTTTGTCCAATATCAAAAGGCAAATAAGATATGTTTGAACAAGGATTTATAAATGAGAATGATTTTGTCACTCTTGGATTTGGACACATACGTTGCTAGTGGTTTTGTGTTTGTGCACTGACCATGATGGTAGGCGTCAACCAATTTTCCTTTGATATACGCTGGCGCAACCTTTGATGTAGCTAGCGGGTGCCAGGCTTACCGTCTTACTTTCTGAAGAGGGCCCTCATTTCATGAGCTGTCATATTTTTAAAATAAAATTTTAAGACATTTCTTCTAAATCTTCCGACCTTATAAGAAGAACTAGACATCCGGAAATTTATTAAGCTTTACATTCGTGTTTCTTTTGACTCGATAAGACAAGTATTTGTTGAGAAAAATGGTTTTTATTCCCGGTTTATAGGCGGCTCGCATGATGTTTAGTAGTGTAATGAGACAGTGACAAATCCTTCTCACTTATAAATCCTTGGTTGAAATCAACAGTCACCAAGAAAACACCAAAAGTTTCTACACAACAAACATTTCATGTTACACAGTATTGTAGCCTGGTAAACGCTTTGTGTACTTTATATCCTGAAAAAAGTGACCTTTTATGTATATTGTGTGGACCCTGATAAATTAACTCATTCGCCCCTAAAATTTCAAAATGAACCATTCCAGCCTTTGAACCAGAATAGTCTAAATGTGTGAATGGGTTATGTAACCCTGGTGACAATCATGTCTATATGTACGTTTTATCAACAGTAAGAGGCCATCTCCCCACACGTGTATGGACAGTGCCTGGATCGGGAAGCTTACCATTTCACGGTCCTCACCACTCCGACCAAAACCGCTGTCCACCAGTCGACTGGCAGATTTTGTAGAGCGGAAAAAACACCAGGTATGCTCCACAGAATCTGTACCACATGACAGTCAGTGTCTGATTTAGATCTCAATTATTATCCTCATGACCCTGAAATAGTCTGACTTCACTCAATACATAGAATTAAATAATACTGTTAAAATCACAGCCATTGCATGCTATCTCCCTTGTCATTTAATTAACAACAAAATTAACCTTTTATTAGTGATGTCATTATATAGTTAATAATTAACCTTTCATGAGTGATATCATTATATAGTTAATAATTAACCTTTCATTAGTGATATCATTATATGGTTAATTATTAACCTTTCATTAGTGATATCATTATATAGTTAATAATTAACCTTTCATTAGTGATATCATTATATGGTTAATTATTAACCTTTCATTAGTTATATCATTATATAGTTAATTATTAAACCTTTCATTAGTTATATCATTATATGGTTAATTATTAACCTTTCATGAGTGATATCATTATATAGTTAATAATTAACCTTTCATTAGTGATATCATTTTATGGTTAATTATTAACCTTCCATTAGTTATATCATTATATAATTAATTATTAACCTTTCATTAGTTATATCATTATATAATTAATTATTAACCTTTCATTAGTTATATCATTATATAGTTAATTATTAACCTTTCATTAGTTATATCATTATATGGTTAATTATTAACCTTTCATTAGTTATATAAATCTATTATTATTATACGGGTAGTTAATTATTAACCTTTCATTAGTGATATCATTATATAGTTAATTATTAACCTTTCATTAGTTATATCATTATATGGTTAATTATTAACCTTTCATTAGTTATATCATTATATAGTTAATTATTAACCTTTCATTAGTTATATATCATATATATAGTTAATTATTAAACCTTTCATTAGTTATATCATTATATAGTTAATTATTAACCTTTCATTAGTTATATCATTATATAGTTAATTATTAACCTTTCATTAGTTATATCATTATATAGTTAATTAATTATTAACCTTTCATTAGTTATATCATTATATAGTTAATTATTAACCTTTCATTAGTTATATCATTATATAGTTAATTATTAACCTTTCATTAGTTATATCATTATATAGTTAATTATTAACCTTTCATTAGTTATATCATTATATAATTGATTATTAACCTTTCATTAGTTATATCATTATTAATTATTAACCTTTCATTAGTTATATCATTATATACCGGGGTAGTTAATTATTAACCTTTCATTAGTGATATCATTATATAGTTAATTATTAACCTTTCATTAGTTATATCATTATATAGTTAATTATTAACCTTTCATTAGTTATATCATTATATAGTTAATTATTAACCTTTCATTAGTTATATCATTATATAGTTAATTATTAACCTTTCATTAGTATATCATTATATAGTTAATTATTAACCTTTCATTAGTTATATCATTATATGGTTAATTATTAACCTTTCATTAGTTATATCATTATATAGTTAATTATTAACCTTTCATTAGTTATATCATTATATAGTTAATTATTAACCTTTCATTAGTTATATCATTATATAGTTAATTATTAACCTTTCATTAGTTATATCATTATATGGTTAATTATTAACCTTTCATTAGTTATATCATTATATAGTTAATTATTAACCTTTCAATTAGTTGATATCATTTATGTTAATTATTAACCTTTCATTAGTATATCATTATATAGTTAATTATTAACCTTTCATTAGTATATCATTATATGTTAATTATTAACCTTTCATTAGTTATATCATTATATGGTTAATTATTAACCTTTCATTAGTGATATCATTATATAGTTAATAATTAACCTTTCATTAGTGATATCATTATATAGTTAATAATTAACCTTTCATTAGTGATATCATTATATAGTTAATTATTAACCTTTCATTAGTGATATCATTATATTGTTAATTATTAACCTTTCATTTGTTATATCATTATATGGTTAATTATTAACCTTTCATTAGTTATATCATTTTATGGTTAATTATTAACCTTTCATTAGTTATATCATTATATAGTTAATTATTAACCTTTCATTAGTTATATCATTATATGGTTAATTATTAAACCTTTCATTAGTTATATCATTATATAGTTAATTATTAACCTTTCATTAGTTATATCATTATATAGTTAATTATTAACCTTTCATTAGTTATATCATTATATAGTTAATTATTAACCTTTCATTAGTGATATCATTATATAGTTAATTATTAACCTTTCATTAGTTATATCATTATATAGTTAATTATTAACCTTTCATTAGTTATATCATTATTATATAGTTAATTATTAACCTTTCATTAGTTATATCATTATATAGTTAATTATTAACCTTTCATTAGTTATATCATTATATGGTTAATTATTAACCTTTCATTAGTTATATCATTATATGGTTAATTATTAACCTTTCATTAGTTATATCATTATATGGTTAATTATTAACCTTTCATTAGTTATATCATTATATAGTTAATTATAAACCTTTCATTAGTTATATCATTATATGGTTAATTATTAACCTTTCATTAGTTATATCATTATATGGTTAATTATTAACCTTTCATTAGTTTATATCATTATATGGTTAATTATTAACCTTTCATTAGTTATATCATTATATGGTTAATTATTAACCTTTCATTAGTTATATCATTATATAGTTAATTATTAACCTTTCATTAGTTATATCATTATATAGTTAATTATTAACCTTTCATTAGTTATATCATTATATAGTTAATTATTAACCTTTCATTAGTTATATCATTATATAGTTAATTATTAACCTTTCATTAGTTATATCATTATATGGTTAATTATTAACCTTTCATTAGTTATATCATTATATGGTTAATTATTAACCTTTCATTAGTTATATCATTATATAGTTAATTATTAACCTTTCATTAGTTATATCATTATATAGTTAATTATTAACCTTTCATTAGTTATATCATTATATAGTTAATTATTAACCTTTCATTAGTTATATCATTATATAGTTAATTATTAACCTTTCATTAGTTATATCATTATATAGTTAATTATTAACCTTTCATTAGTTATATCATTATATAATTAATTATTAACCTTTCATTAGTTATATCATTATATTAATTATTAACCTTTCTATATAACCTTTCATTAGTTATATCATTATTATTAATTATTAACCTTTCATTAGTTATATCATTATATAGTTAATTATTAACCTTTCATTAGTTATATCATTATATAGTTAATTATTAACCTTTCATTAGTTATATCATTATATAATTAATTATTAACCTTTCATTAGTTATATCATATATAGTTAATTATTAACCTTTCATTAGTTATATATATATATTATTATTAACCTTTCATTAGTTATATCATTATATATTAATTATTAACCTTTCATTAGTTATATCATATATATAGTTAATTATTAACCTTTCATTAGTATATCATCATTAGTTATTATTATTACCTTTCATTAGTTATATCATTATATAGTTAATTATTAACCTTTCATTAGTTATATCATTATATAGTTAATTATTAACCTTTCATTAGTATATCATTATATGGTTAATTATTAACCTTTCATTAGTTATATCATTATATAGTTAATTATTAACCTTTCATTAGTTATATCATTATATAGTTAATTATTAACCTTTCATTAGTTATATCATTATATAGTTAATTATTAACCTTTCATTAGTTATATCATTATATAGTTAATTATTAACCTTTCATTAGTTTATCATATATATAGTTAATTATTAACCTTTCATTAGTTATATCATTATATGGTTAATTATTAACCTTTCATTAGTTATATCATTATAGTTAATTATTAACCTTTCATTAGTTATATCATTATATGGTTATTATTAACCTTTCATTAGTTATATCATTATATAGTTAATTATTAACCTTTCATTAGTTATATCATTATATGGTTAATTATTAACCTTTCATTGTTATATCATTATATGTTAATTATTAACCTTTCATTAGTATTATATCATTATATAGTTAATTATTAACCTTTCATTAGTGATATCATTATATAGTTAATTATTAACCTTTCATTAGTTATATCATTATATAGTTAATTATTAACCTTTCATTAGTTATATCATTATATAGTTAATTATTAACCTTTCATTTGTTATATCATTATATAGTTAATTATTAACCTTTCATTAGTTATATCATTATATAGTTAATTATTAACCTGTCATTAGTTATATCATTATATGGTTAATTATTCATGTGAGTGTAATATAAATCTGATTAATGTTTTTTGTCCTGATTTTGTATTTTCCAGAGCGAGGGATGTTTCAGTTGAACTTTGGGCTAGCCAGTCGGCCATCAAAGAGACATATGTGATAGTGATAACTGGGAATTGTGGGTAGAAAGAGTGATAACTGGGAATTGTGGGTAGAAAGAGTTGTCCTCAACTATTTGTTTAGACGACTTGATACCAGTGAACCCCTATATTATGGATTATAAAGTGGAGTTTACTATTAACAGTGCACTGAGATGTCGTACAGTGAACTGAACAGTCAAATACTGTACACATAGTGAACTTTTATATATGTCCAGTGAACTTTTATATATGTCCAGTGAAAATGTATATACGTCTAGTAAACTTTTATATACGTTCAGTACACTTTTATACATCCAGTGCACTTTTATATATGTCCAGTGCACTTTTATATATGTCCAGTGCACTTTTATAAGTTCAGTGGACATTGTAACCATAGTATCGCTGATTGTGATATGTAAATATTAATATCGTTAACGACCGTATTTTATTGGTTGCTATGACAACTTTCCATAGTGATATTGGTGTAAGGTATATGATCGACTCCCATCAGTATATAATTCACTTTCTACAGCAGTTAATTATTACAATACCTGAATTGTTTACAAATATTTCTTGAATAGTTTTATGAAGAAACTATTATTTTTACAAATATATACTGTTCACAAAACAACAGTTTACCTATATAAATACATGTATATCTTATATTTAATTGTTAAGCATTTTCTCATAGTCTAACTTTAATGTAGTCTCCCCTGAATGAGAACTCTCATCTCCCTTGCCTTGTGTAATACCTTGTAATTCTGAGTTTGATTCCAGATGAGTAGTCTCCCCTGAATAGAGCTGTAATCTCCCATTACTAGAGTAATATCTTGTAATTCTGAGTTTGGCTGATTCCAGATGAGTAGTCTCCCCTGAATAGAGCTGTAATCTCCCATTACTAGAGTAATATCTTGTAATTCTGAGTTTGGCTGATTCCAGATGAGTAGTCTCCCCTGAATGAGAGCTGTAATCTCCCATTACTTGTGTAATATCTTGTAATTCTGAGTCTGGCTGATTCTTGACTGAGTGATCTCCCCTCACTGAATCACGGTTAATTGTTCTGTATGTTTATGTTTTCTGAATGCGAGTATGTAGTCTCCTTTGACTAATACTTCAGACAAAGTTGTCTCCCCTGAGCCTTTTTGTTTGTGCAGTAGTACTAAGTCTTTTTACTGAATCTCTTTAATATTTCTGATGTATTCATTGACATTTTGTATAGAAATAAGATATTTAATGATTTGTCTTACTAAATTCTTAATAAAGCTATAACTTAATTGATGAGGATTGCGTTGTCTTGCTTATGGATAATTAACTGATAATTTTTTTATTGTATGAGGACTCTAACATAAGGCCAAAAAAAAATTATGTCTGTTTAGGGTTACTCGACCGACCCTAATTTTTTTTTCTATTTTTCTACGAAACAAGAGATCCCAGAGGGATCTTGGTTCCCACCAAAGAATGATCTATGTTTGACAATGGAACGAAGGATCTTTTCCCTGCTTTTCAAACTTTTTCAAACATACCACATATAAAATTTCAGACAGATCACTTAAGTACTTTCTAAGAAATAGCGGTAACAAACTTCAACAATGAAATCCAAGATGGAGGCCAGTTGGCCATATTGTTGACCGATCAGTCCTAAAAGGCATTATGCACAACTAGGGCCCTAGGGGAACCTACATATGAAATGTGATACAGATCCATTCAGTACTTTTTGAAAAATAGTGATAACAAACTTAAACTATAAAAGTCCAAGATGGCTGGAAACAAGAGATCGACCGACCGACCCTATTTTTTTTGCCAATGTAACCCTAAACAGACATATTTTTTTTGGCCTAATTATGAAGTGTGGGATGGGTGGTAAAATGTATTAACAAGGAGATCCTCAACCTAAGGTAGTTATCTAAAACACTTTAACCACTAGGCCACTGTCGTCAATAGATTGGGGCCAGTTGTAGAATGTCAGACACATTAACCACAAGGCCACTGTCGTCAATAGATTTGGGCCAGTTGTAGAATGTCAGACACATTAACCACAAGGCCACTGTCGTCAATAGATTGGGGCCAGTTGTAGAATGTCAGACACATTAACCACTAGGCCACTGTCGTCAATAGATTGGGGCCAGTTGTAGAATGTCAGACACATTAACCACTAGGCCACTGTCGTCAATAGATTGGGGCCAGTTGTAGAATGTCAGACACATTAACCACTAGGCCACTGTTGTCAATAGATTTGGGCCAGTTGTAGAATGTCAGACACATTAACCACAAGGCCACTGTCGTCAATAGATTGGGGCCAGTTGTAGAATGTCAGACACATTAACCACTAGGCCACTGTCGTCAATAGATTGGGGCCAGTTGTAGAATGTCAGACACATTAACCACTAGGCCACTGTCGTCAATAGATTGGGGCCAGTTGTAGAATGTCAGACACATTAACCACTAGGTCACTACCGTCAAGAAAATGAATGTCAGACATTTGAGATCATTGCTTTCCTATTTGAATAGAATTAGACTTGTTAATTAGCTCCTCTACGATGCTCTAGTGACGTCGTTATGTTCCAATACAAGATCTTACAACTCCCCATTCGAGGCCACCTCAGCATGATCCCCATGGTTAGCCAATCAGTGTGTCGCCTATGGAATCTTCCGTGTGGTTGATTCTCTTGGTAGTATAACTGAAAACAAGAGGCCCAGAGGGCCTGTATCGCTCACCTGGTTTGTAATGCCAAGTAATGTTCTGAATACAGGTTCATTGTTTCTTTTCTGAAGGAATTTTAATATTAACCTCTAAATCCCCTATTGGGCCCCACCCCTCCCGCCCCCAGGGGGTCAGAGCCAAAATTTATACAAGTTCTGTTCCTCTTCCCCCAAGGATGTTTATGGCCAAATTTGGTCACAATCCAAGCAAAACTCTAGGACAAGAAGTGATTTATAGGATTTACCTCTATTTCCCCTATTGGGCCCCGCCCCTCCTGCCCCCGGGGGGTCAGAGCCAAAATTTATACAAGTTCTGTTCCCCTTCACCAAAGGATGTTTGTGGCCAAATTTGGTTACATTCCATTCAGAACTCTATGACTAGTAGCGATTTAAAGGATTTACCTCTATTACCCCTATTGGGCCCCGCCCCTCCTGCCCCCGGGGGACCAGAGCCAAAATTTATAAACGTGCTGTTCCCCTTCCCCCAAGGATGTTTGTGGCCAAATTTGGTTACAATTCATGTAGAGCTCTAGGACAAGTAGAGATTTAAAGGATTTACCTCTATTTCCCCTATTTGGCCCTGCCCCTCCTGCCCCCGGGGGGGGTCAGAGCCAAAATTTATACAAGGTCTGTTCCCCTTCCCCCAAGGATGTTTGTGGCCAAATTTGGTTACATTCCATTCAAAACTCTATGACTAGTAGCGATTTAAAGGATTTACCTCTATTACCCCTATTGGGCCCCGCCCCTCCTGCCCCTGGGGGACCAGAGCCAAAATTTACACAAGTTCTGTTCCCCTTCCCCCAAGGATGTTTGTGGCCAAATTTGGTTACATTCCATTCAGAACTCTATGACTAGTAGCGATTTAAAGGATTTACCTCTATTTCCCCTATTGGGCCCCGCCCCTCTTGCCCCCGGGGAACCAGAGTCAAAATTTACACAAGTTCTGTTCCCCTTCCCCCAAGGATGTTTGTGGCTAATTTTGGTTACAATCCATGCAGAACTCTAGGACAAGTAGCGATTTAAAGGATTTACCTCTATTACCCCTATTAAGCCCCGCCCCTCCTGCCCCTGGGGGACCAGAGCCAAAATTTATACAAGTTCTGTTTCCCCTCCCCCAAGGATGTTTGTGGTCAAATTTGGTTACAATCCATGCAGAACTCTAGGACAAGTAGCGATTTATAGAATTTACCTCTATTTCCCCTATTGGGCCCCGCCCCTCCTGCCCTGGGGGGGACAGAGCCAAAATTTATACAAGTTCTGTTCCCCCTCCACCAAGGATGTTTGTGGCCAAATTTGGTTACAATCCATGCAGAACTCTATGACTAGTAGCGATTTAAAGGAAATGTTGACGGACGACGGACGGACGGACGGACGGACGGACGGACGGAGACGGACGGACGGACGACGGACGCCGCGCCATGACAAGCTCACCGGCCCTTCGGGCCAGGTGAGCTAACTAGTACATCCTGAGATGTTCCGATTCTAGGCCAGCGGTCATGCTGAGGTGACCCCGAATAGAACGTTGTTAGATCTTGTATTTTAATTGTATTATAGAGCATTGTAGTGGAGCGGAATTGCAAGTCTAATTTTAATTACATTGTAGTGGAGAGGAATTACAAGTCTAATTTTAATTACATTGTAGTGGAGCGGAATTACAAGTCTAATTTTAATTACATCGGTACATTGGTTGCTTTCAAGACCAGATCAGATACATGTATAAAAATAATTTGCTTAAAAACCTATCAAAAAAACAAAAAACATAAGACAAAATTTTGAATCTGAGAAAAGACTTTATTACATTGCTTGACCAGAATAATTAGTATGGAAGATATAGGGACCACAGAACCAAACAGAGTGGACGACTTATACCCCCGCAGTACAAATTTAGTAATATTAATAGGGGATTAGAGAACCCTATATTATTTACAACTCCACTTTATGTCAGGGTTCTGTGTAATAAATGTTATTAAAATCTGTCAAGCAGTTTTAGGCATTCGCCGCACAAAGTTGTATCTACAGACAGACAGACGTACAATACAATTCCAAAATACCTTCTGAGGGATATAACTAAAACGAGGCTCAGAGGGCCTGTATCGCTCACCTGGTTTGTAATGCCAAGTAATGTTCTGAATACAGGTTCATTGTTTCTTTTCTGAAGGAATTTGAATATTTACATCTAATTCCCCTATTGGGCCCCACCCCTCCTGCCCCCAGGGGGTCAGAGCCAAAATTTATACAAGTTCTGTTCCCCTTCCCCCAAGGATGTTTGTGGACAAATTTGGTCACAATCCAGGCAGAACTCTAGGACAAGTAGTGATTTATAGGATTTACCTCTAATTCCCGTATTGGGCCCCGCCCCTTCTGCCCCTGGGGGGTCAGAGCCAAAATTTATACAAGTTCTGTTCACCTTCCCCCAAGGATGTTTGTGGCTGATTTTGGTTACAATCCATGCAGAACTCTAGGACAAGTAGCGATTTAAAGGATTTACCTCTATTTCCCCTATTGGGCCCCGCCCCTCCTGCGATCAGGGGGTCAGAGCCAAAAGTTATACAAGTTTTGTTCCCCTTCCCCCAAGGGTGTTTATGGCCAAGTTTGGTCACAATCCAAGCAAAACTCTAGGACAAGTAGCGATTTATAGGATTCACCTCTATTTCCCCTATTGGGCCCCACCCCTCCTGCGCCCAGGGGGTCAGAGCCAAAATTTATACAAGTTCTGTTCCCCTTCCCCCAAGGGTGTTTATGGCCAAATGTGGTCACAATCCAAGCAAAACTCTAGGACAAGTAGCGATTTATAGGATTCACGTCTATTTCCCTTATTTGGGCCCCACCCGTCCTGCCCCCGGGAGGCCAGAGCCAAAATTTATACAAGTTCTGTTCCCCTTCCCCCAAGGATGTTTGTGGCCAAATTTGGTTACATTCCATGCAGAACTCTATGACTAGTAGCGATTTAAAGGATTAACCTCTATTTCCTCTATTGGGCCCCATCTCTCCTGCCCCCGGGGTGTCGGAGCCAAAATTTATACAAGTTCTTTTCCTCTTCCCCCAAGGATGGTTGTGGCCAAATTTGGTTACAATCCATGCAGAACAGTAGCGATTAAAAGGATTTACCTCTGTTTCCCCTATTAGGCCCCGCCTCTCCTGCCCCCGGGGGACCAGAGCCAAAATTTATACAAGTTCTGTTCGCCTTCCCCCAAGGATGTTTGTGGCCAAATTTGGTTACATTCCTTCAGAACTCTATGACTAGTAGCGATTTAAAGGATTTACCTCTATTTCCTCTATTGGGCCCCGCCCCTCCTGCGATCAGGGGGTCAGAGCCAAAAGTTATACAAGTTCTGTTCACCTTCCCCCAAGGATGTTTGTGGCTGATTTTGGTTACAATCCATGCCGAACTCTAGGACAAGTAGCGATTTAAAGGATTTACCTCTATTTCCCCTATTGGGCCCCGCCCCTCCTGCGATCAGGGGGTCAGAGCCAAAGTTATACAAGTTTTGTTCCCCTTCCCCCAAGGGTGTTTATGGCCAAGTTTGGTCACAATCCAAGCAAAACTCTAGGACAAGTAGCGATTTATAGGATTCACCTCTATTTCCCCTATTGGGCCCCACCCCTCCTGGCCCAGGGGGTCAGAGCCAAAATTTATACAAGTTCTGTTCCCCTTCCCCCAAGGGTGTTTATGGCCAAATGTGGTCACAATCCAAGCAAAACTCTAGGACAAGTAGCGATTTATAGGATTCACGTCTATTTCCCTTATTTGGGCCCCACCCGTCCTGCCCCCGGGAGGCCAGAGCCAAAATTTATACAAGTTCTGTTCCCCTTCCCCCAAGGATGTTTGTGGCCAAATTTGGTTACATTCCATGCAGAACTCTATGACTAGTAGCGATTTAAAGGATTAACCTCTATTTCCTCTATTGGGCCCCATCTCTCCTGCCCCCGGGGTGTCGGAGCCAAAATTTATACAAGTTCTTTTCCTCTTCCCCCAAGGATGGTTGTGGCCAAATTTGGTTACAATCCATGCAGAACAGTAGCGATTAAAAGGATTTACCTCTGTTTCCCCTATTAGGCCCCGCCTCTCCTGCCCCCGGGGGACCAGAGCCAAAATTTATACAAGTTCTGTTCGCCTTCCCCCAAGGATGTTTGTGGCCAAATTTGGTTACATTCCTTCAGAACTCTATGACTAGTAGCGATTTAAAGGATTTACCTCTATTTCCTCTATTGGGCCCGACCCCTCCTGCCCCTGGGGGGTCAGAGCCAAAATTTATACAAGTTCTGTTCCCCCTCCCCTAAGAATGTTTGTGGCCAAATTTGGTTACATTCCATTCAGAACTCTATGACTAGTAGCGATTTAAAGGATTTACCTCTATTTCCCCTATTGGGCCCCGCCCCTCCTGCCCCCAGGGGGTCAGAGCCAAAATTTATACAAGTTCTGTTCCCCCTCTCCCAAGGATGTTTGTGGCCAAATTTGGTTACAATCCATGCAGAACTCTATGAATAGTAGCGATTTAAAGGAAATGTTGACGGACGGACGAAGGAACGGACGGACAGACGACGGACGCCGCGCCATGACATAAGCTCACCGGCCCTTTGGGCCAGGTGAGCTAAAAACGTTGGAAACGGACTTGATCTTAATTGTACATGACTTGACAAAGCTGTGTGAATGCTTTTACATGTATACATGTAGTCCAACATTAAGTTGAGTATAATTTAACCCTAAAGATGCTCCCATGTATACATGTAGTCCAACATTAAGTTGAGTATAATTTAACCCTAAAGATGCTCCCAATTTGAAGAATTTGATATCAATGGATTCTTTACCAAACGATGACTTTTGTATTAGTGTCTTTTTGCTGATGAAAATATTACTACACCTTATTTGCATATTTCGGTAAATACACGTTACCGTATCCCCGCCATATTTCTATCGGCTAAAAACAATAAAAATGTTATTTTTAAATTAACAGTTTAAGAATAAAAAAATATTATAAATATCCATTAAAATATATCTACTGCATTACATCTACTAAAATACAGTAAACTGACTACTAAATTTTGTGATTTTGTTTTAAAAATAATTCACATTTAAAAATTTAATATGAATGGTGTACATACAGTTGTATAATTATTGGGAATATGAACTTTTAATAAAATTTAAAAACAATCAAATTTACTGCGATAGCTAATTCACGAAAGTAAATGGTATGTATGCTCCTCTAGATCTTCAACCCCTTAAAGCCCATGTTAACCTGAATCACAAGTAAAATGGATATTTTAGTGAATGCAATCCAATTCACCCCTGAAATTTCAATATGGACTGGTCTAGTCTTTGATTTTAGAAGAGTCTAAATGTGTCTTCAGGGGAGAATGTAGGAAGAAAAATGGCATCATTTTCTCACAAGCAAAAGGTTGAACTTTTTACATTGTCATTATATTATAATTAATTTTCTCTTTGTTACTGGCTTTCTGATTGGTTTATTCATTTTTTTCATTCCACGATGAAAAAAAAATCCGAGAATGGCGCGGAATTCTCGACGTTATCATGACGTCACAATAGAAACATTGACGTTGCGTATTGATTTGGAAAAAATAATCCCTTGGAAAAAATCAATGGAATCGTACGTGTAAATGTATTTCATTTTATAAAGTAGCCTGGGAAATCAATTATAAGTATTGAAGTCACTATTTTTTAATTTCATCGGTGTATGAAAGAAATTTTGTTTGTAAACTTTTGTGAGAATCCGCTACGCTTAAATGAAAGATACTAATAATTAAATCACAGATATTGTTTATGTACCAAGTAATTAATATATTAGCCATGTAAAACAATGTTGTGACTAATATCTTAATTACCGTATAATGAACAACCATTTAATTAATCAAGATGCTATTAAATAGAATTGTAAAATTGTACAAAAATATTGAAACTTTAATTGTAAAATTGTACAAAAATATTGAAACTTTAATTTTGTTAGAATCGCTGCAGCTTCCATTCTCGATACTCCAGGGGTTACTATCACTGTTGTTATATCCATCCATGGACCATGCCAAGGTGAAACTGAAGGCAGTTCAGGAGAAAAAAACTGACCAATCACAGGCCTGCAGAGATTTTCTTTGAAGACTACACTGAAACAGCAACCCAACTTCAAAGCCAAACAGTCGACCACAAAGTATGTTATTCCATTATTTTGATGTACATCAAACAGCAGTGATAGTTACCCCTGGGAAATCTAAGGTGTCTCTAATGACAGATCACATCAAAAACTAAATAATGTTGTCAACTAATTATGTAAATGAGTGTTTCTTCAAGGTCGAAAATTAGTGCTGCCTTCCGTTTGCATATAACTTTTAATTATACTGTGAACCATCATTTTTCGTGGCAAATAAATTTCGCAATTTTGATTTCAAAACAGATTCCCAGAGACTAATTTTTGCGGAATTAAAATTGAATGGCATTTCCTTTCAATATTAGAAAGGCTATGATATTTCTGCGGTGACAAAATTCCATGAATTCATTTTGATAACGAAATTCATGAAAGTAAATCGCACACGAAAGATATAGGTGGTTTACAGTTAAAAAGTATTCCGTCTTCGCATAGTGTAGAGTTAGCTCCCTTGCGGATAGGTCTCTATTGTGACATCATTATTTTGCGGGTGCAATTTACGTCTTTTTCTCTGAAAAGTATGACATTACGCTCGCAAACACATAAAGTTACTATCAATACCTGCCCACAAGGGAAGATAACTCCGTAATATGCAAATACTGGTACATAAAATAAAAACAATTAATGACATAGGAAATCACTGTTATGAATATATAGAGATATGATAGACATTGTAATTACTATAAAACATCAAAATATCAATCCACACTTTTTGCAATTTTGTTTCAGAACATATTTTTTGTGGTCGCAATCACTTAAAAACACTAAATCTTTGAAACAGGTCAGGAAAATGTTATTCAGACAAGATTTTTATCACGTGATTAATGATGTGATAGTTTTGAAAATTGATTGAAAAGAGATTGTAAAGAAATGTGAGTGGATGTATTTAGTAAACAAACGTCACTGATTATAATAAAAAAAAAACAGGTTGGTGTGGCTTGTTCATAGTGTTAAAACCTGTCTCTGTCTCTATGCTGAGGGATAATGCTTCTTTTGCTCAGTCGATAGATCTGTTTTTCACGCTGGAGACCTAGGTCAGGGTACTCGACAGGAATCATGTGTATTTTTACCTGTTCTTCTACAATAATGTCGGTGTTTAGATTATTAACTTCTCTTTCAATTTATGGACGTCTATCAAGGAAGATATTATTGGATATTGTCCGGATGCTGACCTAGAGTGAGGCCACTATCATTGTTCTGATGTGAACTCATTCACCCCTGAAAACTTATTTGGACTCTTCTAAATCAAAGATAAGACCAGTCCATTACCAAATTTCAGGGGTGATTGAGTTATCTTTTCCTGATGAACCATGGATCCAGCCATTTTCTAACAGAAGCATACAAGTCCTGGTTCTATGGGTTTGACTTGGGGACTAAATCAGCCAGGTACAGTTCCTTTGTTAGCTGGGTTGTAACCAATGGTAACAAATCAACAGATGGCTGAAGACCATCAGGATGGTCTTCAGTTTTAAAGCATTCATTGGAAATCTCGTAATTCATGTTAATCACTAAAGTCTGAATCTCTGTACGTGATGTTAACTCTTTTAACTGTTGGCACAACAACTTCACAAACCTTGACATGACAGCATTTTTATCTGCCGCGGACACCGCCGGTACTTCATTCCAAATTTTTCCTGTGGTAAAAAGAAAAGCAATGGCAATAATTCACGCACCACATGATCCCCGATAACGTTTGTGTGAGACTATCGTTTCTAATGGTGATGATATGATGTTATAAGAAGTTATGCCGCGCTAACGTCATTTCAGCAGGAAGATTACAAATAGTTACGTTCCGACACCACTGGAGATACCGCACATGCGTTATCCGGTATCACATGGTAGAAGAATTCCATTCAAAGGACTTGCATGGTTTTGGCCTTTTTATTAGAAAGAAATTAAGTTGTTGTTTTATAATATTTATTGTATTCTTGATTAAATTGTAATGGTAGTTTTCTAATTTTTGCAATCTATGTTGCCATAACAACCAATCAAAATGTGCTTCAATAAAACCAATTTGAAAATTTTGTCATTTTCTGCCTACTTTTTTTAAGTTTTTGTCCAAGAAACAATAGAGAGAAATCTTACAACAACCTTGTGTTTTACTCAGAATATGTAAAGACAATTCAAATACATCTTTTGGAGATATATAAAGTTTGTTGAAGGAATTCCTTTACATAAAGGAAAGTTGATGAAACTGGGCATAGCTTGAAACACACTGACCTGCAAGAGCTGAAGAAAAGTAGATAAAAATATCTGCATCTTTTGGAATTTTTATTATCACACCGCTAACGTCTTCTCCACCAAACTTTGGGCTCTTTGGTTTAGGAGGACGAGTCGTTTCAGCCTGGAAAAATTAAATCACACATTGAAAATAACCTTCTTTAGTAATCTCAGTTAGTAAGCTATACATCAAATAATCTAGACAAAATACACTGTCAAGGGGAATCTTTACCCCCTAATACGGTGAAATGTAACAATATGGTGAAATATAACAATATGGTGAAATATAACAATATGGTGAAGGTGAAATGTAACAATATGGTGAAATGTAACAATATGGTGAAATGTATCGATATGGTGAAATGTAACAATATGGTGAAATGTAACAATATGGTGAAGGTGAAATGTAACAATATGGTGAAATGTAACAATATGGTGAAATGTAACAATATGGTGAAATGTAACAATATGGTGAAATGTAACAATATGGTGAAATGTAACAATATGGTGAAATGTAACAATATGGTGAAATGTAACAATATGGTGAAATGTAACAATATGGAGAAATGTATCGATATGGTGAAATATAACAATATGGAGAAATGTATCGATATGGTGAAATATAACAATATGGTGAAGGTGAAATGTAACAATATGGTGAAATGTAACAATATGGTGAAGGTGAAATGTAACAATATGGTGAAATGTAACAATATGGTGAAATGTAACAATATGGTGAAATGTAACAATATGGTGAAATGTAACAATATGGTGAAATGTAACAATAATATGGTGAAATGTAACAATATGGTGAAATGTAACAATATGGTGAAATGTAACAATATGGTGAAATGTAACAATATGGTGAAATGTAACAATATGGTGAAATGTAACAATATGGTGAAATGTAACAATATGGTGAAATGTAACAATATGGTGAAATGTAAAATATGGTAAATATAACAATATGGTGAAATGTAATGATATGGTGAAATGTAACAATATGGTGAAATGTATCAATATGGTGAAATGTAACAATATGGTGAAATGTAACAATATGGTGAAATGTAATGATATGGTGAAATGTAACAATATGGTGAAATGTAACAATATGGTGAAATTAACAATATGGTGAAATGTAACAATATGGTGAAATGTAACAATATGGTGAAATGTAACAATATGGTGAAATACATATGGTGAAATGTAACAATATGGTGAAATGTAACAATATGGTGAAATGTAACAATATGGTGAAATGTAACAATATGGTGAAATGTAACAATATGGTGAAATGTAACAATATGGTGAAATGTAACAATATGGTGAAATGTAACAATATGGTGAAATGTATCAATATGGTGAAATGTAACAATATGGTGAAATGTAACAATATGGTGAAGGTGAAATGTAACAATATGGTGAAATGTATCGATATGGTGAAATGTAATGATATGGTGAAATGTAACAATATGGTGAAATGTAACAATATGTGTGAAATGTATAACAATATGGTGAAATGTAACAATATGGTGAAATGTAACAATATGGTGAAATGTAACAATATGGTGAAATGTAACAATATGGTGAAATGTAACAATATGGTGAAATGTAACAATATGGTGAAATGTAACAATATGGTGAAATGTAACAATATGGTGAAATGTAACAATATGGTGAAATGTAACAATATGGTGAAATGTAACAATATGGTGAAATGTAACAATATGGTGAAATGTAACAATATGGTGAAATGTAACAATATGGTGAAATGTAACGATATGGTGAAATGTATGGATATGGTGAAATGTAACAATATGGTGAAATGTAACAATATGGTGAAATGTATCGATATGGTGAAATGTAACAATATGGTGAAATGTAACAATATGGTGAAATGTAACAATATGGTGAAATGTAACAATATGGTGAAATGTAACAATATGGTGAAATGTAACAATATGGTGAAATGTAACAATATGGTGAAATGTAACAATATGGTGAAATGTAACAATATGGTGAAATGTAACAATATGGTGAAATGTAACGATATGGTGAAATGTAACAATATGGTGAAATGTAACAATATGGTGAAATGTAACAATATGGTGAAATGTAACAATATGGTGAAATGTAACAATATGGTGAAATACAATATGGTGAAATGTAACAATATGGTGAAATGTAACAATATGGTGAAATGTAAATATGGTGAAATGTAACAATATGGTGAAATGTATCAATATGGTGAAATGTAACAATATGGTGAAATGTAACAATATGGTGAAATGTAACAATATGGTGAAATGTAACAATATGGTGAAATGTAACAATATGGTGAAATGTAACAATATGGTGAAATGTAACAATATGGTGAAATGTAACAATATGGTGAAATGTAACAATATGGTGAAATGTAACAATATGGTGAAATGTAACAATATGGTGAAATGTAACGATATGGTGAAATGTAACAATATGGTGAAATGTAACAATATGGTGAAATGTAACAATATGGTGAAATGTAACAATATGGTGAAATGTAACAATATGGTGAAATGTAACAATATGGTGAAATGTAACGATATGGTGAAATGTAACAATATGGTGAAATGTAACGATATGGTGAAATGTAACAATATGGTGAAATGTAACAATATGGTGAAATGTAACAATATGGTGAAATGTAACAATATGGTGAAATGTAATGATATGGTGAAATGTAACAATATGGTGAAATGTATCGATATGGTGAAATGTAACAATATGGTGAAATGTAACAATATGGTGAAATGTATCGATATGGTGAAATGTAACAATATGGTGAAATGTAACAATATGGTGAAATGTAACAATATGGTGAAATGTAACAATATGGTGAAATGTAACAATATGGTGAAATGTAACAATATGGTGAAATGTAACAATATGGTGAAATGTAACAATATGGTGAAATGTAACAATATGGTGAAATGTAACAATATGGTGAAGGTGAAATGTAACAATATGGTGAAATGTAACAATATGGTGAAATGTATCAATATGGTGAAATGTAACAATATGGTGAAATGTAACAATATGGTGAAATGTAACAATATGGTGAAATGTAACAATATGGTGAAATGTAACAATATGGTGAAATGTAACAATATGGTGAAATGTAACAATATGGTGAAATGTAACAATATGGTGAAATGTAACAATATGGTGAAATGTAACAATGGTGAAATGTAACAATATGGTGAAATGTAACAATATGGTGAAATGTAACAATATGGTGAAATGTAACAATATGGTGAAATGTAACAATATGGTGAAATGTAACAATATGGTGAAAATGTAACAATATGGTGAAATGTAACAATATGGTGAAATGTAACAATATGGTGAAATGTAACAATATGGTGAAATGTAACAATATGGTGAAATGTAACAATATGGTGAAATGTAACAATATGGTGAAATGTAACAATATGGTGAAATGTAACAATATGGTGAAATGTAACAATATGGTGAAATGTAACAATATGGTGAAATGTAACAATATGGTGAAATGTAACAATATGGTGAAATGTATCGATATGGTGAAATGTAACAATATGGTGAAATGTAACAATATGGTGAAATGTAACAATATGGTGAAATGTAACAATATGGTGGTAAAATATGGTGAAAGTACAATATGGTGAAATGTAACAATATGGTGAAATGTAACAATATGGTGAAATGTAACAATATGGTGAAATGTAACAATATGGTGAAATGTAACAATATGGTGAAATGTAACAATATGGTGAAATGTAACAATATGGTGAAATGTAACAATATGGTGAAATGTAACAATATGGTGAAATGTAACAATATGGTGAAATGTAACAATATGGTGAAATGTATCGATATGGTGAAATGTAACAATATGGTGAAATGTAACAATATGGTGAAATGTAATGATATGGTGAAATGTAACAATATGGTGAAATGTAACAATATGGTGAAATGTAACAATATGGTGAAATGTAACAATATGGTGAAATGTAACAATATGGTGAAATGTAACAATATGGTGAAATGTAACAATATGGTGAAATGTAACAATATGGTGAAATGTAACAATATGGTGAAATGTAACAATATGGTGAAATGTAACAATATGGTGAAATGTAACAATATGGTGAAATGTAACAATATGGTGAAATGTAACAATATAGGTGAAATGTAACAATATGGTGAAATGTAACAATATGGTGAAATGTAACAATATGGTGAAATGTATCGATATGGTGAAATGTAACAATATGGTTAAATATAACAATATGGTGAAATGTAATGATATGGTGAAATGTAACGATATGGTGAAATGTAACAATATGGTGAAATGTAACAATATGGTGAAATGTAACAATATGGTGAAATGTAACAATATGGTGAAATGTAACAATATGGTTAAATATAACAATATGGTGAAATGTAACAATATGGTGAAATGTAACAATATGGTGAAATGTATCAATATGGTGAAATGTAACAATATGGTGAAATGTAACAATATGGTGAAATGTAACAATATGGTGAAATGTAATGATATGGTGAAATGTAACAATATGTGTAACAATATGGTGAAATGTAATGATATGGTGAAATGTAACAATATGGTGAAATGTATCGATATGGTGAAATGTAACAATATGGTGAAATGTAACAATATGGTGAAATGTAACAATATGGTTAAATGTAACAATATGGTGAAATGTAATGATATGGTGAAATGTAACAATATGGTGAAATGTAACAATATGGTGAAATGTAACAATATGGTGAAATGTAACAATATGGTGAAATGTAACAATATGGTGAAATGTAACAATATGGTGAAATGTAACAATATGGTGAAATGTAACAATATGGTGAAATGTAACAATATGGTGAAATGTAACAATATGGTGAAATGTAACAATATGGTGAAATGTAACAATATGGTGAAATGTAACAATATGGTGAAATGTAACAATATGGTGAAATGTAACAATATGGTGAAATGTAACAATATGGTGAAATGTAACAATATGGTGAAATGTAACAATATGGTGAAATGTAACAATATGGTGAAATGTAACAAATATGGTGAAATGTAACAATATGGTGAAATGTAACAATATGGTGAAATGTAACAATATGGTGAAATGTAACAATATGGTGAAATGTAACAATATGGTGAAATGTAACAATATGGTGAAATGTAACAATATGGGTGAAATGTAACAATATG
The DNA here is from genome assembly GCF_041381155.1 of Argopecten irradians. Taxonomy (NCBI): domain Eukaryota; kingdom Metazoa; phylum Mollusca; class Bivalvia; order Pectinida; family Pectinidae; genus Argopecten; species Argopecten irradians. The sequence continues at coordinate 2,676,978 of NC_091149.1, forward strand.
GTGAAATGTATCGATATGGTGAAATGTAACAATATGGTGAAATGTAACAATATGGTGAAATGTAACAATATGGTGAAATGTAACAATATGGTGAAATGTAACAATATGGTGAAATGTAACAATATGGTGAAATGTAACAATATGGTGAAATGTAACAATATGGTGAAATGTAACAATATGGTGAAATGTAACAATATGGTGAAATGTAACAATATGGTGAAATGTAACAATATGGTGAAATGTAACAATATGTGAAATGTAACAATATGGTGAAATGTAACAATATGGTGAAATGTAACAATATGGTGAAATGTAACAATATGGTGAAATGTAATGATATGGTGAAATGTAACAATATGGTGAAATGTAACAATATGGTGAAATGTAACAATATGGTGAAATGTAACAATATGGTGAAATGTAACAATATGGTGAAATGTAACAATATGGTGAAATGTAATGATATGGTGAAATGTAACAATATGGTGAAATGTATCAATATGGTGAAATGTAACAATATGGTGAAATGTAACAATATGGTGAAATGTAACAATATGGTGAAATGTAACAATATGGTGAAATGTAACAATATGGTGAAATGTAACAATATGGTGAAATGTAACAATATGGTGAAATGTAACAATATGGTGAAATGTAACAATATGGTGAAATGTAACAATATGGTTAAATGTAACAATATGGTGAAATGTAACAATATGGTGAAATGTAACAATATGGTGAAATGTAACAATATGGTGAAATGTAACAATATGGTGAAATGTAACAATATGGTGAAATGTAACAATATGGTGAAATGTATCAATATGGTGAAATGTAACAATATGGTGAAATGTAACAATATGGTGAAATGTAACAATATGGTGAAATGTAACAATATGGTGAAATGTAACAATATGGTGAAATGTAACAATATGGTGAAATGTAACAATATGGTGAAATGTAACAATATTGTGAAATGTAACAATATGGTGAAATGTAACAATATGGTGAAATGTAACAATATGGTGAAATGTAATCGATATGGTGAAATGTAACAATATGGTGAAATGTAACAATATGGTGAATATGAAATAACGATATGGTGAAATGTAACAATATGGTGAAATGTAACAATATGGTGAAATGTAACAATATGGTGAAATGTAACAATATGGTGAAATGTAACAATATGGTGAAATGTAACGATATGGTGAAATGTAACAATATGGTGAAATGTAACGATATGGTGAAATGTAACAATATGGTGAAATGTAACAATATGGTGAAATGTAACAATATGGTGAAATGTAACAATATGGTGAAATGTAACAATATGGTGAAATGTAACAATATGGTGAAATGTAACAATATGGTGAAATGTAACAATATGGTGAAATGTAACAATATGGTGAAATGTAACAATATGGTGAAATGTCGATATGGTGAAATGTAACAATATGGTGAAATGTAACAATATGGTGAAATGTAACAATATGGGAAATGTAACAATATGGTGAAATGTAACAATATGGTGAAATGTAACGATATGGTGAAATGTAACAATATGGTGAAATGTAACAATATGGTGAAATGTAACAATATGGTGAAATGTAACAATATGGTGAAATGTAACAATATGGTGAAATGTAACAATATGGTGAAGGTGAAATGTAACAATATGGTGAAATGTAACAATATGGTGAAATGTAACAATATGGTGAAATGTAACAATATGGTGAAATGTAACAATATGGTGAAATGTAACAATATGGTGAAATGTAACAATATGGTGAAATGTAACAATATGGTGAAATGTAACAATATGGTGAAATGTAACAATATGGTGAAATGTAACAATATGGTGAAATGTATCAATATGGTGAAATGTAACAATATGGTGAAATGTAACAATATGGTGAAGGTGAAATGTAACAATATGGTGAAATGTAACAATATGGTGAAATGTAACAATATGGTGAAATGTACAATATGGTGAAATGTATCAATATGGTGAAATGTGACAATATGGTGAAATGTAACAATATGGTGAAGGTGAAATGTAACAATATGGTGAAATGTATCGATATGGTGAAATGTAACAATATGGTGAAATGTATCAATATGGTGAAATGTAACAATATGGTGAAATGTAACAATATGGTGAAATGTAACAATATGGTGAAATGTAACAATATGGTGAAATGTATCAATATGGTGAAATGTAACAATATGGTGAAATGTAACAATATGGTGAAATGTAACAATATGGTGAAATGTAACAATATGGTGAAATGTAACGATATGGTGAAATGTAACAATATGGTGAAATGTAACAATATGGTGAAATGTATCGATATGGTGAAATGTAACAATATGGTGAAATGTAACAATACGGTGAAATGTAACAATATGGTGAAATGTAACAATATGGTGAAATGTAACAATATGGTGAAATGTATTGATATGGTGAAATGTAACAATATGGTGAAATGTAACAATATGGTGAAATGTACATCATGTCAAGGGAAATCTTTAGCCCAAATATGGTGAAATGTAACATATGGTGAAATGTAACAATATGGTGAAATGTAACAATATGGTGAAATGTAACAATATGGTGAAATGTAACAATATGGTGAAATGTAACAATATGGTGAATGTAACAATATGTATGTACAATATATGTACAAATGTACAATATGGTGAAATGTAACAATATGGTGAAATGTAACAATATGGGTGAAATGAAATGAACAATATGGTGAAATGTAACAATATGGTGAAATGTAACAATATGGTGAAATGTAACAATATGGTGAAATGTAACAATATGGTGAAATGTAACAATATGGTGAAATGTAACAATATGGTGAAATGTAACAATATGGTGAAATGTACAAATGTGAAATGTAACAATATGGTGAAATGTAACAATATGGTGAAATGTAACAATATGGTGAAATGTAACAATATGGTGAAATGTAACAATATGGTGAAATGTAACAATATGGTGAAATGTATCAATATGGTGAAATGTAACAATATGGAGAAATGTATCGACATGGTGAAATGTAATGATATGGTTAAATATAACAATATGGTGAAATGTATCGATATGGTGAAATGTAACGATATGGTGAAATGTAACAATATGGTGAAATGTAACAATATGGTGAAATGTAACAATATGGTGAAATGTATCGATATGGTGAAATGTAACAATATGATGAAATGTAACAATATGGTGAAATGTATCGATATGGTGTAATGTATCGATATGGTGAAATGTAACGATATGGTGAAATGTAACAATATGGTGAAATGTAACAATATGGCGATATGTAAGAATATGGACACTATATCAAGTCAAGGGGAATCTTTACCCCTAATATGGTGAAATGTAATACAATGGTGAAATGTAATAATATGGTCACTATATCATGTCATGGTGGGAGTCGAAAAATAAATTTTTTGTTATTCAGTAATTTTTTTTTTTAAGCCCAACACCATCAGGTGGTGGCTTTTAAAATTGCCCCTCGTCCATGTTCCGCCCACTTTTGTTAACACCTTACGTTATTTCTTGGAGAAGTACCTAAGAAATTGGTCTCAAATTTCATCAGTAGACTCTGGGATCCCCTTCTGCTCTAGTTAATCATCTTGCATTTTGGGACAGCTAAAAATTAATAAGATCACCAACAAATAGTCATCTTGGATTTTTATGTTTGAAGTCTGGTATTTCTAAGAAAGCATTTTCCCTTTAGTACTTTTTGGGAAAGTGGTAAATAACAAACTTTAGCTATCAAAATCCAAGATGGCTGCCTGTCGGTCATCTTGTTGTCCATTCAGACCAGAAAAAAATCTAAAATGCAAAACTAGGGCAATAGGGGAACCTACATATGAAATTTGAAACAGATCCCTTGAGTACTCTCTGAGAAATAGCAGTAACAAGAATTGTTGATGCATACAGCCCTCAAACGAAATGCTATTTGAATAGCCCATCAGATGGTGGGCTAAAAATACACAAAATCAGAGAAATAATTCCATCTTACGGTGGGCGCAACGATCCCTCATGGATCTGTTGTTACCTACAAAGTATCTTAAACTTACTTACCACTTTCTGTGTTAACTGTTTATCGCACTGTATTGTATCGGAATATTTAAAGGTAGGTTTCGCCCAATGAAACATAAAGTTTACAAAATTGAAATTTATCCGGTACATAGATATAGTCTTCAGATCATTTTTCGATGTATACAGCAAACAATATGGGTGGTCAGTTGCCTAGTTTGACCAGGAAAATACTCCTCTCAATATAGAGCGAAGTCAAGCTTTACATAGAACATGATATATTTTTTCCAAAATGAGGCCGCATCAACAAATGGAGGCGTGCAACAAAATGTCAGATAGAAGTGACAGTCTTGCCACGGCATGTTTAGTTAAAAAACAAGAGATCCCAGAGGGATCTTGGCGCCCACCAAAGAATGATCTATGTCTGACAATGGAAGGAGGGATCTTTTCCCTGCTTTTCAAACTTTTTCAAACACACTATATATAAAATTTGAGACAGATCGCTATAGTACTTTCTAAGAAATAGCGATAACAAACTTCAAGTATCAAAATCCAAGATGGCCGCCTGTCGGCCATCTTGTTGACCGATCAGTCCCAAAATGCAATATACACAACAAGAGTCATAGGGGAACCTGTATATGAAATTTGAGATAGATCCCTTCTGCACTTTTTGAAAAATAGCGGTAACAAACTTCAACTATCAAAATCCAAGATGGCCACCTGTCGGCCATCTTGTTGACCGATCAGTCCCAAAATGCAATATGCACAACTAGGGTCCTAGGGGAACCTATATATGAAATTTGAGAAAGATCCCTTCAGCACTTTTTGAGAAATAGCGGTAACAAACTTTAAGTATCAAAATCCAAGATGGCCGCCTGTCGGCCATCTTGTTGACCGATCAGTCCCAAAATGCAATATACACAACAAGAGTTATAGGGGAACCTGTATATAAAATTTGAGAAAGATCCCTTCTGCACTTTTTGAGAAATAGCGGTAACAAACTTCAACTATCAAAATCCAAGATGGCCGCCTGTCGGCCATCTTGTAGACCGATCAGTCCCAAAATGCAATATGCACAACTAGGGTACTAGGGGAACCTGTATATGAAATTTGAGAAAGATTCTTTCTGCACTTTTTGAGAAATAGTGGTAACAAACTTCAACTATCAAAATCCAAGATGGCCGACTGTCGGCCATCTTGTTGACCGATCGGTCCCAAAATGCAATATGCACAACTAGGGTCCTAGGGGAACCTACATATGAAATGTGAGAAAGATCCCTTCAGTACTTTCTGAGAAATAGCGGTAACAAGAATTGTTAACAGACGGACGGACGGACGGACGGAGGACGGAAGGAAGGACGGAAGGACAGACGGACGGACGGACGGAAGGACGGAAGGACGGACGGACGACGGACCACGGACGAAAGGCGATTTGAATAGCCCACCATCTGATGATGGTGGGCTAAAAAATTTGGTTGGGCGAAACCTACCTTTAACTGTTTATTGTACTGTAAATGTGAATAACTGATATCATTATACACTGAATGTTTTCATTAAAAGAAGTTGTTCAAACTGAAAATGTTCTTCTTATGCTACAAAAGATGTATCGTGATATATATTGTGAAGTGAGTTAGGTGTATCGTAAGTTAAGTGTATTGTACGTGATATATAACGTATTGTGAGTTAGGTGTATTATGATATATATCATGAGTTAGGTGTATTGTGATATATATCATATTGTGAGTTAGGTGAATCATGATATATATTGTGAGTTATGTGTATTGTGATATATATCATATCGTGTGTTAGGTGTATCATGAGTTTGGTGTATCGTGAGTTAGGTGTATCGTGAGTTATGTGTATTGTGAGTTTGGTGTATCATGATATATATCATATCGTGAGTTAGGTGTATCGTGATATATATCATATCGTGAGTTAGGTGTATCATGAGTTTGGTGTATCGTGAGTTAGGTGTATCATGAGTTAAGTGTATTGTGAGTTTGGTGTATCATGATATATATCATATCGTGAGTTAGGTGTATTGTGATATATATCATATCGTGAGTTAGGTGTATCATGAGTTAGGTGTATCGTGAGTTAGGTGTATCGTGAGTTAAGTATATTGTGAGTTAGGTGTATCGTGCGTTAGATGTATCGTGAGTTAGGTTTATCGTGAGTTAAGTGTATTGTGAGTTAGGTGTATTGTGATGTATATCATATCGTAAGTTAGGTGTATCATGAGTTAGGTGTATCGTGAGTTAGGTGTATCGTGATTTAGGTGTATTGTGAGTTAAGTGTATTGTGAGTTAGGTGTATCGTGCGTTAGGTGTATCGTGAGTTAGGTTTATCGTGAGTTAGGTGTATCATGAGTTAGGTGTATCGTGAGTTAGGTGTATCGTGAGTTAAGTATATTGTGAGTTAGGTGTATCGTGCGTTAGATGTATCGTGAGTTAGGTTTAATTGAGTTAAGTGTATTGTGAGTTAGGTGTATTGTGATATATATCATATCGTGAGTTAGGTGTATCATGAGTTAGGTGTTTCGTGGGTTAGGCGTATCGTGAGTTAGGTGTATCGTGAGTTAAGTATATTGTGAGTTAGGTGTATCGTGCATTAGGTGTATCGTGAGTTAGGTTTATCGTGAGTTAAGTGTATTGTGAGTTAGGTGTATTGTGATATATATCATATTGTGAGTTAGGTGTATCATGAGTTAGGTGTATCGTGAGTTAGGTGTATCGTGAGTTAAGTGTATTGTGAGTTAGGTGTATTGTGATATATATCATATCGTGAGTTAGGTGTATCATGAGTAAGGTGTATCGTGTGTTAGGTATATCATGAGTTAGGTGTATCTTGAGTTAGGTGTATTGTGAGTTAAGTGTATCATGATTTAGGTGTATCGTGAGTGAGGTGTATCGTGAGCTAGATGTATTGTGAGTTAGGTGTATCGTGAGTTAAGTGTATCATGATATATATCATATGGTGAGTTAGGTGTATCGTGAGTGAGGTGTATCGTGAGTTAGGTGTATCGTGATATATATTGTGAGTTAGGTGTATCATGAGTTAGGTGTATTGCGATTGTGATATATATCTTATCAGGAGTTAGGTGTATCGTTAGTTAGGTGTATCGTGAGTTTGGTGTATCGTGAGTTAGGTGTATCACGAGTTTGGTGTATCGTAAGTTAGGTGTATTGTGATATATATCATATTGTGATATATATCATATTGTGAGTTAGGTGTATCGTGAGTTAGGTGTAACTTGAGTTAGGTGTATCATGAGTTAGGTGTATCGTGAGTTAGGTGTATTGTGATATATATCTAATCGTGGCTTAGGTGTATCGTGAGTTAGGTGTATCGTGAGTTATGTGTATTGTGAGTTAGGTGTATCGTGAGTTAGGTGTATTGTGAGTTAGGTGTATCATGAGTTAGGTGTATTATGAGTTAGGTGTATCGTGGGTTAGGTGTATCGTGAGTTAGGTGTATCGTTGCAAGTTTACTGTTATTAACCTTTTCACAGTCTCACATCTTTAACATACTTACCTGAACAAAGAACAATTTGGGTTTCATTCTCAAGGCACTACAATTTTCTCCATTGAACTGCCTAACTACATCTGCAAACTCCAGTTTGTCCTCTTTATGTCCAAGATAAACATATTCTGATCCTCCAAAGCCGAGGTACACACAGAGCAATGCCCCGGGAGTAGGTGTCCTCTCACATATATCTTCAGCTTAATAACAACAAAAAACAGAAACGAGGATAAATTTGATTTATATTTTTCTTCTGAGGAGCAAAAAAGGTTAAACAGTCGAAATACATATTTATTTAGTACCCGGAATGCTTACATTAAACTTATAACACTTCTCATATATCACTGCATTGTAAAAATGAAACACAATATGAGATTTAATGAAAATAAAGAACGTCAATATTGAATGTTAACCATGTTCAACATTGGGGACTAAAAGGTTCATGATCGCTTACCTACACCTTTCAATTCTCCTTTAAAACCTCCCGTTGTTGTCGTATCATCAATTTTTATTTCTGTAACATTAACAGGTTCAAACTTCTTTAATGCTTCTTTTAGCTGAATCAAATCATTGTCTATCCTGATGGCTGATTTTTCCTCCTTTTGTTCTTTGTTCACTTTCTGTCTTCCATCGTGAATCAGCAGAACAAAGAGCCTGCGGTCCTGAAGGATGTACTTGGTAGATTTGACTTCTGTTTGACTGACTTTTGGTGGGACTTGTGCAGCACCATCACCGCTACTCATGTTTCTATGATCAAAACAAATTAGGTTATCTCCCCTTATATGAAAAACAACATCAAATAATGTTGGCTCAACTGGAAATGATAAAACTTTGTATGATGAATATAACCCCTTCTACATCAAATAAGCCTATAGCTACATGTGCTGCCCCTTCTACATCAAATAACCCTATAGCTACATGTACTGCCCCTCCTACATCAAATAAGCCTATAGCTACATGTACCGCCCCTCCTACATCAAATAAGCCTATAGCTACATGTACTGCCCCTCCTACATCAAATAAGCCTATAGCTACATGTACTGCCCCTTCTACATCAAATAAGCCTATAGCTACATGGACTGCCCCTTCTACATCAAATATGCCTATAGCTACATGTACTGCCCCTTCTACATCAAATAAGCCTATAGCTTCATGTACTACCCCTCCTATATCCTCCTTCTACATCAAATAAGCCTATAGCTACATGTACCTCACCTTCTACATCAAATAAGCCTATAGCTACATGTACTGCCCCTCCTACTTCAAATAAGCATATAGCTACATGTACCGCCCCTCCTATATCAAATAACCCTATAGCTACATGTACCTCCCCTTCTACATCAAATAAGCCTATAGCTACATGTGCTGCCCCTTCTACATCAAATAAGCCTATAGCTACATGTACTGCCCCTCCTACATCAAATAAGCCTATAGCTACATGTACTGCCCCTCCTACATCAAATTAGCCTATAGCTACATGTGCTGCCCCTTCTACATCAAATAAGCCTATAGCTACATGTACTGCCCCTCCTACATCAAATAAGCCTATAGCTACATGTACTGCCCCTCCTACATCAAATAAGCCTATAGCTACATGTACTGCCCCTCCTACATCAAATAAGCCTATAGCTACATGTGCTGCCCCTCCTACATCAAATAAGCCTAGCTGCATGTACCTCTCCTTCTACATCAAATAAGCCTATAGCTACATGTACTGCCCCTCCTACATCAAATAAGCCTATAGCTACATGTGCTGCCCCTTCTACATCAAATAAGCCTATAGCTACATGTACTGCCCCTCCTACATCAAATAAGCCAATAGCTACATGTACTGCCCCTCCTACATCAAATAAGTCTATAGCTACATGTACCGCCCCTTCTACATCAAATAAGCCTAGCTGCATGTACCCCTCCTTCTACATCAAATAAGCCTAGCTACATGTACCTCCCCTTCTACATCAAATAACCCTATAGCTACATGTACCTCACCTTCTACATCAAATAAGCCTATAGCTACATGTACTGCCCCTTCTACATCAAATAAGCCTATAGCTACATGTACTGCCCCTTCTACATCAAATAAGCCTATAGCTACATGTACTGCCCCTCCTACTTCAAATAAGCATATAGCTACATGTACTGCCCCTTCTACATCAAATAAGCCTATAGCTACATGTACTGCCCCTCCTACATCAAATTAGCCTATAGCTACATGTGCTGCCCCTTCTACATCAAATAAGCCTATAGCTACATGTACTGCCCCTCCTACATCAAATAAGCCAATAGCTACATGTACCGCCCCTTCTACATCAAATAAGCCTAGCTGCATGTACCGCCCCTTCTACATAAAATAAGCCTATAGCTACATGTAACTCCCCTTCTACATCAAATAACCCTATAGCTACATGTACCTCTCCTTCTACATCAAATAAGCCTAGCTACATGTACCTCCCCTTCTACATCAAATAACCCTATAGCTACATGTACCTCACCTTCTACATCAAATAAGCCTATAGCTACATGAACTGCCCTTTCTTCATCAAATAAGCCTATAGCTACATGTTATGCCCCTTCTACATCAAATAAGCGTATAGCTACATGTACCGCCCCTTCTACATCAAATAAGCCTAGCTACATGTACCCCCCCTTCTACATCAAATAAGCCTAGCTACATGTACCCCCCCTTCTACATCAAATAAGTCTATAGCTACATGTACCTCCCCTTCTACATCAAATAAGTCTATAGCTACATGTACTGCCCTTTCTTCATCAAATAAGCCTATAGCTACATGTTATGCCCCTTCTACATCAAATAAGCCTATAGCTACATGTACCACCCCTCCTACATCAAATAACCCTATAGCTACATGTACCGCCCCTCCTACATCAAATAACCCTATAGCTACATGTACCGCCCCTCTTACATCAAATAAGCCTATAGCTACATGTACCGTCCCTTCTACATCAAATAAGCCTATAGCTACATGTACCGCCCCTCTTACATCAAATAAGCCTATAGCTACATGTACTGCCCCTCCTACATCAAATAAGCCTATAGCTACATGTACTGCCCCTCCTACATCAAATAAGCCTATAGCTACATGTACTGCCCCTTCTACATCAAATAAGCCTATAGCTACATGTACTGCCCCTTCTACATCAAATAAGCCTATAGCTACATGTAACTCCCCTTCTACATCAAATAAGACTAGCTACATGTACATCCCCTTCTATATCAAATTAAGCCTATAGCTACATGTACTGCCCCTCCTACATCAAATAAGTCTATAGCTACATGTACATCCCATTCTACATCAAATAAGCCTATAGCTACATGTACCGCCCCTCCTACATCAAATAAGTCTATAGCTACATGTACCGCCCCTCCTATATCAAATAACCCTATAGCTACATGTACCTCCCCTTCTACATCAAATAAGCCTATAGCTACATGTACTGCCCCTTCTACATCAAATAAGCCTATAGCTACATGTACTGCCCCTCCTACATCAAATAAGCCTATAGCTACATGTACTGCCCCTTCTACATCAAATAAGCCTATAGCTACATGTACCTCCCCTTCTACATCAAATAAGACTAGCTACATGTACCTCCCCTTCTACATCAAATAAGCCTATAGCTACATGTACTGCCCCTCCTACATCAAATAAGCTTATAGCTACATGTACTGCCCCTTCTACATCAAATAAGCCTATAGCTACATGTAACTCCCCTTCTACATCAAATAAGCCTATAGCTACATGTACCTCCCCTTCTACATCAAATAAGCCTATAGCTACATGTACTGCCCCTTCTACATCAAATAAGCCTATAGCTACATGTACTGCCCCTCCTACATCAAATAAGCCTATAGCTACATGTACTGCCCCTTCTACATCAAATAAGCCTATAGCTACATGTACCTCCCCTTCTACATCAAATAAGCCTATAGCTACATGTACTGCCCCTTCTACATCAAATAAGCCTATAGCTACATGTACTGCCCCTCCTACATCAAATAAGCCTATAGCTACATGTACTGCCCCTTCTACATCAAATAAGCCTATAGCTACATGTACCTCCCCTTCTACATCAAATAAGCCTATAGCTACATGTACTGCCCCTTCTACATCAAATAAGCCTATAGCTACATGTACTGCCCCTCCTACATCAAATAAGCCTATAGCTACATGTACTGCCCCTTCTACATCAAATAAGCCTAGCTACATGTACCTCCCCTTCTACATCAAATAAGCCTATAGCTACATGTACTGCCCCTCCTACATCAAATAAGCCTATAGCTACATGTACTGCCCCTTCTACATCAAATAAGCCTATAGCTACATGTACTGCCCCTTCTACATCAAATAAGCCTATAGCTACATGTACGCCCCTTCTACATCAAATAAGCCTATAGCTACATGTACCGTCCCTTCTACATCAAATAAGCCTATAGCTACATGTACTGCCCCTTCTACATCAAATAACCCTATAGCTACATGTACCTCCCCTTCTACATCAAATAAGCCTATAGCTACATGTACTGCCCCTTCTACATCAAATAAGCCTATAGCTACATGTACTGCCCCTTCTACATCAAATAAGCCTATAGCTACATGTACTGCCCCTTCTACATCAAATAACCCTATAGCTACATGTACCTCCCCTTCTACATCAAATAAGCCTATAGCTACATGTACCTCCCCTTCTACATCAAATAAGTCTATAGCTACATGTACCGCCCCTCCTATATCAAATAACCCTATAGCTACATGTACTGCCCCTTCTACATCAAATAACCCTATAGCTACATGTACTGCCCCTTCTTCATCAAATAAGCTTATAGCTACAAGTACTGCCCCTCCTACATCAAATAAGCCTATAGCTACATGTACCTCCCCTTCTACATCAAATAAGCCTAGCTACATGTACCTCCCCTTCTACATCAAATAACCCTATAGCTACATGTACCTCCCCTTCTACATCAAATAAGCCTATAGCTACATATACTACCCCTTCTACATCAAATAAGCCTATAGCTATATGTACTGCCCCTTCTACATCAAATAAGTCTAGCTATATCTACCTCTCCTTCTACATCAAACAAGAGGCCCAAAGGGCATTTAAATATAATTAATCAGATATGTTATCATGGTGGCCATTTTGGAATTGGGAACAACCCAAAAATTACATCACTCGGTCAGGACAATATCTGGATCATTTCTTTACGAGAACCCGTCAATGATGACAATTAGCTATATAGGTCATGGGTAAGGTAAGTTTCAGCTAAATTTCACTGGCTGAATGTGAGAAGAAGTTCAAAATGTGTTTTCAAGATGGCGGCTGTTGGGGCCATCTTGGATTTTGGACTGACCCAAAAAATAATATCACTTGGTCAGGACAATATCAGGATCATTTCAGGCAAGTATCAGCTTAATCGCTCTGGTAGAAATTGACAACTACACACGGTGCACGGGAGACGGCGCACGACGATGGACGACACATTATGATGGAAAACCTTTTTAAGATACATGTACCTGTTATTTATACCTATCAGTATACTTTAAATCATCTATAGTAACAGTTGCATTTCACTCATATCTTAAATTTATCTGATTTTATTTTCGTACATTAAAATTAAAAGATTTAATTAGTGCAAGGTTTCTTTTTTTATTTTTGTAACTGTTTATTTTTCATAGCACTTTATAAGTGTAAAACAATATGAGAGCAATCATTCATCATCATCATTATCATCATCTTATCATCATCATCATGATTATCAATATCAATTTCTTATCATTATCAACATCTTATTATTATCATCATCATCATATCAAAATCATCATCATCATTATTGCCTTTCAGAAACGTACACATACACCGTTATACTCACTCTTACACACACCCTTTCTTACTTTCACACATACACACTCTCTCACCTTCATTCACACACACCGTTACACTCAGATACACATGAGTATACACATAGAGAAACAAGAAAAAATTTTACAAAAGAAATGGAAAACTGTATATATGGAGAAGGTGCAACGTTTCTGTTAAGTCTAGGATTGGAGTCGTAGTTCAGTTATTACCAGATATATCAGTAATATAATTCAATTCTCTGATTTTAGTTTTATTTTTTATTTGTCTGTCATATGTAGGCTACATGTACATATTATCATACAATTATTATTATATTTTTTTTTTGCTTTTTGTTTTGTTTTTGTTATGTGTTCTTTCTCCAGTAAATAAACTTATTCATAAAACTACATGTAGCAGGAGGGTGCTCGTCTATTTAACTTCCAATTACACTAAAAAGGCTGTTCAAGATGAAAATCTGTCAGAATTTCTCAAAACAAGATGTGACATACAATGTAGCCAAAAACTGTACAAGGATATAGAGTACTAGGCTGCTTTTTAAAAGTAATAAACACGATAAAGTCAATAAACAATCCAATCAATGGAAATTGTATTAGATGTCAATAACATATATAGACAGGTGATACATATTTGTACGTCAGGTATGCATATGTGTGCTCTGTGAGTAGGTATTCGTGAGTCGTCGCAAATGAGGTCACACCTGTCATGTACAGGTGCTGATATGTGTGTATGTACATGTAGGTGTTTGAGTGACAGTTGACGGACATACTCTAGCTGACTTACCCATGCATTTCCCATCAACCCATCGTTCACTTTCTACCCCTGTAGTAAGAATATTCCTGCAAATAATCATTCTCACTCCGGCCTCCCACAAGTCCAGTTGTGCTGTATACATCTAAAGCTTGTCCGCGAGGACTGTAGATATATCATATATGGGACGCCTGGTAAGTGTATGCAAGTGTGAAAGGTTTGTACTTTCGTTTTGTGAATAGTCTGTTTCATATTTGTGTACATGGTGTTATATGGTGTGTATGTCTTTGATATAGGTTTTTTGTTTTATACTATGAACCAATAAAATGTAGACTAACACGGAAGAACCATGATGATGTTGTTACTATATAACACCTACCCCGTCTACATATATCTAATATACAGACATTATAAAATCACACTTTCCATTTGTTTCTCAAGAACGAAACAGATTTAGTTTCAGAAGCAGTTTGTAAACTAGTTTCAAATCATAAACCAGTTTAGTTACAACAAATTTGCTCATAGCTTCATGTAATGTCAGACAGCAAATGTGGCACCAGTATATAAAAAGGGTGAAAAGTACAACCCGGGTAACTATCAACCTATAGCCCTCACCTGCATATGTTGTAAGATCATGGAGCATATCATTACTAGTAACATCATGAAACATCTTAAATCGAACAATATTCTTTACAACCTACAGCATGGGTTCCGCAAATCACGATCATGTGAGTCCCAGCTTTTTTATTTCATCCACCATCTTGCTACAAACAGCAACAAAAGCATCCAAACTGACCTCATCATTATGGATTTTGCACAGGCGTTCGATAAAGTGCCACATCGTCGCCTCCTATACAAACTCAATTTTTATGGCATCCAGTCCTCCACCTTAAACTGGGTCTCTGCATTCTTAAACAACCCCACTCATACAGTAGTGATCGATGGTGTCTCCTCTAGTAGCATCCCAGTAACGTCAGGGGTTCCACAGGGCACTGTCCTCGGACCTGTCTTTTTTCTAATCTACATAAACGACCTGTCGGAATACCTAAAATACAGTACCCTTCGCCTGTTTGCTGATGATAGTATCATCTACAGAGAAATACTCAACACAGACGACTGCATTAAACTTCAATCAGACCTCGATGTTGCAGCAAGATGGGAAGCAGATAGGCTTATGGCTTTTCATCCAGAAAAATGAACATCTATGACAGTTACCCCAAAAAGAACTCCTATGAAATACAACTACATCCTACACGGCCACATTTTAGATTCTGTATCATCTGCAAAATATCTAAGGGTAACTCTTAAATCTAATCTAAAATGAAACATCCACTGTAATAACATATCTAATGGCAACAAATCCCTTGGTTTTCTCAGGAGAAATTTACAAATATCAAATACCAACATTAAATCCAAGGCCTATTTAGCTCAAGTAAGACCCAAACTTGAGTACAGCAGTTGTGTATGGGACCCCTACACACAACAAAACATATGCTCAAAGACACACAAACAAAACAATTCATCTAAGAGAAACATAGATAAAAAAAAGTTCAAAGACAAGCAGACACAACTTGCTCGCTGTCCGCCATTACATACTGTGGTCGAACTTCTTGTATGCCGAACCCTGTCCCTTGCTCTTAAAGTAATGCAACTTTTGGCTAGAACTGCTCAAATCGCTCTGACAGTAATGTGTTTACCTTATTTGGTGAATTGTCTTGCCTAAAAATCATTTTATCACCTTCTCAGTGGTTATGTAGTTCATTTTTTTAACGTGCGTGACTTTGGCTCGGGTATGGGTACAGAGTTAATATTGTACCTGCTTAATCGTATTGATCAACGATTTGATATTTCAACGATATTAATTAAAATACTTAACAATGTTGTGGAATTTGTCAATGTTTTACATTATATGTTTCATAAGAAATGTAGAACAATACATTTATGCTATAGTTTGCTTATTGGTTATGTAAAAGAATTTGCCTGAGTGAATGTATGTCATTAACAACTATAGAAAAACGGACATTGTAACAGACATGATAAATACTCTCAACTGGCCACTACTGTCACAAAGGCGTCTAAAATCTCGCCAAGTAGTTTTCTACAAAATCATCTACGGTCACTTAGCAGTTCCTACCATCAACACTCTCGTCCCTATCATTAACACACGCAAAGCAAACAACTAAAATTTTCGCCAAATATCCACTTCTACTGACACTCTCAAATGGTCTTTCTTTCCGCACACTATAATCCAATGGAACGCCCTTCCTGCTTCCATTCCTGACATTTCCTACTGTAGATTCATTCCGAGATCAGCTGACACCAGCTGTTCTCACATCTCTCCACTATTAACTTCCTACCTTGTATATAGTTTTACATATATATTTGAAAAATAACGAAAAGAAAAAGTTGTAAATTCTGCATCCCCAACGCACTCCAGGTAATCTTCTTTGTCAAGAAGGTCTGATGATATTGAAAGAAGAAGACACATCAAGATGTACAATTGTACGGTTTTGTACTTTCGGTTTCGTTTTATGTTTTATGGTATAAAACGATTGAGTCTTAGAACTACACATCAACTTCATATTGGTATATTGGTCATGTGATTATACAACATTATTATATTGTTGTTATATTATATTGTTATTATATCAACATGTATATTGGTATATACAACATTAAACATAACCTTACCTGCTTCTGTTACACTACTACGAAACCAGTCGGAACACCTCGCCCACGTCCCACGGTAAATTTACGAGGAGACCCGAATATACAAACTAGGGCGCAAACCTCGACCGATTCCGGTACCCTACATCTAACTATGTAGGGTACCGGAATCGGCCGAGGTTTGCCGAATGGGCGTAACGATTTACCTCCAAAAAACCTAACGCCCAATATTGCAACAACAGGGACTGTCAGCTACATCTGCCCGTACACAAAAAAGCAGTTGCGTACACATTATGCTGACGGATTTTTTTTTTCGCACAGAACAATTTATCATGTTCTCATGGAGTAACAGTTAGACGTATAATAATACTATTAATTATTTAAAAGCACGCTACCTTTCCGAAAATGGCTTTTAATTTTTAAAATGGAAATGTGAAACGAGATCAATAATTTTGTCAATAATAATTGAGTCGCAAAAGTTTTTAACTTACACCAGTTAAAAGTTGGGCGTCGCTCTCTCTGTAGTCTTCAAAGTATCATGAGGTACATGTAGTCCATGATATATATATCCGGATTGTGTCCCCAATTAAAAAGTGTTTTTTAAACTTGCCATACATGCAGATATTGAAAAAAAAATCCGAAAACAAAGCTTTTAAAAGTTTCTTTTAAAAGGTCAGTATTTTACTTATGACTTTAAATTCAGAACTTGTGAAGAAGATTTTTTAATGATTTTTTTCCGCATAGTTGGACTTTTCAAGGATTTGTAAGTGAGAAGGATTCGTGACTATCTCTTTACATTACTAAACACCACGCGAGACGCCTATGAACCGGGAATAAAAACCGTTTTTCTCAACAAATCCTTGTCTTATCGAGTCAAACGAAACACCATTGTAAAGTTTATTAAATTTCACGACGTTTATTACCTGCTTTAAAGACGGAATATTTAGAGGATATGTCTTAAATTTTCGTTAAAAAAAATCGACAGTTCATGAAATGACGGCCCCGCTTCAGAAAGTAAGACGGTAACCCTCGCACCCGCAAGCTACATCAAAGGCTGCGCCGGCGGATATCAAAGGAAAATCAGTCGTCGCCCAACGTCACGGTCAGTGCACAAACACAAAAGCGCCTGCCTTGGACTTCCCCAAAACCCAGTGTGACTTATCCTTCTCATATACGTCCTTGGACTTTTGAACTTTGGTTCTACAAAAATAAAAGAAATTCGTCAAGCCGTTAACGAGATATTTACATCAGTTTAAAACTGAACACGCAGATTTCAGGCCCTTGTGACTTCAAAATTCTTAATGAATGGCGAAACAGTGTGAATCTGCGTATTTCATAAGCTGGTGCAACTTCGCTAGCCAAGGGTATTAGTCCGATTCTACTACATAGACACATACATGTAGTAGAAAGAGAACCGGTCTAATACCCTTGGCTAGCGAAGTTGAAGCTGGTGAAATGAACAAGAAAATATTGACTTCAATGCTTATAATTAATTATTAGACTACTTACTAAAACTACATTTCAAGGGTCCATTACCTTTTTGACCCGCCTTGTGAACATTAACATTGGATTTATTTTAATTAAATTGTTCTTAAAGTGATGATAAGCTATTAACGTTTGTGATTCTACAAAATTATCAATCTTGTTTTACATTTATTTTTTAAAAAAATTACAGATGCTCGAAAGACAAGACCAGACGAATCAGTTTTTTTCTTCAATTACAAAAGTTACTTATTTTACATCATTACCATAATTGAAAAGTTTTAGCTTTTTATTTTACTTCAAGATAAAAAAATTAAAGATAATTAATTGCGTCCCAAATAAATCCATGTCACTATGCCCTACTGATTGTGCATGTACCAAAAGCAAAATACAAATGAAGGGTATCATGTATGCCAGTTTGGAAAGGCAATGGGCGTAATGTACGATTCCGTTTATTTTCCAAGTGTGAGAATTAGTTACTAAATGTGATTAGTCTGTTTGTTCTAACTGAGAGACTGTGGTAGTACAGCATGCACAGGATATAGCCTAGCCTGGGTTCGAATCCGTAATTAAAACACTAATCCCAAGGGGAAAAAAATGTCGGCTTAGGGTTACCCGACCGACCCTAATTTTTTATCCCCGACCCTAATTTTTTCCCACTTTTCTACGAATAAAAATGAAAAAGTCGGGATTTCGATCTTAGACTCCGGTTCCGGCCATCATTTTAAAGTGAAAAACACTTAAAAAAAAAGAAAACAAAATTCCTCCGACCGACCGACCCTATTTTATTATTATTATTAAGGTTTTTTGGCCAATGTAACCCTAAACAGACATTTTTTGTCTTTTTCTTATTTCGTTTATACAGGGTATGACGACATCCTATTAAAGGTCACTTTCTTGTGACCTTGACCTTTATACCCACGGAACATCATGAATGTATCAACTTAGAACGACATTTCGTCTCAGCACGAAAACGCATCTGACAATGCTGCATTGACTGCACACATGACTGGACTAACTTTGAGAGCGATCACCCACTTGGCAATACAATTAGAAAAAATTAGGATTTCTTCTATGAATTATTCACAATTTAAGAGAAATACTAGTATTTACGTCTTTCTGAGTCCATGTGTAAAAAAAATCTTTCCTTGATTGCCTTTAGTTTTGATTAAAAGAATGCTGGCCTTTTCCAGAGTGTGTTTTTTTCCTACTAAAGTAACCAGCTTCAGCATAAGCATTTTCGTAATATAGTGAACCAGCATCAAAATATCCAGATTGTCTGGGATGTTTAAAATCTGAATAGAGCCATGATGTTCTCTTTGTTATTGTCATTTTAATCATTAGTTGCTTTTTGTATCGTCACTTGTGAGTATCGAAGCGGGATAAATGAAAAACACTAATTATCTGTATTATTCGTAACTACAAATATGTATAACATTATAGACGTCCTTGGAATATATTTCCTCTTTATATCAAGCGACTATACAAGTGCCCTCGCAAACAACTATACATCGCAGTTTCAAAACAATGCAAGTGACTATACAATTTTAACTGATCATCCTACAACTTCAAAATACGATTAAGTCAAAGATATTGTGTCCATTAATATGTATTTATGTGTTTTATATTGTTGGATTCATTTATAAACATGTGATGGTGCTTGAAATGATGAAAGCCAGACAGAATACCTTAAAATGGTGCAAAATATTAGGCGGATGTCTCAATTCTTCGGTGATGAACAGCAGATCAACTCACGAAAAGTGTCTGAAATGTTAATGCTGGTTAACACTCAAAACTTCATTAGTCACTGGTAGTTCAAATTGCTATCCATGACGCCGTTTATAACTTTAGATTACAGCAAAATCGTATAGAATAAATAAAATTGGCAAAAAAATTCCACTATCCGGTTTCATTTGTCTTAGCAAGTGACCCGAGTACCGCTATACAGACTCGCAACTACGAAATTTAAAAAATACTGTACACTTCCGTTCATACACTGAATTATATAAGTGCGGTGGTCATAGTGATACAATCGGACCAAATTCGTGAAGCGTTCCTAGCACATCCTCGATACTCCAGGGGTTCCGATCACATACGGTGTAGAGATCGTATGTGATCGGAACCCCTGGAGTATCGAGGATGTCCATAGCACAACCGGACAACAACCAGTTACAAGAACAAGATGCACCGTAATTAGTGGTAATTAGCTAACTAATGGGGCCTAAGACCAGGCAACAAGTAATCAATATTCTGTATGGCGCCAGCAACATTCGTGGTTTCGTATACGAACATGATCTGAACATTAAAACGATAATCGGGTTAACCTCTGAACGTTTGATGAATTGAAAATTTGGAGATTTCGAACGATATCCAAGCCTACATATTTTTTTATCAACTTCATACAATGGTGTGTAGATGCTTCCCTGTGAAATGGTTCACTTATGGCGACCCTCAGGCCCCCTAGATCTCAATGTGAAATCTGTGTCAGCTGATATGGTTGCAGATACATGTACTTACATTTTGATGTATTTGGCCGCACAAGCCATGTGCGTTTTTTAGTGAATCGTTGTGTAATCGATGAAAAATTTGATTGTAATTTTACGTATGTCTGACAGTCTGTTTAAAACAATCTGTTCGTGGCCTGTTCGTTACCTCCGGTCAGGCAACAGAGCCAATGGACAAGCCATGGTTTTGGTTTGGTTTTATTAGTTAAACTTCCTATTAACAGCCAGGGTCATGTAAGGATGTGCCAGGTTTGTTGGTGGAGGAAAGCCGGAGTATCCGGAGAAAAACCACCGACCCAGCGGTCAGTACATGGCAACTGCCCCACATGGGATTCGAACTCGCATCCCAGAGGTGGAGGGCTTGTGGTAATATGTCGGGACATCTTAACCACTCGGCCACCGCGGCCATGGACAGGTGATTTTAATCAGAAGGCATTAACAGGCATATTGATGACATAAATCAGGATATTCATAAAATCTATTCATAAAACACAAATATTTGTTAAAAGACATCAATCAAGATTCATTTAAATTGCAATATGTATTCAAAAAATAATGTGTTTTGTTCATAAAATTCAGAACCTCGAACATGCACTTACCTATAGAAACTGGAAGATGGACTGGGACCCCTGAAGTAAATAGAACTTGTAATCTATGTTTTACTGATATTGGAAACGAATATCATTATTTGTTTCAATGCAGTAATGAAATGGTGAAACGTTTACGAGAAATGTATATACCAAGTTACTATTATAGAAACCATAGTGTTATCAAAATGAAAGGCCTGTTTACTATATGTAACATTACTGTTCTGACAAATATATGTAAGTTTTTGAAAAAAAATGAAAAACTATTGATTGAGCATGTACATCACTATTGCATATTGTAATGCACTGTTGCGCTGTGGACCCAATATACTTGTATGTTTATATTATGTATAGTGACCTCCTGTTACATACTTGTATGTCTGAGAGTGAAATAAAATCTGAAAAAAAATTGACAATCGTCGACGGCATTTTTATATTTAGGATGAGTTGTGTGATATGGTGGTGTAAGACACATAATGTTTTAAAGTACACAATTTCATACCTTTCAGCGAAAATTAGAAGTAAGATTAGGATTTCGATTTTATATTTTGTACATTTAAAAAATATTTTCTGTGTGTTGCTAAGTCTGGATCTCTCAGTCTCGTTTTATTAAGCAAAACTCTTTTTCATTCTCTTTGTAACGTTCATAATACGTTAGGATAGAAAACATGTTCTTCCCAAAATACATTGCTTTACAAATATTTTGTTACGTCAAATACATCAAGAAGAATTCGAGTCGTGTATTCTGTACGACATGCACATAAATAAAACTAGAATATTACGGATTAAAACATTCATTTTTAACTCGTGATATAATACATGCAAATTAAAACCCGTCCGATTCTTGAAGTCCAGAAGTGCTTTAAAGCTAAACTACCCAAGGATGGATTTTCGGCGAGATGTTTAATAAAGAAAATGTTTGTGTTATTGAGGGTTCGGTTCGTTGGTAATGAGTATATATTGCAGGACACAAAACGAAGAATTCAAGTGGAATTTGCTTTTCTCTTGTATTGTATTTCTTTCTCATATATCAAACATATGTGGCACATTACATAGAAATAAAATGAAAGTTCACTCGTATTGGTAATCCAACGTAGATACTGAATTATTTGTCCGTAGATGGCGATCCAACATATTAAAAGTCCACTATTTGAATAATGTTCACACACAGTTCACTATCTGGTAATCCAAGAAATATCCGTAGTGACCGCCTTGAAGGTTGGAAATCCAACTGATATTCATAAATCAGACATGGGTTTTTTTATAATAAAATGACCATTGTCCAATAGGTAAACCCGGATGTAATCAAGATTAATAGCATAAAGATATTATCACAATTAAACGACTTGACAATATATCGACAGTTTGATATGAAATATATCTACTTAAGCTTATCAATGACACCATTGCCTCAAGGAAGTTTATAAACACTTTGACATGTGAATACTATATGTAATTGGTGGTCACTCCACAAAAGTAAGACCACAATGCCTTAGGGTAGATTTTAAACTGATCAACACATCTATAGGTAAAATATACAATTATATAACAACAAAGAACATCTCAAATTTCTCTATGACAACTTCCTTCTCGCTCAGGAAGACTCTGTCCCAGAGTCTAAATTATTTGTCAAACAAGTCAGTGTTGATAATCTAAATACACCTAGGCTTTTCTCAACTGTATAACGTTCATTCAATAGATTGTCCATCAAATTAACACACATGTAATAAAAGTGGATACTGTTGTTTTCAAGAGACTGTTATTGGTTTTCATTGACTCCTTCAAATCTAGAAGTATAATTAGCTTAAGCTTAAGCATGGGTTAGCAAAAACTACTAAAAATTTAATAGTAACCAAATTGGTTTCCAAAATTTCCTCGTCTTCGATTTGGCCGAAATGGTTGGTTATGATTGGGAGGTGCGTAATTTTGACAATTTTGTCGAGACGTTTGAGAATTTACAAGCAAATTTTCTCTTTCGAAATTCTGAATCGTGCTTTCAAGATTAGCGATTGTTTCCTTATATTTTGTGATGTCTTTTTCAAGACGAGCTATTTGACCAGATTTATCATCGTTTCTTTTTTCAAAAAATGCATTCTCCCGTTTTAAACGCTCATGTTCACTCTGGTACAAATTAAAAGTTTCTGCAAAGCTGACTCTTAGCTCATTGGTATAAGTTTGATTCTCGTTCAGCTCTGATTTTAAGCGTTCATTTTCCGCTTCAAGATTTTCATTGGTGATTTTGAGCTCTTTAATTTCCAGCTCGTTTTCATTTGTGCCATTGTTGCTTTTGATCTGTGGTACAATTTGTACTTGAATTTGATTTCTTTTGTTTATTTTTGTGAATTCTGAGTCAGAAAGGTCCGAAAATGGAAATTCACATACTATTGATTTTCGCGAGATGAACTCTGACATGCGTTTTGCGTCCCTGCTTTTATGAAATTTACTTTTTGATTTATGATTTTGGTTTGATTGGTCCGAAATTGGGCGCTTTGAAAAACAAGCCCGTGAAAAATGTCCGAATTTGCCACATTTGAAACATTGGGCTGATTTTGCCTGACAGGTAATATTAACGTGCTCTTGAAAACAATGGAATACCCACTTACCACATCTAAAACACTGATTCCGAGGCGACGATGTTGGGCTGTTAGATGACATAGGGAGTCTCTGGTGCCTTGTAGCCGTTGTTTGACAGGCTTCGTCAGGTGAACGTGTCCATCTTCGGTTGAAAGGTAGATTTGGTAGGAACGTTGTTCGTCTCGCTGAGGGGAATGCTTTTTGGTACGACATGTTGTTTCGGTATGTGGTATCCATTGTTAAAATGCGGAGCAAATTTGTGGCAACAGTCTTGGTGCTCCAAGGTTGGGGTCTCGCTGAGGTTCCCGGGGATCTTGTGCGTAACTTGGCTTACCTGTGGCAAGTTACTCCGAATTCTCTCACCAATTTTAATAAAGAAAATGTGTGTTGTTTTCAAGTTCAGTTCGGACCGTTGGTAATGATATAAATTGCAGGACACAAAACGAAGAATTCAAGTGGAATTTGCTTTTCTCTTGTATTGTATTTCTTTCTCATATATCAAACATATGTGGCACATTACATAGAAATAAAATGAAAGTTCACTCGTATTGGTAATCCAACGTAGATACTGAATTATTTGTCCGTAGATGGCGATCCAACATATTAAAAGTCCACTATTTGAATAATGTTCACACACAGTTCACTATCTGGTAATCCAAGAAATATCCGTAGTGACCGCCTTGAAGGTTGGAAATCCAACTGATATTCATAAATCAGACATGGGTTTTTTATAATAAAATGACCATTGTCCAATAGGTAAACCCGGATGTAATCAAGATTAATAGCATAAAGATATTATCACAATTAAACGACTTGACAATATATCGACAGTTTGATATGAAATATATCTACTTAAGCTTATCAATGACACCATTGCCTCAAGGAAGTTTATAAACACTTTGACATGTGAATACTATATGTAATTGGTGGTCACTCCACAAAAGTAAGACCACAATGCCTTAGGGTAGATTTTAAACTGATCAACACATCTATAGGTAAAATATACAATTATATAACAACAAAGAACATCTCAAATTTCTCTATGACAGATGTCACCAGAAATAGATTTAGTCGTTGCTATGCCCAAATTGTATGTCACATTTAAATGAGCAATTTACATATGCAAATGAATATCAAACTTCATTTTCATTAATTGGTCACAAGGATAATTAATAGCACCAATATCGAGTAAATAAGCCATTGAAAAACGTTCCTTTCTTAAACTGTCCTTGAACATTGTATACATAACCATGAGACAAAGATGAAAATGTAGAAATTCATGTGGATACTGACTAAAGAATTAATGACAAAAAAGTCTCAATCGGACTTGCTGTTAATAGGCAATGTTTGATGAGAACATGTAATATTAAATAAAAATATATCATGGATAGTATTTTATTGATAAATGCAGAATGTTCAAATAGGGCTACCGTTCTAAGTCTCCTGAATGAAAGAGGAAGCTAGTTAATTATCGTGCTTTATATTAAACTAAAACCAAAAACTAAAATCCTTTTTTGTTCATATAGCGTTTGAATAAATGTCAGAACATTCGTTGTTTGCCTGTGTAGCTCAGATGGTTGGGGCGTTGGCACCACGTGTTAAAGATTCGGAGTTCGAATCATTACTAGGTCCGCTTTTTATTTTTATTTAAATAAGCAAAAGCAATTCCTTGTTTTATCATGGCAAATAAATATTTTGAATTATATGTGATTTCAAATAAATATAATCGAAGACAAGTGTATAGTAAAAATAACCGCATTAAATTGTCCTTATAATAAATGATATTTACATTTTGCCACTGCGACTCCCATTATTCTAATGATAATCTTAGTCTGCATTATGAGCCAATAAATGCAGCCTAGACTTGGTGTAGTAATATCTACATAAATGGATGTGAGTCTTGTTTACTGACAACATATGTTAGTCCGCACGGGAACATTGACATTGTAGTTGAATGAACAATTTTGGTTGTGAAACTTATGCATATTTTTAAATGTCTGGATAATTGAAAGTAAAATGAAAAGCTATCGAAGTTTCGATATTTCGAACATTGAAATTTTGTTATCTTTTTTAATTTTTATAGGGACTATCTTTTATCACATTGAACTTGGCTGTTCAGGTTAAATGGCTGAAGCGGGAAATTCAAATGTTCACTCACATCAAAATGATGTTTTACTTTGAACTAGAAAGTAAAATGTAAATATAACATTTAAAGGATTGTTATTTTGCATTTATTGGAGATATAAATGCAATATGGGTGGCAGATAAATATTCATAACGCCCTAACGGGCGCTATTCTATTTATCTGCGACCCAGATTGCATTTATATCTCCAATAAATGCAATCTAACAATCCTTTAATTGTTAAATACAATGTAAATTGTACACAATGTGTCACGTCACCATGGTAGAGAAAGAATCAGTGTGGATTAGTGATTCCTATTAAATATGCTTAATTTCACACCGAAATATATATCTAATTAATGTACTTTTTAATAGTAAATGCTGCTGAGTTTGCCGTTAATTATGCAAACAATGCAATAGGCCACTTCAAAATACATCATGTGACATTTTACCTGTAGTGTATTTTAAGCTCGAGCAAGAGTTGTACGCGGCCTAGTTCGTGGCAGGCGGAAAGTGACCATTTTGGCAATCAACGGCATCATTATATTTAGGATATAAAATTGTGTTGTTTCACCGAACACTGATCAGAATTCAGAGTTGTGATACCGTTAGGGCGCTAGTGTTGAAAGCGATTTGTCTTGTACACATCAGGATATTGGCAGTTGAGGTCAGATTTGAACGGCCGTATGTAGCTGCTATCAGAAAGAACAATTAACACAATTATAGGCCAGACATTGGTTTATGGTATTTTTGTCTGAGCGTGCTGTACTTGTGTTGATGGAGCTAACGACGCCTACGAAAGTGAAAACAAACTAAGTACCAACACTTGGTATCATCCTGTAGAGGTTGGTTGTGGAAACTTCGTTAGCCAAGGGTTCGGTATCGTAGACTACTGTACCCTTGGCTAGCGAAGTCGTCTATGTTGAGGGCCCTGCGGATCATTGGCATCACTGGCATATAGGGAGAAGAAGATTGATAGGACGGCTCTGCAGAGAGGCTGAGGTGGCATCAATGTGGCTGTGGAAGATGAGAGAGGAGCAGTGGAGAGGGCAACACCAGGAAAATCAGTTGTGTATGAACTTTTACTATCAGAACACTATACTAGCGGACAGCTGAGTCGTTCCGTGCTGGAATCTGATCACCCCCGTCATGACGCACCTCCGGAGGTTGTCGTGGACAGCATCAGAATAATCAAGGTCGGATGATGCACATGGAGAATTATGGTTAGAAATGATGCATTGTAGGACAGCACGAGATACAATCAAGAGGTGCTTGTTTAGAGGCAGTTGATTGGATGGATATACGCTGACGTAAGTAGTCATTACCTTGGGCTGTGGCCACATTAGTCCGTTCAACCTGCCCTTATTATTAGGCATTTTTGTTTTTAGCCTAATATATATTAGGCGCAAATAATAATAAAAATGGCTAATAATATAGACATGTTTACTGGAGTATGGCCACAGGCACCCTATATACATCATGTATACCATTTGCTAATACAGTTCGGCATTTTATGTGGTACAAAAATGTAATTTACATAAAAGTTGTATAATCCTCTATATAGTCTATTTGCTACACATGTATGTGGATCATGACAACTACATGTGCGTTAACACATTATAATGTTTTTAGAATGATTTCTTTTTTTTTAATTATGAATTTTGTAACGTTTTAAGTGCCATATATTAGTTGTTGCTTAAGATTCAAAATTAAGAAATAAAATCTATTTATGAATCTGATTATGGATTTATGACATTGCAGGGTATGTATGTGTTTTGTTGACATATCAATGAGACGTTTGTTTGATAACTATTCATGTGTAATATCTCGAGACATTGACATGTACGGAGTACGGCGAACTGCCAATGTTTTTGACATGTTCTGCAAGATATATTTCACTGTTTCAGTTACGGTGGCTAATAAAAGAAAACAAACACAATGCAAATATATTAGTTGTCAAACATTTATTGTGAATGTTTTGCAATGAAATTACCACTTTTATAACATTGAATTTGTGGTTCCCCGGACATCGTTTTCCCCAAAATTTTCAAATGCGCAAAATATACCGACAGTAGATTTTTTTCAGCATTTTCAGCCCTAAGAAAAAATACATGTGCAAAGTACACTGGTGTGTAAGTTACACAAGTTTTTACGGTATTTGTAACAATTACGATTGTGTTTGGTACAGCTAATATAGCCAGATTTACCTGTGGGTTGACGACAGTACTCGAGTCTATAAATAACACGGCTACAGTACACTCATTCAATACATCGATACAAGTCTACACGCGTCGTTCTCAGTTGGGGTAGCAGGGCTGTAATACATGATAGATTTAACAATAGCATAAGTTACATTGCATAACTATTACATTTCATCACGGAGAGCGAAAACGTTACAGGGTGTCAAATTGGAATAATTCGGAATATGTTTTTTCGAACAGTGAAATGTATAGTACATTAATACACTCAGCTTAATAAAGACTTCTCAAAATTCACAAACTCGACTCATAAAAAATTCGACAATATTCTTTCACATTTCAACCCTTCTACGGAAAACAATCGGTACTGATGATTATATGTGTGATCAGTTTCCTTGTATACGTTAATAATTCTAATAAGTCTAAATAGTTATGGTCATGTGTGGTTTGGACCTTTTGTGGCCCCTAAAATCCATTTAAACTGCTGAAATATTTAGTATATCACTGATTCATCGGCTCCAGATTTAGTTGTCATGGTAACCATAAGAAATATGCATAAATTTAGCGAATTATTTGATAATTTTGACACTTTTAGACTATTTTCTTTTCATAGATTTTGTAAGGAGACACTAGAATGCAATTTTGAACAAACTAAAGTTACTAAGAGAAACACGAAGTTGGCGCTGTATGATTTTCAGGTTTTAAATGAATGGCAATTCATGACAAACTTTTCAGATTTGCATAATTCATGCACGCTTAGGATGATAACCTTAGCAAATGCAGCTGTGTAAATATTCTTTATGATGTATCGGCGGCTGAGCATATATGCAGATCGCAAAATTTAAAACAGCTAAAATTGAAATTTTCAATTTTATGAAAACATGACCTGTATAATCAGACAAGGACAAGACAAGACCATTCTTGTGACTTCCAGGAGTCCCTCGTATGTAGTTGTTGTAGTTGATGCTTATTCTCAATCCTCCATCCAGTTCATTTCTTCACGATTTTTGTAGAACTATTCTTAGGTCATCGACATACATTTTCTTGTGTAAATATTGGTTTTAAGAATTTTAGTTTAATATATAACTTCCTCCATCATTTTGTTATTTAACTTGTCAAAGTATAAGTTTATTGTTGTTGAAAATATTTTATACGGCGATAGTCCAGACAAGGACAAGAGTGTATCATTACCATTCTGGACAATACATGGACCCCTCGTCCCCTCGTATGTAGCACTCGCAGTTGCTGCTTATTCCAAACCCTCCGTCTAGTTCCTTTCTTCACGAGTTTTGTGGAACCTCATTTCTCCACTATGTTAATTGTCAAGCCTCGTCTTCTGTTGGTTATCGATGTCGTAATTGACCTTTTGTGCTTCAATAAAGGTACATTCCATTTTTGTGGACAATTTTCCCGAATCATTTTCACTTTTAGCTAGAGAGATAGTGTTAAAATTTTGAACTTTTATGACCTTTATGACTTTTAATAAAAGTCAATGTAATATTGCCACGATATTAATATATAAATACCTCCGTCACTTGTTCCTTTAACTTGGCTTTCATCAGACAAATATAAAGTCATACTATTTTCAGTTCAGTGTATTTTGTTTCAAAATAAAATTTTGTATTGCGACATATTGTTATACATGTATATGACTCTGTCTAAATTATACAATACTGTATTGTTAAGTTTTATCGGCACACTAAGCTTATGAGGAGAATGTTGTAATATTAAGATATATCATTCTGTAGAAGATATGACTTTGAAACACATTTCGTCCTCGTCTCTACTTGAGGGTTCCTCACCCAAGTCTACTATAACTTGGATCACGGATCATCGTATTCAATTCAATTCAATTCTTTTATTACTTTCGGCCATTCGGCCTATCAGTCATACAAATATTGAACATAAATTTCAGCATGACATATACAATACTATATTATATCATATAGAGAATGTAATATAAATGTTTAGTTACAACATGTACTTTTATCTAATAAATGAATCATAATGACTACATATCAGTCGATACCTTGATTATTTCTTAGTTTTGATGCCTCGTATATATATTTTCCTAATGAACGTAACTCCTTTATATTTTTCACTCTTAATAACTCAATTAATTTAAATACAGATGGGTTTTTCCAGTAGTAACTCTTAATATATTTTTTTCTGACATTATTGTATTTGTTACATTGCAGGATAAAATGATATTCGTCTTCAATTTCTCTTGAATCACACATACTACAAAAACGTCTTAATCTTGGAGTATTATTATATCTACCAGCTTCAATAGCTAAACAGTGTGAAGATAAACGCAACTTGGTAAGACAAACTCTATACCGTTTATCAATATATTTCGTGAGATAAAAAGGCAAGGTAATATTATCAACAACATATTTATATATATGGCATTTTGGAGATGCCTCCAATAAAGAATGTAAATGTTGTTTGGCTTGGTCAAAAATTCTAAGCTTAATCATTGGCAAAATGTTATTACTACAATTTCCATATAGTTGCTGGTTTTCCCAAACATATCCAAAACCAAGTGAAAAAAGTTCATTTTTAACAGCAGTGACCCAATTAAAACAATTTCTTGTGTTACCATTTCTTAGAAATTCATATGATCGATTTAAGATACAATTTTTTGAATTAATTAATTTAAACCAATATTTGATAATTCTAAATTTCCTGTAATATTCCAATGGATATCGTCCTAACTCACAGTAAATCATAGAATTTGTGGTAGATTTTTTAACGTTAAGTATTTGTTTGCAAAAATGAGTATGAACCTTTTCAATGTCCTTTGCTTTTGACGAGCCCCATACTTCACAACCATAGTTTAAGATACTCCCTATATATGTATCAAAAAGATGTAGCATAGTTACAATATTTAATTTCATATTGTTAGATTTTTTAAAGAGGGCAAACATGGCTTTGCGGCCTTGATTTGATAATTGGCTTTGGATACTTTGAAATTTATTATTGAATTTCAAACATACTCCTAAATATGTGAATTCATTAACACAAACAAGATCCCTGCCTTGATATGTCCATTTCTCGTTAGCATGTACAGCACCACCTTTTCGGAAAACAATAACCTTTGTCTTTTCTATATTAACAGCTAGTTTCCATTTATTAGAATACCTTCCTAGGTTATCTAGTAAATCTTGCAGACCCTGAAAAGTCTCCGAAAATAACACCATATCGTCAGCATAAAGCATCAGAAATAAACTCAGATCTTGAAAGTCATATCATCAGATAAGCCAATTGTTTGAAAGAATAACTCAACGTCTTAATACAGATTCATACATATAATTCTGGTTCTCAAGATACAGAGTCACAATGTGTAATCACATTCTCTATCACTCTAATTACTCTATAATTAGAGGCTCCGCCAGAATATAAAAATCATATTCTCTATTACTCTAATTACTGTATATAATTAGAAGTTTTGCCAGAATATAGAAGTCATATTTTCTCAAAATTGGCAGTAAATACTATACAATGATATCCATTTGTAGAGGGATATAACTATCATTACTTTATAACTCTGAATTAAATCCATCAATGTTATATCTAACATTAACAGGAATAACAGAAGTTCAGATATTTGCCAAAAATGTTAGTCAATGAGATCAACACCAAGCCCTGACTCAATGATGTAAACCATTTAAGACGGTACGACATATTTGGATGTTTGAAGCATCTTACTAGTAAAGAATTTTCATTTTGTCTATAAGTTGCAAACGAAAAAAAATTTCAGTACACACCAAAATTGAACCGCCCTATTTTGATACAAATTTTTCAGATGCCAAAGTATTCCAATTTACGGTAATAATTGCTTATGTACAATTATTCAAACTTTGAACTAAGGGTATACACACCACTGAGATGTCAACATTTTCCTGTATTACTTTTTTCTCATTTAGATTTTTGGAAATAGGAGAACATATCATAGAAAAATGAAACAAAAATTCATATGTCCGTGTGTTCGTTTTTTTTAAGTATTGCCACTCAAAGATACCAATTTGGCAAATTATTGGATTTTATGGGAATGTTATCTTTTTTTACCATGTACACAGTAAATTAAAGCCATAATTGCCTGATGAGTTGCTTGATAAGAATGGATGTTTTCAGAATGTATCGCATGGTGGTTTTCTTTAATAAATAGCAATTATGTTAAATAAGACTTTTTTCCCCAGAATAGCAGCATAATTATTATGCTGTCCATATCCCTTAATTTTGAGTTACAAAATTCACAATTTTTAGCCATTTTTGCCAGATTCAACTCTTTATAGAAAAAGTTATGGTATTAAACTTTTAAAAATATTTTGCATACCGATAGGGAAATGGTTGCTCTTCGGAAATCAGGAAACAAAAAGTGGTCCGAGTCCTTACTTTTTTGCTACATTCCAATTATTTATTTTTCAATATTTTAGAGTAAAAATAAAAATGCTAAAATTGCCATAAATCGCAAAAAAAAAGTAACAGATGTGTAATATTTCTCACATTAATGAACGATTCTAGTAAAGACTTAGAGCAAACAGTAACCCAATAAAGCTGTCGCAGTGATGATTTAAGAAAGTAATTAAAGCAAACAAAAATGGAAAAAATTGGCTTTGCTCAAAGCGAAGAAATAGTCGCCAATGTGTTCTTAAAATCGCTATATAACAAATTCTACAAAGACTAGAATTTAGAGATGGCATTTGCTTTATCTTAAAACTTCAACGTGACTGAGACATCAGAGGTGCGGATCCTTAAGCTCCCTGCTATTTTATATACCTCGAAATTCTATAAAGAAACAATGAAGTGATAACTGGTAATCACAACAAAATAATAAACTTAATTATTTGTTAAAATTGATCAACGCATCAATTTCACCATTACAAGTTTTAAACATAAATATAAATAATTCAATGTTGATATCTGTACAATATTCACAACAACATATATCTTGTAATAATGATAAGGATACTTAACCATTGTGTTCGCAGTTCAACACAATTATTTACAGAAATGGATTACAATTTAAATATTACAAGATTTAAGTCCAAAACATACTTGTAATAGATATACACAAGAGGATACAAGACTCTTGTATTATCTAATATGAATGATAATAGCAATTAAACACAATTTCATTGTACTTATAAATACAATGACTACGTTATCAATTTCATTATTACAAGATTCTCTTTAAATATACCAGATTATATATGGAAATTGATCCAGTCACAACCAATTCGACTGTGATAAGATGGAACACTAGTTTATAGAATACATACAATTTATATCATAAGTGATGCAAACTATCTTGCAATCAATATAAGGGATATAACTTCAACACTAGTAAAATGCCATGAAAACAATCAATTTGAAAAATTTTACTCTGCTCACTCTGTGCTATAGACTGGTTTCATTCTGCGTAGCTTCAAGGGAGGTAAGTCAGGCGGAAACCAGAGTAACACATACAGCCTTCGGGCCAAGCTCTCATTAATTGTTGTTCCCTAAATGAGGGTACCGCAAGGAACCCTTGGAAATATTGCCTTCGCACATTTTGTATACCCACATTTCTATCAAGGATTTATAAGTGAGAAGGACTTGTCTCTGTTTCTTTACACTACTAACACAATTTTTTCTCAAAAGATACTTGTCATATCGTCTTATCGAGTCAAAAGTAACACCAATGTAAAGTTTTATAAATTTTACGATGTCTAGTCCTTGGTTAAAGGATGGAAGAGTTAGAAGAAATGTCTTAAATTCTCATTAAAAAATACGACAGCTCATGAAATGACGGCCCGCTTTAGAAAGTAAGACGGTATAAGCCTGGCTCTGGCAAGCTACAACAAAAGTTGCGTGGGCGGATATCAAAGGAAAATCAGTCGTCAACAAACGTCATGGTCATTGCACAAATACAAAAGCGCTCGTGACGTATTTGTCCAAAGCCCAAGTGACAAATTCTTCTCACTTATAAATCCTTATTTCGATAGATGGAATAAATGAAGCAACGTGCAGATATTATATACATCAAATGGATTGGCCATCAGGCTACACCTATTGAAGTCCTTTCTAATTCACCTTATAAAATATATACATACATTCTGCATTCAAATCAAATTAATGACGATATTTAATTGTTAAAGGGGTATAACTCCAACTTTAGTTTTAATAGAAAATGTATTGATTGAAGATGAATTATTTAGTATTCATATTCCTCATGATTTTAGTTTTCAATAAGAGATTAAAGCCATGCGCATTTATTGACAAACTAGCAAAATACATTCTAGGAGATATTGGGCCATAAAGTCCCTGTGTTTATGCACACCGACCCATCCCCTTGAAATGTACATGAGAGTCTGTCAACAACTGAGCATTTTCATCTTTTGTTGAAAATGAAAAAAGATATGATAAATTCTTATATAAGAGATTGAATGTAATTTTGTAAAGCAATCGGAGTTATCCAATATCTATAGCTCTAACATGTATATAGTTAGCTCATTCAATAAAATCAATATTAGAAAAAACAAAATATATCATAACATTATAATATAGTCAAAACTCAATATTCAATATTCAATATCCATCCAGCATGGACAGTTTGACTTTGGTTCATAAAATAGATATTTACATGTACAGTAGTTAGATTGTACTACAAAATGATACATACCAGCAAGTAATCAAGATACTGACAAAACAGTCGTACTTAGCTGACATTGCAATATGATGTCAATTGAAGACATAAAGAAAAGGATATACATAGCAAAAACAACTGTTTATCAATATTGAAATTGTTCTGTAAATACACAAAATACTGGTACAGATCTCGTACCCGAGCCGTACTTTATATATATATACAATACAAAGAGATAATTCTGAAACGTCAGCGTCATCAGTTTCATAGTCAGAGCGGTACAACTGGTCAGACCGAGTGTCTTAACAATAACCGTTATACCCCACAAGTACGTATTAAAACACAATCTTGACAATCATTTAATTAAAACAGTAAATTCATCTTGAAGCCTATATGATAACATTCAAATTATGACCGCATGCTTAGTCACAATCCAATATATATGCTTCGCTACATGCTAATAAAATATTGCACATACATTTGATATAAAAAAGTATTGCCTTTCGACATGTACTGCTAATCACTCATTCCATGTAAACAGGGGTACAGTTCAGTAACATAAGCACACATCAGCTGATCGTCAATCAGCTGATCTAACATTCCTTGTACAATATCATTCTTCATATAAGAGCGAAAAATTTGATCTGCGATTAAAGACATATCTTTGAATTATACTAACCATTGTACAAAAATCGTGAAAATTTTAAAGCTGCTAAACTTAACCTAAGTCCAAATTTTGACTCGTGAATATAACCAGTTATACGGTACTGGGGAAGTTAGTCTAAGACTTTTACATTGAGGTCGTTTTGACCAGTTATACGGCACTGGGGAAGTTAGTCTAAGACTTCTACACTGAGGCCGTTTTGACCAGTTATACGGCACTGGGGAAGTTAGCCTAAGACTTCTACACTGAGGCCGTTTTGACCAGTTATACGGCACTGGGGAAGTTAGTCTAAGACTTCTACACTGAGGCCGTTTTGACCAGTTATACGGCACTGGGGAAGTTAGTCTAAGACTTCTACACTGAGGCCGTTTTGACCAGTTATACATCACTGGGGAAGTTAGTCTAAGACTTCTACACTGAGGCCGTTTTGACCAGTTATACGGCACTAAGAAAGTTAGTCTAAGACTTCTACACTGAGGTCGTTTTGACCAGTTATACGGCACTGGGGAAGTTAGTCTAAGACTTCTACACTGAGGCCGTTTTGACCAGTTATACATCACTGGGGAAGTTAGTCTAGGACTTCTACACTGAGGCCGTTTTGACCAGTTATACGGCACTGGGAAAGTTAGTCTAAGACTTCTACACTGAGGTCGTTTTGACCAGTTATACGGCACTGGGGAAGTTAGTCTAAGACTTCTACACTGAGGCCGTTTTGACCAGTTATACATCACTGGGGAAGTTAGTCTAAGACTTCTACACTGAGGTCGTTTTGACCAGTTATACGGCACTGGGGAAGTTAGTCTAAGACTTCTACATTGAGGCCGTTTTGATAAGCACCATTTTAACAAAAATCATGTTTTGAGTATGACTATTTTCTTAATTGAACGATTTCGAGCTTTTTTATTCAATGCCTCCTTAATGTCATATCTGTGTGCTACCAAACCATGAGAAATAACGAATGTACCTTATTTAACACTCGCCATACACACATATAGAGGTCAAAAGGTCATCAACGTTCGTGCTTTCATAAAGCCCCATATGTGTGTAGTAACATATTGGCAAGGGAAACGTAACTAGGAGTACACTATACATGGACCTTAACTGGGTAGCAAGGGAGGTAATAGACGCCATCTATCTTGACTGGGACCGGTTTTTTTTCGGTAAACCCAATTTGACTGAAACTATTTTCATCGTGGAGACGTTTTGACGGTAACCCTTTTTCCGCTTGAATTATTTTTGACCGGGGCAATTGTAACGGTTTTGGTATTCTTACTGGGCTCATTAACATGAAGTTGATTGGTTTTGAGGTCATTTTTAAGTAATACATCTTGGATCCCGTTTTTCACTGTGGTAATTTTGCGCGTGATCGATTTGAACCCAGTTTTAAGTGAGCCTGTTTTAAAATGAATGTTTTACAATGGAACCACAATGGAGCCGGTTAGACTTAATGCGTTATTATACGCAGGGTCTGTTTTGACCGAGGCTTCATTTACTCGAAGATTAACGGTTTCTTTATCGACCAAATGTTTCTTCATAAACGACCGTATGCTTCTACATAAACGACCGCATACCTCCACATAAGCAACCACACGCCTCCACATAAATGACCACATGTCTCCACATAAACGACCGCATGCCTCAACATAAATGACCACATGTCTCTACATAAACGACCGCATACCTCTACATAAACGACCACATTCATCCATATAAACGACCGCATGCCTCAACATAAACGATAGCATGCTTCTTCATAAACAACCGCATCCCTCTACATAAATGACCACGTGCTTCTCCGTACCGTAAACGAACGCATGCTTCCATATAAACGACCGCATGCCTCAACATAAACGATAGCATGCTTCTTCATAAACAACCGCATCCCTCTACATAAATGACCACGTGCTTCTCCGTACCGTAAACGAACGCATGCTTCCACATAAACGACCACATGCCTCCACATAAACGACCGCATGCGTCAACATAAACGACAGCATGCTTCTTCATAAACAACCGCATCCCTCTACATAAATGACCATGCTTGTACATCAGTGTGCCAGTTCTTTGCCATACATCCATGTGGAATATAGAATATTGGTTTCGTCCATTATCATCAGTGTCATATATAAACTCTGATTGTGTGTCACACAATATCACTATCCAACGTGCATCATAAACTTGACATGTTTCTTATCATACTATACTACAAAGGCAAGAGCTACAAGTTCGCGTGTTATTTTTCGCAAACAACTGAACAAGATGTAAGTACATAGATTTGTTCTCTGAGTTTATCTGTGCCATGTCTAAAACAGAACTCCCGTTTGTAGCAAGCATGGTTGTGATGTCGTACTTGCCTCCTGTTTTCTCTACGTACTGTTTTACGTGACGCTCACACTCTGTAAACAGGTCTACATCTGATGTAAACCGTGCTATAGCATGTAGACAATTATACCCTTCCTCAGTTACAACCGTGGTTAGTGTCGGGTACAACTCACACAGCTGTAAACAAAGCTCTTTGTGTCCATTAGAACAACTAGCATGTAATATTGTCCGTCCGTCCTTAGTTACAGCTGTGGTTAGTGTTGGGTACAACTCACACAACTGTAAACTAAGCTCACTGTGTCCATTACCGCAACTATTATGTAATGTTGTCAATCCTTCGTTAGTTACAGCTGTGGTTAGTGTTGAGTACAACTCACACAGCTGTAAACTAAGCTCTCTGTGTCCATTCATACAACTAATATGTAATATTGTCAATCCTTCGTTAGTGACAGCTGTGGTTAGTGTTGGGTACAACTCACACAGCTGTAAACTAAGCTCCCTGTGTCCATTAGAACAACTAATATGTAATATTGTTTCCCCTTTGTTAGTTACAGCTGTGGTTAGTGTTGGGTACAACTCACACAACTGTAAACTAAGCTCACTGTGTCCATTAGAACAACTGGCATGTAATATTGTTTCCCCTTTGTTAGTTACAGCTGTGGTTAGTGTCGGGTACAACTCACACAGCTGTAAACAAAGCTCTTTGTGTCCATTTATACAACTAATATGTAATATTGTTTCCCCTTTGTTAGTTACAGCTGTGGTTAGTGTCGGGTACAACTCACACAACTGTAAACTAAGCTCACTGTGTCCATTAGAACAACTGGCATGTAATATTGTTTCCCCTTTGTTAGTTACAGCTGTGGTTAGTGTTGGGTACAACTCACACAACTGTAAACTAAGCTCACTGTGTCCATTAGAACAACTGGCATGTAATATTGTTTCCCCTTTGTTAGTTACAGCTGTGGTTAGTGTTGGGTACAACTCACACAACTGTAAACTTAGCTCACTGTGTCCATTCATACAACTAAAATGCAATATTGTCCTTTCGTCGTTAGTTACAGCTGTGGTTAGTGTTGGGTACAACTCACACAACTGTAAACTAAGCTCCCTGTGTCCATTCATACAACTAAAATGAAATATTGTCCTTTCGTCGTTAGTTACAGCTGTGGTTAGTGTTGGGTACAACTCACACAACTGTAAACTAAGCTCCCTGTGTCCATTCATACAACTTAAATGCAATATTGTCCGTCCGTCGTTAGTTACAGCTGTGGTTAGTGTTGGGTACAACTTACATAGCTGTAAACTAAGTTCTTTGTGTCCATTCATACAACTCATATGTAATATCGTCCGTCCATCGATAGCTACAGCTGTGATTAGTTTAGGGTACAACTTACACAGCTGTAAACTAAGTTCTTTGTGCCCATGATAACAACTCCGATGTACTATTGTTGACCCGTCCTCAGTAACAACCGTAGTTAGTGAAGGGTACAACTTACACAGCTGTAAACTAAGTTCTGTCTGTCCATTTGCACAACTCGTATGTACTATTGTCGACCCGTTGTTACTTACAGCTGTGGGCAGCGTTTGATACAACTCGCACAGCTGTAAAGTAAGTTCCCTGTGTCCTTTTGCACAGCTCGTATGTAATATCGTTAATCCGTCGTTAGTTACAGCTGTGGTTAGTGTTGGGTACAACTCACACAGCTGTAAACTAAGCTCGGTGTGTCCAAAATAACAACTATAATGTAATATCGTTAATCCGTCGTTAGTTACAGCTGTGGTTAGTGTTGGGTACAACTCACACAGCTGTAAACTAAGCTCCCTGTTTCCATTGATAACACTATAATGTAATATTGTGCGTCCGTCATTACTTACAGCTATGGTTAGTTTTGGATATGACTCACACAGCTGTAAACTCAGAACGCGTTTTCCATTAAGACAACTCCAATGTAAAATGGTCGCCCCTTCGTTACAAATACCTGTGATTAGTGTTGGGTACAATTCACACAGCTGTACACTAAGCTCACTGTGTCCGTTTGCACAACTCGTATGTAATATTGTTTCCCCTTCCTTAGTTACAGCTGTGGTCAGTGTTGGGTATAACTCACATAGCTGTAAACAAAGCTCTTTGTGTCCATTCATACAACTCATATGTAATATCGTCCGTCCGTCAATAGCTACAGCTGTGGTTAGTGTTGGGTATAACTCACACAGCTGTAAACTAAGTTCACTGTGTCCATTCATACAACTCAGATGTAATATTGTCGCCCCTTTCTTAGTTCCAACTGTGGTTAGTGTTGGGTACAACTCACACAGCTGTAAACTAAGCTCCCTGTGTCCATTAGCACAACTCAAATGTAATATTGTTTCTCCTTCTTTATTTACAGCTGTGGTTAGTGTTGAGTACAACTCACACAGCTGTAAGCTAAGCTCTTTGTGTCCATTCAAGCAACTCAGAAGTAATATTGTCATTCCATTGTTAGTTAGAGTCGTTATCAGTCTTGGGTACAACTCACACAGCTGTAAACTAAGCTCTCCGTGTCCATTAGCGCAACTCATGTGTAATATTGTTACCCCTTTATTAGTTACAGCCGTGAGTAGTGTAGGGTACAACTCACACAGCTGTAAACTAAGCTCCATGTGTCCATTAGCGCAACTCATGTGTAATATTGTCCACTCGTCTGTAGTTACAGCTGTGGTTAGTTTAGGATACAACTCACACAGCTGTAAACTAAGCTCCATATGTCCATTAGCGCAACTCATGTGTACTATTGTCGACCCGTCGTTCGTTACAGGTGTAGTTAAAGTTGGGTACAACTCACACAACCGTAAACTAAGCTCCCTGTGTCCATTAGCACAACTCAAATGTAATATTGTTTCTCCTTCTTTATTTACAGCTGTGGTTAGTGTTGAGTACAACTCACACAGCTGT
Source organism: Argopecten irradians (assembly GCF_041381155.1). Lineage (NCBI taxonomy): Eukaryota > Metazoa > Mollusca > Bivalvia > Pectinida > Pectinidae > Argopecten > Argopecten irradians. The sequence continues at coordinate 2,717,883 of NC_091149.1, forward strand.
AAGCTAAGCTCTTTGTGTCCATTCAAGCAACTCAGAAGTAATATTGTCATTCCATTGTTAGTTAGAGTCGTTATCAGTCTTGGGTACAACTCACACAGCTGTAAACTAAGCTCTCCGTGTCCATTAGCGCAACTCATGTGTAATATTGTTACCCCTTTATTAGTTACAGCCGTGAGTAGTGTAGGGTACAACTCACACAGCTGTAAACTAAGCTCCATGTGTCCATTAGCGCAACTCATGTGTAATATTGTCGACCCGTCGTTAGTTACAGCTGTAGTTAAAATTGGGTACAACTCACACAGCCGTAAACTAAGCTCCATGTGTCCATTAGCGCAACTCATGTGTAATATTGTCGACCCGTCATTAGTAACAGCTGTAGTTAAAGTTGGGTACAACTCACACAGCTGTAAATTAAGCTCCATGCGTCCCGTCGCACAACTCAGATGTAATATTGTTTCTCTTTCTTTAGTTACAGCTGTGGTTAGTGTTGGGTTCAACTCACACAGCTGCAAACTAAGCTCTTTGTGTCCATTTATACAACTCATATGCAATATTGTCCGTCCGTCTCTAGTTACCGCTGTAGTTAATGTTGGATATAACTTACACAGCTGTAAACTAAGCTCTTTGTGCCCATTCGCACAACTTGTGTGTAGTATCGTCGCCCCCACGTTAGTTACAGCTGTGGTTAGTGTTGGGTATAACTCACACAGCTGTAAACTAAGCTCCCTGTGTCCGTTTGCACAACTCACATGTAACATTGTAAATCCGTCGTTGGTTACAACTTTTGTCAGTGTAGGATACAACTCACACAGCTGTAAACTAAGCTCCATGTGTCCATAAGCACAACTTGAATGTAAAATTGTCGTCCCTATGTTAAAATTTGATATTAGTGTTGGGTACAACTGACACAGTTGTAAACTAAGTTCCCTGCATCCATTCATACAACTCATATGTAATATTGTCGCCCCTTCGTTAGTTAAAGCTGTGATCAGTTTTGGGTAGAACTCACACAGCTGTAAACTTAGTACTCTGTGTCCTTTATTACAACTTGTGTGTAATATTGTCAACCCGTCAGTAGTTAAAGCTGTGGTTAGTGTTGGGTACAACTCACACAGCTGTAAACTAAGGTCCCTGTGTCCATTCATACAACTCGTATGTAGTATCGTCGCCCCTTCGTTAGTTAAAGCTGTGGTTAGTGTTGGGTACAACTCACACAGCTGTAAACTAAGCTCTCTGTGCCCATTCGCACAACTTGTGTGTAGTATCGTCGCCCCCACGTTAGTTACAGCTGTGGTTAGTGTTGGGTACAACTCACACAGCTGTAAACTAAGTTCCCTGTGTCCTTGAGCACAACTTGTGTGTAATATTGTCGACCCATCCGTAGTTACAGCTGTGGTTAGTATTGGGTACAACTCACACAGCTGTAAACTAAGTTCCCTGTGTCCTTGAGCACAACTTGTGTGTAATATTGTCGACCCATCCGTAGTTACAGCTGTGGTTAGTATTGGGTACAACTCACACAGCTGTAAACTAAGTTCCCTGTGTCCTTGAGCACAACTTGTGTGTAATATTGTCAACCCATCCGTAGTTACAGCTGTGGTTAGTATTGGGTAAAACTCACACAGTTGTAGACTAAGTTCCATGTGTCCACATATACAACTTGAGTGTAATATTGTCAACCCATCCGTAGTTACAGCTGTGGTTAGTGTTGGGTATAACTTACACAGCTGTAAACAAAGCTCTTTGTGGCCATGATGACAACTCATTTGTAATATCGTCCGTCCGTCGTAAGTAACAGCTGTGGTTAGTGTTGGGTACAACTCACACAGCTGTAAACTAAGTTCCATGTGTCCACATATACAACTTGAGTGTAATATTGTCGACTGATTGTCAGTTACAGCTGTGGTTAGTGTTGGGTACATCTCACATAGCTGTAGACTAAGTTCCATGTGTCCACATATACAACTTGTGTGTAATATTGTCGACCCATCCGTAGTTACAGCTGTGGTTAGTGTTGGGTATAACTTACACAGCTGTAAACAAAGCTCTTTGTGGCCATGATGACAACTCATGTGTAATATCGTCCGTCCGTCGTAAGTAACAGCTGTGGTTAGTGTTGGGTACAACTCACACAGCTGTAAACCAAGCTCCATGCGTCCCGTCGCACAACTCAGATGTAATATTGTTTCTCTTTCTTTAGTTACAGCTGTGGTTAGTGTTGGGTTCAACTCACACAGCTGCAAACTAAGCTCTTTGTGTCCATTTATACAACTCATATGCAATATTGTCCGTCCGTCTCTAGTTACCGCTGTAGTTAATGTAGGATATAACTCACACAGCTGTAAACTAAGCTCCATGTGTCCATTAGCACTACTCACATGTAATAATGTCATTCCATTGCTAGTGACAGTCGTGGTGAGTATTGGGTACAACTGACACAGCTGTAAACTAAGCTCCTTATATCCATTAAAACAACTATAATGTAATATTGTCAACCCGTTAGTAGTTACAGCCGTTGTCAATGTTGGGTACAACTTACACAACTGTAAACTAAGCTCCATGTGTCCATACATACAACTCCAGTGCAATATTGTCTCCGCTTCGTATGTTACAGATTTGATAAGGTTTTGGTACAACTCGCACAACTGTAAAACCTGCTCTATGTTTCCATGGTAACAGCTCACATGTGATATTGTCCGTCCGTATTGATCTACAGCTGTTATGAGGTTTGGGTACAACTTACAAAGATGTAAACTAAGCTCCCTGTGTCCGTTCAGACAACTCAGATGTAATATTGTCCGTCCGTCCTTGTCCACTAATTGTGACATGTACTGAGCACATACACAATCTCTATGTACCACATTCCCACCTTCTGACTCGCACATATGTTGTTCGTCTTCAACTCTACACAAAGATTTCAGCACTGTTCTTTCCATTGTCTTAAACATATCATAGTTTCCTTTCGCAATTACATAATGGAGTGGACCTAATCCCTTATCATTGATGTCATTCACCAAGTTTGGATATGCATCACACAATATGCTCACCATTTCCCTTCTCTGATACCAACACGCCTGATATAGAATATTGATATTGTGATGACTATATATGTCTGCTCTCGCTGTATGTATGACATCGTACTTAAGTAGTTTACGTAGTAGTTGTACACTTCCACCCTCCACTATACAAAACGGTGTGCTATCGTCAGGGGTGACACCCTCAGACAGGAGATAAGAGACACTTTGTTCTGAACCAGTAAAGCATGTTCCATTTAACAAGGCAGATTTTATCAGGTGGCACAGGGTTTTCTCAACATTCTGATCACCTAGCCAGCTGATAAATCCTTGCATAAATATAGTATCTGTCCACACATCTAATGTAACTAAACACTCATACTCCCCAGTTGGGGAGTATAAGTGTTTAGCTGCATTAGATATGTTGAATGATATTATAAAGTCCTTGTAATGTTCAGGATCAACAGATTTAAATTCTTTCAGAATTCGTTGATACAAGGCATTGATGTGAACATCTGATGATATAACTATCCTATTTGGAGTGTTTGAAGTTGTAGCTAAATAACTGAGGGATTTTTTGTGACAATTTCTTATGTAACCAATAGGAGTTTTTTCTCCATACAAAAGTGCAACTGTTTCCTCAATGGAGTCATGGTTGAATTTGTAACAAGGATATTGTTTTTCTCCTCTTTCTGTTAACTCCTTTGTTACCAACCAACCCAACAGACATTCTAATGACTCTTTTACAAATTCAGCTTTCTTCCTGTTTTTGTGAATAAGCTCAGATGCTGGAGAGACATTGATAACATCAACAGCGAACGCTGCTTTCATTTCTTCCTGTTCGTCTATATCTTCAATTAATGGGTCTAAATCATGTTCAACCACTTCGCCTCCTTTGAGAAACAGATAAAGCAAGCCGGAAAATTTCCCGTCTTCTAATCCAGATAGAGAAGATTTCAAATACTGAAAAGGTCTTTCAAAAAACTTGACTCTGTCTATTTGTAGAGAGGGTGTGTCCTTAAATAATCTACAACACTGGGGAAACCCAATGTTTGGGGATGCTTTAACAATTTGTTTTTCTTCATCATCTGTCCATTTGGCAAAACTGTTTTTAGGAGCATACATCCTCAGCAACTTCAGTTTTTCATCTTCATCTGTATACTTGCTGAGTTCAATCAAATTTTGTTTACAGAACAAGTTCTGCAAGTCATTTCCTTGTGAAAACAAGTTTTGCACGTCGTTTAGAAAGTTCAAAATTTCACTCCTAATAGCTATGACCATATAATTTGCCTCTGTGTTATTTCCACAAAGTTTTGACATAACATCTTTCTCTCGTTTCACCCATTCTGTAACATCTGATTGACTTACAACATTCTTTCCAAAGATATTATCTATAAAAATAACAAATTGTGACTTTGGCGCCACCAAATCTAAGTCCTTTATATCGTGTAGTTGTAGCGGTTGTCGACATCGATTGTTTTGTCCTGTATCACAGCACAGCAAACGGAGAAGTTCAAGTGCAATGGACGATTTCCCATCACCAGTGTTTCCCTGTATTACAACAATTTTATTCTCCACAAGTTTTTGACGGGCATCCTCGAAACTTTTTGTATGTAGAAACTGGTAGTTTTCTGTTTCTTTTATTATTATAGTTTTTGTTGTATCTGTAAATAACACAAGTCAATTCGCTTGAAATAGTCCTAAAATGAACTTTAATACGTGATTTGGAAACACATTGCTATGACGCAATTATATATACATTTTTTTTTCATTTTATGACCTTCAATTTTCCCGATATTGAATTATTGCGAACTATGCTGGTCTCAATTAGAATTTCGTTCAATGATTTATTGTTACAAATACGGCGCCAAATGAAGAGAAAGACGTTTCTGAATTTGGAAAACAGTTAACAACAAGGAGCCGCAAATATATGTGACAGCAAACATACCGAAAAAGTTCCGCAATAGCAAAAGGCACAACTAGCGCACTAGCTTGATATATACAGAAAGTTCCATTGTGCGGTGTTAAACGGTTTTTGAGTTATATTCCGGAAACAAAAGGAAACAATAATTTGGTATTTTTACTGAGTTTCCATATTAGTTAAAGGCACAAGAAAGTTTCAATGAGCTGCGTTGAACAATGTTGGAGTTATAGACCGGAAACAAAAGGAAACAGTAATTTGATATTTTGACTAAGTTTCCATGGTTAGAAAAAAATACTGAAAAGGGAGGATCTGCAATAGCAAAAGGCACAACTAGGGCACTAGTCTGATAAATACAGAAAGTTTCAATGAGCTAAGCTGAACGAGGTTTTTGTTTTTTTTAGATTTAGCCTGGAAAACATCTCGGACGGACGAAGCCCAATTTAATATCCCCCGCAAATGCGTTTCGCGAGGGATAACAAACCAAAACCATTAAAAGTCAAGATGATCGCAAAAAGAGCAATCTTAGTGAAAATTTGATTAATAAACAGGGGCCCAATGGGCTTGAATCGCTCACCTGCTATCTGGTAATCATGGTGCATACTTAAAGCTGACAATGCAAATTAAAATTATTCATTTCAGATTTTAAATACTAAGTATTTTTCTTTTTAATCTCAAATGCATACTTTTTAACTTGCATTGTCAGCTTTAAGACATAAGATAGTCATTAAGAATTTCTATGTATGACCCAGGAAATGTCAGGTCACTAAACCTCTTGATTTCTGATAAGATGTTGTGATTACCATTTTAGCCTACATTTTAGTAATTTTGCATACTACAGGCCCAATAGCAGGTCTCTTGGTCTGTTAGTGATTCACACGAAGTCGTTATATTTGACCAATGTGACCTTGAATGACGGTCAAAGTCATTCATTCGAACAAAAGTGGTAGCCCTTCATCCCAGCATGTCACAGGCCCACTATCAGGTATAGTTTCGTTTTTACCTAGATCTTACAAAAATGTTCTAACACAGTTTGACGCCCACCAGCATAATTTGATGTCATGGAGGACTAATGACAGCATGATTATCATTTTTTTCAATATTTGTAACTGAATTATCGATTTGACTCTTCAATCTATGAGGGGTATTTAATTCCATCTCGACTGTGAGTTGAAATGAAGGCTTTTTGTTTTTGTTTTTTTAAAGTAATTTTAGCCTTTTTGATCCAGGGGGCTTGAGGGGGTATATGGTACATGTAATATTGAAATGCTATCTCATGCTAATAGTACTAACCAGATTTGACTCATTTTCTGTACAAATTCAACACATAATGATCAAAAATAAGTTTTTCCTTAAAGGATTTGTGCTGCCAATTTTTTTTTTGGATAATACGTCAGGATATTGCTTTGGATGAATGAAAAATTAAGTCCCACCCAACGAATCGCCTAGCTTTTAGCGCTATCGGTTGGTTTTGGTCGTGATTTACGGGTAGTGTCGACTACGGTTCAGAGATAATGAGCTAGGCGGTCACGTGGTCTTGTGATGTCACAGTAGTCCGCGGCTACACAAGGTAAGCCTATAGCTAGTACTATACATCTATACAGCACATACACGTATACGTTAGATCTACAATTTGAGTTTTTCGAGTAAATCGTTATTCTAGCTTTATGATGTAGATATTTTCAGTTTCAAAACATTCCATTTACACCATTTCAACCATTCAAACAAGCATATAAACTGTATCTAACTTTAGATTAGATAGTCAGTCCAATTTGATAGCGATATCAAAATGATGTTCGGATCAGTCTGGACTGAGATTTAAATAGCATATTATGTAAATTTCTGAGTAATAAAAACCAGTATAATATAACACTATCTTTTTACGAGTAAAATCCCAAAATTTAGCATGAATATATGTATCTTGAATCCGTGTTTTCATTTCAAAATTCTGCCATAACGATGCAAACACGGCACAGTTTTTGAGTAAAAATAAAATGTGGACGGTTATCGGTTATGTGATATTGGAGTAATAGTACCGAACTTATACCGAAAATAATATGTATATCTAAATTGTTGCCTTTGAAACTTAATCCATAACGTTTACTAAAAGGCATAAATACATCAATGATATTTCTGATATGTGTTTCTAAATTACAGTTTAAGTGTAGATTTAAATTCATTATTTCAAAATTATACTAAATCCTTAAAATAGTATATTCATTGTCGATCCTTTTGTATATCATACCGAGATTTAATAGTATGATATATGAACATTTATCGTATAATACAAAAAGTAACCACATATAGTGTTCAAATGAAAAATGAAATTACTTGTATACAGGCATTATAAATAGATCTAATATCTTTTACCTTTTCAAAAATATAGTTAGTGATGTTTAAATAAGTATTTTTAGTGTGGTAATGCTGTAACCTTTCTTGTATGACTATACATGTAGATTCGAAACGGTGAAAATACATGCTTAAATTTTTTAATACTTCCTTTGAAAATACGGGAGATTGTTATATGCCACGATTCCGTAATTACAGTACTAGACTGGAATAATTTTTAAGGTTAAATCTTTAGTTGAAATAGTTCTTAGAACCATTTTTGTTTCTGAATAAGTCAACTTCCATTATTGTTTTACCTGTGCACGACATACATATATATGTAATATATATTCCTAGGTATGATCAGGGATATTTTATTTCCATTTGCTTTTACATCTTCATTTTTAAAAATTGAGGTGACAATAAAAAACCTAGAGCATAGATGTACAGGGTTGCCATAATTCAACAATCACAATCCAATTAACGGATGTCCTAACCTGATTGACAGTAAGACAATAGCAAATACCCGATATAGTCCACCGAATAGCAAATCGCCCGCGGCCAGGTAATTACAGGTGAGTTCGATGAATGGCGTTGTGTACAGGTAAACAACATCCTGGTCCAGGTATTACATAACCATCAAACCAAAGGCATGGCTGATTATATATCTATATCGGAGTATCTACTCGTATATCGATTAAAAATTGAAAACGACCGCATGGTCTAAAAAATAGTTTGTTTTGCTTAATATCTCAATATTTAGATCTTTTATAATATCAAAAATAAATTCTTTCTACCATACGTTGAAACGTTTTACGGTATTGTAATAAATGTATCTCAATTTATTCGGTTAGCAACACACAACACAATGTTTGTAATGATCAATCATCGGTGTGTACGTACGTCAATACTTTAATCAAGGATTTCTTAAATTGTTATGTAAAATTTCATTTTACAGTCACAAACTTTGTAATTCACAATGTATCAAAGATACAGACTACAGGAAAATATTATCTAATTAAAGCTTATTCGTTGCTGAACTTCTCGACAAAAAATCCGAAACTTTTATTTCTGTGTGGATTTTCTTTCATAATTACACGAAGATACCTGCTATTAGAGCATAAATTAGAGTATTTGAAATATCGAATTTCATTCTTTTAGTTATTTACATTCGAGCCAAAGTTATTGTACGATTGACTTGACTCAAAAGTAATCATAAAAAATCGTTGATCGGCTTTTCCTGTGACCGTCGATATACGTGATAGCACATCAGTTATTGTACAGCTATAAGCCACGGACTATTATGACGTCACACGGTTTAGAGCTAGAAAATATGCATAATCTGGCGGTCAGAATTTTGGACCTCGATATCGACGGCTTACAGCTGGTTATTCCGGTCGCGCGCGGCACGGAGAGGTTTCTACACGTGCTAATAAAGCCGTTTCCAGCATAAACTGATATTGTCATTTTTGACTGCACAAATCCTTTAATAAACAATAGTAAATTTTACACCCTCCCCAGGGGAAAACCTGAGACACTGCAGGGCCATCAAATACAAATTTTGTAAAGGGCCTTGAGACCTTTAAATCCATGAAAAGTATTTGTTTTGTGTGTGTGAATTTGCTTCAGAAGTAGAAAACGTCGAAAAGGGGAATTGTTTACAGACATATGACAAAGGATGACGAACAAAAGGCAATTAAAATAGGTCTCACGTGACATACACGTCAAAAAAAAATCTTATTGAAATTGAAAATGAAATGCGGGCCCAGTATCAAGTCTCTGAGCCTCTTTGTTATTGGCAAGTCATTTAAATATTTTAGCATGTTTGATCCTTTTGATCTTGCATAAGAGAGACATTTTTGTTGCTTTAAATCATTTAGCATTACAAAACAATCTTAGTTTCAAGTCTTGACTTGTAATATGATTAGTAATTATTAAATGATTAACCCCTAGGCTACCACAGGGCCGATTTTGGCCGATCTGCTTTTATTTTTAACGAATTTTGACGTTACATTTAGCATCGTTAACAACGTCCCTGCACCAACATGAGAAGTGCTGGAAAATTGCATAAGTGATGACACAGTTTTGAAGTTACCTAGCTCCGAAACCGTTCAACTTATTTCCACAAAACTTAATGTATATGTTAGGCTAGTGTCATAGTTGTATCTTTTGCTATCCGGAACCTTCTATTTTTGGTATTTTATCTGTTACTATGAATACAAATATAACAAATTACAGTTTATGGTAACTCTGAAACGGTTCAACTTAGATGCACGAACGTTTGTATACGATGTATAGTTGTTGAATTAATTGCAGGTGCATGTAAAGTTTCACGATTTACTGCTTGGGATATATTTACGAGACTTTTCTTTGTGAATTATCTATGTTACCTCTGAAAGCGTCATTCAAAAGGCATGCTATAACAGGTGACATCATGGTTTTGATAAATTTTTCGAGGTAAAATAAATTTGGATGGGTCTGCGAATTTAGCGAAATTAAAACCTCCTTGAATTTTAGCATCTACATGTATACATTATATTAGACTAGTGCTAAATGTTTGCTTTTTGCTATTAAAACTTTTTCATTGATATTGTTTCTGTAACAACAGAAACTTGTTATAGCTAGTTATAGCTCCCTAAACTGTTCGACTGATCTCCATGTTATAGAAGCAATATCTTATACAATTTGTATATCGACGTATATCTAATAGCATAAATAATTTGGCCACATATATTTTGTTGGAAAGAAATAAAGAGTAAAGACGTGGTTTTGCATGATTTGTAGCAAATCACTAGATATGATATTCGCAGGTCCCGTATGCGTACTTTTAGGTAAAAATACTGTAACCCAGATATCGATATTAATTGAAGATGTGTTGTTACAGCACAATAAAATTTCAATGATCTTAAGTTCATAGTCATTCAGATCCCCCGCCAATGGAGATATCAAAGCTGAAGTAAGTTTGATTGTGGAGACTTATGTGTATGACAAAAAACAGGAAAAAGGAAGTTGAGCTAAAGAAAGATGGAGTATAATTCAAGTAGAGCAGGCCTGCAATTGTTGAATAAGGTATACAGCCTTGACATTTGTTGGCGATAATTTTCCTGTTTTTTTTAATCTGCCATTTTCAGCAATGTTTCCATGGTTACAGAAAAAAGTACAAAAAGTGAAAACCTTAAAATAGCAAAAGGCACTACTAGACCATAAGACTAATGTGCCTATGGAGTTCCGTGCATATATCTCAACTGGTTTTCCAGGTATGCTGCGGAAACGAACCTGGTACAAAAATATGATATTTTCAGCAATGTTTCCATGGTTACGGAAAAAGTGCAAAAAATGAAAACCTAAAAATAGCAAAAGGTACTACTAGACCATAAAAAGAATGTGTGTATGAAGTTTCGTGGAAATATCTCTTCTGGTTTTAGAGTTATGCTCCGGAAACGAACCAGGTACAAAAATATGATATTTTCAGCAATGTTTCCATGGTTACTCCGGAAAAAATGCAAAAAATGAAAACCTAAAAATAGCAAAAGGCACTACTAGACCATAAGACCAATGTGTGTATGAAGTTTCGTGGAAATATCTCTACTGGTTTTAGAGTTATGCTCCGGAAACCATTCGTACGGACGGACAGACGGACGGACGGACGGAACCCATTTGTATATCCCCCGCCAACTTCGTTGCACAATAAAATTTCAATGATCTTAAGTTGGTTCTAACCAAGTACTATTATTTGAAGGGTCAGACATGTCAGCTATGCAGAGCGACAACGCGTAGTCGCATTGACAGAAATTACCCACCATAGTATTTAGTGACAAGAAATTATGAAAGGAGTAACCTGGGCTAATAGATAATTATGTCAGCTTCCCATAGAGGTATGACATGTGGTCTGGAATGCACGACGTGTCTTATTCAATCGTTTTGATTGATACAATAATCCAGGTGTTCCAAACACTTACGATCTCTACACCCCTGGACTATATCTTAGTAAAACTGGGGGCAACGGAACAGAACAGATACAAATACAAATCAAAAGAGCCGTATAACAGTACACTATAGTTGACTTGTGGCTTTGATGTTGGGCGTCTCTCTGTAGTCTTCAAATGAAATCTTTACAGGCCTGTGATTGGTTCAGTTTTTTCCCTCTGCGCTGCCTTCAGTTTTACTATGAGATAAACCAGAGGTGTAGAAATCGTAAGTGATCGGAACCCTGTAGTATCGAGGTTGGGTGAGACGATATTTCTATGCAAAACTAATGACGTCATAGATAAATGACGTCATAATGGTAGTTTTGAAATGCCAACAGAAATCATGGCAACACAGCGTATAGGGGCATTTCACAATGGCAGCGAAAGGGTTACATATTTTCTGATGTTGACTATGTATTCGTTATCAAAATCTTACTAAAACAACAAGGATTTTTTTTCCAGGTCCAGGAATCGTTATTTCTCACAAACTTATATTTAAAAATAAATACATACTGTATACTCCTTCAAATACTTCTCCAACAAATATCTCGTTTGTGTAATGTAAACTTACCGATCATAGCTGCCAACTTGGGGTCTCGTCCTGAAAAATAGGAGGATGTTCTTAATCTTTAATTTAAAGGTACGATCTCAGTAAAACGACTACTAAATTTTCTTAAATGGTAGGTAGCTTTAATTAGTCTTACTATTATACTGAAGTGCACTTCCCACACAATACATTGTAATAGATCTGAATTCTGTCTTTCAAGTGATTAACTGAAAAAAGAACACCTTTTTGTGACGTCATAAACAATCGATCAGTTCCCCACAAAGTGACTTTAACTTTTGTCGAGTTATAATGTAATCGTCCGCTACTGCCTCAAATTAGTGAAATAACTAATATCGTCAGCCATTTTGTTGGAACTTAAATTAACTTTCTAAGCAATGTGCCACTAATTTTATTCATAATATGAAAACTAAATTCAAATTAACAACACAAGAAACGAGTACAAGCCAATCAAACTCTTTGTTTTGTGCCCTGCAAATTTCATCATTACCAACGGTCCGAAAACAACCAAAAATCAACAAAATAGTCCTTACTAAACAAAACTTTATGACTAGTAGTAATTTATATCTCACTATTGGACCCATCTTTTCTGCAACCTATGTCTAAGAGTAAATATTCATACAAGCCCATCTTTCCCCAAGGATGGTTTTGGCTACATTTGGTTATAGTACAACTGTATGGCAAACAGCACTTTAAAGTAACTACCTCTATTTACCCTAATTGAGCACCACCCCTTCTGTCACTAACTATTATTATCTAACCTATTGGGCCCATCCCTCCTGTCCCAGAGGTGTTAGAGCCAAGATTTACACAAATGCTCTAAGCATAAAGTTAATTTAATATGGTTGCCTTATAATTATACATAATTTCTTTATTTTTCTTTCTATATTTCATCTACCTTATTGATTCCCCTTCCCTAAGAGTGTTTTCGGCCAAATGATTACAATCTAAGCAGAACGTTTTCACCAACAGTGATTTTTAACAACCGATTTCCCTCTCTGGGCCCCATCCCTTTTGCCTCAAGAGGGGAGACGGACTCCACACCATTGCATAATCTAACCAGCTCTTCATTCCAGGTAAGCTAAAATTATTTCACAACACATCTTGTTTCTAAAAAGAGTAGATGTGGCGTAGACTTTTACGACGAACTTCAAGCGGACAGACCAAAAAGTAGACGGAAGAATGCACATACATGTACGTAATGACAAATAGACAATTTTCAGTCCCCTATAGTTTTACCGGCAAGAGACTAATATACAAATAGATCGACACCAAACCGCTGTAGGATATTATAAAGATTATCAATTTACCTCTGCTATTCGATGATAGTTGAGCCATGGTGCGGATGGTTTTCTTTATGCCAGCAACGTCTTCCCTTATGGTATCAACATTTTCCCTAACAGATCCAATATTATGACCCACTAAAACAGTGGTATCAGCATCTCTCACAGATCCACCGTTGCCTGTTACAATATAATAAAAAGGAAGATTATAAATTTGTGTTTTATTATTGTTCTTCATATTTTACGAGCTATTTAAGATATTGAACTTTTCTGAGCCCATGGGATAGGAGTGCAAAAGAAGGTTCTTCTTATCTGTATTTCTTCACTTACTTTCTTACATCAGCTATGATATTATATGGCAGCTATATGGCGTGAGTTACTGATTGCACATGCACCAAAGTCAAAAGAAATTATTTTATATCATTTTTTGTGTTAATAAGACATATATATATACACAATCAAACACCAATTATTGTTCAAATGATGAATATCATTTATGCTCTGTCGGCGGTGGAGCATCTTTAAGCTAAATTACAACTTCTATGCTAACATGTAGATCACTGAATTCCATAACTAACCCTGGTAGCTCGTATCAATATACAGAAGTATATGCACATCCCTTTCAAGTTAAGAGAATAAAATATTTGTACTGTAAAATAAAAACCTGTGAAACAACCTAGTAGTTTCTGTAAAAGTGAAATTATTATATATATTATCGATTCTGCAGTGAAATTAATAATCAAAGATTTACCACTCCTAAGATAAGACATGGAGAACACATGGAAAGTATCTTACAATATAAGGTTTATTTTGGTGCAAGATTTAGTAAACCCGAGGTGGCAAGGTTTTGTTCAGTCATCTTGGCTTTCAATGTCGAGCAAAAATAAACGTTGTATTGTAAGATACTAATCGTGTATTCTATTTATCCTGCAACTATTTCTTTAGATATCAAAGCAAATTGACGATTATATATTTGGTTTCGCTCGAATCGAGACAGTTCTTTGATACACAGGAAAAGTTTAATTCATTTAACTGAATGAGAGTGTATGCCTTTTTACTGCCGTGAAAATACAGCATATTAGCGTATTCGCAATGAAACAATTCCAATAATTTACATATAAATAGTAAAAAAATAAAACATCAATGAATTATTTACAATGTAAACCTTTGACTTGAGCCAAGACATAGATGACACCGTAATACGGGGGTTTCGAAATCGTACAAATAACGTCGTTCCGGTAAATGTGACGTCTCATTTTGGCGGGACTTAATGGCGTTTCGATCACCGGAAGGTTAAAGATCGGGGTCAAGTTAGAAAAAGTTCCGTCATATGTGGAACAAATCACGTGATCGTATTGACGGATAAAGCACAATTTTACTGCTCTGTATCAGAATGAGGAACCGTTGCAGGATAACTTTTATTTGATAGTTGCTGTGTATAAAGCTTACCTTCCTGTAGTAGAGTTTTGATTTCTTTCTCCATTCTTTTCACGTAGGTCGCTAGTCTGGGTTTAATCTTTTGTAGTCGATCTGTAAAATAACCATAGTTCCCTATTGAAATTTTTTCATCATCCCGAAGTTTTTGTAAAAGTTGGCTGATATATTGTACATCCTCCATGTCCCTTGGGGGAACAGGGGAGCCGCTGAACATGTCTTTCAACCTTTGGAACTCTTTTGTCAACAATTGTTGATCAAGGTATAGCTCCATATCATTGTTGACAATAATAGCCTCTTCATCGTCTGTGTAAAAGTCTCGATATGTTGCCATTTTGATCAACAGGATGTTTTTCTGTCAAACCTGAAAAGAAAACAAAACCAAAATTAAGCTAAAATTAATTGCAACAACATTGAAAGGTATCTGGGTATATGTAGTTGCATGTTTTTATTTTTTGTGTACAATATGTCAAAATAGGCTCAGTTCTTGGTTTTAAAATGTATTCAAGAAAAACATTCTCCTAGAGGGGGTGTCATTTTGAGTTGAAAATCCCATTTTTGTGCAAATTTGGCTACCATGGTTTTTACAGGCTCACAAAACAACAAAAAGCAGACTTGTCCAAAAATGAACTCATGACAATTGCAAATGTTGTGTAGATTAAAAATAAATATACTTTTATATAGGTGTTATTTAAGGTTAAAAAAAACTGTGTGTACATAATTAAAGCCTGCACAATATTTTGCTGGATTTTTCAAATCTACTGTACACTGCTACCAAAACTTTAACGTAAACAGGAAACGGAAATCACAACAAAATCCAGCGTTGCGCAAGGTAGACTTGATTACCTACCTTAGTACCAATTTCTCTCCGCTATGCTGCGCTCATAAATACTAGTTGTATTTTCGGAGCGAAGCCTAGCGGAGAGTAGAAAAACTACGGCAGGCAATCCAGTCTATGCGCAAGACAGTATGCAAAATCACACTCTCGCGTGATAACAAAATCAAACTCTCGCGTGATTACAAACAAGTTTTACTTTGAAAAATTTCAAAATGAAAATGTTAGTGAAAGATAAACCTTTCAATTTATTCTTACCAGAATCTAACATTTAAATTTTGTCTTAACTTAAAATCCGTTTTACGTGACCATTTGCTTAGGAATTTTCCGCCTGGCAACGGAGAATGTAGACTGGTTCCCTTCCCTTAGTTCTCTACTCTCCGCCAGGCTTCGCTCCGCTCACTAGGGACCGGTAGCGGGTAACCATGATGATTTTTTTGATTGGTCAATCTACATATCCGGTTCGCCTGCTTCACTTTTTTTAGGCGTGGGAAACCCCTTTACGCACGAAGCGACGGATCTTAACGTAAAGAATAAATAATTTATTTGAACGATATATAAACAAAAGTAAATAAGATCTTAAGTTTTGAAATCATTTCGTGCTAACATAGTTTAGAGTGTTCATAGGAACGACGTTAATGACGTTATTTTCTCTTAACGGAAGTAGCCGTCTCCATGATGACATATCATGCGCAGAAATGATGCGCACTACTCTGGAGTTGGAATTCCCACTCAAGATGGCTACCCGCTACCGGTCCTCAGTGAAGCGTACGCAAGGGAGGTAACTGAGGCGGGAACCAGTCTACGGAGAATGACGTTGAGATATATTTTGGAGCCGCAGTCACGTATTTTTGCAGAAAGTGAAAGTAGAAGTATTCTGTGTTCAATATTGTTTTTCTTGTTATAAACTCAATGGCAGTAATTCAACAAAGCTATGATTCTAATAATTAATAATTCTATAAACAGTACAGTTAGTCAGTGCACACAAAAAGCAATAAGAACAAAACATATGTCAACATCGATAAGACTGGTGGGTCAGGGGAGATTACTCTTTCGTCGTTAGAAAATTTAGTAACAGTTAAAAGAAAATTTAGTAACAGTTAAAAAAACCAACAAACAAAAGAAAGGATTAACTGCTATGCTCTCAGATAGGCTTTGCCTAAAATGATATTATCATTGGCTACACATATGAGTTAATATCATATTATTGGCTACACACATGGGTAAATATTATATCATTGGCTACACACATGGGTAAATATTATATTATTGGCTACACACATGGGTAAATATTATTATTATTGGCTACACATATGGGTAAATATATATATAATTGGCTACACACATGGGTAAATATTATATTATTGGCTACACACATGGGTAAATATTATATCATAATTGGCTACACACATGGGTAAATATCACTACTGCCCGCGTCCATGGACACTGTTGTTGTGGCGCGAGATTAAACATGGATCAATTGTGACGTAACTAGTATATGACGTCATTGTAACGTTATATGGACCAAGATCTTAAATGGTTGACAGGTATTATGTACGAAATAATTAGCAAGTATTACTTTCAATGTTCATGAAATTGAATGCAACAATTGATATACTTGTAGCTTTAATATGATACTGTGGAGGGGGAATGAGCAATAGAAACGACCTTTTGTATGTTATGAGGATAAAGGATATAGTGACACAGAATTTGTTCGGGATGCAACTAATTATTTTTCATATTTTTAACTTGAAGTAAAATTAGAGGCTCAAACTTTTCAATGGTGTAAAAGTAAGTAACTTTTGTAACTGAAGAAAAATACTAAATCGTCTGCTTCTGTTTTTGATAGTGAAAAAATACCATTTGTCAGCGATGGAGCATCTTTAATATTAATGGATCCTTCAGTAAAAGGTGCCATGGTGGCACAGAGCAAATAATGGATATATATATATTCCACACTAGTAAATTATTTTGTAAAAGTTACAAAAGACACTCGCTAAAGCTCGTTCTTTTGTAACTTTTAAAAAATAACTCACTCGTGTGGAATAAATTCAATATTCAACAACTACGAGGAGTGTGACCTGTTTCTACCACAATCATATTCGTTTCTACAGAAAATAGAGAAAATACAGAAATTTTATGGAAAATACGGCGGGAATACGGTAATGTGTAACGAGTTCTCACAGAAATACCAGATTGTGACAAACGTTTTGAAATATCATTGCTTCACATATGCAATTAAGAAGGTGATTTCAGGTTTTGATATAAGTAATATCGTATGAAAATTACGACACATATAACTTTAAAGGGACAATTCAGTCTAAGAGCACATTAAAATTTGCACATATTTCGGAAACAAACCAGTTCTAATAGAAGTCAGATTAGTTGGTTTTACTGTGATATGCCAGAAAATCCCACTGTAGTGAAATGTATGTGAAATGTTCAAACTCGCTTACTCTCCGCCATTACACATAGTGGTTGGATGTCATGTATGCCGAACCCTGGCCCTTGCCAGTGTAGTAAAGAAATTTTGTCTAGCACTACTCAAATCGCTCTTACAGTATTGTGTTTACCTTAGATGCATGTTCTTGTCTAAAAATGACTTCATCAACTCTTCAGTGGTTATGTATTGCATTTGTTTAACGTGGTTGACTTTGGCTCGGGTATGGGTACAGCATACATGTCATACCTGCTTAATCGTATTGATCAACGGTTTGGAATTTCATCGGTATCAATCAATATACTTAACAATGTCGTGAAAATTGTCAATATTTCTTGTTATATGTTTCATAAGGAATGTAGAACAATACATTTATATCATATTTTGCTTCATGGTTATGTAACAGAATTAGCCTCACTGAATTGTCCCTTTAAGTCGAACTATCGATCTTTGTCAATGAGAAGAAGCTTGGAAAATATCAGAAATATCATATCATTGTGCAATTGACCGATCGCCATACGATAATAAACAAAACAGATAATATACAAAAAGAGAAAGAAACAGATGCCATCACTATACTAAAATGTTTGAAGACTACTTACAGGTTCACAGGGTGAGTTTCAAACAAATCGTCATACTGGCTAAGGTTTTATAACGACCCATTCACATGAAACTCCAAAGTATGTTTCAGGCATGACCAGTAGCTCACCATCAGTCAAACACCTTAGTCTCATCAAGTCTCATGTTTGCTAAGTGTAAGAGAAACTTTTAGTCACAAATTGATGACATCGGAAGATAAGACACTAAAGTAGTTGATCCAACTCCTTCAAGGGGAACTGTAGATATGACACCCAACTTGACTGTATATGTTATGTATATCTACACTGATGTTATGACAACGCATGACGTGCACATTTCAAATAGCCAATGATCATGATTATTCGTTAAAAAATCATATGATCCAGATTTTGAAACGTCAAGCACACAGCCAAGGTTCCAAAATTAGATTTGCTGTCATTTGTGAATTTAAAACCCAAGTATAAATTCCATGATGAATAGATCTAGGTCATTCTACAGAACCCTAAACTTCAATAATTACGCACCAGATAATTTAAATCACCATACATGCATTTAAGTTATATACGTTAGAACATGCGACACTCAGATGGACTTGGCTTTGCTCCAAAAAGTGTATATATGTATTTGAATAATCAAGTAAATCAACAAATTATATTACAGCTATGTCGAATCTAGAAAGTATGACGCAATGTTGAAGCAGAGAATGCTGCACTCCAATTTCCGATCTTTGCTCCATTTAGCTTAGCACGGGGTTATATTTTTAATGAGTAAAAGTTTCGCAATCTGACAAAGAAATGTATATAAGAACAAAATCTGTCCTTTATAGGTTAAATAATCTCAATCATCTGAAAAGAGCATCAATGTGAAACTGGCCGGTTAAACATGATCTACAGACCTAACTAGAAATCAAAGTTATGCATTTATTTTTGTAAGTCGCATCCAAGATTTAAATAAGTTGAGATTACAAATCCAGTTATATTGTTATAATTATCTAAAGTCATTCGAATGATTTATGATAAAACGAGGTCATTTTTAATAGTCAAATCCTCCCTAATCCGTCGAAACATGATATTCACGTACGACATAGATCAAACTTACAGAAACAAAACCATGGGTATTTTTCCATTGAAATTCCAATTTATATTTGAATATTTTATTGATATTAAACAAAAACTTATCTAAACATTTCAATTGGCATTCTACTACATGATCATATCGTAGATATCATATATACCCAACATACATGGACTTGGCACGAGTTTTCAACCAAAGACATATACAACAATGTTTTGTGTACTCTCTGAATTTGACAACATTTCCCGCCAAATTTTGTTTTAACACTAAATTTAAATGTAAATACATGTATAAGGAATGATTGTTGTTTTTGTTTACTGGTGTGTACACTGCATTTTTTGTAGATATTTCAACATCAGTGACACGCTAACGAGCGTTATTAAAAATATCTGTACAAAAATGCAGTTTACACACCAGTAAAACAACAAAAAATAAAAAAAGCATTCCTTAAATATGTACATGTACTGTTGGTTGGAAATTCGTTCCAGGTTCATGTGGTTGTTACCAATAATTTAATTTGTTAGAAAGTTGTTCTGCTGTCTCCTTTAAGCATTGGAATTCCAACACTAAGTATGTTGTCCTTTGTTATATGAGCCGTCACTATAATGTTCATACTGACGATTCAATATGTTATAATGGTGACGGGGTTACAGATTTGGCAGATCTACTACATAGACAAAACAAATTTGTAAAATAATCAACACATTTTGACTTCTTCTCCGACCTTTAACGGCGTTTGTCTTTTGTTTTGTGGGGCCGCGTGTAACTACAAGCGATTTAAACTTAATCGACTAAATCAGACTTAACAATGTTCTAGATAATAGTTTACTTCATGAATGCGTTGGAATAATGTATGCCTTCATTTGTAATTTAACCTGTATTTGATATAATCTGTACCTCAATATGAGCATTGCATTCCGTCCAACGACAACAATATACACTTTAGTCATAAGGCACTATTTACAGTCTGCGCTGACATCGTCTCAATAACTGTACTTTTGAAAAAATATCATTTCACTGTGTATAACGATACTAAAAACACGCGGGGCATTTCTGTTATGTAACAATCACTTTGACGGTTAAAGCGTTCAAAGCGACACAAATTCTGGAAGATGATGAAATGACGTGACGCCGTTATCATTGTATTGCCTGTCGTAGTTTTTCTACTCTCCATTAGGCTTCGCTCCGAATATACCATGACAGGTCAGGGCCATTAGTCTTTCCAATTTGATTAGCTAATATTTATATAACGTCCTGGGGATACTGTCTTCCTTTTCAAAATGACATCTGAATATTTTTCGAAGAAAAACATCAATTTTTACCTTTTTTTAGTAGCCATCATGCTTCATCCGTCTTCGTGGGCCGTGCGCCGTCCGTAAACTTTTTCATTCAATCAACTTCTTCTCAATAACCGAAAGGCCTATAGTACTGATATTTGGCCTGTGGCACGACGGAATTATGTACTACCAAGTTTGTTAAAATGAATTACCTTGACCTTCTTTCAAGGTCACCGGGGTCAAATAGGCTAAAAATTTTGAAACATTCATTAGAATTAAATATTTTTCTATGACGTCACAATACTGACGACGTCAAAGATTTTTTTAATTTTCTATGACGTCGTCAGTATTGTGAATGTCATAATACGCCAGGACACTTGTCTCATGCTGTCAGATTAATAGTAGTGAATTTAACAAATACATGCTGTTTTACAAATAAAATGTATGCTGTTCGATGCACGTACTCGAAATCAACGTTCGTGAAAGCTATAAAACTTCTGACTTCAAATGGAGGCTATTGAGTAAGTTTATAACCTATCACGTTCTCCGTATTGTGACACCATGAACCTTTTGCTCGGCCACTATTCACTCAGAATTCGCTCAGATGACATCATTGGTACATAGATTGTGAGGATGTATTATGGTTTCTTCAAACAATTTCATAGTGTACCCCTAACGCATACTATGAATTTCCGGTTGCTTAAAAGGATACATTAACAGTTGTTTCATAATGGTTGAAATCCTTTTCCATTGATAATGGATCAGGAGAATATATATACATATTGCTACTGTTCCTCATTCTTTGGAAGATACTGACACATATATAAGTGCCAGAAACTGGGGTAAGAAAACACCATTTATATATTCTCATAATAAAAAGAATACTCATTCCATTTCTTGATTTTGAATATCACAAGGTTTACTGTCCATTTCTGTGAGTATCTTTTTCAGTTTTGTATCGTTTTTGTCAGAATGACGGCTGAAATTTTGCTGGGTGTTTTTTCCAGTACTTGTTGAGTCTTGACTTGAATGTGTTAAGAGATGGAGAACACACCCTTTCCTCGGGTAAAAAATTCCAGATGTCGATTACTCTGTTGCTGAAAAAGTGACACGACTCAATCTACATTGTCTCTTGTAAAGTTTTCTGGAGTGTTCCCTAGTTGAAGTTCGTCAGATTCAATCGAATAGTGAGTCAATATTCAGTATGTCCAAATGATTCAGAATTTTATAAGTTTGGATGATGTCTGCCCTTTCTTTACGATATTGAAGTGTTGGTAGACTCAGACTCTTTAGGCGATCTTGGTAAGGTAGACGTTCCATTTTAAATACGGTATATTTTTAATGTCTTTGTATATTACCAATGCTGATAATGCCTCTAACTAGATGTGGTGAGGGAGGATACTAGTGTTGCGTATTCCACGATTGGACGAATAAGAGTTTTGTAAAGTGGCAGGAACATTTGTGGTCTCATATATGAGAAAGATCTAAACATTAAGCCGATGATTTTGTTGGCCTTTGAGCTTGACGAGTTTGCATGAATTGAAAATTGAAGGTTTTGGTCAATGTTCGCTCCTAAGTCCTTTTCCGATTCCACTTTTTGTACTGGTGTTGCGATGCCATCTCGCCTAATAGTATAATATGGTTTACCTGAGATCTGCCAATCTCAAAGTATTAATATTTGGGTGTATTTAGTTACATAAGCCAGGTCTGTGTCCATCTATTTGGTCAATGTTGTACTGCAGGTTATGTCTATCATCCATTGAGTTGATTTTGGATATAACTTTGTATCATCAGCGAATAGCTTGATTGCATGGTTTAGTATGTCAGGCATGTCATTGACATAAATAAAAAGAGGACTGGACCTAGTACGCTCCCCTGTGGTACTCCACTTGTAACTGGAAGGGGTTCTGATGTTGCTCCATTTACAGATACACGTTGAGTCATATTGTCGAGAAAAGGTTTAATCCATCCCAACAGCTTACCGTTTATTCCGTACTGTTTTAATTTGAGGAGAAGAAATGTGTGCGAAACTTTGTCGAATGACTTGTGTTGATGTAAGATAAATAACATCAACACTTTTTCATGAATCTATGCTTCTGGTCCAATTTTCCATTGTTTCTAGTAGCTGAATGACACATGATTTTTCTTATCTGAAGCCGTGTTGGTGAGGAGTGAAAAGGTTGTTGGTATCCATATAAGCTACGACCTCATCCCGTACTATCCGTTGCATGATTTTTGATGGAACTGGTGTTAAATTAACTGTCTGTAATTGCTGTGATCTCTTTTTGCTCCCTTTTTGAATAATGGAGTGACTATGGGTTCTTTCCATACTAATGATAATTTGAAGTTTTGTAGGGACTTCTTAAAAATAATTTTTAAATGTCCTTTAAGTTGTTCTGCTGTTTCGGTTATGAACTTTGAGTGTAGGTTGTCTGGGCCAGGAGACTTGTTAGGGTTTATTTAGATTAGGGTTTAGACATAGTCTTCACCTCTTGGGATCACATCTTCTTTTTGTTCCGAATTTCCTGTGTACTCATGTGTACATGCTCGATAGAATGTAGTCCTGGGTGTTTCGAAGCTAAAAATAATTACCGACCATGATATGTCAAACTACAAAGCAAGTATGAAATAGTTTTTATGACATGCCTTTGTACACATAAATTGTCTATATCTATATATGATACGTTGTATAACCCGTTTCCGGTTTTAACACAACGGTAGAGAGAGGATCTTACAGGGCATGTTTAAAAGCCTCCAATGTTGGGGCACATACTACCTTTTCCTCTAAGTGGTTCCAGTCAATGACTGTACGCACAAAGAAGGAATTCCTGTATTGCTCACAGTTGTGTGTCGGTACCGTGAGGGGTTTTGAATTTCTGGTGACATTTTTCTCAACAACATTTGTGGTGATGTGATTTTCGTAATACTTAGCTTTGATGTTTCTTTTGGGTCGTTGTTTTGTTAAGTACTGATCTGGGGGTATTGATGGTAGCATCCCCTCCACCACTTTATATAGGAAGGTCAGTCTCTGTTGTTCACGTCTGATCTGAAGTGATGGTAGTTTCAGATCCTCTAGCATTCTTGTAACGCATCCTTCCTCCCTGGTCTTGTAGTCGTTGGAAATGAATCTGGCTGCTAGTCATTGTCTTTGTATAAGGGTCCCAAATTATTGCACGGCACTCAAGGATGGAGCGCACCAGTGATATATATGCTATTTTTTGCACGTAGTTGGGCAGTGTTTGAGGTTCCGTTTTAGAAAGCCTAATGTGGAGCTAGCTTTTTTTGCTATTTTTGTTATATGAGTGTCCCATTTCAAATCGTCCGAAACTGTAAGACCAAGATATGGATTGTTTTTTTACTTGCTCCAGGATATGTCCGCTTAAGGTGTAGAATTTGTGACTTTTTCCTTTTATGTTCATGATGTAGCACTTTTTTTGCATTAGATTTCATTCCCCAATTGTTTGGGCATTGTTCCAAATTGTGTAGGTCATCCTGTAATAATTGATGGTCTTAGTTATTTGTTGATTTCTCGGTATAGTAGACAGTGATCTGCAAAGGGTCGTACTTTTGAACTAACACAGTCAGGTAGATCATTGATGTGACAGAGAAACAATAGCGGTCCGAGTACTGTTCCCTGAGGGACTCCTGAATCTACAGAGGCTTCTCGAGAGAATTCTCCTTCAAGGGCTACTCTCATCTGACGCTGTGTCAGGAAGGTTGAGAGCCACTTGTGTACATTTCCTTTGATGCCGTATTTGTGATAGAATATTTATAACAATATTGAAATTAATTGGTCAGAAACATGTGTGGCGAGTATAAATACATTCTGTTACCATTATTACTAGGTTGGGGTCCAACTTTCTGTTATGGTTGAATTACGTTGTCAGCTTTATACAGGAAATACATGACAGAGACTAAACAGTCAATATAATTTTAGGTATATTGTATATATAAACATAAATAGGATCTATACAGAGTTAAAAAAGAATTAAAAATACAAAATCACAAAAATATATATTGCCTTTTATGTAGAATATCCATATAACCTAACCATACAGTCATGTTGCTAATAAATACAATCGAGTTGATTGATGATTAATGACTTCTCAATATGTGTAAAATCTGAGTTTTTACACTTGGATTCCAAAGTTTAAGTTACTGACATCGATAGCTTCAATACAGAATAGCTTGGGTGGATATCGGATTATATATAAGTGCTACCAGTCAACAAGAGACATACGTAGATTGTTAACAGAATATATGATAACATTAATCAAAACTTCTCCACAATTTTACCTCATACAACGATGCTGACCAGAGACATATCTTATCCAATTCAACTAGATATAATGTATATATGCTTGAAAAAGAGGGATTTATGTTATTCATGTTCCTATGGAAACCAAAGAATGTATCACGAATAACCAAGGTATCAATTTATTCTGCATGGTATGTCCATTTTTTTCGAAAACTTCTTCGATTTTCGTTTTAAACATCTTGATCCACATCCATTTCACCAAAAACATTGTATGAAGTCTCCACCTTTTAGTACCTTGCGTACTTTTTTTATGTTTTAAGTACCCTTTTTCTACCCTTTTTCTGTGATGTTAATGTTGACTGTGTCATCTTGTTATTGTCTTCGGGGAAAGGGAGGTAATTCAGCATTTTGTTCTTTGACAAATACGCTTGCAAAGTAGTGGTTTAGTGTATCAGCTATTTCCGTGCTGTTGGTTGTTACTTCGCTGTTTTTTTCTCCTATGCTTGATCTTACTCTGGATTTGGATTTGACATGAAACGAGAATAGTTTTCGATTTGTTTTGATCTTCCCGGCTAGGTCCTTTTTATAATTGTATTTCGAGGATCGTTTTTGTTTTGTAGCAACGTTTCTGGCAGATTTGTAAAGTCTGAAGTTATCTTCTGTCTTACAGTGTAGTGTTTGATCCAGAGACGATTTTTAGCTCGGATGACTGACTTGGCTTCATAACTCAATTCATGATTTTGAGGTTTGTTGGAGTTACTCCCCTTACTCACTGATATAAATGTCTCTATAATATTGTTAAGTTGAACAGTAAGGAAATTCCAAGCTACATCAACATCTTGGATTGAGTCTAGGTGATGACAGTCTATCTTTCTATCTTGTCGAAGCTACTTTTAATCTCTGTGTACTGACCCTTGAAAACATTTCGATGAGTTGAAGTTTGGTTCTCTAAGGGTGTTTCTTTGCAACAATAAAGTTTTAACTGGAGACTTAGCTGGTCACTTTTCCACTGTCCTGATTCATAAGATATGTTTTGTATCATTTCTTCTTCACTGGTAAAATGAGATCTAATTTAGATGGAGTCTGGTTTTCTCGGTAGCTGGACTGGTTACATTTTTGATAGAAAATTGTCGCGTGTTATTTCTAGGAATTTTGTTGTTGGGTTGTTTAGGCCTGACAGTGATATGTGGTTTTTCCAATCGATCTCCTTGTAAATAAAGTCACCGCGTAGCAATATATGCGAGTAGGATTTTGTGTTTCCCAAACTGTCTATCAACTCGTTCAGACGTTTGTTGTTGTCCTCTGGGCTGTTTGGACTTCTATACACACAGCATATCAGTATTTATCTTTTTCATTAAAATTAACAAAGGTTGTAGTACATATTTGAAAAGGTATGTGCTTTTCGGTTTTTTCATCGTTCAATGTATCCCTGGAGATATTAGTTGTGTAGTTTCAATGTATCCCTGGAGATATTAGTTGTGTAGTTTCTCAGATGATAGGAATTCTCGTCGAGATGAAGGCTTGTGCGTTTTGGAATAAACAGTTAAACAGATGATATATGGCTTGTCATTTTCGATAATAGTTCCAGTTTCTTGTCTGATGACATTTGAATAGAAGATTTCAATGTATTGTCTGTTGACTCTGATGGAAGTGTCATGATTTGGTAAGGTATTAAAATAGTTAAAACCTGAATCCTATGTTCTATCCACTACAGGTGATGTTGGTTGTTCTGGTGAGGGACGTCCCGATAGATGTGATTCAGAGTAAATTATGGCAGCAGAGTCTTCGTTAATGGTGTCATCCATAATGGTGTTGTAGTGGTATGCACTGTTATTCTGCATGCTTGATGCACTTTCATTTATTAATATTTCCATATACCCCTATATAGTCAACGGGAGGGGAGTTGCGTTCAAATTAGCGTAAACGCAACGACGTATGAATACAAACCTAGAGTAGGATCGGACTACTTCTAGTTCACGCTTCGGTAAGATTTTGCGTCATATGATAATCTAAATAAACTTTAATTACTTAATTTACATTTTACCTTTTTACAGATGACAGATTTGCTTTGAATTGATAATAAACTAAAAACGATTTCGGTCTCAAGACTGATCCTTAGGCGGCACAACAATCACAATATCATGCTCGTCATTAGCCAACTCGGTTGGCCTACGGTATGAAGTGTAAACAAAGTTTCCTCGTTGTCGGATTCAAAATAATAATAAAGAGTTGTTATTAGTTACAATTAAAATGTATTTGACATCAAAACAGAATATGTGTTCAAGCATTGTAACGGTAATAAACAACAAAAATAATCGCTGGTCGAGGCTACAACCGGGGGCTTTCCTCGGGAATGTTCGAGGAATTCCATAGCTACGTCAGTCACACACCATGCAAACACTTGTCTATCATCCGTATAATAAAATAAAAGTCGTAATTATGAAGAATTTAGTATATATCGCGTACGTAGACCGATACATACATTACAAACATTCAGCAGATCAACAGTCATACCATTCGATCAACAGGCTATTTCACAGTTGTTTTCCTCGGTTGAAAATCAAATAATGGCGGCTCGCTTCCTTTCGGACCGCATCACTAAACTGACAACGATAATATACCGGCAGTCGTTCCGCTTCGGTTATCTCAATCTTTATTCGAAATGGACATTAGTGATACATTATCAAATTGAAAAAAAAAACACCATAATATAAAAATAATTTAGATGTGTCATTGTTATATTTCAAATCAAATTGCAGCCATAACATTCAACAATCGGAACTATATCTTTGGTCATCCTGACTACCGTAGTTACCCAACTTAGCAACCATCACCGTTTTAACTTTGACGTAGAAGTAGACTTATTTATGTAAATATAAAGATTGAACAGTGTTTTGATTGCGTAAAGGTGGTATGAACGCAATGGGATACAGACATATTCTACATAAAGCGCTAACGCGCTACATTGAATATGTCTGTATCCCATTGCGTTCATACCACCTTTAACGCAATCAAAACACTGTTCAATCTCTATTTGGACTCAATGGAAGTTGTATCTGTTTTTTTCTGTTTTTTTTTTTTTTTTTTTTTTTTTTTTTA
The DNA here is from genome assembly GCF_041381155.1 of Argopecten irradians. NCBI lineage: Eukaryota > Metazoa > Mollusca > Bivalvia > Pectinida > Pectinidae > Argopecten > Argopecten irradians. Next base: position 2,745,958 of record NC_091149.1, read on the forward strand.
CATATGGTTGAGTTTCCCTTGGTTGTTGCCGTTCCATGTTTTGACTGGCGCTACTCTGGGGAATTCCTCGTGGAGCACCTCTGTTTGAGGCTTGGAGTTTTCGGCGAGGATTTTTGGCAGCCATTTTCAAAGAACTTGAGTTTGAGCATTCCCAAAACATCGGGTTACAGTTCGTACTACGTACAGTTGATTTTGTTGCATCTTCTTTTACTAAAGTTTGATCCCCCTGGTCTTGTAACGCTTTTTAACATTTCTTTCCTCTGTACCTGTGTTAAGTCCCGTGTTACATGCTTCAAGTTCTCTGGTACAGTGCATTTTATTTGGCGAGCCTTCTCAAGCAGTGACTTTTTTTTTCTATGACAGCATATATAGTGATATGTTTTGTCCCCGTTTTCTTTTCCCCATCCTAATCTGGGCAACAATAGCGAGGTCATTTATTCCTAGTGATGAGGCAATTGTCTGTCCTCAAGTTCCGTGAGCCTGGCATCTACTAAAGAATTAACATTTGTTGTTAGGGTTGTCTGAATGTCGTGCTTGGCCTTGGTGATTTCGTTTTGTACCGGCTGTGGAGTTTCTACTTCCAGTTTAATGACTCTCACGTCTATTTCTTTTAAACGTGTTTCGTTGTTTATCATTAGTTTCCTTGTTGAGTCGTCAATGTTTTGTAATGTCGGTTGAATTCTTTTACATCTGAAGTACCTACTGGTTTATTACCTGCTATGTGAGTGTAAACTTCTTTAGGGATTCCAGTACAGACTTGACAAAAACATAGACCACATCAGTCACATTCAATATGATTTGTATTATTTCTCAGTTGTAAGTCACACTCCAAAATACTTTAATCCTGAGCAATCTCTTGTTCTTTTGCTGATGTTAACTGGGTTGTTATCTTCACTACTACTGTAATCCATTTTGATAATATTAATTTATATATATTTATATAAATTATATGATTTACACATCCCGAAGACCATGTGTAAATCACTAAAATCAGAGAGCGGAAGGCATTGGAAAATTAATTTTGGTCTCTGAAATTGAGAAAAAAGGAAGAAATTCTCAATGTCCTCACAGTAGGATGACTATAGTTCTATAGCAAAGGACTTGTACAGCATGATAATAAATGTAGATCAACATTACCCCGTGTCTTGATGCCCAGCACTGTACTTTACAGTACTTTCAGTACTTTGATTTTTTTTATTTCAGGATGTATATTTCGTTTGAACAAGATATTAGCAAGTCATATTTCTTCTGTTCGTAAATTAGTTTTAAAAATATAAATATTTCATCGGTTGAAACCCATAGTGGACCTAGGATAAACTTCGGATAACATATTACGAAACTACGGATCTGGATTGTATGCCAGTCCGTGACATTGACCTCTGTGGAGACCAGCAAGATGGGGCAAACACAAAGTGAGCCGATGCCTAAACTGGAACACTGGTCAACATACAAAATTGATGGAATAAAAGGATTAGAAGAATACAAAAGGGTCCTTGATTCCAAGGGACTTAAGGACCCATGGATAAGGTACTATCATATATGTTTGAGTAAGGCGAGCTTGTTCAAGTTGGTTTTCGATGACCTGGTCCGTTTTCGTGTATTTGGAGCAACTAGCTGCGGAACAACCGGTTCGACTGTTTGTAAAAGTCATTATTTCAAGTGTAAATCCTGACGGGCCTGCAGTTTATGATACAGACCTGTGAGGGCTTTGCCAAGGCTCGTCTGAAAACAATAACAAATCACCAGTTCCGTCTTTAATTCATAAACGAATAAAATTAGTTGCAACCAGTCAAACCGCATTTATAATCGAAAACGGCCTTGCTATGCTTGTACAGAAGAATATACCGTAATAGTACAGATATTAGGCCTATAGCTTAACAAAAGGCGCTTCATTATTTAAAGTAAGCCCTTACAGGAAAGTTTGACGGATAGCTATAGTTCGGTGCACAGAAATGGCATAGATCTTCTGACAATTCATTTTTGAAGAAAAATAATTTTCCAGTTTTCACGAGGATGCTTTCACATTCAAAGTAAAAGGATAATCAGCTTTATGTTGTTTATGCTGACCAGTTTCCTCCCTAATATACAAAGTCTATATACTTGGACAAGTTTGTAAAATACATGTAAACATTTAACAAAAATCCTCCTATAAACTTACATGTAAACATTTAACAAAAATCCTCCTAAACTTACATGTACTTAATAAGATTTGGTACACAGAACCCTGACAATATTAAAGTGGAGTAGAGTAAACTATGTAGGACTCTTCTATGTCTACAATCATAATCTAGAGATCTCCAGATGTTTAAAAGAGTTTTGAAGGTTCAGTGTATCATCTATGATATTCGGGGACCAATAAATACTAGAACTGTTGCCAGAGTGGAGTTGTACGTTAGATCTTGTAATAGAGCGTAACGTACACACAATTACAAGTCAACTCATATGTACTTGTATACGTGGAGCAGAATTACAAGTCAACTCATATGTACTTGTATGATCACACAAGAATTTCCAGACATTTTTGTGGAAATCAGCATGGTATATATATTAATAATGTCTTCTATCAGAAGATGACTTTGTTGACATCGATTTGCATGGTAATCGTACAGATACAGATGCGATGATGAAAATTGATTGCTGACCAGTATAGACCATTCAATCATCCTTAAATACTAATTGTAACATTGTAGGTTGAGTAATAAAAGATTTAGCAAATACTGGATCAGGAATCTACTATACTCATCATGTTGTACGTTGTTACAAGCATTTGGTGGATAAAGCATGGTAATTGTTATATTTTTTGTTTGATTTCAGGAATGAAGTTTGGAGATTTCGTTACGTTGCCCCTACGAGCAAAGCCGGCTATATGAGACTTGTGGGGTATGCGGCCATCACTGGTGCAGTGTTAGTGTTTATAAGGAATAACTTCGTTAAGAGAGACAGTCATAACGAACCATACATCTTATAGGACCAACAGAAGGATTATAAAGAACCAGGTTACAGCAGGAATTGTGTTGGTAAATGGAGACAACTCTTTTTATCAAGTGGAGATATCTCTTTTGATGAAGCAGAGTTAACTTTCCCTCCAGTGTAAATTTAATACAAAATAACTAGAACGTGTGGTTGATGACAAGAGACATGTGTGACTATTACAGAGACAAAGGTGGCATTTCTGTTATTTATAGAAAAGAAAATTTGCATAAAGCAAAATGTATAGTATGCAAATTATGAACATTATTGTTGCTCATAGATCTTTAAAATAAAAAGTCAAATTGATGAATGTCTTTTAAACTTTATTAATGTCCTCTATATAGCTCTGCATGAGTGATGTACATGTGGGAGCTTTATTGTAAAGACAGTTTCATACACCTTCCTGTCTGGCCGTCCATAAATGGTTTCCAAAATTTCTTTGAAGTTGAAATTGCTCATGCATATGGTATAGCTGATGGGTAAGTAAATGTGCAAAAGAGATTTGAATTTTCCCTGAGACATCAAAGATGGCCACTGTGACTCAAAAGTCAAAACATTGTCTGATTTCAGATTTCGTCCAAGTAATAAGTCGCACTGGAACATAGTCTGCACCTTTGATGTTCAGGAAGAAAGTAGCGACTTAATACTTTGGTAATGTACAGTATACACTACTGGCAGGCGACCAGTTCTTGCCGAGTACCAATTCTCGCCATCGCATCTGTTTCTGTACGATTTGCTCACAAATTTAGCCAATAAAGCCTCCTTCTGAGAGAAAACACTACTATGCTGATTTCCACAAAAAAATTGTCTCAAAATTCTTCTGTTGGCATACAAGTACATATGCGATGGCGAGAATTGGTACTCGGTGAGAACTGGTCGCTTGCCACTATATACCAAACGGTGACATCTTTGATGTTATGAGAAAATGGATGATATGTAGATATATCTTGATGGTTTGATTTGTTATTTAGAGGCTAGTGATAATTAAAAATCAATGTTTCTCTGATTTCTAATTTCAAGATAGGGAAGTATGGGAACTATCAGCATATTCGTAAAAGGAAAACAAATGGCATATTCCATTGTTACTTAGATGTATTGTGCATGAACTTTGAACTCAAATGATATGAGTTCTGATTGATCAGCTGTTGAATTTTTATATAATGGTTCAGATTAAATTGACTGTTGAATTTTAATAGGTTCTAATTGAATCAGTTGCTGAATTTTAACAGGTTCTGATTGAATCAGCTAGTTGTTGAATTTCAATGGGTTCTGATTGAATCAGTTGTTGAATTTTAATTAGTTATGATTGATCAGCTGTTGAATTATAATGGTTCAGATTAAATCGACTGTTGGATTTTAATGGGTTCTGATTGAATCAGTTGTTGAATTTTAACAGGTTCTGATTGAATCAGTTGAATTTTAATGGGTTCTGATTTAATTGATTGTTGAATTTTTATGGTTCTGATTGAATCAGTTGTTGAAATTTAATGAGTTCTGATTGATCAGCTTTTGAATTTTGATGGTTCAGATTAAATCGACTGTTGAATTTTAATTGGTTCTGATTGAAACAGTTGTTGAATTTTAATGGTTCTGATTGAATCATTTGTATAATTATAATAGTTCTGGTTGAATCGAGTGTTGAATTTTAATGGGTTCTGATTGAATCGATCAGTTGTTGAATTTTAAGTTGACATTAAAGGGCCACTACCTTTCCGAAACAGTTTTCAGTTTTTAAAATTGGAATGTAAGATGATATTGATTATTTTGTATGAGTCGCATGAGTAATTAGCTTAACATTAATACTACACTTGCCATCTCCTTCAGAACAATTTATTACAAATAGTTAAAATGTATAAAAGAGCGAGTCCAACATGGTAGTTCCTTCCAGTAAGCTGATTTTTTAATCAGATAGTTGTTGACATGTTTCGACTCTAAGCGAGTCATCCTCAGAACCTCAACAACTATCTGATTAAAAAATCAGCTTACTGGAAGGAACTACCATGTTGGACTCGCTCTTTAATTTTTAAATAAATTGAAATTTCAAAACGCGGGTCGTCTTATGATTCGCGCTAGATCCCGCAGTCGTCCTACCGCGCGTTGGTTGACTATCACTGCGCCAGACAGCAAAACAGTAAAGATTCATTTCGCTGTTTTGCTGTCTGGCGCAGTGATAGTCAACCAACGCGTGGTAGGACGACTGCGGGATCTAGCGCGAATCATAAGACGACCCGCGTTTTGAAATTTTAATTTATTTAAATCAAATTGTTAAGAAGGTGATGATAAGTGTATTACTAACTGTAAGCTAATATCTTTTTTGACTCTACAGAATTATCAATCTCGTTTTACATTCCCATTTTTGAAATAAAAAGCTGTTTTGGAAAGGTAGTGGGCATTTAAAGTGAAACAAAACAAAAATTATACAACATCGGTGTGGATATGCACTCAAGCTTGACACAAGTTTTTCATTACATACCTAGTACATAATTTCATAAGATACTTCAAATCCAACAACAGAATATTTAAAACTGGTGACATTAGTTTGAGTCCCCATGAAGTGCTGTGATTTTGTGTTTATTGCGACAATATACAGTCAAACCTGTCTATAACGACCACTGAAGGGGGTGACAGAAAAACGGTTACTATATACAGGTTGCCTTTATAAACAGGTTGGGACTTTCTTGCCAATCAGCGAGCCAGTAAATAAAACTGGTCGTTATAGACAGGCGTAGGTCGTTATATATACAGGCAGTCGTTAGAGCAGGTTTGACTGTAGATGTGTTTCTGTTAAATTACAGCAACGACATTCTTGATCAGGAACCATCTGTAATTGGATTGCATCAATGGAACCAATGAATTGCACAGTAAAATCTAATTTGTATACTATACAATGAAGGGGCTTATTTAAAAATGTAAGATTTTGTCACACTAGCCTTATAGTTATTACAATTACATGATATACAGGTCATTAATAAGTCTACATATGAATTCATATCTAGTTCTTAATCATAAACTTCAGGCTATCCCCCCAAAAAAAATTGTGTGATCATGTCTGATCGTGTTATAATAGGAATGGAATCCTGATGTTAGTTCTGACCGCTTGATGTCACTGTCACGTTGACGCTTTGAATCGATAAGACGAGATTTGTTTGCAAGGTAAGCTATTTCCTAATTGTGTGTAGGTCTTCTGAAATACACTGTCTAGAGTCAATGCATCCAAATAACATAAATTAGCAAATAAGGTGAGTGGAATGTGTCTATGAGCATGACAGACAAACACAAGTTAAGTTTGCATCGCTGGAATATGCAGGGTCCGATCGCGAATCTTGATTATCGTTGACGCGGAAGCAAAAGTTTGTTAGGCCTGTGTTTTATTAGGTAATTAGGATCTAGCCTATTTTATGTCTAGATGCATATGAACTATGGTGCATTATATACAAACACACACAGTTAACAAATTAATGTACTAATGTCCTCATTTTCATTTCGAGTACTGTCAAAATAAATGTCGAGTTATTGGAATCAATTCTAAAGACTAAACGCGATTAATAATTCAGATGATTTTTCATGTTGTGAGTTTGCGCACAGATTGTTTCCTTACATATCTGTCGGTAACATTGTCAATGATGGGTAACGTTAACAATCAAAAACTTGAAATGGTGAAAAGGAAAATTCTGAAGATGCGGTGTTGAAGCCCATTAAATTAACCTCTCTGGATCCACCACATTGTTGATTCCTGCAACATAAGCAAGTAGATGTAATTAATCTTCCATCAGCTAATCAAAAAAAGTAAATCAATATTTTGCAATTTCAGTGCATACTGACAGGCGACCAGTTTAAGATGAGTACCAGTTTTCGCCATCGCATCTGTACTGTATCTGTACGATTTCCACGCAAATTTAGTCAATAAAGCATTCTTCTAATAGAAGACACTTCCAAGCTGATTCCCACAAAGAATTTTTTCAAAATTCGTCTGTGATCATACAATTACATATGCGATGACGAGAATTGGTACTCTGCGAGAACTGGTCACTTGCCAGTACAGTATAACTTTAAAATGCTCCATCGCCGACAGCGCATTTATAAACGATACCCATCATTTGAACAATAACTGATGTTTAAACGTGTATATGTATCTAATTAACACAAAAATTAATATAATTAAATTATTTATTTTGCTTTTTGTATATATGCACAATCAGTACTTTAATCCATATAGGGCATAGTGCAATGGATTTGATTTCGGGTCGCAGTTAATCACTTTTGTATTTTTATCTTATTTTAATTTTTGTGTTAAATAGACATATATATATATATATATATAATATATATTGTTCAAATGATGAGTATCTTTTATGGTCTGTCAGCAGCAGAGATCTTTAATGTCAGGATAATGCTGAAGTTCAATTTTTTTCCTCAGAAGAAGACGATACACTAGAGGTGGCACTGCAAAGAAACTGCACTAGAATCAGCTTATTAGTAGAGTCGGTGGACCAGAAACATCTTATAAGAATATCGGTGGACCAGAAACAACTTATAAGAAGAGTCGGTGAACCAGAAACAGCTTATAAGAAGAGTCGGGTGAACCAGAAACAGCTTATAAGAAGAGTCGGTGAACCAGAAACAGCTTATATATAAGATTCGGTGAAGCATGGCTTCAGAGAGCTCATGCATCCTCACTTGTATTTTACTGGTGGTTGGAGGCGGTGTTTTACTAATGGTTATCCTCCTACCGATGAGCTTCAGTGGCATCGAGTACTACGAGGTAGGTCTTTAGTGACATTGAATACTACGAGGTAGGTCTTTAGAGACATTGAATACTATGAGGTAGGTCTTTAGAGACATTGAATACTATGAGGTAGGTATTTAGTGATATTGAATACTATGAGGTAGGTCTTTAGTGATATTGAATACTATGAGGTAGGTCTTTACAGACATTGAATACTATGAGGTAGGTCTTTAGTGACATTGAATACTATGAGGTAGGTCTTTAGTGACATTGAATACTATGAGGTAGGTCTTTAGTGACATTGAATACTATGAGGTAGGTCTTTAGTGACATTGAATACTATGAGGTAGGTCTTTAGTGACATTGAATACTATGAGGTAGGTCTTTAGTGACATTGAATACTATGAGGTAGGTCTTTAGTGACATTGAATACTATGAGGTAGGTCTTTAGTGACATTGAATACTATGAGGTAGGTCTTTAGTGACATTGAATACTATGAGGTAGGTCTTTAGTGACATTGAATACTATGAGGTAGGTCTTTAGTGACATTGAATACTATGAGGTAGGTCTTTAGTGACATTGAATACTATGAGGTAGGTCTTTAGTGACATTGAATACTGTGAGGTAGGTCTTTAGTGACATTGAATACTATGAGGTAGGTCTTTAGTGACATTGAATACTATGAGGTAGGTCTTTAGTGACATTGAATACTATGAGGTAGGTCTTTAGTGACATTGAATACTATGAGGTAGGTCTTTAGTGACATGAATACTATGAGGTAGGTCTTTAGTGACATTGAATACTATGAGGTAGGTCTTTAGTGACATTGAATACTATGAGGTAGGTCTTTAGTGACATTGAATACTATGAGGTAGGTCTTTAGTGACATTGAATACTATGAGGTAGGTCTTTAGTGACATTGAATACTATGAGGTAGGTCTTTAGTGACATTGAATACTATGAGGTAGGTCTTTAGTGACATTGAATACTATGAGGTAGGTCTTTAGTGACATTGAATACTATGAGGTAGGTCTTTAGTGACATTGAATACTATGAGGTAGGTCTTTAGTGACATTGAATACTATGAGGTAGGTCTTTAGTGACATTGAATACTATGAGGTAGGTCTTTAGTGACATTGAATACTATGAGGTAGGTCTTTAGTGACATTGAATACTATGAGGTAGGTCTTTAGTGACATTGAATACTATGAGGTAGGTCTTTAGTGACATTGAATACTATGAGGTAGGTCTTTAGTGACATTGAATACTATGAGGTAGGTCTTTAGTGACATTGAATACTATGAGGTAGGTCTTTAGTGACATTGAATACTATGAGGTAGGTCTTTAGTGACATTGAATACTATGAGGTAGGTCTTTAGTGACATTGAATACTATGAGGTAGGTCTTTAGTGACATTGAATACTGGGAAACATTTCTATCGGACCCGACTTTGAGTTTAAGATATTCCAAGCTGACGCCCACTTCGAGACACTAAGTAGAATACGGGCATTTACCTCCGACGGTCTAGAGGTAAGTTCATGGAAAAGAAATCAATTTCCACATAATTGATAGCATCATTAGATGGTGGGATTCAATATGAAACAAATTATGGGGTCAATTTTGCTATTTCTAATTTAAGAGTTTTTGTGATAAATACTGAAAAAAGGTTAGTGATACAGGCCCTCTTCTTTGTGTTGATTTGACATGGTCAAATTGCTATGTGATACATAATTGTCATGACACGGTTGAATTGCTCTGGGATAATTGTTGTGACATGGTTGAATTGTTTTATAATAATTGTTTTATTTACAGGTACAGGTTACCGTTAATTTCCAGTATTACCTCCGTAAGGAAGATCTGCCCCAGCTGCATCGGGCCTATGATATTTATTACAAGGATGTCATGAGGTCAAGTGCTATAGATGCCCTCAAGGTAAAACAACATCCCATTATGCCTCATCCCCCACTACACCTCACCTAGACTGATTCCCGCCTAAGTTACCTCCCTTACGTACGCTTCACTGAGGACCGGATTAACTATGTTGAGTTGGAATTCCTACACCAGAGTAGGCATCATTTCCGTGCATGATATGTCATCATGGAGATGGCTACTTCCGTTTAGAGAAAATAATGTCATCAAAATCGTTCCTATAAGCACACTAAGCTCTGTTAGCATGAAATAATTTCAAAACTTAAAACATAATTTACTTTTGTTTATCTACCATCCAAAATCCATCGCTTGATGCGTAAAGGGGCTTTCCACGTCTAAAAAAAGTGATGCCAGCAAAACCTGATATGTAGATTGACCAATCAGATAATCATCATGGTTACCTGCTACCGGTCCCTGTTGAGCGGAGCGGAGCGGAGCCTGACGAAGAGTAGAAAACTATGGAAAGGGAACCAGTCTACACCTCACCTTCCCATCATGCCTCACTTCCCACTATACCACACCTTCCCATCATGCCTCACTCCCCACTTCACCTCACCTCACCATCCCATCATGCCTCACTCCTCACTTCACCACACCTACCCATCGTGCCTCACTCTCCACTACGCCACACCTTCCCATCATGCCTCAGTCCCCACTACACCTCACCTTCCCATCATGCCTCACTCCTCACTACCACTACGCCACACCTTCCCATCATGCCTCACTCCTCTCTTCACCACACCTACCCATCTTGCCTCACTCCCCACTACGCCACACCTTCCCATCATGCCTCACTCCCCACTACACCACACCTTCCCATCATGCCTCACTCCCCACTACGCCACACCTTCCCATCACAGTGTTTTTCCTGGGCATTTTGGGAAATTGCCACCTGGTGAAAATTGGGAAATTTTGTGCGATAAAAGTATGAAATGAAAAATGTTACAGTGTTTATGGAAATTTTGGAAAAGGGAGAAATAAACAATTATCCTTCTCTAAGAATCAAGTGTAAGAATGTATACTAAAATACGATGTTCAGACTTGGAATTTCCGGAATTTTTTTGTTTCGTCACACAAAATAGGCGTCAACTCACGGATTTGGGAAATTTAGACATAGATTTGGGAAAAAATAACAAGAAATACAATTGGGAATGGGGCCTTATTTCGGCCCCAAATATATAGGCAGGAAAAACACTGCATCATGCCTCACTCCTCACTCACCACACCTACCCATCTTGCCTCACTCCCCACTACTCCACACCTTCCCATCATGCCTCACTCCCCACAACACCGCACCTTCCCATCATGCCTCACTCCCCACTACACCACACCTTCCCATCATGCCTCACTCCCCACTACACCACACCATCCATCATACAAAACAAGCTTACTGTAACCTATAATTTTTTTACCTTTGACCTCAGTCTTAAAAACAGAATTGGTTAGACACTCTCTTCATTAATATGAGACACTAAAACATCGTATATTGTGAGTTTATCTTGGCAAGGGGAATAAAATCGTATGGTACATTCCGTCGATGACTTAAGCTACTTGTTGTAATTGCCATATTGGTCTCAGTGTAAGGGCGGAGGTTGTTTCAGATCATACATGTTTTTGTCCTTACCACCAGGGGGCTGTGCCTGTATTTACAACCAGGGAAATGTTTTCTGATCGTCGAACTGTCGAGCAAGCAATGTACAAAGCGGTGAGAGAGAGACTAGGAGGAATCTGTTGCCAGAAGAACTGTGACTGGAAATATGGTAATTAGTATGATAAATAAAACCCAGTCTCTTTTGTACAGGTATTAATATAACAAAGATATGCTCCACCGCCGACAGGTCATGAATGGTACCCATCATTTGAACAGTAACTGATGTTTAATTGTGTATATATATCTAATTGACACAAAAAAATTTATAACATAATTTGTTTTGCTTTTGTTACATTCACAATCAGTTCTTCATTCCACTTAGGGCATCGTTCTGTGAAATTTTTCTGAACGCAATTAATTATTTTTAGTACTTTTATCATAGTAAAAGAAGCTCAAACTTGTCAATGATGGTGTAAAGTAACTTTTGTAACTGGAGAAAAATAAGAATTTGTCTGGCATGCCTGCTCCTGTTTTTGATAGAGAAATATACCATTCGTCAGCAGTTGAGCATCAGATTGCTGAAACATTTAGTAATTTCTGAAATAAGATGAAGACTTTGGAAAATATTGAATGGCATTTTGGAGAAACCTTCATTTTCTTTCACCAATTTTTATGTCTATGTTATGTTTGCAGCCTGTCCAGAAAACTGTAAGTCCCGCAGTATCTGTTTGGATGATGACGTCGGATTGTTCGCCAACGTTAAGTATTTCCAGATGGGAGAAGTATACATCCCACGAGACGTTAAGGAACGGCTGCTTCGCTCTCTCACCCTGAAGGAAGACGCAGAGAAAGAAAAACTTCTTCAGGATGCACAAGTGGAACGTAAAATTACTGCTTCTAAGGTAAAAGACTGGGAGACTATGGAGTTACAGTTTGTTATCAAGTTATTGGTGGGTTACCTATGTTGGGGGTCTAGGTGGAGGGACAGGAAACCAAGGGGTAGAGGGGATTTGAGATTGTATGGTATTGAGGAAGGGGGATGCTGGAATTTAAGTTTGAGAGAGTTGCTCACTCTAAAGATGAATTGTGAATTTGGGGTCATCCTCTTAAATATTGCACTATTTGATACATGTAGTTGAATATTTTGGGAATGTTTCATTCGTCCATTTAAATTAGATTTTTTTACAAGAAAAAAAAAAGTTAATTTATTGAAATATTTCCATTTACAATTTCCTGTAAACATTTTGCTTCAAGGTTCAAACTAGGAGGAATGAAGCGTCTGAGATTCGGCAGGAAGCAGAGGCAACATCCGCAAGAATTCGTCTAACTTCCCGAGCCAACTACACCGCTATAGTGGAGACCTCGAGAAGTCGTGGTCTGACCTCACTGTATCAGCGTCTGGGAATCACGGACCAGAGGATTAAGAACAGTTTCGATTATCTACGCACTCTTCGTGGCCTTGACAACATCTATCTCTCTGTAGACTTTGATCAGAACATCGTTGGGTCATTTGGAAAAGTCTAATTCTCTTTGTGTACCCCGACTGGCCTTGTTTGTTGACGCTAGGTAGGCTGTATCCAATGTATTTAGAAAATCCAGCTATTCCATCAAATGCCTTATATTGTCAGGATGTTCAATCTAGGGTAATTATATTTCATAGTTGGCTGTTCCATCTAATGTAATTACATTTCATAGTTGGCTGTTCCATCTATTTCATAGTTGGCTGTTCCATCTAATGTAATTACATTTCATAGTTGGCTGTTCCATCTAATGAAATTACTTTTCATAATTGGCTGTTCCATCTAATGTAATTACATTTCATAGTTGGCTGTTCCATCTAATGAGATTACTTTTCATAATCAGGCTGTTCCATCTAATGTAATTATATTTCATAGTCGGCTGTTCCATTTAAATGCAATGTAACTTCTAAAGCAAGTCAGGTGGTTTTGTCAGGTTGATCTGATTCTAGTTTGGAGAAAAAAATTTTTTTGTATTAATATTGGTCTAGATTCATGCCTGAATTATTAAATTGAATGAAATGTAATTTGTCTTTAACAAGCAGGCCCAAGCTGTGTTCTGACATGATATGTAAACCGTATGACAACCCCACCACTTATACCTCAACATCTTTATAATTGGTGTAAATTAAATACAAATTACTCCATTTATAACTAAACAATTTTCAGTAAAATTAAAATGACCTTGACACAACGAAATATTTTATAGTACATGTACATTGTAGTTGTTTTGTGTGTGTTCACAATAACGTATTAGATTGAAATGTAAGTTTGGGGTGTATCCCACTTATAAATGGGGTGTATCCCACTTATAAATGGCTTTCCAGGGTAACCTTCTCTTAGCAATAGACATTAGATACAGTACATTAATATATTTGTGTGGAATATTTCCTTGAAGTACATGTAGTTCGCTGATTACAATGTAGGAAGATATTTCCTTGGACTCTGTGATCCTATTTCTTTTTCATAAAAATTTTTTTGTTTATTGATTAATGCATTTTTTTAATGTGAAAGTTACATTCATGGATGTATATCTGTCCTATATTTGCAACATTATTAAAGTCAAAACAGACTTTTTTTAAATTTATTTTTAGTTTTGTCATAAAATGAGGTACAGCGATTTTGACATCAGCAGGCATTCTTTGTTTCGAGAAATGGCTGTCTGTTCTAGTACCAATTACCATGACTCTTCAAATCTTAATGACAAGTTAATGTAACCATAAGTAACATCTGGATCATCAGAAGTTTGAAGAAATGATAAGTTTTGGTTGGAAATTTAGTTTATTGTTGTATACATGTAATTATGCTAACTTATGAATAATACATGTGTGTTTGTATAGTAAGTTGTGTATGTCTTACAGTTTAATGTGTAAATTTATATGGGGAGGGTATTCACCATTATGAAAGATTCTTCCTTGAAGTAAGTGAAAGCTTCAAGTAGTATTTGCGTTATGATATGGGATACAGAAATAATTTAACCCATTCTCATGACAAATATGTATTTAGAAATGAAACCACAAAAATAATCTCCTCTGAAATGTTCACATATACAGTATGATCAGTGTTGTCTATAGATACTTTATCTAATGTTTATTCATGAATGGTAGATATCATTGAGAGATGGGTAAATGGATACATGTATATCACTTTTTAGGATCATTTAAATGATTGAAAAGCAGTATACATGTAATTGAATTAATTTTGATTGATACCTGTATTAACTAACATTGTTACAAATGTATGCATAAAAATATGTGATGTAATTCTTTTCTAGCTATACAACACAAATGTAGCTGTTCTTCACAATGTATTGTTGTGTATTAAAGATGCTCCACCGCCGACAGAGCATAAATGATATTCATCATTTGAACAATAATTAGTGTTTAATCGTGTATACATAAGTCTAATTAACACAAAAAATAATATGAAATAATTTATTTTGCCTTTGGGTCATGTGCAATCAGTACTTCATTCCATATAGGATATAGTGCAATGGATTTTTTGCGGGATGCTATTAATTATTTTTCATATTTTTAACTTGAAGTAAAATTAGAAGCTCAAACTTTTCAATAGCGGTAATGGTGTAAAGTAAGTAACTTTTGGAACTGAAGAAAAATACTAATTCGTCTGCTGCTGTTTTTGATAGTGAAAAAAAATACCATTTGTCAGCGGTGGAGCATCTTTAAGTTAATGTTTTAATTATTAACAATCTACTTTAATTGACAATCTTTTACCCTTCATTTTATGGGTCCAATTTATGTTTTCTTTCCACTGACTTCACTATTTTTCTAATGATTTGTTATGGTCTTTTATTGCTCTTATTTTGTTTTTCTTTTTTTTTAACATTTTATTGTTTGTGGTGGGTAAATAAGGTTGAATAATGTAACAAAAATCAATATCCTTATTTAAGGGGAGCTAACTCTGCATACTAATAAGACTTTGTTACCAATTAAGCTGGATAATTTTGATAACTGAAGAGTTGTATGTAATTCATTAGTCAATTTTGATTAATTAGTCATATTTATTAAATCTTTTTCGAAAAGTATTAAAATTTTGTAATGAATAGCTATCGGGATATATTTGATTGCATCACAACCAAAGATTAAACCCATTTAAGGGTGGTATAAGTGTTGTTAGCTGTTGAGCAGCAAACCTAAGTTTAATACAAACACCATGGACAAAACAATCCTGTGATATTTTCTTATTTATTCTGTCGTTTTACTTTTTTAGTATATTGTATTTACATGCACATTTTTTAAGTATATATAACACAAGATTATACAAGAAATGCAAAGTTTGGATTTTTTATTGGCTTTTCATCATGTTTTGAAATGATCGTATTGCAGACACCCTCACTGTATTATTTGTGTCATGATAGAGTAGTGGCTAATGGATTTTCGACAATGCGAAATGAAAATGATATTTTTGATCAACCCGACTCTGATGACTGGTGGTTACAATTTCTCTGAAACTGTACCATTTAGAAATAATTGAATTACATGTAAATTATCAACAAATTTTCTATCAAGAAAAAAAAACAAATTCTTTGTGTTTAGGAAGTTCATTACTTTTGTTGGTGATCCTTGAAATCTGTAAATATAGCGGTACTGTACAATATAACAGTGTAAGTTAATATAATCATATATATTTACACCACAAGATTTTTTGTAATTTTTTACGAACATCTTTTTCTACCTCCTGTAAGTATATATATATATACATGTATTTTTGTATCCTGTGTATGTTTATTTGCCACGGAATGTTGCCATGGTAACCTGGAATATATTTCTGATGGAATGAAACTAACACCACTTTACACTGTACCAGTAGTGCTTTGGGATTACACAGGTAGTGTGCTTTAGTTTTCAATTATTTTGAAAGACATTGTATTTTGAAAAGAAAAAGCAAATTCTGAGCTTAAGCTTTGCAAATCGGTTGATGAAATTGCTTAACAAACCAATTGTCCATTAATTGTTTTTCATAATACCATTACCAAAAAGATATCCTGAAAATTTTATCTAAATATACAACCATTTTGTATGTATGAAATTAAGAAACATCACATTTCATAATACATTGTATGCAATTACGCAATATGCAGCAAGGCATTTCCATCGTTGTTTCCAGAGTACCATAAATAATTATATGTTGTATGACCTAATTTTCTGTAATGTACTGAACCAAAAAGGCAATAAACTTCAATTCTCTACACATGTATTTATGTTTTTATTACGAGTGCTCTCCAGCCTCCAGATGTGTTACCCAACTGAACTGTGTATTTTTATTTTGTTTCCTTCTTCAGTTGTCTGAGCTCCTCTAACGATAGAATGTAAGGCCAAAAAAAAAAAATGTCTGTTTAGGGTTATCCCCGACCCTAATTATTTTTTCCCCACTTTTCTATAAAAAAAAAGTTAAAAAGTCGAGATTTCTATCTCAGACTCCGGTTCTGGCCATCATTTTAGAGTGAAATATAAAAAAAAAAAAAAAATTTTTTTTTAAATCCTCCCGACCGACCCTAATTTTTTTGCCAACGTAACCCTAAACAGACATATTTTTTTTTTTGCCTTATTAACACTATCTTCTTTCTGAGAATATATTACGTGATTAAACTTGTTCTTTATTTGCTATATGTTATGATTATTCGGTCGAAGTGACTTCAACAATGTGATCATCTTTTGTTTGTGAACATGATAACTTCAGTAAATATCAAGCCATGAAGACTAATTAAACTTAGTATACAGACTAACATTAGTAAGATATTGGATGAATTCTAAAATCAGACTTATTCAACCGTAACTTTAAGAGTTATTGCCCTTTTCATTAACTATTATTGGACTTTGTGTGAACATGAAACTTAGTAAACATTAACTGAGCTTTTACAAAACTTTGTATGCAGCCTAATATCCCGAAGATTATCAATGAGATCGAACATCAGAATTACTGACTTTCAGAGTTATTACCCTTTGATCATGATCGTTAAAACCCATGGGCCACTTCTTTTTATCATTATTATTTATCTTGGAAGCTTTCACCGAAACGGGGGATATTAATTTGGGTCAGTCCGTCTAACACTTGGTTTCCATGCAATAACTGCCACAAACTTTAAGCGATTATTTTGTAACCTATAATGTGCCAAGGGATCGGACAAGTTCTCTTGGCACTCTCATCAGAACCTATGTGGTGGAGTTATGGCCCTGTGAATAACAATTTATGAAAAATGGCATTTTCGGCTGTTTCCGTTTAATATTTCTGGCAAATATAGCTGGATTTTCTTGAAACTTCGTAACATGGTTAAATGTCTCAGAGCCTTGGCCAAGTTCAATCAGGACCCTTTTTTGGCATAGTTATGGCCCTTTGATTAACTAAAAATGCCATTTTCGTCGGTTTCCGTTCAATAACTCTCGCAAATAATATAGGATTTTCTCAAAACTTGTGAACATGGTTTAATGTGTCATGGCATTGGCCAAGTTCAATATTGTGACTTTGATTAGACCCTATTTGGCTGTGTTATGGCCGTTTGAATAACGAAAAACACCATTTTTGGCCATTTCCATTCAATATTAAACTCTCGCAAATATTAATGGATTTTCTGAAAACTTTGTAACATGGTTAAATGTTTCAGGGCCTTGGCCAAGTTCGATTGGGATTTTGTTTGGACCCCATTAAGCTGAGTTATGGCCCTTTGATTAATGAAAAATGCTATTTTCGTCTGTTTTCGTTCAAGAACTTTTGTAAATATTACTGAATTTTCTCGAAACTTGGAACATAGTTAAATGTCTCAGGGCCTTGGCCAAGTTCGATCGGGACTTTCATTAACGAAAGCGGGGGATATAAATTCCACGAATTTACTTGTTTTAATAAATTTGTTCGAGATCTTTTTTTCAGCATTGTATCGAGTAGTCTCGCATTCCCCAGACTCTTGCAGCTGAACAAGACCAGCTAAAAGACAGTCTTGTCCGGTTCATGTTTGAATTTTGAAACTGGCTGGGAGAGTAAATAAACCTGGATAGCAGCTCACAAAAAGTACAATACACCATATTTGTACATAATGGCATCCTGGAGAATGGTGATAGGTAATTTCTTTACTAATCTATTTTCTGTCGTTCAAGTGTGACTGATTGCGCTTTTTCAAAATTTGTATCTGTCATATTTGTGTGTATGTTTTTATCAGCCGATGAAAAGCTTAACTGATTTTTTCGGTAAGCCTCGATTTGAAATCACAAAACTGAAATATGAACCAGACCAGACTTGTTCAGCTGGTCTCGTTTTAACGATAAGTCTGGGAAATGTATGTATTGAGAGTACTGCCGCCTTTATCCCAATTACATCTGTTATTAGATAGAAGTATGAGGGCCTTCAGAATATAAAGCGGTCACTGGTATCTTGCAGTGCAAATTAAAACTTTAAGAACAACAGTAGTTTTACATGATAGTATGTTTTTTTATATATATTCATGTGATACCAGCAAATTTTCGTATACTGTCAATTCTTTGTTCTACTAAAATGGCTGCCTTTTTCACAGTGTCAACATCAACACCAGAAACATATATATAGTTTTCTTTTGCAGGAGTGATATCAAAATCAAGTCCAGTTGATGTGACAAAGGTTTTCATTTTCTTGCCCCCTTTGCCGATCATTATACCACATATTTCATTATGTACAGCGACGTCTTCGTCCGTGACCACTGTTTCTCTGTATATCTTTTCCTGTCCGTCCCGAATCGCCTGTATTTCCTGTAGAACTCTCTCTGTAGCGTAATTTACACTTTCCACGTTACTACCCGTGACTACTACTTGTTTAGCCGGTAGTACAGACAAATTTATGCCTGGTCCTAGTTCTGATTTTAATTTGATGATAATTTGCCTGTCTTTGCCAAGGAGCTGTGAAGAAATGCGATATCTTTCGAATTCATCGTCGTCCGTAAGAAAAATCCTGGTGACAAATCGAGCACTGGTTTGGCAAGTACGCACACAAATGATGGATCGGCAACCAGAGAACGTGTGCTGCACCAAATGCTTTGGTTCTATAATTTCAATACATTTTCTCAACTGACAACGATTAGAAAACAGCTGATAACTCAATGTCCTGAAAAGAGCTATCATTTCCACAAAGGACCTAAAGCATGAGGAAACGGTAAGTCTCTATCAACCAGACGCTTGATACTGTCTGGCGTAGCATACATTGTCGACAAGTGTCTGGTTGAATGAGACAATGAATCGAGAAGCGGTGCGAGTAAAATACGGATAATATGACAGATAATTACCGGATAGGAATCGTCTACTGTTAGGTTTAGTCTCTATATAGATTGTCATCAATGTTCTGGAGATAAAAAATACACTAGAGACGTTAATATCCAGATCACGAGGAGATCTGACAATTAAAGATTTATAGAATTTCAATGAAAAATTCAGTTTAATGGTTTAGGGACAGTTCTTTTTTTATCAGATCTTTGAACGATACAAAAGTTGTTCACCAGATTCTACATACTCTTTCTGTTTTAACTTTAAAAAAAAATCATTGTCTTTAACGGTACAATGGGACTAGGCACAACTTATTTCAACATATTACTGTTCTTTTTTAGCCCGCCATCATCAGATGTCGGGCTATTCAAATCGCTTTTTGTCCGTGGTCCGTCCGTCCGTCCGTTAACAATTCTTGTTAGATCGTTATTTCTCAGAAAGTACTGAGGGACCAATCGGTCAACAAGATGGCCGCCAGGCAACCATTTTTGTTATCGCTATTTCTCAGAAAGTACTGAAGAGATCTGTCTCAAATTTCGTATGTAGGTCCCCCTAGGACCCTAGTTATGCATATGGCATTTTGGGACCGATTGGTCAACAAGATGGCCGCCAGGCAACCATCTTGGATTTGGATAGTTAAAGTTTGTTATCGCTATTTCTCAGAAAGTACAGAAATGACCATTCTAAAATTTCATATGTAGCTTCCCCTTGGGCCCTAGTTGTGCATATTGCATTTTGGGACCAATTGTTCAACAAGATGGCCGCCAGGCAGCCATATCGCTATTTCTCAAGTTCTGAAGAGATCTACCTCAAATTTCATATGTAGGTTCCCCTAGGGTCCTAGTTGTGCATATTGTGTTTTTGGACTGATTAGTCAACAAGATTGCCGCCTGGCAGCCATATTGGATTTTGATAGTTAAAGATTGTTATTGCTATTTCTCAGAAAGTACTGAAGGGATCTGTCTCTCAAATTTCATATGTAGGTTCCCCTAGGGCCCTAGTTGCGTTTTGGGACTGGTCAGTCAACAAAATATCCGCCAGGCAGCCATCTTGGATTTTGATAGTTGAAGTTTGTTACTGCTATTTCTCAGAAAGTACTGAAGCGATCTGTTTCAAATTTTATATGTAGTATGTTTAAAAAAGTTTGAAAAGCAGAGAAAAGATTCATCTTTCCATTATCAGACATATATCATTCTATGGTGGGCTAAAAAGTAACAATTTTTTTTTTGCTTTTGATGCATGTGCAATCAGTACACGTACTTCATTCCATATAAGACATAGTGCCACGCAATTTTAATTATTTTTATCTTGAAGCAAAATGAGAAGATCAAAATTTTCAATGGTGGTAATGGTGTAAAGTAAGTAACATTTGTAACTGAAGAAAAATACTTATTTGTCTGCTCCTGTATTTGACAGAGAAAAAAATACCATTTGTCAGCGATGGAGCATCTTTGAATTGTATAACACTAATGCACACCATATCAAGACAGAGCGGGGGTGGGTAGCAACACAATCAACCCCACCCCACCCCCCAACTCCAATTTAATGGTAATAACAAGAAAACACAGTACATATTACTTGTTTTTTTTTAATTTCTATCAGAAAGTTGTATAACTGATGACTCATTAATAAATAACTACACACACATCCAACTACACAATTCATTGTGTTTCTCTCAAACACACTCACACACACGCACAAATCACCAATTAAAAATTTTCCCAGAAGTCACACTAAATCACTTTTGGTAGAGCAGGAGCATTGAACAGTTTGACACGGCCATTTGTCGTTAAAACCGAAGAAAACAATCTGTATAAAACGTCTCTAATTATAATCATCCAATTTAAAACTATACAATAGTGCATACAGCAATAGTAACGACAAAAGAGTTTGGTTGTAGGGTTATACTTGGTAATATGAACTGATGCTAGTATGTCTTTCTCAATGTTATATGCCGTATTTGCCGTAATTAGCGCCTCTCCCCCTATAAGCTCCCTTTTCTGGAGAAGAGTTGAAGTTGTATAAACACCCCCTTCCCATAGATTTAATAACAAGAGGCCCACAGGGCCTGTATCGCCCCCTGGTTTGTAATGCCAAGTGATAATCTGAATACAGGTTCAGTGTTCCTTTCCTGAAGGAATTTAAATATTTACCTCTAATTTCCCTATTGGGCCCCACTCATTCTGCACCAGGGGTTCAGAGCCAAAAATTGTACAAACTCTGTTCCCCTTCCCCTGAGGATGTTTCTGGCCAAATCTTGTTACAATCCATGCAGAACTCTATGACTAGTAGCGATTTAAAGGAAATGTTAACAGATGGATGACGGACAAAATAATGCGTCTCAGAGGATAAAAGGCATATGCATGTATTCGGTAACATATTTATGTATCATGAGCACAGAAAGATTTAAGATACGGCAGACTTTTTTCATCCACACTTGGTTTCCTAATAAGCGCCACTATTTGTTACAAGGATTTAAGGGCCCTGGGTGCTAATTACAGCAAATACAGAATTCGCTACAAATTGCTACTCAGATCTATGGTTGAACATATTTTGGTTGCTTCAGACTGTTGGTCTAGATTCAAAACAGAACTTAATGCATGGTATTATTAAAACTGTTACAAGACTCTTCAGCAATCCTTTATCTTCTGTTTGTAAATATAATTTGAATAGGGATGTCACGGTTCATGTTTTTTCAGCTCGGTTCGGTTTCAACTTTTTTTGATCGGTTTTCGGTTTTTTTCGGTTCGGTTCAGGCAAATCTCAATTACACTTTTTAAGTCTATTTTCTATCAAAAGCAAGTTCTGCTTTAGATTTAAAGATGGTATATCACTTAAACAAATGGGTTTTTTTTCTTTATCAAGATTTCACTTCTAATTAAAAACATATAATTTATTGCGCCCTGAAAAATAATCCACAGCACTATATCCTATATACATTGAAGTTCTAAAAGTGCATGCAGCAAAGAAATTCATTAATTATTCTATATCATTTTGTGTCTTAATTAGACATATAACACGATTAAATACCAATTTTTGTTCAAATATTGAGTATCATTTATGATCTCTCAGCAGTGGAACATCTTTAAAAAACATACTTGAACATTTTCTTATCTTTTTAACTCTTTCAGTACTATTGACACATTAATCAGTCACAGAGAGATATATGTCCTCGTATCCTTTATGGTACATTATTTCATCACTACAACTTTTCTCGTATCCTTCATGACGCATTATTATGTGATGATTGACATGTGAAAATCGTAAGTTTTACCGCAAATCAATACATCGGTATTATCCCAGAAAAAGTGTTTTTAAAAAGTATTATGCATTTGAATTATAATAGAGATAAACATTATTACGTACCAGGTGCATGTTCAATCGTAAAATGGTTTAATTCACGGAATATTGGCCGACGGAAACGCGATTGTTTACAATCGGCAACACAATGGCGGCTTGATTTAGCTGCCGATATTCTGCGGGATTAATGTTATCGGAAAAATACATAATAAAAAATTATATGAAATAATAATAAATATTATTATAATATATATTACAATAATAAAAATTATAAAATATCAAACATTTAGTGAAATATATCATTTAGATATTATGTATGTGAAAAATCATGTCCGCAGACAGCAAAAAACGATCTTCTGAATGACTGAACTTGCACACGTGTTACACATATATGTCGGTCAACAGGTGTATTTCTCGAGATTCTGATAAACAACTTCGCCGTATTTTCAATGACATAATCTGCAATACAGTTTATACACGTAAATTACAGGTATTATAGGACAGTTATTTTTATAATGAACCGAACCGAAACTTAGAATTATCGTACCGAACCGAACCGTACGGTTGAATTTTTCGGTTAACCGTATTTTCGGTTAACCGTGACACTCCTAACTTTGAATTCATCACAAAACTCGTTATTGCCACATCACATGACCCCGGCATGACCCCACCATCTGGTCACATGATCACATAGAGTCACATGACATACCATGTTCCTGTCACATGACCACAACATGTACATGGCACCATTCTGAGTGTTGTATCACAGATCTGTACTACACACATAAGACTAAACATTCTCCCACTAAAATCTTGCACACTTCAGTATACATCAGTAAAACGTTTGGCAATGGTATTGTAGCGTATAAAACCAGTCGGTACAGCCAGCAGTGAGAGGGTGGGTACTCACTATTCTAAAGACCTCAACTTACACCGTCTGGTGACTCAGGTAGCTGGAACAAAAAGTAACAGGTCTTGGTCAAGGGTTGTTAGTCTGTTGGTCAGTACATGAAATACAAGTTTGTATAACTCCTATTTTGATATCTCATGGTAACAAGAGTGATAACGTGTTTCATATGCAACTGTGTGTATACTCAATGTTTTACCTGTAACAACCTGTACACTCAATGTCTCACCTGTAACAACCTGTACACTCAATGTCTCACCTGTGACTACCTGTATACACAATGTCTCATCTGTAACTACCTGTATACTCAATGTCTCACCTGTAACTACCTGTATACACAATGTCTCATCTGTAACTACCTGTATACTCAATGTCTCACCTGTATACTCAATGTCTCACCTGTAACAACCTGTACACTCAATGTCTCACCTGTAACAACCTGTACACTCAATGTCTCACCTGTGACTACCTGTATACACAATGTCTCATCTGTAACTATATGTATACTCAATGTCTCACCTGTATACTCAATGTCTCACCTGTAACAACCTGTACACTCAATGTCTCACCTGTAACAACCTGTACACTCAATGCCTCGCCTGTAACTACCTGTATACTCAATGTCTCACCTGTAACTACCTGTATACACAATGTCTCACCAGTAACTACCTGTATACTCAATGTCTCACCTGTAACTACCTGTACACTCAATGTCTCACCTGTAACAACCTGTACACACAATGTCTCATCTGTAACTACCTGTATACACAATGTCTCATCTGTAACTACCTGTACACTCAATATCTCACCTGTAACAACCTGTACACTCAATGTCTCACCTGTGACTACCTGTATACACAATGTCTCATCTGTAACTACCTGTATACTCAATGTCTCACCTGTATACTCAATGTCTCACCTGTAACAACCTGTACACTCAATGTCTCACCCTGTATACTCAATGTCTCACCTGTAACAACCTGTACACTCAATGTCTCACCTGCAACAACCTGTACACTCAATGCCTCGCCTGTAACTACCTGTATACTCAATGTCTCACCTGTAACTACCTGTATACACAATGTCTCACCTGTAACTACCTGTATACTCAATGTCTCATCTGTAACTACCTGTATACACAATGTCTCACATGTTACTACCTGTATATTCAATGTCTTACCTGTAACTACCTGTATACACAATGTCTCACCTGTAACTACCTGTACGCTCATGTCTCACCTGTAACTACCTGTACACTCAATGTCTCACCTGTAACTACCTGTATACTCAATGTCTCACCTATAACTACCTGTATACTAAATGTCTCACCTGTAACTACCTGTATACTCATGTCTCACCTGTTACTACCTGTATACTCAATGTCTCACCTGTAACTACCTGTATACTCAATGTCTCTCCTGTAACTACCTGTATACTAAATGTCTCACATGTAACTACCTGTATACTCATGTCTCACCTGTTACTACCTGTATACTCAATGTCTCACCTGTAACTACCTGTATACTAAATGTCTCACCTGTAACTACCTGTATACTCAATGTCTCACCTGTAACTACCTGTATACTAAATGTCTCACCTGTAACTACCTGTATACTCAATGTCTCACCTGTTACTACCTGTATACTCAATGTCTCACCTGTTACTACCTGTATACTCATGTCTCACCTGTTACTAACTGTATATTTAATGTCTCACCTGTAACTACCTGTATATTTAATGTCTTACCTGTGTCTAGCTCTTAGATATAGAGAGGTATTTCCTTCAGTCAGGGCCTGAAAAAATACAATTTAGAAACGTAAATCCACTAGAACGCATTATCAGCAATCATGGGCTTTCAAATGTGTTAAATTCAAGTGAGATTTTGAATTATTTTTATACACTAACTTCAGTATTTTTTGAATGAGAGTGTTGATCAGGACAAACTTATCCTCTAAGCAACCCCATGAATATGCCAGGAATTTTAATCCAAAAGTTAGCAACCCACAGGCAGCTACTGATTGCATTTGTATACCTTATAGCAATCCCTTTAAAAGAGGCAATAAGCAACTGACAAGTAACTACTGATTGCATTTATGTGACAATTTTGACATGGCTGTGTCAAAATTTGCTTCACTGAATTGTCCCATTAAATAATCCATAAGATAAAAACATCTATATTTTCGTTTACTACAAAATAACATAGAGATGATACCTGTTTCGTGATTGTTGATTCCCTTTGGATCCAGGTCCATGGCCCAGGAAAAATTCATTAATGCTAAATCTGAGTTACCTAGCTTCTTGTGTACCTAGATGGGAAAGAAAAGGAAATGTTGTGTCACAGTATAGATGGGAAAAACAGGAAATGACTGAACACTAGTGAACCTTTGATTTAAGTGTACGTTATTACAAAGAGTCAGACTTTATAAATATTATGGCTTTACAATCTCTGGCCTTTCATGTCCTATACGATTAATTGTATAATTGAATCACAGTGTAAGACAAGTTCAATACAACTATTGTGAATATGATTCTCTCAGTTTTCTCAGTATTTTTTTGCATTAGTAACTTGTACTTACCTTTCCTATTAAAAAGTAAACTAGAGATTCTTTGGGGACTATTTGTTTGAGTTCCTCTAATTCTTGTAGAGCTTCCTATAAATACAGACACATTGTCACAATTACATTTGTACATGTTTGTCTCCTTACACCATCAGTTTTGTAGACTCCTCAACCCAGTGATGAAGATTTATTAATTGATAAATACATTCAGCTTCAGTTACATTGAAAGATTTATTGGATTTCAGTCTTATACAAACTAAATCTTTTTATCTCTTACTTTAAATACATGTATGGTCATATTTCAGCCATATCATGGATTTATCACCTAATATGTGTGACTAGTAAGGTCATATCAGGCTTAAGTAATCAAGGAAGGTCAAAGTTCACATTCACTATTAAATCCACTAACACGTTCTGTGATGGTGTCCATTGTGTGTCACAACAGAGGTTTCACTATCAGGCGGTACCCGGTACTTTTTGCCGGTTAAACCTGGCTGTGGTACTGCCTGATTTGGGCTAAATTACATTAGATAGCATACAGATGGTATAGATAAGTACCCCCTGAAATATTGCAATTGTACCGCCTCTCCTAAAAGATAATGAAACCCCTGCAGTAGTGATGTGTGGTGAATATCCCACATATTTACCACCAGGGCCTGGTACTGTGACCAATAGACAGAAGATAGTCCTAGAATATCCCACATATTTACCACCAGGGCCTGGTACTGTGACCAATAGACAGAAGATAGTCCTAGAATATCCCACATATTTACCACCAGGGCCTGGTACTGTGACCAATAGACAGAAGATAGTCCTAGAATATCCCACATATTTACCACCAGGGCCTGGCACTGTGACCAATAGACAGAAGATAGTCCTAGAATATCCCACATATTTACCACCAGGGCCTGGTACTGTGACCAATAGACAGAAGATAGTCTTAGAATATCCCACACATTTTTACCACCAGGGCCTGGTACTGTGACCAATAGAGTTGGAGAAGATAGTCCTAGAATATCCCACATATTTACCACCAGGGCCTGGTACTGTGACCAATAGACAGAAGATAGTCCTAGAATATCCCACATATTTACCACCAGGGCCTGGTACTGTGACCAATAGACAGAAGATAGTCCTAGAATATCCCACATATTTACCACCAGGGCCTGGTACTATGACCAATAGACAGAAGATAGTCCTAGAATATCCCACATATTTACCACCAGGGCCTGGCACTGTGACCAATAGACAGAAGATATCCTAGAACATCCCAAATATTTACCACCAGCTACAGATACCATGGAGTTGGGCGCTAGTGATGGAATACCACTCAGCCACTACGGCCAATTTGTATTGAAAATCTACTGAAAAGAAATAAAAATGACTTGCTTTATGTCGTTCACTGGCCAATAAGATGGAGGCTCGGTGGAATTTACAAAGTGGATTGGTGGGGTCCGTCTCTATGGCTTTATTTAGTGTGACCAGGGCACTCTCTGACTTCTGTTGGGAATGCTGTACCTATAACAACAAAAACAGAGCGATTTAGTGTGACCAGGGCACTCTCTGACTTCTGTTGGGAATGCTGTACCTATAACAACAAAAACAGAGCGATTTAGTGGGACCAGGGCACTCTCTGACTTCTGTTGGGAATGCTGTACCTATAACAACAAAAACAGAGCGATTTAGTGTGACCAGGGCACTCCTCTGACTTCTGTTGGGAATGCTGTACCTATAACAACAAAAACAGAGCGATTTAGTGTGACCAGGGCACTCTCTGACTTCTGTTGGGAATGCTGTACCATATAACAACAAAAACAGAGCGATTTAGTGTGACCAGGGCACTCTCTGACTTCTGTTGGGAATGCTGTACCTATAACAACAAAAACAGAGCGATTTAGTGTGACCAGGGCACTCTCTGACTTCTGTTGGGAATGCTGTACCTATAACAACAAAAACAGAGCGATTTAGTGTGACCAGGGCACTCTCTGACTTCTGTTGGGAATGCTGTACCTATAACAACAAAAACAGAGCGATTTAGTGTGACCAGGGCACTCTCTGACTTCTGTTGGGAATGCTGTACCTATAACAACAAAAACAGAGCGATTTAGTGTGGACCAGGGCACTCTCTGACTTCTGTTGGGAATGCTGTGTACCTATAACAACAAAAACAGAGCGATTTAGTGTGACCAGGGGCACTCACTTCCTGACCTAAACAACAAAAACAGAGCTGTTGGGGGAATGCTGTACCTATAACAACAAAAACAGAGCGATTTAGTGTGACCAGGGCACTCTCTGACTTCTGTTGGGAATGCAGTGTACCTATAACAACAAAAACAGAGCGATTTAGTGGACCAGGGCACTCTCTGACTTCTGTTGGGAATGCTTGTACCTATAACAACAAAAACAGAGCGATTTAGTGTGACCAGGGCACTCTCTGACTTCTTGTTTGGGAATGCTGTACCTATAACAACAAAAACAGAGCGATTTAGTGTGACCAGGGCACTCTCTGACTTCTGTTGGGAATGCTGTACCTATAACAACAAAAACAGAGCGATTTAGTGTGACCAGGGCACTCTCTGACTTCTGTTGGGAATGCTGTACCTATAACAACAAAAACAGAGCGATTTAGTGTGACCAGGGCACTCTCTGACTTCTGTTGGGAATGCTGTACCTATAACAACAAAAACAGAGCGATTTAGTGTGACCAGGGCACTCTCTGACTTCTGTTGGGAATGCTGTACCTATAACAACAAAAACAGAGCGATTTAGTGTGACCAGGGCACTCTCTGACTTCTGTTGGGAATGCTGTACCTATAACAACAAAAACAGAGCGATTTAGTGTGACCAGGGCACTCTCTGACTTCTGTTGGGAATGCTGTACCTATAACAACAAAAACAGAGCGATTTAGTGTGACCAGGGCACTCTCTGACTTCTGTTGGGAATGCCTGTACCATATAACAACAAAAACAGAGCGCGATTTAGTGTGACCAGGGCACTCTCTGTACTTTTCCTGTTGGGAAAGCTGTGGAACCTACACTATAACAACAATAAAACAGAGCGATTTAGTGTGACAGAGCAGGGCACTCTCTGACTTCTGTTGGGAATGCTGTACCTATAACAACAAAAACAGAGCGATTTAGTGGGACCAGGGCACTCTCTGACTTCTGTTGGGAATGCTGTACCTACCTAGAACAACAACAAAAACAGATCGATTTAGTGTGACCAGGGCTGACTTCTGTTGGTCATCGCCGTCCCTGTACCCCCCTAATAACAACAAAAAGGCGATTAGTCGTGACCAGGGCACTCTCCTGATTCTGTGGAAGTGCTGTACCTATAACAACAAAAACAGAGCGATTTAGTGTGACCAGGGCACTCTCTGACTTCTGTTGGGAATGCTGTACCTATAACAACAAAAACAGAGCGAGATTTAGTGTGACCAGGGCACTGCTCTGACTGTCTGTAGGGAATTGCTGGTACCTCTAACACCAAAAAACAAGCGATTTAGTGTGACATGCAGCACTCTCTGACGTATCTGTTGTGGATGCAGTTACCTATAATACAACAAAAACAGAGCGATTTAGTGTGACCAGGGCACTCTCTGACTTCTGTAATTGGAATGCTGTACCTATAACTAAACAAAAACAGAGCGATTTAGTGTGACCAGGGCACTTCTCTGACTTCTGTTGGGATTGCTGTACCTATGAACAACAAAAAAACAGAGCGATTTAGTGGGCACCCAGGCCAACTCTCCTGACTTCTGTTGGGAATGCTGTACCTATTAGAACAACATAAACAGATTGATTTAGTGTGACCAGGCACTCTCTGACTTCTGTTGGGGAATGCTGTACCTATAACAACAAAAACAGAGCGATTTAGTGTGACCAGGGCACTCTCTGACTTCTGTTGGGCATGCTGTATGAATGTACCCGACAGGCAAGTAACGTTACCAGGAGTGTCGGTGTAGGAATGTACTGACAGGTAGTAATGTAACACAGCGTCAGGTGTAGGAATGTACTGAACAGACATAATGGTTACAGTTTTTCATGTAGTAAAGTACTGCCAAGGTATGTGTAACTGTGTGACCGGGTGTAGGAATGTACTGACAGGTAGTAATGTATACAGTTGAGGTCAGTGTAGGAATGTACTCGACAGTAGTTAATGTTACAGTGTGTCATGTAGGAATAGAACTGACAGTCATAATGTACAGTGTGTCGTGAAGGAATGTACTGACATGCAGAAATGTTACAGTGTGTCAGATGTGAGGAAAGAACTTCCATGGTAGTGAATGTTTACAGAGAGTCAGATGTAGGAATGTACAGACAGGCATTAAATGTTATAGTGTGTCAGTGTAGGAATTGTACTGACATGTAAGTAAGTTACAGTGTGTCAGTGTAGGAATGTACTGACAGGAGTAAAGTTTACACGTGTGTCAGTGTAGGAATTGTACTGACGAGTAGTAAAATGTTAACAGTGTGTGTCAGTGTATGGAAATACGACAGGCATAATTTTGACAGTGGAGTCAGTGTAGAAAGAACTTGAACATTAGTAAAGTAACAAGTGTGTCGTGTAGGAATGTACTGACAGGTAGTAATGTAACAGTGTGTCAGTGTATGAATGTACTGACAGGGCTGTAATGTTACAGTGTGTCATGTGTAGAGAATGTACTGACAAGGCAGTAATGTAAGTGTGTCCAGTGTGATGAATATACTGACAGGCAGTAATGTTGTCGGTGTGTCAAGAGTAGGAATTTACAGACAGGCATAATGTATTACAGAGTGTCCAGTGTAGAATGTACTGACAGGCAGAAAAGTACCGTGTGTCAGTGTAGGAATTGTACTGACGAGTCAGTAATTGTTACAGTGTAGTCAGTGTAGGTAATGTTACAGACAGCAGTACATTGTACAGTGATTCAGTGTAGGAATGTACTGGACAGGCAGTAATGATACAGTGGTCAGTGTAGGAAAGTTAGCAGATCAGACAGTCAGTAATTTACATTGTGTGTCCAGGGTAGAATGTTACTGACATGGCAGTAATGTTACAGTGTGTCAGTGTAGGAATGTACTGACAGGCAGTAATGTTACAGTGGTCAGTGTTGGAATGTACTGACAGCAGCAGTAATGTTAGGCAGTGTGTAATGTTACAGTGTGTAGGAATTACTGACAGGCAGTAATGTTACAGTGTGTCGGTGTAGCGGAATGAACTGACACAGGCAGTAATGTTACAGAGTTTCGAGGTGTAGGTATGTACTCGACAGGCAGTAATGTTACAGTGTGTCAGTGTAGGAATTACTGACAGGCAGTAATTGTGTCAGTGTAGGAATGTACTGACAGGCAGTAATGTTACAGTGTGTCAGTGTAGGGAATGTAACTGACAAGGCTGACAGGTCCGAGTAGGATGTTGACAGGCATTGTGTTCAGTGTAGGAATGTACTGACAGGCAGTAATGTTACAGTGTGTCAGTGTAGGTAGTAATGTACAGTGTGTCAGTGTAGTGATGTACCGACAGGCAGTAATTGTTACAGTGTGTCAGTGTAGGAAATGTACTGACATAGGTAGCAGTTACAGTGTGTCGGTGTAGGAATGAATGGACAGACTGACAGTGTCAGTACTGGACAGTAGTTGTTACAGTGTCGGTGAGAGGTAGGAATGTACTGACAGGTAATGTTAAGAGAGTCATTGTATGAATGTACTGACAGGTAGTATGTTACAGTGTGTCCAGTGTAAGGAATGTACTGACCAGCAGTATTGTTACAGTGAGTCGGTGTAGGAATGTACTGGACAGGCAGTAATGTTACAGTGTGTCCAGTGTAGGAATGTACTGACAGGCAGTAATGTTACATGTGTACAGTGTAGGAATGTAACTGACAGGCAGTAAAGTACATGTGTGTCAGTGTATGAATGTACTGACCGTAAGTAATGTTCTACAGTGTGTCATTGTAGGAATGTACTCGTACACAGGTAGTAATTTACAGTTACAGTGTATGTACTTGACAGTGTAATGTTTCAGTAGGTATGGAATGTACTGACAGGCAGGTAATGTTACAGTGTGTCAGTGTAGGAATGAACTGACAGGAAGTAATGTTTACAGTGTTCGTGTAAGGAATGTACTGACAGGTAGTAATGTTACAGTGTGTCAGTGTAGTGTAGGAATGTAGGTGTCCATTGAGAACAGACATTGGCAGTAAAGTTACATTGAGATCAGTGAAGGAATGTACTGACAGCATATAATGTTAACAGTGTGTCAGTGTAGGAATGTACTGACAGTCAGTGTAAGGAATGTACTTACAGGCAGTGTCACACAGTGTCAGAAAAGGAATGTACTGACAGTGTCAGTAGGATGTACTACAGTAAAAGTGTGTCAGTGTAGGAATGTTACCTGACAGGCAGTAATGTTACAGTGTGTCAGTGTAGGAATGTAATGACAGGCAGTAATGTTAATTATCAGTGTGTCACGGGACAGGTGTAGTGTTTCAGTGTAGGAATGTACTGACAGGCAGTAATGTTTACAGTGTGTCAGTGTAGGAAAGTGTACTGACAGGCAGTAATGTTTACAGTGTGTCAGTGTAGAATGTACTGACAGGCAGTAATGTTACAGTGTGTCAGTGTAGGAATGTCCGACGAGTCAGTAAATATACAGTGTGTCGGTTTAATTGAAGTACTACAGGTAGTAATGTTACAGTGGTGTCAAGTATAGGAATGTACTGACAGGCATGTTTCAGTGTTACATTGTGTGTCAGGCAGTAATGCTAGTGTGAATGTACGGAAAGACTGACAGTAAATGTACAGTTGTCAGTAATGTTACAGTGTAAAAGTGTCAGTGTAGGAATGTACTACAGGCAGGCAGTACTGTTACAGTAGGAATGTACAGACATGTAGTAATGGTACAGTGTGTCAGTGTGGAATGTACTGACAGGTAGTAATGTTACAGTGTTTCGGTGTAGTGAATGTAACTGTAATTTAACAGTGAGTTCTGTGTAGGTGTAGGAATGTTCAGTACTGACAAAAAAAAAAAAGGCAGTAATGTTACACATGTTACAGGATGTACCGACAGGCAGTCAGTGTAGGAATGTACTGACGAGGGCAGTTAAGTTAATGTTACATGTTACCATGTGTGTCAGTGTAGGAATGTAACTGACAGGCAGTGTAATGACTACAGTGGTTTGTCAGTGTAGGAATGTACGTGACAGACAGTAATGTTACAGTGTGTCAGTGTAGGAATGTACTGACAGGCAGTAATGTTACAGTGTGTCAGTGTAGGAATGTACTGACAGGCAGTAATGTTACAGTGTGTCAGTGTAGGAATGTACTGACAGGCAGTAAAGATACAGTGTGCCAGTGTAGGAAATGTACTAGACAGGCAGTAATGTTACGTGGTGTCAGTGTAGGAATGTAACTGACAGACAGTAATAGTTACAGTGTGTCATTTTGTAGGAATGTACTGACAGGCAGTAATGTTACAGGAGTGTGTCTGTGTAGGTATGTACTGACAGGCAGTTAATGTTACAGTGTGTCAGTGTAGGAATGTTACTGACAGGCAGTAATGTTACAGTGTGTCGGTGTAGGAATGTACTGACAGGCAGTAATGTTACAGTGTGTCGGTGTAGGAATGTACTGACAGGCAGTAATGTTACAGTGTGTCAGTGTAGGAATGTACTGACAGGCAGTAATGTTACAGTGTGTCAGTGTAGGAATGTACTGACAGGCAGTAATGTTACAGTGTGTCGGTGTAGGAATGTACTGACAGGCAGTAATGTTACAGTGTGTCAGTGTAGGAATGTACTGACAGGCAGTAATGTTACAGTGTGTCAGTGTAGGAATGTACTGACAGGCAGTAATGTTACAGTGTGTCAGTGTAGGAATGTACTGACAGGCAGTAATGTTACAGTGTGTCAGTGTAGGAATGTACTGACAGGCAGTAATGTTACAGTGTGTCAGTGTAGGAATGTACTGACATGCAGTATGTTACAGTGTGTCAGGTGTAGGAATGTACTTGACAGGCAGTAATGTTACAGTGTCCAGTGTAGAATGTACTGACAGGCATAATGTACAGTGTGACAGAGTAACGAATGTATGTACAGACAGTAATGTTACAGTGGTGGTAGTGTATGATGTACTGGACAGCAGTAATGTTACAGTGTGTCGGTGTAGGAATGTACTGACAGGCAGTAATGTTACAGTGTGTCAGTGTAGGAATGTACTGACAGGCAGTAATGTTACAGTGTGTCAGTGTAGGAATGTACTGACAGGCAGTAATGTTACAGTGTGTCAGTGTAGGAATGTACTGACAGGCAGTAATGTTACAGTGTGTCAGTGTAGGAATGTACTGACAGGCAGTAATGTTACAGTGTGTCAGTGTAGGAATGTACTGACAGGCAGTAATGTTACAGTGTGTCAGTGTAGGAATGTACTGACAGGCAGTAATGTTACAGTGTGTCGGTGTGAGGTGTACTGACAGGCAGTGTAGGTCAATGTATGTACTGACAGGCAGTAATGTTACAGTGTGTCAGTGTAGGAATGTACTGACAGGCAGTAATGTTACAGTGTGTCAGTGTAGGAATGTACTGACAGGCAGTAATGTTACAGTGTGTCAGTAGTAGGAAATGTACTGACAGGCAGTTAATGTACAGTTGATGTACTAGTGTAGGAATGTACTTGACAGGCAGTTAATGTTACAGTGTGTCAGTAGAAGGAATGTACTGACAGTACCAGCAATGTTACATGTGTGTTCAGTGTAGAAATGTACTGACAGGTAGTAATATTACAGAGTGTCGCTGTAGGAATGTACTGACAGGCAGTAAATGTTGACAGTGTAGGTCAGTGTAGAATTACTGACAGGCAGTAATGTTACAGTGTGTCAGTGTAGGTAATGTAACTCGACTATAGCAGTAAATGTTTACAGATGTGTCAAGTGTAGGAAAGTACTGACAGGCAAGTAATGTGTACATGTGTGTCAGTTTAGGAATGTACTGACATCAGTAAATGTTACAGTGTGTCAGTGTAAGGAATGTACACAGGATAGTAATAGTGTGTCTTGAAATGTACCGACAGGCAGTAATGTTACAGTGTGTCAGGCAGTAATGATACAGTGTGTCGGTAGTATGTACCGACAGGCATAATGTAACACGTGTGTCGGTTAGTGAAAGAACCGACAGGCAGTAATGTTTACAGTGTGTCGGTGTAAGAAATAACTGACAAGGCAGTAATGGTTTACAGTGTGTCGGAGTAGTGTAGGCAGAATGTACTGTAGCATTACTGACAGCATGTAATGTTACAGTGTGAGCAGTGTAGGTATGTACTAGACATGCAGTAATGTAACAGTGTGTCAGTGTAGAAATTACTTGAAAGACAGTAATGTTAACGTGTGTCAGTTGTTAGATATGTACTGACAGGTTCAGTAATGTTACAGTGTGTCAGTGTAGGAATGTACTGACAGGCAGTAATGTTACAGTTGTGTCGGTGTAGGTAATGTACTGAACAGGCAGTAAATTTATTACAGTGGTGTCAGTGTAGGAATGTACTGACAGGCAGTAAAGTTACAAGTTTGTCAGTGTAGGAATGTACATAATGACAGGCAGTAATGTTTACAGTGTGTCGGGTGTAAGGAATGTAACTGCACAGGCCAGTAATGTTTACAGTGTGTCCAGTGTAGGCAATGTACTTACAGACCAGTAATGTACAGTGTGTCAGTGTATGGGAATGTACTGACAGGCAGTAATGTTACAGTGTGTCAGTGTAGGAATGTACAGTGTGACAGTGTAGTAATGTACTGACATGCAGATAATGTTAGCAGATTGTCAGTGTAGGAATCGTACTGACAGGCAGTAATGTTTACGAGTGTTTCAGTGTAGGAATGTACTGACAGACAGTAAGTGTTACAGTGTGTCAGTGAAGGAATGTATACTGACAGGCAGTATTGTTACAGTGTGTTCAGTGTAGAATGTACTGACAGGCAGTAATGTTACAGTGTGTGCAGTGGAGGAATGTACTGACAGGCAGTAATGTTTACAGTGGTGTCATTGTAGGAATGTACTACATTATGACAGATGTTTCAGTAATGTTGACAGACAGTTAACAGTGTCAGTGTAGGAATGATACTGACAAGTCAGTAATGTTACAGTACAGTGTCGAATGTACTCAGTGTAGTGTCAATATTACTGACAGGCAGTAATGTTACATGTTACAGTGTCAGTGTAGGAATGTACTGACAGGACAGTAAATGTTACAGTGTGTCAGTGTAGGAAATGTACTGACAGCAGTACAGTTACAGTGTGTCAATGTTAGGAATGTACTGACAGGCAGTAATGTCAGTGTGTCGGTGTGTGTACTGACAGGCAGTGATGTTCCATGTGTAGGTAATGTAGACATTAAATGTACAGGCAGTATTGTTACAGTGTGTCAGTGTAGGAATGTACTGACAGGCAGTAATGTTTACAGTGTGTCAGTGTAGGAATGTACTGACAGGCATAATGTTAAGTAATGTTACAGTTGTGTCAGTGGTAGGTGTAGGAATGTTACACTGACAGGACAGTAATGTTACAGTGTGTCAGTCGGTACTGTAGGAATGTACAGTGTAGGAAGTACTTACAGGCAGTAAGGTTACAGTGTGTCGAGTAATGAATGTACTTGACAATGCAGTAATGTTTAACATGTGTCGAGTGTAGGAATGTACGAGAGACAGTATTAATGTTATCAGTGTGTCATGTAGGAATGTACAGTAATGACAGTGTGTTCAGTAATGTACTACAGTGTGTCAGTGTAGGGAAATGTGACACAGTAATGGGACAGGCAGGGTAATGTTACAGTGTGTCAGTGTAGGAATGTACTGACAGGCAGTAATGTTACAGTGTGTCAGTGTAGGAATGTACTGACAGGCAGTAATGTTACAGTGTGTCAGTGTAGGAATGTACTGACAGGCAGTAATGTTACAGTGTGTCAGTGTAGGAATGTACTGACAGGCATTATAATGTCAGTGAAGAAAGTTACAGGTAGTTAAATGTCAGGTGTAGTGGAAGGAATTACTGACAAGGCAGTAATGTTACAGTAAATGTCAATGTAGGAATGTATCATGACAGCAGTAATGTTACAGTGTGTCAGTGTAGGAATGTAACTGACAAGACAGTAATGTTACAGTGTGTCAGTGTAGGAATGTACTGACAGGCAGTAATGTTACAGTGTGTCGGTGTAGGAATGTACTGACAGGTAGTAATGTTACAGTGTGTCAGTGTGTAAGGAATGAACTGACAGGTAGTAATGTTACAGTGTGTCAGTGTTAGGAATGTACCAGGAGCAGGAGTAATGATTTACACGTATGACGGTGTAAAATGTACCGACACAGTGTATTTCAGTTTGTGTAGGAATGTACTGACAGGCAGTAATGTTACAAGTGAGTCCAGTGTAGGGAATGTACTGTACAGGCAGTAAAGTTACAGTGTGTCGGTGTAAAGGAAAAGTACTGACAGGCAGTAATGTATACAGTGTTGTCAGTGTAAAGTAAATGTACTCGAGACAGGTCAGTAATGTTTACAGTGTGTCGATTGTGTTAGGAATGTACTGACTGACAGTAATGTTACTGTGTGTCAGTGTAGGTAATGTACTGACAGGCAGTAATGTTTACAGTGATTCAGTGTAAACTTGACAAGCAGTTGACTTGACAGGAATGTTACTTGTAATGTTTATCAGGTGTAGGAAATGTACTGACAGACAGTAATGTTACAGTGTGTCAGTGTAGGAAAAAAAAAAATGTACTGACAGGGAATGTTACAGTGTGTCCTTGTAGGAATGTACTGTCATGCAGTATATGTTGACCAGACAGTAATGGAGTTACAGTGACGAGGTGTTGAATGTTCACTGACTGGTATTGCAGTTTCAGTGTGGCATGTACAACACGTAATGACATGGCAGTGATTGTGACTGACAGGCAGTAATGTGTACAGTGTGTCAGAGTCTGTGAACACATGTTTACAGTGTGTCATGACCATGGCAGTAAAGATTACAGTGTATGGTCAGTGTAGGAATGTACTTGGCAGTAAATGTTACAGTGGTTCAGTGTAGGAATTTATTGCCAAGGGGCCATAGTTACATCGTTGTAGGGTCAACCTGGTTAAGTGTAATAAATGTACGTGAACAGGCAGTAATGTTACAGTGTGTGTGACCTGTGTAAGAATGAAATAGTAACAGTTACAAGTGTAGGGAAGTTGACATAGTAATGAGTCAGTGTGTAATATAGAATGTATACTGACTTTACAGTAATGCTACAGTGTCTGTCCAGTGTAGGAATGTACTGACAGGCAAAGTAAAGTTTACAGTTGTGTCATTGTAGGAATGATTACTTGACATGCAGTTAATGTTAACAGATGTGTCGGTGAAGTGAATATACTAACCATGGCGTTATAGTGACAGGGATGTACACGAATTGCGATTTCTAAAACATGACCATGGGCCTTGTGGTCGAGCTCCTCAGTACACACAAAGACTCATAGTAACACTAGTAGTCAACGTTGTAAGTGAAGCATAGGTCACTGTAATTATAAAATAGGGTCAACCTGTAAGTATAAAATAGTAACACTAGGGTCAACCTGTAAGATATAAATTGTAAACACTAGGGTCAACCTGTAAGTATAAATAGTAACACTAGGGTCAACCTGTAAGTATAAATAGTAACACTAGGGTCAACCTGTAAGTAAATGTAATAGTAACACAAGTGGTCAACCAGTAAGTAAGTAACACTAAAGTAACATAGTGGTCAACCTGTAAGTATAAATAGTAAACACAAGGGTCATCAAACTAAGTAAAATAGTTAACACTAGTCAAAGTAAAATTAGTAACACAAGGGTCAACCTGTAAGTATAAATTGTAACACAATGAGGTCAACCTGTATGTATAAATAGTAACACAGGGTCAACCTGTAAGTCATACAATAGTAACACTAGGGATCAACAGTAAGTATAAATAGTAACACTAGGATCAACCTGTACGTATAAATAGTAAAACTAGGGTCAACCTGTAAGTATAAATAGTAACCACTAGGGTCAAACTGTATGTAAAAAAGTTTAACACAAGGGTCAACAGCTGTAAGTATAAATAGTAAACACTAGGAATCAACATGTATGTATAAATAGTAACACTAGGGTCAACCTGTAAGTATAAATAGTAACACTAGGAACATGTTAAGTATAAATAGTAACACTAGGGTCAAACTGTATGTATTAAATTAGTAACACTAGGATCAACATGTAAAGTATAAATAGTAACACTAGGGTCAACCTGTAAGTATAAATAGTAAACGAATCAACAATAAGTATAACGAACACTATAAATCAACATGTATGTAAGTATAAATAGTAACACTAGTATCAACCTGTAAGTATAAATAGTAACACTAGGGTCAACCTGTAAGTATAAATAGTAACACTAGTCAAAATGTATGTATTAATAGTAACACTAGGATCAACCTGTAAGTACAAAATAGTAACACTAGGGATCAACCTGTAAGTATAAATAGTAACACAAGGGGTAGAACACAAAGTCAACCTGTAAGTAAAAATAGTAACACTAGGGGGTCAACCTGTAAGTATAAATAGTAACACTAGGGTCAACCGTGTAAAGTATAAATAATAACACTAGGGTCAACCTGTAAGTAATATAAATAGTAACACAAAGGTCAACCTGTAAGTGGTACTTAAATAGTAACACTAGGGTCAACCTGTAAGTATAAATAGTAACACTAGGGTCAACCTGTAAGTATAAATAGTAACACAAGGGTCAAACTGTAAAGTATAAATAGTAACACTAGGATCAACATGTAAGTATAAATAGTAACACTAGGGTCAACCTGTAAGTATAAATAGTAACGGTCAACCTGTAAGTATAAATAGTAAAATAGTAACAAAGGTCAACTAATGTAAGTATAAATAGTAACACTAGGGTCAACCTGTAAGTATAAATAGTGTAACACTAAGGGTCAACCTGTAAGTATAAATAAAAACACTAGGGTCAACCTGAATACATATCAACATTATTTACACCAGTCTCATCCAGCTGTTCGTATGGTCTAAGGTCATGCCTCAAAAGATGCTTTTGTGCTCCCAAAACCTCGTACAGAACTAATGAAAAAGTCATTTTAGCTACTCTGGAGTGATTAACTGAATTTATTACCCAGGCAAATTAAAGAATGCGCGCCACTTGCAAATTTTAAATACCGAATTAAAAATGCATTTATTGCAAATGTATATTGAAATTTGTTTAATTGTTGTAAACAACGCAATCGAGATCCTGTTTGAATAGTATGTGGTGATGAATCTATTTTTACTTTGATTCATTTAACTTGATTTGTAGTCGTAGTTGATATACATATAAATGTAAATGTTTTCGTATGTTATTTTTTTATTAATTACCTTAGTTTAGTTTGATTTACTTCTATATATACATATATAATTTGTCATATTATTGTCTGTTGTATTGCATGCTTTTGTGTCGACCCCATGGGAGATGAGCCATTGGCTCAATGGGTCATCGACGTTTAAACCTATTATTATTATTATTTTATAAGTGTACTATATGTATAATTCATTTTTCACAAAAAAATACGGGCAGCCACTTGAAACATCATGATATACACGTGCATATCAAAAGGTATCCAATACTTTTAAATGACATACGTTTCAAATTGCTAGTAAACGTTTCTGTCATAATTTGCGTGCCCTGTGTTTTGACTGAGGTGACCAAGATTGCATTTTACGGTCTCGGAATAGCATTTAGATACTGCTTGTTTTACACATTTTCATAGAAATTTAACTGTCGAAAACAGATATATCTAGATTTAATATCCCATGAAAAGTTACATAATATAAGACCACGATTCGAGAGCACCGTGGGTAGCGATAGGTCAAGGACGTCTCCTTGCAGGCGGTGTATGGGATTTGCAAATTATTTAGTCTAGATGAAATAAATAATTATTCTAATTACTGGTTTATGTAAATAATGAATGTACTTGCAATATTTCCAACGTTGGACATTTTTTTTTATTTTACTACAATTAATATCGATGCTGCTATCGTTTGTGCGATGAAATGAGGTGAGGAGGTTTTGTCGAGTCATCTCGGTTTTCAGTGTCGACATCAAGATAAAAATTGTATTGTAAGAGAGTGACCGTGTATTCTGTTTATCCTGCAACTTTTTCATTATACATACAGAAGATGGTATTCAAAACGAAAGCAAATTGCCTGTTATTTGCATTCACTATGAGTGTGTAATCCTTTTTACTACCGTGGGAAATATGTAAGCGACGTCATTTCGGTGATTGTGACATCACTGTTTGGCGGGACTGACTGCCGTTTCATTCACTCTCTACTAAAAGTGACGTCATTGGAATGTTCGGGATCAAGTCATCAAATTTAGAAATTGAATCAAACGAAAGAAATTAAACATTTATTTACTGACATCGTAATATTGTCCTATTGCAGCTATTACAGGAAATTCTTATTATCCGGTATCGAGTTCTGTGCCCGACTAATATCGATATTAGAGCCGAAAATGCATTGTTTCTTGATATTGTTCCGCTTCTTTTGTTGACTTTATATTCGTAAAATGAACTTAACCCCGCGAAGGGCGTCAGAACGTTTGTTTTCAACGGGAATAAACAGCATAGTGATAAAGACCTTCCAAGTATGGCAAAAGTGAATATTTGCATCAGGGAAATAGGGACACAAAAAGTCGAATTTATCCAAAAGTAAGTTAGTAACACTACATGAATTTTGCTGGAACATTTAAAAATCGTTCTGATTTCAGAACAATTAGAATTATGAAGATACCTCTTACAGTATTTTTATTATTATTATTATATATAATGTAAGTTAACAAGCTAACCGATATTTACATAATATATAATTCATTTTTCACAATTTTCAGTCATGTGGACATGACGTACATAGGAATTATTTTACATGATGAATAATTTGCGTGCCCCTGTGCTTGGGCTGAGGTGACCAATATTACATTTCACGGTCCCGGAATAGCAGTTGAGATGGGGTTGTTTTTATCTTGTACATACGTTCCATCCACATATTCATAATTCTAAATATAACTGTCGAAGACAGATATATCTGGATCAAATTATCGATGAAAAGTTACATAATACATATGTTTAAGACCACGATCGAGTGTATTGTGGGTAGCGATAGGCCTAGGACGTCTCCTTGCAGGCGGTATATGGAATTTTCAAATTATTATTTGCCTAGATGAAAGTTTTAATGTCCAGGAGACAGGAGTC
Organism: Argopecten irradians; assembly: GCF_041381155.1. Classification (NCBI taxonomy): domain Eukaryota; kingdom Metazoa; phylum Mollusca; class Bivalvia; order Pectinida; family Pectinidae; genus Argopecten; species Argopecten irradians. The sequence goes on from NC_091149.1 coordinate 2,788,464, forward strand.
ATCTCGTCTTTCTGTGTCAACACACAAATAAAACTAACAGGCCTATTCAAGGACACGTCCTTGGCCTAGCTACTGTAAGATACTGACCGTGTATATCCGATGTAAATCCTCAGATATATTATTATTTATTCTGTAGTAATAGAGCTACATGTACGTATACATGTAGCCCTCGCCAGAGTTTGTGAATAGTTTGAATAGGCATGTTTGCATGATATATTAAAAAAAAATTGCCGCCGGTGGTGAGAATCGAAAGATCAGAAGATCTGCACGTTAACACTAAGCCAGATTTCTGCTTTTTTATATACCGTGATTTTTTTTATAAGAAGCAGATTACATTGTTATTTTTTTTGATGGTGTATGATTGAGTATTTTCTAATAGAAAAAATAAAAATTTGTAAATGTAATGTGCATGTAGCTGTTGTTTCAGCATGAAGAAAAGTGAAAAAAAGAGATAATAACACATTGATCACAAATCACAAAGTTTTTTGTTGTTCTTTAATATACCTGGTATACGATCGCGATAATCTTTGTTATTTTATTGATTTTTTTTTCTGATATGCTCGAACGTCGTTGAAGACACCCCCTGAGAGGAATGAGTCAGATTTCACCGAGACGAAGCACACGCTCGTGTTACGTTGATACGGAGAAAACGATAGTTTTTATTTTATACCATGGAATATCAAAGTTATATTATGCATTGAGAAATTGTACAATACAATCTTTTTAAGATTATATCTTTCTACTGCGTATGCATCGTAAAATTCTACTACGTTGCATGAAAAATCACGATAACTGCAGTAATGTTATACAATGCACAGTCGATGTCGGGAACAGATCCGATTTGATGCATTCAACTCAAATATAAAAAAATGAATGCTATAGCCGAAACCTTTTGGACTCATAGATAGTCTTAAGTCTTCAAAGATCTCTTTTTTAATGAATAAGAAAAAATAAACACGAAAAAATCACGATAGCTGCTCGCAACCCAGTGGTACCGCGCGCGCGGTTTCATCGGTTGTCGACGGCGAAAGACCAAAATAGATTTTTTACACACAATGTCAAACATATTCAATTCAACTCATTATGTGTCAGAAGCATGTTAATGATGTTTTTTGTGCAATATTTCATGAAATTCATCTACTAAACGAAGCCTTGTATCCACAAACGCTGTAAGATTTACATTGTAGCCTACGTAGACCTACTGTTTCTTTTTGTCAAAGTGACGTTTAAATAATGAAATGTTCCAAGATAAAGTAACACTATTATTTTAAACTATGTTAAGCTGTATATGAGTGCAAATTGCCACCATAATACCGCAAATGAGTGCTTATTCAATCCTTCAAAACGTCAGCTTGCAAGGTCGAACCACCCGGGCTCATAGAGGACTAAAAAGTGACGTCATTGGAATGTTCGAGATCAAATCGTCAAATTTAGAAATGGTAATCAGAATAAAGAAATTAATCATTTATTTACTCACATCGCAATATTTTCATATCGCAACTGTTACAGGAAATTCTTTTTACCTGGTATCGAGTTCTATGCCTGATTAATTTCGATATTTAGTGCTGAAAATATCTGGTTTATTGATATTATTCCGCTACTTTTGTTGAGTTTGAATTCGCAAATTCGAAGGGCGTCAGAACGCTTGTTTTCAACCATAATCAACACCGTAGTGATAAGACCTTCGAAGTGAATTTTTGCATCGACATAAAAAGTTGATTTTCTCAAAAAGTAAGAAAAATAAAATACATTAATTTTGCTGGAACACTAAAAAAATCATTCTGATTTCGGAACAGTTGGAATCATGAAGATACCTCTAACAGTATTTTTATTATTATTAGTATATATTATGTAAGTAATTAACCTGTAAGTATAAATAGTAACACTAGGGTCAACCTGTAAGTATAAATAGTAACACTAGGGTCAACCTGTAAGTATAAATAATAACACTAGGGTCAAGCTGTAAATATAAATAGTAACGAATCAACATGTAAGTATAAATAGTAACACTAGGGTCAAGCTGTAAGTATAAATAGTAACACTAGGGTCAAACTGTATGTATTAATAGTAACACTAGGGTCAACCTGTATGTATAAATAGTAACAATAGGGTCAACCTGTAAGTATAAATAGTAACACAAGGGTCAACCTGTAATAATAAATAGTAACACTAGGGTCAACCTGTAAGTATAAATAGTAACACTAGGGTCAACCTGTAAGTATAAAGTGTAACACAAGGGTCAAGCTGTAAGTATAAATAGTAACGAATCAACATGTAAGTATAAATAGTAACACTAGGGTCAACCTGTAAGTATAGATAGTAACGGTCAACCTGTAAGTATAAATAGTAACACTAGGGTCAACCTGTAAGTATAAATAGTAATGCAAGGGTCAACCTGTAAGTATAAATAGTAACACTAGGGTCAACCTGTAAGTATAAATAGTAACACTAGGGTCAACCTGTATGTATAAATAGTAACACTAGGGTCAACCTGTAAGTATAAATAGTAACACTAGGGTCAACCTGTAAGTATAAATAGTAACACTAGGGTCAACCTGTAAGTATAAATAGTAACACTAGGGTCAACCTGTAAGTATAAAGTGTAACACAAGGGTCAAGCTGTAAGTATAAATAGTAACACTAGGGTCAAACTGTATGTATTAATAGTAACACTAGGGTCAACCTGTATGTATAAATAATAACACTAGGGTCAACCTTTAAATATAAATAGGAACACTAGGATCAACCTGGAAATATAAATAGTAACACCTAGTTCAATCTCGAAATAAAAGCATCAAAAACTAGAATCAATGAGTTAACAGCTTGGCAATAAGAATTAGACACATACCTGTATCGCCCGCTGGAAGAATTTGATTGCAGTGTCGTGTTCCCGCTGAAGACTGAAGCAATTCCCCATAGCACACCACGTCTGTAGTAAGATATGGACTAAAGCTTAACACAATGTCTTTAGTATGTGTAATAAAAGATTAACATGTTGTCTGTAGAAATATCTGTAGTAAAATGTCAGTCATAACAGAGAAATAATGGTAAGACAGAAATGGTCACATGGAATCGTGACAGGAAGGAACTGACCAGATAACATGTGTAACACTTTACCTGTGGAGCTGATTTATCCATGTCAGAGAGTTCCTGAGCAAGGGTAGATAACTCCACCTCTTTCTGTAAATGCCATAAGGTAGTACTGTGTATTTCAAGACCGTCTAGATGGTGAGGCTCTAGCGACCGCACCTCAGAGAAGACACGCTCCGCCTGAAATAATGGGAAGAAAATTATGTTTCTGATGTTTTGTAAATACCTATAAGGGGACGCCTTTATCATGTGTGGATTGGTATTTCAAAACTTTTCTTTTATGGTGTTAGGGTGTGTATAGGCATGTTGTTCAATTCCCGTAGTTTTTAACATCTGACAATAAAATATTCTAAAATGTATTGAAATCTTTTCTTTGTCGTACTGACAGTTTCCTTTCTATTAAATTATCTTTAAATCACTTTCTCTAAAACATATGAAGTTTAGAAAGCTTTTCTTTTTTTTTTCAAAAAGGAAAACTCCTCAATATATTCTTCATTCTCCATGTCATGTGTAATGTTACCTTTTGATACTGGGCGAGCTCGAAGTAGGCACGTCCGACCTTACACAGTACATAACCGGTGTTGTAGTGGTGTAAAGGTAAGTCCTGGAAACGCTCGACCGCTTTACGACAGTCGTACTGACTTAAGGCCTGGTATGCACGCCCCATACTCTGTAGTAGGTTCAACATCCCACCTAAAACACAAAAGTACACAATAATCTATCAACATCCCACCTAAAACACAAAAGTACACAATAATCTATCAACATCCCACCAAAAACACAAAAGTATACAATAATCTATCAACATCCCACCAAAAACACAAAAGTATACAATAATCTATCAACATCCCACCTAAAACACAAAAGTATACAATAATCTATCAACATCCCACCTAAAACACAAAAGTACACAATAATCTATCAACATCCCACCTAAAACACAAAAGTACACAATAATCTATCAACATCCCACCTAAAACACAAAAGTACACAATAATCTATCAACATCCCACCTAAAACACAAAAGTACACAATAATCTATCAACATCCCACCTAAAACACAAAAGTACACAATAATCTATCAACATCCCACCTAAAACACAAAAGTACACAATAATCTATCAACATCCCACCTAAAACACAAAAGTACACAATAATCTATCAACATCCCACCAAAAACACAAAAGTACACAATAATCTATCAACATCCCACCTAAAACACAAAAGTACACAATAATCTATCAACATCCCACCTAAAACACAAAAGTACACAATAATCTATCAACATCCCACCTAAAACACAAAAGTACACAATAATCTATCAACATCCCACCTAAAACACAAAAGTACACAATAATCTATCAACATCCCACCTAAAACACAAAAGTACACAATAATCTATCAACATCCCACCAAAAACACAAAAGTACACAATAATCTATCACAACATCCCACCTAAAACACAAAAGTACACAATAATCTATCAACATCCCACCTAAAACACAAAAGTACACAATAATCTATCAACATCCCACCTAAAACACAAAAGTACACAATAATCTATCAACATCCCACCTAATACACAAAAGTACACAATAGTCTATCAACATCCCACCTAAAACACAAAAGTACACAATAATCTATCAACATCCCACCTAAAACACAAAAGTACACAATAATCTATCAACATCCCACCAAAAACACAAAAGTATACAATAATCTATCAACATCCCACCTAATACACAAAAGTACACAATAATCTATCAACATCCCACCTAAACACACAAAAGTACACAATAATCTATCAACATCCCACCTAAAACACAAAAGTACACACAATAATCTATCAACATCCCACCTAAAACACAAAAGTACACAATAATCTATCAACATCCCACCTAAAACACAAAAGTATACAATAATCTATCAACATCCCACCTAAAACACAAAAGTACACAATAATCTATCACATCCCACCTAAAACACAAAGTATACAATAATCTATCAACATCCCACCTAAAACACAAAAGTATACAATAATCTATCAACATCCCACCTAAAACACAAAAGTACACAATAATCTATCAACATCCCACCTAAAACACAAAAGTACACAATAATCTATCAACATCCCACCTAAAAACACAAAAGTACACAATAATCTATCAACATCCCACCTAAAACACAAAAGTACACAATAATCTATCAACATCCCACCTAAAACACAAAAGTACACAATAATCTATCAACATCCCACCTAAAACACAAAAGTACACAATAATCTATCAACATCCCACCTAAAACACAAAAGTACACAATAATAATCTATCAACATCCCACCTAAAAACACAAAAGTATACAATAATCTATCAACATCCCACCTAAAACACAAAAGTACACAATAATCTATCAACATCCCACCTAAAACACAAAAGTACACAATAATCTATCAACATCCCACCTAAAACACAAAAGTACACAATAATCTATCAACATCCCACCTAAAACACAAAAGTACACAATAATCTATCAACATCCCACCTAAAACACAAAAGTACACAATAATCTATCAACATCCCACCTAAAACACAAAAGTACACAATAATCTATCAACATCCCACCTAAAACACAAAAGTACACAATAATCTATCAACATCCCACCTAAAACACAAAAGTACACAATAATCTATCAACATCCCACCTAAAACACAAAAGTACACAAATAATCTATCAACATCCCACCTAAAACACAAAAGTACACAATAATCTATCAACATCCCACCTAAAAACACAAAAGTACACAATAATCTATCAACATCCCACCTAAAACACAAAAGTACACAATAATCTATCAACATCCCACCTAAAACACACAAAAGTACACAATAATCTATCAACATCCCACCTAAAACACAAAAGTACACAATAATCTATCAACATCCCACCTAAAACACAAAAGTACACAATAATCTATCAACATCCCACCTAAAACACAAAAGTACACAATAATCTATCAACATCCCACCTAAAACTACAAAAGTACACAATAATCTATCAACATCCCACCTAAAACACAAAAGTACACAATAATCTATCAACATCCCACCTAAAACACAAAAGTACACAATAATCTATCTATTTTACACTGAAAGTGAGTGGACTGTTTTGAGATATCATCTTATTTTAAAGTGAAGTGAGGGTACTGTCTTGATATCCTCTTATTTTACAGTAATGATAGTGAGGGAGCTGGCTTTAGGATTAGACAATGTTTGTCCCTCATGAATATCCAACTGTTATAAACTTCCTAATAGGCGTTAATTAAAGCCACCCCAGGAAGCATGTCATATTACTACAGAAGAGGCATCTTCAGGTCCATTACCTAAACCAGAGGCCAGCAGTCCTCACATATAGAGAGGCCAACAACAAGACCAAGATACAGTCCTGCGTATTGTAATTTTGTGGTACATCGAAAGAAACTAATTATCACTCATCAACTGTAAACACACAATACACATGAGCCCTTCAGACTTTGTATTGACAATAGTCCTAGGGCTGGTATATAATGCAAATGAGGGGGGGGGGGAAAAAAACTTCAATTTTTGGAAATTTAATTCCTGGATCTATTGGGGAAAAAGTACAATGACTTTGCCTAGTGAGCAAACCATGGCCCAAAAGTCATGCTGGATACAAAGTCCCTAAACAGCGGTGGATGTAAAACTAGTGATTAGGCGACGAATGGCACATCTGATAGACCTGATGTCAAGTACATTTATAACTACAATACAATCTGGTCCACGTAAAGAAGGCAGTGGGCTTTATTACAAAACGGAGAGAGAGTGATTGAATTATCAAAGCTGTCCTACCTAGACTGGGTGCGTTTTCGTACTGCCCGGAGGATTTATTTCTGTATCCTGATTAAAATAAAACATGTCAGTATTGACTTTAAACAATATCTAAATTACTATAAATAATAGTCTTATTAGCACAATGATCTATTTCACTAATGGCACAATATATTTTCTTACTAATCAACAATATTAGATTACCTATCAAACAATATTTCAATATTAACTATCAACAATATAGATTACTAATCAACAATTTCTACATTAATACTATCAACAAAATAGACTTACTACTCAACAATATAATATAAAACATACACCTTTGCATTTAACATTTTGAATTTACATTCAACCCTCCCACAGAAATAAAAAAGTAACAAGTGTTACATGGTTTTAGTGATACTTAGAACCTTCCATCCTTTTCCTTCATGTTTGTCAATTTTCTTATCAAACAGTCCCGAGACTGTCTTGAGCGGACCCCCTGCAGTGTAGCCGACTCCCTGTCTGATGTGACCTTACTTGAGGGACCTCCCCAACGATTATTTTGCTATATTAATTGGTCTTGTTTTCAGAGACTCCCCGTGTCTTTTACGTGACAAGCGAGCCATGTATTTTTAACAACCCAAACATTCATAAAAAGTCTGTCTTGAGCGACTTTTCTCATATCGGCCCTTGAGGCCCTAATAATTATGATAGATACGAAGAGGTGTGTGAACATCGAAACTAAATATCAACTGCTGAGACTACGATATAGAGTACATTACTGTGTAACCAGTTTTTGACAGATCATGAAAAGAATCGTTTTTTTCCACACAGATTTTTGACCTTAAACTATTATAAATGCTAGATATCATTTCAGATATCCTCTCAATACAAACCATATGGAGTTAAACATTGACAATTAATAAACGGAACACACATTAAATAAGATCGGGCATGTTTATATTTTGCCTACCGTCAGCTGAACCGTTATCACAACCTATGTCTTGGTCGAGGATTAGGCTGATGGGTTGACTCTCTTCTTGTTATTGTACATGTCCTTAACTGACCCAATCCAAAATTTGTGTTCTATGATAAGAGTAGAACAGTCAAAATAACCTGCCCATCCCCAAAGGTCAGTAACCCAATATTTTCTTCTATAACACCAACAAAGTCCTTTTAAAAACAAATGCACACGACTTGGGCTACATGTAATGGCCCTCCATTTAGGGAGCAGTAGGTAGCAGTAGATTTGTAAAATACAGCATAAAAATAAAGACCAGTTGTTTTAAAAATGGTACCTCAACTTAACAGTAAGTAAATGTGGTGTTACTTTTAATTTTTACACAACATCTGCAAATTGTTTTGCAAAAGGTTAGGGTTTTCTGAACTAAGTGTGATTTGTTGTAATTTTTATTTCCAACTCAAGCCTGAAAGAACCAAAGACACACAAATATATTTTTTTTAATTGCAAAAAATAGTTGGGAGATTTTTTAACCGCAAGAAATGCACCCCCTCCAGATAGATTTTTTTTCTTGAATAAAGTTTCTTTAAAACCAAGCATCAATGTATGTCTGCTTGTAATTTATAACCCTAGATCTAAATGAGATTTTAATAAAAAAAACAAGACGATCCCAGAGGTATCCTTGGCGCCCACACAAAGATGATCTATGTCTGACAAATGAAAGAGGGATCCTTTTCTCTGCTTTTCAAACTTACAATCTTTTTCTCTTTTACAGTGAAGTGAGGCACTGCTTGATATCTCTTATTTTACAGTGAAGTGAGGCACAGCTTGAGATATCTCTTATTTTACACTGAAGTGAGGGACTGTTTGAGATATCTCTTATTTTACAGTGAAGTGAGGGACTGCTTGATATCTCTTATTTTACAGTGAAGTGAGGGACTGCTTTAGATAGACATGTTTGTCCTCTGAATATCCAACTTTATAAACTTACTATAGCTTTATTATAGCCACCCCTGGAACATGTCATAGTACAACTGAAGGCATTTCAGGACCTGACCAACCAGAGGCCTGCAGACCTCACATAGAGTGAGCCAACATCAAACCATGATACAGTCTGCTGTTATTTTGTAGGTACATCAAAGAAACGAATTATCTCTCTCAACTGTTATCACACATAGAGCCTTCAGCTTTGTATGACATAGTCCTAGGCTGGATATAATGCATATGAGGGACTTCAATTTTGGGAAATTTAGTCGGACATTGGGGAAAAAGTACAGACTTTGCCTAGGGTCAAACCATGGCCCAAATCATGCTGGAAAAAGCCCTAACAGCGGTGGATGTAACTAGTGATTATCGACGATGCACATCTGTAGACCTGATGTCAAGACATTTATAACTACAATACAATCTGGCCACGTAAAGAAGGCAGTCTTTATACAAACGGAGAGAGTGTTGATTATCAAAGCTGTCCTACCTTGACTGTGCGTTTTCGTACTGCCGGAGGATTATTCTGTATCCTGTTAAATAAAACATGTCTGTATTACTTTAAACAATATCTAAATTACTATAAATAATATCTGTATTACACAATATCTATTTCACTATGCACAATATTTTTCTTACTATCAACAATATAGATTACTATCAACAATTTCTATATTACTATCAACAATATAGATTACTATCAACAATTTCTACATTAATACTATCAACAATATAGATTACTATCAACAATATATATAAAACATACACCTTTGCATTTAACATTTTGAATTTACATCAACCTCCACAGAAATTAAAAGTAACAAGTGTTACATGTTTTGATACTTAGAACATTCCATCCTTTCCTTCATGTTGTCAATTTTCTATCTACAGTCGAGACTGTCTGAGCGACCCCCTGCATGTAGCGACTCCCTGTCTGATGTGACCTTACTTGAGACCCCCCAACGTATTTTGCTATATAATGGGTCTGTTTTCAGTGACTCCCTGTCTTACGTGACAAGCGACCATGTTTTTACAACCCAAACATCATAAAAAGTCTGTCTTGAGCGACTTTTCATTCGCCTGAGGCCATAATTATGATAGATAAAGAGGTGTGAACATCGAACTAAACATCGACTGTTGACTACGATAAGAGTACATTACTGTGTAACCAGTTTTGACAGATCATGAAAGATCGTTTTTTTCCACAAAATTTTGCCTTAAACTATTAAAAAGGCTAGATATCATTCAGATATCTCTCAATACTAACCAATGGTTAACATTGACAATTAATAACGGAACACATTAAATAAATCGGCATGTTTTATTTTGCCTACCGTCAGCTGACCGTATCATCCTATGGCTTGGCGTGGATTAGGCGTGGGTGACTCTCTTCTTGTTTTGTACATGGCATTTACGACCAAACATAATTTTGTTCTTTGATATGAGTAAACAGTCATTATAACTGCCATCCCATAGTCAGAAACCCTATATTTTCTTCATAACACCAAAAAGTCTTTTAAAAACAAATGCACACGACTTGGGCTTCTGTAATGGCCGCCATTTGGTAGCAGTGTACAGTAGATTTGTAAAATTCAGCAAAATAAAGACCAGGTTTTAAAATGGTACCTCTACTGTACAGTAGTAATGGGTTTTTTTAATTTACACAACATCTGCAATTGTTTTGCAATGGTTGTTTTCTGACAAGTGTGATTTTTGTATTTTTTTTTCAAGCCTGAAAAACCATGACACACAAATATTTTTTTTTAATTGCAAAAAAAATGAGATTTTTAACCCAAAAATGCACCCCCTCCAGATAGATTTTTTTTTCTTGAATAAAGTTTAAAACCAAGCATCAATGTATGTCTGCTTGTAATTTATAACTAGATCTAAATGATTTTTAATTAAAAAAAAAAACCTTTAAAAAAAAAAAAAAAATATTATTATTTTTTTATTTATCTTTTAAACAAGAGGCCCAGAGGGCCTGTATCGCTCACCTGGTTTGTAATGCCAAGTAATGTTCTGAATACAGGTTCATTGTTTCTTTTCTGAAGGAATTTTAATATTAACCTCTAAAACCCCTATTGGGCCCCACCCCTCCCGCCCCCAGGGGGTCAGAGCCAAAATTTATACAAGGTCTGTTCCCCTTCCCCCAAGGATGTTTGTGGCCAAATTTGGTCACAATCCAAGCAAAACTCTAGGACAAGAAGTGATTTATAGGATTTACCTCTATTTCCCCTATTGGGCCCCATCCGTCCTGCCCTCGGGGGGCCAGAGTCAAAATTTATACAAGTTCTGTTCCCCTTCCCCCAAGGATGTTTGTGGCCAAATTTGGTTACAATCCATGCAGAACTCTATGACTAGTAGCGATTTAAAGGATTTACCTCTATTTCCCCTATTGGGCCCCGCCCCTCCTGCCCCCGGGGGGTCAGAGCCAAAATTTATACAAGTTCTGTTCCCCTTCCCCAAAGGATGTTTGTGGCCAAATTTGGTTACATTCCATTCAGAACTCTATGACTAGTAGCGATTTAAAGGATTTACCTCTATTTCCCCTATTGGGCCCCGCCCCTCCTGCCCCTGGGGGATCAGAGCCAAAATTTATACAAGTTCTGTTCCCCTTCCCCCAAGGATGTTTGTGGCCAAATTTGGTTACAATCCATGCAGAACTCTATGACTAGTAGCGATTTAAAGGATTTACCTCTATTTCCCCTATTGGGCCCCGCCCCTCCTGCCCCCGGGGGGTCAGAGCCAAAATTTATACAAGTTCTGTTCCCCTTCCCCAAAGGATGTTTGTGGCCAAATTTGGTTACATTCCATTCAGAACTCTATGACTAGTAGCGGTTTAAAGGATTTACCTCTATTTCCCCTATTGGGCCCCGCCCCTCCTGCCCCCGGGGGATCAGAGCCAAAATTTATACAAGTTCTGTTCCCCTTCCCCCAAGGATGTTTGTGGCCAAATTTGGTTACAATCCATTCAGAACTCTATGACTAGTAGCGATTTAAAGGAAATGTTGACGGACGGACGGACGGACGGACGGACGGACGGACGGACGGACGCCGCGCCATGACATAAGCTCACCGGCCCTTCGGGCCAGGTGAGCTAAAAAATCAGGTAATTGATATATTTATAATGAAGAATAAATTAACAGACAATTAAAGACAGATTTTTGTACAGTGATGTTGCGGATGAACTTGGACTGCCTTAAGTGACTCCCTGTCTTATGTGACTTTTTTGTGATGGTCCCTTGGAAAGTCACATAAGACAGTCTCTACTGTATGTCAATAAAGAAAATATTTCACACGTTTTGAACTTACCCTGCCTGTTGACTTCTTCGTGTAACAGGCTGAAATCAAACAAGAACTACAGTCAGACATCATTAATTCAAAGTTGGCTATATCGCAGCAACAACACTTAAAGTTATTTAAGTTATTTGTGGAATGAAATGTTGTGATGGAATAAGTCAAATAACAAAATAAACAGGATGTTACAAGAGTTTGAGTTAAGGACTGGATGTTCAATTTAGTAGAGTAACTGTATAGAATTTATACTCTGTGTATGTAACACTTCCTCAGAACAGTATTCATACTTCTCTTTACCACCACCTTCGTATATTATTCAGTTCAGACAAATGTGTTATGTACTTGATGTAGGACAGTGACATGTTCCAACCATGATGGAAGCCATGTTACAACCTTATTCCGACTTTGCATATTACAGAGTTAGGTCCCTTGCGGGTAGGTATCGATTGTTACGTCATTATTTTGTGAGCGCAATTCACGTTGTTTTCACCGAAATGTATGACGTTACGCTCGCAAACATGTGACGTCACAATTGATACCTACCCGCAAGGGTAGATAAGTCTGTAATATGCAAATACAGAATATGTTTCTTGGAGTATATATTATACCTTTTTACTGGGCGCCCGGCCGTCCAGTGTATTACTATCAGTAAGGGCTGGTGAGGGAGTTACAAACGTAAGCTGAGACGGTGAATCCTGGTTTGCAAAACTGGGTGTAAATGGTGTCCCTTGTCCCTGGAACGGAGTCTACAAAACAATGTCATACATTATACAATATATACGTACCCCAGTAATCCAAATCCTAAATCCTCAAACGTTTTCTTCTCTTTTAACCTTTACTTACAAATTTTAGTTAAACCTGTGGTGACTGAATTAAGAAGTTAAAGATAACAAAATCTGTAACTTATAGATAGAGATGTCTCAGTAATATAAATCAATGTAAATCATCCATGTTTTTATAAAGAATTGGAAAACTTTCTCAGTAAACTGGAAACGGAAAGTGATAACAAGATCAAGTATTGTGCAAGACTTATTCAGAATCCCAAATATCACAAATCTGTAATATATGTATACAACGATATTGTTAGGAAACAACATTTGGACTGAAAGTCGAACAAACGGACAGATGGAGCGAAATACTAGTCACCTGTGGTTTCACCGACAGGTAACTAACGAGCATTTCATTCTGTACAGTACCAGCTCAGTTAAAGCCCTAATATGACTTACCTGACTCTTAGATTCACACAATGTATGTTGCTGGAGAGATTCTGGAGTTTTCAGAAATTCCATCATGTCCATACGTGGCCAGTTTGGACTACACATGTGCTTGACCATTGGAGGTACAGGTGTGATCTGGGAGTGAGGCGGGGCCTTAAACACCTGACATGGTTCTGTCTTATCACCTGTTAGATAGGAAATCTCTCATTATCTATTCGGAAACTTGAAATAAAATCATGTTGAGAACAGATTTGATTTAATATCAAATGTTCCAAAACCTGGAAAAATTATTTTAAACAATTTTCTTTCGCAGCTACTAAACTTTGTGATTTCCATTTTAAAATAAGTTTTTGAAGATTTATTTTTGCAATTTTCTAGTTGAATGAAATTACCTTTTAATATTAGTGTGGTTGTTATTAATTTGCAGAAGAAAAATGTTTGCAAAATTACAATAATTGTAGCATATTAAATTAAAACACAAAATGAAATTAAAAATTCTGATGTCTGTCTTTATGAGGTAAATCAAACATTTTCACTGTGAATAAGGTATTTCTGTTCACATTCAAAGTTATGATTACATAACATACAAATACATGTTACAAAATGTAATGTTAATAGAATTGTGTGTATTTATTATAAATCATTATAAAGATTTACATCATGTTAAGGGGTCCAGGCACTCTGGTTTCCTCCCACTCAAAGACCCCTCACCACTTTCATTTGGGCCATTGAAATTGATTTGTATGGTAAGTTATATAACTTGTTTCCCAATCAATGTAAAATGAATAAAATTTATAATATTCTTATATTTCAAACATGATTTACAGTAATACATGTTGTGCAAATATTTCAGCTGAATTATTTAAAGTCTTACAAAGCTTTAGACTCATTAACCAAAAGCTTTCATCTAAAATGTTTATTATTCTAAATTTAAATTCACTCAAAAACCATGGCCTTGATTACATACAAATGTTTACCTCATTCACACACAAACTTTTACCTAATTCACACAAACTTTTACTTCATTCACACAAACTCTTACCTAATTCACACAAACTTTTACCTAATTCACACAAACTCTTACCTCATTCACACACAAACTTTTACCTAATTCACACAAACTTTTACCTCATTCACACAAACTTTTACCTAATTCACAAAGCTGCTCAAACGAGGACCACAGAAGTGGGTTCAGCTTGAGACTTTTCTTGTAACACTCAATGGCTCTCTGTTGCCGCTCGGTTTTGCTGCAATGAAAAGGTTTAGATAGTAAAAGAAAAGCTGGAATTTAGGAGAGAGAGAAACAAGTTAAGTATGTGGCAGTCCAGTACCTATGTATACCTGACGTCAATTAACACTAGCTCCGAAGTACTTCAAACAAAGAGGTACAAGGCTATATCAGACAGAATCAGTTACCGTATTTTTGCGCGTATAGTGCGCACCCGCGTATAGTGCGCAGGTACGTTTTTGAGTTTTATTTTTGAAAAAAAAAATTCACAAAAAATCGAATTTTTACATCTTCATTCAAAACGTTTTGCATAGACTCCAAACACTCGTCTAGGACAAAATCAAACTCTTCCTATTGTTTATCAGTGCCTAAAACAACCTTCTGTTCATTAAAATTAACTGGCGAGGAGTTTGACACGATGATTGACACTTTGTTTATACAGCACTAGCGACAGGCCTAGTTAGCTTGTAAATTGCCGGTGACACTATAATGAGGTATCAACAACGATGTTTTTACAATCAATTAATTAATCATACCTTGTGTAATTCCAAATGGTATCAATCAAGTCTATTGTGTATCTGATGGGCATTTAGTTTTAATTATGTCCAAGATATTAGCTGGAAAGCCGATCGAGCTAGGCTAGTCAACCACAGCTGGCCGCCATATTTGAGTACTGACTGCACACTTCCGTATTCTCAATTATTTTAATTAGTATTGAAATAAAGATGAGATTTTACAGAACCATTTCAAAGGATGGTAATAAGAGTTATTTGACAGCCATACCGTCATTTATAGTGCCGATTGGTCAGTTTTAATGTAAGAAGGTTTTAGTTTTAGTATTTAATTTGCTGACTCTGCATGTGGCTATTACACTCACTTCCGTAAACATTTGCAAGTTTAAAAGTTTTCACATGCTGGAGAAACATATTTATAAGGTAATCAGTTTAATGTGACTAATCAATTACACACTTATACATCGTTTCAAGCTCCAGACTGCATTCATTTAGCCATTGAGATTTGGAGATACCTTACTGAAGATTCACGATCGATCGTAACATGTGTCCCATGTGTCCGGTCCTGAACACATGTGCTCCCAAAACGGACTTTCAAGAAATTAAAGATATAAATTTGAAGTGAGCTTTTCATTCTATATTGAATATATGAATTGAATATTGACTTAAAGATCCAAGTATTTAATCATAACTCTCAACATGTACAAAATTTAGCTTTGACCTGCCGGTCGGTCATGATGACCAAAGGCCTGTGCTTGCGTATAGTGCGCATCCCAACTTTTCACTTGATAATTTATGAAAAAAAGTGCGCATTATACGCGCAAAAATACGGTAACTTTTTACAACTCAGACATTGTCCCCCGTCCTCCCCAAGATAGTTCTAGTAATGTTTATAAACCACATCTGCAGTTCAAATATGGTGTCATAATGAGACATAGGTATCAAAATAAAATAAGAGTGAACAGTGCCCTGATGGACCAGTAAAATATAACTATTTCAATATTGTAGATACAGGGATTTTCCAGGAAATTTTATTTCTCATTTTTAATCTTTAATAATAACTTTCATGCCAATTTAATTTCTCAATATACAGATAAAAAGTTTTATTTGATAAATGCAGCTGAAATATTTCTGCTGTAATTTACTTTGTAAATTCATAATGGATGTGAAGCACAAATATTTGAACTGTACACAAAAAAATACTTTAATTTATGAAGAACTGTACACCAAATGTAATAATGTGTTTAGTTAGAGGCTAAACTGTACAACTGACGAAAGTGAAGCTGCCTCTAAACAGAACATTAACTCTTAGCTGTAAGAAGGATTACACAAAACAGGTAACCCTACCTGTCTCTCACCTGTAATTAGACTTTGATTAAAACATGAGAAGGGTATTTTATTTAATGTTTACCTATAAATATGCCCTAATAAGGAGAAAACATGACTGGCGATTCCACCAAACTCCGACTCTAATTCATCAAACGATTTACTTTTACTCTGGAATATACTGCCAACTAAGACCTCTTCTGCTTCTGATAATCTACAATAGAAAACACATATTAGTCTCTCTCTGATACCTACATCAACACAAGCATTTTCACATAGATGCCTTAATTATCATCCAACGTCAAAATAAGCTGTTTTAAAGGCTACAGATAAAGATATCAATGTGAGGTAATCATAAATGTTAAGTTGTAAAGTATTCTTTTAACAAGAGGTATGGAAGTTTGATGTCTGGTACAAACACAATGAATAAATGCTATATGAAACAATATCAACAAACAGAAATTTTATCTTTCCTAGAAAAAGATAATGTAGTTAAATAGTGAATTAGGAGGAAATTTTCAGTGATAAAATCTGATATAAGAGAATTCTGATCACAAGAAATTACTATTTGAATAATGTAAACATTCCTTTATAATTGAGTGACTGCAGTCCATGTTTGAGCTCTGAATGCATATGAGAGCCCTTTATATTGAAGGCTCATTGACATCATTAGAACAAATATACGTATCTGGCTTACTAGTACTATACCCTTCGGCCGGGTACGAATTGGTCCCTATGTGTCGTAATGGAGCACTGCCTCCGAAAATCACTCGGGCACAGTTTTCTATACTTTTTGTAGGTTTCCAATTATTTTAAGCGTATACGTGCATTTACATATTATTTTTGTCTAAAACAAACATAAATACCCTTCTTTGCTCCATTAGCATTACTAATAGGCACCAATTGTAGCTCTAAAGACGACACCATTTTCTGTCTAAAAGTCTTTTGAGCTACAATATTGCAGCTATGACATCATCTGACAGAGCACTTAAAAAGTCCTTAATGATTTACAGTCCTTGATAGAGCTCATGATCATAATGAGTCTTTATTGGGGGCTCATTGACAGTCCCTGAAGGAGCTTTGAGTGAGCCCTTACTGGCTTAGTGAGCTCATTGACAGTCCCTGGGCCTAGTTTCATGAACATTTCTTAACTTTAAGGAATTCCTTAACTTAAAATTATCAATAGGAAAGCATTACAAAAGTACAGGAAAAATCTAAAGTTAAGGAGCCTTCCTTAAAATAAGGGACTCCTTGAATTTAAGGAATGTCCATGAAACTGGGTCCTGATAGAGCTTTCAGTGAGCCCTTAGTGGGGCTCATTGACAGAGCTTTCAGTGAATACTTAGTGGGGCTCATTGATAGAGCTTTCAGTGAGCCCTTAGTGGGGTTTATTGACAGAGCTTTCAGTGAATACTTAGTGGGGCTCATAGATAGAAGGGCTTTCAGCTTCAGTGGGCCCTTAGTGGGGCTCATTGACAGAGCTTTCAGTGAGCCCATAGTGGGGCTCATTGACAGAGCTTTCAGTGAGCCCATAGTGGGGCTCATTGACAGAGCTTTCAGTGAGCCCTTAGTGGGGCTCATTGACAGAGCTTTCAGTGAGCCCATAGTGGGGCTCATTGACAGAGCTTTCAGTGAATCCTTAGTGGGGCTCATAGATAGAGCTTTCAGTGAGCCCTTAGTAGGGCTCATTGACAGATCTTTCAGTGAGTCCTTAGTGGGACTCATTGATAGAGCTTTCAGTGAGCCCTTAGTGGGGCTCATTGACAGATCTTTCAGTGAGCCCATAGTGGGGCTCATTGACAGATCTTTCAGCGAGTCCTTAGTGGTCTCATTGACAGAGTCTGAGGACATCATAAAGACCTTAGTTATCAATAAAAACTTACTTGCTCAGGTCAACACAGCAGCGGGCCAGCAGATATTTACACTGTGGGGTTGGACAGCCACGTTTCTTAAGTAACATGTGAGACTGTATCGGCTTTCCCATTCGATAGTAGCAGGTAGCCAGTAAAAACAAAGCCTCATCTGACGTCTTGACTGGAAATAGAAAAGAACTAGTATCACCATTGTAGACCAATATCTACGGTAAGTGCTAATTAAGATTAATTAACAGACATTATAAGTTAATTTAACGAGTGGTTATATTAAAGAATTTTTTTTTTTTTTTACTTTTTGATGTATATGATCTAATCTCAAGATACTACTCTTTTAAGGAAATTTCATTACTTAAATCATGAACATAATTTTATTAAGAAAACATCCTCCTACACCCACCCCCCCCCCCCCCCCCCCCCCCCCTTACCAACTCAGTATACACTTACCTTCAGCCACAAGTCTTTCTGCCAAGAAGGTTGCATCTTGGTAATGGTAATTATTCAATGCATCCCAAATGGCGGTCTGTCAGCAGAAGAAGAAAATATTTCATCAACAAAATATAAATTATATCAATTTTTAACTTTACTGAACAATAATATATATAAAATGCAGCCATCTAGCTCTATCAAAATACATAAACATGACAATGTGTTATAGTTATCATCATACATACAAATTGAATCAGGTAAACTAAGACTTCATATTCACATACATGTATACATACACCTTTAATACAGACTACTCATGATCATGTTTGATTTCATCATCAATAAAATCAAAATTTCTTAATAATAAAAACATAACCTTCAAATCAACAAAAGAATTTTCTATTTTACAACATCATGCATATAATTATACATTATACACACTGATACCCCCCCCCCCCTTTCATTTCTTAGACCGTGTATATCATATATAACTGTTTATTCACAATACATATATTCGATTGTGCATATCCTTTTTATGAATCAGTGAAAATGAAAGGACACTGACCACTTACTACAAATCAATTTCAATTAACTATACCATTATCCCAATTTAATCTGAGGACTCCCATTAATGGAAGACAATTGACGGATCGCCAGCTGTCAATCAAACCGCACGTGACTTTGTGTTTTGTATTGTGTGTGCTACGATGTTTGCTCCGACATTGAATAGAAACACGTGCGTTTGTAAGCACGAGGCGTGGCTATATTATACCTGGAGATCGGTCAATATAGCTAGCCATGCCAGTATTTTATAATCAGTATTACATATAAATATGTGATGGGTATGGTTTATCCGTTCTATTAGCTTCAAAAGCAGCTGGACACCACCAAGAAAATTGAGATGCTTAGACTTTCAATTACACAAGCTAAGAATAGCATGTAGATTAAGTACAGTATTCGTGATTCATAGCAACAAAAAGGATCACATATTTATAGCAGACTAAGCCATATGGAAATAATAGTGGGTAGTGTTAATAATGTATAACACATTATTAACACTACCCTTATACATAAACAATACATTACTTGCACGCTAATCCATACACAATACATCATTAACCAGCCTTACATATGCATTAACGAAACCACGTCCATAGTTATTTGCGTGTACATTATTTTCATTACCACTGACCCCCCCCCCCCCCCTCCCCCAAATCCCAACCCCCGGGGTCCTTGACCTTTACATATGTAAACCCCATCTGTTCTTCAAGAAGGAGACTATTAAATGGTGGCACGGTAATAATATATATAGAGGCCTAGGGGGTAAAAGTGACTGGCCAAGTTTGGTATCGAATATCATAAGACAAGGCCCTATCGTCAGCTGATTGTTATAATTACACATGGAGCCTTCGGTAGACTCAGGTTCTTAGCTCAAATTTCTTGCACCAGTCTTCACTTTTTACATACAAACATTAACCAAGCACGTTGGGTTTTCTCTACATTGTTTGAAAATAATGTATAGAAACACTCGTCTCTGAATTTCACACAAAACAGGTTGTGTCAAAAGTGACATGAGCGAAGTCGAGGTTATGATAGAATGGAAGGAAATGTGAAGTTCGTCGATATAACTTATCCATAATAAAATATATAGATACTATATGTGAATGAAAATTAATCCAGAAAATAACCACAGAACAGCGTACGTCACCTGTATCACTGGCTCCTGTAACAACATTGCCGCCATGTAAATGCAATGTCCTCGTTTAAAGCTGTGATGTCACATGATCAACAAAGGGCGATAACTCTCACCTATTTCCTTTCACTAGAAGTTGTGTTGCAGGTTTTGATTCAATGCAAACGGAAAGTGTACTAGACCGAATAATCTGTCTCTTAAAATGAGCTCCATTTCTTTTTGTTGTCGTTTATTGTAAAAAATTAGCGTATCAATAAACGTGTAAAAAAATGAGCGTATCAATAAACGTGTAAAAAATGAGCGTATCAATAAACGTGTAAAAAATGAGCGTATCAATAAACGTGTAAAAAATGAGCGTATCAATAAACGTGTAAAAAATGAGCGTATCAATAAACGTGTAAAAAATGAGCGTATCAATAAACGTGTAAAAAATGAGCGTATCAATAAACGTGTAAAAAATGAGCGTATCAATAAACGTGTAAAAAATGAGCGTATCAATAAACGATAACAAAAAGAAAAGGAGAGACAGATTAATCTGTCTAATACTGTTACATATAAGTTAGAGAGTATACTGTTCAGACTATTAAATACAATTTAAAAAAAAAATATAAAAAAACAAAATAAAGACATAAATAAACTCAAGCAGAAAAAGGCTTCTTTTTCTTTTATCATATTCAAAGGCAACATGCGGAAAAACAATACATAAAAGAACATCCAGTAAATTTAAACTTAAACTTAAGTTGGAAAATCATTAAAATCACAGTCCAAAGAGAAATAGATTAGAGACCTTTTTGTAGGTTCATACAATGCAGGCCTAGTATATGTAAGTCTCTAAATATATTAGATACATTTTTTTAATGCAAAATCTCTGTAAAAAAGAAAGGAAAAGAAACTAGACTAAAGACGTTAAAAGTTACGAATTAAAAAGTCAAAGTCTTTAACCTAATGTAGCAATTGATCTACAAAAAAGAAATCAACAGATTGTTCGGTATGAAAATTTAAGTTATTAATTTCTTAGAACTTATACGATGACTAGCAGAAACATATATACATGCATATATGTTTCTGTTAGTACAAAAATGTGTGAGTGCTCTACCGACTGAGCTACCTGGTCACCGATGATCGACCCAGTCCAATCCCGCTACAGATGTAGCTAATCGGTTCAGGAAACCGGACACGTGTACGCGTGCATGTATATGTATCAACATTCTGAGTCGCCAAGGCTGTCTATATCTTATGATTTTTTCTTAAATATATATGTTAGGTAAAAAACAAAATAACCAATCCATTATTCCATAAAAACGTTCACTTCTACTTCTTTTCTTGGTTTTGTTAAGCCAAAGACGTAGATATAGATCCTTGGTAAGGCATTTTAAAACAATTTACTAGATTCTATAGGCATACATCGTATACAAACAACGATGACTTTTGGTTCGTCTTTTAAAAATATATACGTTTATTTCATATTTAATGTAAGAAACGAAGTATTTATTTTAGTAAATAATTACATAAAAACAATCATCAATTAGGTCAATTTTACTGAATTTTAAACGAACACTAGTCGTAATCCAGACGTTTTAGGCTACCGGAGCGAAGGTGTCCAGATTATTGAGGGATCAGTACAGGAAAGCCGGACCACGCGGACACGTACATGTTTGTGTATCAACATTCTGTAGAGTCCGCTAATATTTAAAACAAAAAACAAAAAACAAAACTTATAAAAATATGTATATTTTATGATACAGCCAGAACTAGCGGACTTTATACATTCTAAAAAGTTGATAATGTGTGACGAAAACAAGAATACTTTGTCATACTTTGTGTCTTCACAAATAATACAGTATACATCTACAATATGATAATATACAATGTAATGGTTATACCAAGTCTGTCGTGTATTATAGTATTGTATATAAATTCTGAATGTGAAATTATTTAAAGTATCAAATTTATAAGTGGTCTTCCGTAATAGTATGGATTCCATTCTATCAGCTAATAACGGAACATACATATTATATTACATTATACAATTGTTATGATATATCTGTCAATAATTTATGATCAGTACCAGAGATTTAGATATATATCTATAAAGTGAATAAGTTATCTCCAAATTTTACAGTTTACGAATGTTTGCTATCACCAGGAACCAAGGACTTATATCGCTTATAAATCCCTGGTGCCATTAACGGCATATATGTAATATCAACAAAATATCTCCTAATTAATTAGTTTGCTTGAAACAATTAATTGTGTGTAGGTAGCCGATCTATACCGTGTGGGAAGTTATGTTACAATGTAAATTAATCTAGCTAAGATTAACTGGTCAGGGATATTAACCGCCTCGTGTATACGTTATATACGTGTATTGTACCCGTCACACCCGACTGACTCTGATGTCTATTTTTAGAGATATTTCACTGTGACGACAGGGAAATATTTCCACAGGAAACACCCAACAGATATAGAGCCAAGGAGAGCTGTGTACTGGTCAGCTGCTGAAGCCACAGGTAAGGCCAATCTTTGTACTGTTGTAGCAGCCAAAAGTACAGTGAAATTCAAAATTTTCATGTTAATTCGTAAACGACAAAGCTAGGATATATAATGAATTGATATTTCATGTGCCTTGTATAGTGTTTCGCAATATTGTAATTAGAATAGATCGGCAGGCTGTAAGCTTGGCCAAAATGGCGTCGACATGTAAACAAATTCGCTGCCTACGTACGCATAGAGTGACTGACCATCGACTGACTATTTTTAACACACGTTATAATTAATGAATTATGGATATCACAGGGATTTCATCCTCGTTACTCCAGGGTTTGCGATCACTGTCGTTATAACCACCCTAGGAATTTGTCATAGTAGAACTGAAGGCAACAAATGAAACAGGTAATCGTGGTTCTTTGATGTACATCAAAGTGGTTAATTACCGTTGGCTGTGAAGCTTGTAATTTAAAGTGGGCAGGATTCTCTCTGTGGTCTTCAACTGTCTTTAAGGGAAGGCCCTGCAGGCCTGTGATTGGTCAGTTTTTCTCCTGAATTTCCTTGGTGTTATTAAGAGAAAGTCCATTCCATGGGTGGATATAAATATGATATGGCAATGATATATATAGTAACCCTTGGAGTATCGAGGATGCATGGACTTGTAAATTACACAACAGGAGTTTGACGTTCTATCAATAATATATAGTATATATACAATTATGAAACCTTTAAAAAAAATATAGTATATAAAATTATATATATATAAAAATAGAATATAGAGGTATTTTTTTATATGCATACTTTATATTATTAACAAAACATCAAACTCCTGTGCTTACACTGTTTACATGTACACAGCAGTGGGGCGGCAATTGCCAAATTATCATCGCATGCATGCACAGGTGCCTGAGTTCTATGATATACATGAGACAAATTACAGTATCTTATAAAGTAAAAGCCAGGATGCTAGAATTTATCTCACATTCTGTGATTAGCAAGGTTCTTCCATTTCAGCCTCTTCCTATATCTTTATAGAGATATAGAGGAAGGTTGGACCTGGGTATTTAGAGAAGAGTTGGGCCTGAGTAATTAGAGGAAGGTTAGGCCTGAGTAATTAGAGGAAGGTTAGGCCTGAGTAATTAGAGGAAGGTTGGGCCTGGGAAATAAGAGGAAGGTTGGGTCGGTGTAATTAGAGGAAGGTTGGGCCTGAGTAATTAGAGGAAGGTTGGGCCTGAGTAATTAGAGGAAGGTTGGGCCTGAGTAATTAGAGGAAGGTTGGGCCTGAGTAATTAGAGGAAGGTTGGGCCTGGGTAATTAGAGGAAGGTTGGGCCTGGGTAATTAGAGGAAGGTTGGGCCTGAGTAATTAGAGGAAGGTTGGGCCTGGGTAATTAGAGGAAGGTTGGGCCTGGGTAATTAGAGGAAGGTTGGGCCTGGGTAATTAGAGGAAGGTTGGGCCTGGGTAATTAGAGGAAGGTTGGGCCTGAGTAATTAGAGGAAGGTTGGGCCTGGGTAATTAGAGGAAGGTTGGGCCTGAGTAATTAGAGGAAGGTTGGGCCTCGGTAATTAGAGGAAGGTTGGGCCTGAGTAATTAGAGGAAGGTTGGGCCTGGGTAATTAGAGGAAGGTTGGGCCTGGGTAATTAGAGGAAGGTTGGGCCTGGGTAATTAGAGGAAGGTTGGGCCTGGGTAATTAGAGGAAGGTAATTGGGCCTGAGTAATTAGAGGAAGGTTGGGCCTCGGTAATTAGAGGAAGGTTGGGCCTGAGTAATTAGAGGAAGGTTGGGCCTGGGTAATTAGAGGAAGGTTGGGCCTGAGTAATTAGAGGAAGGTTGGGCCTGGGTAATTAGAGGAAGGTTGGGCCTGGGTAATTAGAGGAAGGTTGGGCCTCGGTAATTAGAGGAAGGTTGGGCCTGAGTAATTAGAGGAAGGTTGGGCCTCGGTAATTAGAGGAAGGTTGGGCCTGAGTAATTAGAGGAAGGTTGGGCCTGAGTAATTAGAGGAAGGTTGGGCCTGGGTAATTAGAGGAAGGTTGGGCCTGGGTAATTAGAGGAAGGTTGGGCCTGAGTAATTAGAGGAAGGTTGGGCCTGAGTAATTAGAGGAAGGTTGGGCCTGAGTAATTAGAGGAAGGTTGGGCCTGAGTAATTAGAGGAAGGTTGGGCCTGGGTAATTAGAGGAAGGTTGGGCCTGTGTAATTAGAGGAAGGTTGGGCCTGAGTAATTAGAGGAAGGTTGGGCCTGTGTAATTAGAGGAAGGTTGAGCCTCGGTAATTAGAGGAAGGTTGGGCCTGAGTAATTAGAGGAAGTTTGGGCCTTGGTAATTAGAGGAAGGTTGGGCCTGAGTAATTAGAGGAAGGATGGGCCTTGAGTAATTAGAGGAAGGTTGGGCCTGGGTAATTAGAGGAAGGTTGGGCCTCGGTAATTAGAGGAAGGTTGGGCCTCGGTAATTAGAGGAAGGTTGGGCCTGAGTAATTAGAGGAAGGTTGGGCCTGAGTAATTAGAGGAAGGTTGGGCCTGGGTAATTAGAGGAAGGTTGGGCCTGAGTAATTAGAGGAAGGTTGGGCCTGAGTAATTAGAGGAAGGTTGGGCCTGAGTAATTAGAGGAAGGTTGGGCCTCGGTAATTAGAGGAAGGTTGGGCCTCGGTAATTAGAGGAAGGTTGGGCCTGAGTAATTAGAGGAAGGTTGGGCCTGAGTAATTAGAGGAAGGTTGGGCCTGTGTAATTAGAGGAAGGTTGGGCCTGAGTAATTAGAGGAAGGTTGGGCCTGTGTAATTAGAGGAAGGTTGGGCCTGAGTAATTAGAGGAAGGTTGGGCCTGAGTAATTAGAGGAAGGTTGGGCCTGTGTAATTAGAGGAAGTTTGGGTCTGTGTAATTAAAGGAAGGTTGGGCCTGGGTAATTAGAGGAAGGTTTGGCCTGAGTAATTAGAGGAAGGTTGGGCCTGAGTAATTAGAGGAAGGTTGGGCCTGAGTAATTAGAGGAAGGTTGGGCTTGTGTAATTAGAGGAAGGTTGGTACTGAGTAATTAGAGGAAGGTTGGGCCTGAGTAATTAGAGGAAGGTTGGGCCTGTGTAATTAGAGGAAGGTTTGGTACTGAGTAATTAGAGGAAGGTTGGGCCTGTGTAATTAGAGGAAGGTTGGGCCTGTGTAATTAGAGGAAGGTTGGGCCTGTGTAATTAGAGGAAGGTTGGGCCTGGGAAATTTAGAGGAAGGTTGGGCCTGGGAGATTAGAGGAAGGTTAGGTGTTTCATGCCCTAGTAGTACATAATCGAGTTATAATTGTATTGTGTTAATTATTGTGTGTTTATTTGCTATGATCATCAATTCCACCTGTCAGGACCCCTGCTGTGTTAGTAAGAATGGTTGTGGTCCTTTAACCTATAGAGGTTTTATACTCACCTTACTATTCTGTAGTAAAACAATCTAAAGCAGTTAGTGACAGATGTTTGAACACAATTGGTTCAAAATGTCTCCAATTTGCAAGTGTCATATTTTTGCGTTGACAGTAGGATAACCTTGACATCAGACTGTGTGTGACCTTGACACCAGCTGTGTGACCTTGGCTTCAGTCTGTATGTAACCTTGACTCCAGACTTTGTATGTCATTAACTTCAGATTGTGATTGACATTGGCTTCAGGCTGTGTTTGACCTTGATTTCAGACCAGTAATTTTCTTATTCAATAATTTCAGGGGCCTGTACCTTTTGAATTGAGAAGCAACTACATTTCATCTTCCTTGAAACATGTATCATTTTAGAGTGTATTTGTTTATTTTGGAAAATATTTACATAAAATTTATTTTATTAGGAAAATACAGCACAATTTCTTGTGGGGAAGGGAAAAAATCACTGCTTCAGACTGTTTGTGACCTTGACCTCAGACTGTACGTGTTTGACCTTGACCTCAGGCTGTGCTTGACCTGACTTCAGACTGTTTGTGACCTTGACCTCCAGCTGTATTTTGACTTTGACTTCAGAGTATTTGTGACCTTGACCTCTAGCTGTGTGTGAACTTGTATCACTTGATTCCATGCCTTGTATGACCATGTAGACTGAAAGCCTTCCCATGGACATCTTTGACATGTCATTTTAATATACAATTTGTTACTTTCCATACAATGGGTACCTTTTCTTGATACATTGCATAGTGACCTTTTGACTTTGACCATTTAATCCATTGAACTTGATACTATTTATATAACCTTGTGATACAACAAACTTAAACTCAGTGACTCATTGATCATGACCTTTTGTGAATTTCATCTTTATTTTAGCAGTAAAATCTGTGTTGTAGATACTTTAATTTTTATTTATCCAATTTACCTTACAAAATTACCTTTGACCTTTTTGGCACTCCTTTTCAGGTACCTGAGACCTCCAGTGAGACAATATGGCTGAGATACCCACAGTCGCAAAAGTAATCATCGCATTAGTCGCGATAGGAGTTCTGCTGATTGTCATTCTAGTTCCAATGAGTTTCAGTTACCTGGAATACTACGAGGTAAGTCTTTTCTAACCTCAGAAGAGGGGAGGAAGGAGGGGGAGAGAGAGGAGGAGGGGGAGTTGGAGAGGAGGAGGGAAAGTTGGAGAGGAGAAGGGGGAGTTGGAGAGGGAGGATATGGGAGAGGGAGGAGGGTCTAGGTGGAGAGGGAGGAGGGTCTAGGTGGAGAGGGAGGAGGGGGAGGGGCAAGGAGGAGGGGGAGAGGGAGGGAGAGGAGAGGAGAGGGACAGGAGAGGGAAGAGAGGAGGGGGAGGTGGATAGGGAGGGGGGGGAGAGGGAGGGGGAGGGAGAGGAGGGGAGAGAGGGAGGGGGAGAGGTAGGGAGGGGGGAGGAGAGGGAGGGGGGATTGAGGAGATCGAGGGGATAGAGGATAGAGAGGGGGAGAGAGGAGGGAGGGAGGGGGGGAGGAGAGGTAAGGGGAGAGGAGGAGGGGGGAGAGGGAAGAGGAGGGGAAAGAGGGGGAGAGGGAGGGAGGGAGGGGGAGGGGGGAGGGGAGAGGGGAGAGAGGGAGGAGGGGGAGAGGGAGGAGGGGGAGAGGAAGGAGGGGGAGAGGGGAGGGAGGGAGGAGGGGGGGAGAGGGAGGAGGGGGAGAGGGAGGAGGGGGAGAGAGGGAGGAGGAGAGGGAGGGAGGAGAGGGAGGAGAGGAGGGGTGAGAGGGAGGAGAGGAGGGGGAGAGGGAGGGAAGGGGGAGGAGAGAGAGGGAGGAAGGAGGAGGAGAGGGAGGGAAGGGGGAGGAGAGAGAGGGGGAGAGGGAGGAGAGGAGTGGGATAGGGAGTAAGGAAGGGGAGTGGAAGAGTTGGGGGGGGGGACGAGGAAAGGGAGAGGGAAAAGGGGGTAAAGATGAGAAGGAGGAGAGAGATTTCACTCACCCAATACAGAAAGTGAAAATATAGGAAGAGAATTGCTTATATTTCCATAAACACATAATAGATATAGGTAGTTATGTGTTATATATAGTCTTACTTTCATGGCTATGTTATATGAAATTAATGAAACTCATTCAATAAATCTACGGTATGTGCCGCTCATATAAAGCTTCATGGCTTATCAAGTTATTGAACCCATTTGATTGATATCTTCCACAATGCAGTTAAAAATTATTCACTTGTGTAAGAACATCTATGTCAATCTAAAAAAAGCAAAAACATATGGTTAATTGTTCTCATATTCTTTATTGAATGTAAACCTCTAACTCCCAGAAAAGTTGAGCAAATTCGACAACAAAAAAATCTTACTTTAATGTAAATGTTATTTATGTTCCAAAGTATGGATTCCTACGACAAAAATCCACCGGCACTGTGACCCTGGATAAGGTTTATACGTCGGGACGATCATATACTGGACCAGATGTGGAGTTCAAAATCTTTCAGGCCGACGCCCATAAGGTAGAACTAGATGATATTACGGTATTCACAGCGGACAAGTTGGAGGTTAGCGTGACTGTGTACTTCCAGTATTTCTTACGAATGGAAGATCTTCCTCTTTTACACGCTGCCTACGATCTGTATTATGAGGACGTCATGAAAACGAGTGCAACAGACGCAGTCAAGGTATGATATAAGATGAAAAATTTATATCAAGACAAATCATTATCAGTCTATAGATCTGTGGTCTGTGAAAAGCAAAGAGGAATATAGGCCACTGTGGTAACTTAGAGTAGTCAAGACACTGGCAATATCTAATGGAATATCTTACATGGATCTGCCAAGTATACGTCTCTGTACTAGCTAGGTGAAAGATTCTACTGCTGATTTCTACCAGTAGATAGGAATATGTCTCTATACTGAGTGAAAGATTCTACTGCTGATTTCTACCAGTAGATAAGGATTGGTCTCTATAGTGGGTGAAATGTTCTATCGCTGATTCCTACCAGTAGATAAGGATTGGTCTCTATACTGGGTGAAATGTTCTACTGCTAATTTCTACCAGTAGATAGGGATATGTCTGTATACTGGGTGAAAGATTCTACTGCTGATTTCTACCAGTAGATAGGGACTTGTCTCTATACTGGGTGAAAGATTCTACTGCTGATTTCTACCAGTAGATAGGGACTTGTCTCTATACTGGGTGAAAGATTCTACTGCTGATTTCTACCAGTAGATAGGGACTTGTCTCTATACTGGGTGAAAGATTCTACCACTGATTTCTACCAGTAGATAGGGACTTGTCTCTATACTGGGTGAAAGATTCTACTGCTGATTTCTACCAGTAGATAGGGACTTGTCTCTATACTGGGTGAAAGATTCTACCACTGATTTCTATACTAGCAGATAGGGACTTGTCTCTATACTGGGTGAAAGATTCTACTGCTGATTTCTATACTAGCAGATAGGGACTTGTCTCTATACTGGGTGAAATGTTCTACTGCTGATTTCTACCAGTAGATAGGGACTTGTCTCTATACTGGGTGAAAGATTCTACCACTGATTTTCTACCAGTAGATAGGGACTTGTCTCTATACTGGGTGAAAGATTCTACTGCTGATTTCTATACTAGCAGATAGGGACTTGTCTCTATACTGGGTGAAAGATTCTACTGCTGATTTCTACCAGTAGATAGGGATATGTCTCTATACTGGGTGAAAGATTCTACTGCTGATTTCTACCAGTAGATAGGGACTTGTCTCTATACTGGGTGAAAGATTCTACTGCTGATTTCTATACTAGCAGATAGGGATATGTCTCTATACTGGGTGAAAGATTCTACCACTGATTTCTACCAGTAGATAGGGACTTGTCTCTATACTGGGTGAAAGATTCTACTGCTGATTTCTATACTAGTAGATAGGGACTTGTCTCTATACTGGGTGAAAGATTCTACTGCTGATTTCTACCAGTAGATAGGGACTTGTCTCTATACTGGGTGAAAGATTCTACTGCTGATTTCTACCAGTAGATAGGGATATGTCTCTATACTGGGTGAAAGATTCTACTGCTGATTTCTACCAGCAGATAGGGACTTGTCTCTATACTGGGTGAAAGATTCTACTGCTGATTTCTATACTAGTAGATAGGGACTTGTCTCTATACTGGGTGAAAGATTCTACTGCTGATTTCTACCAGTAGATAGGGACTTGTCTCTATACTGGGTGAAAGATTCTACTGCTGATTTCTACCAGTAGATAGGGACTTGTCTCTATACTGGGTGAAAGATTCTACTGCTGATTTCTACCAGTAGATAGGGACTTGTCTCTATACTGGGTGAAAGATTCTACTGCTGATTTCTATACTAGCAGATAGGGACTTGTCTCTATACTGGGTGAAAGATTCTACTGCTGATTTCTACCAGTAGATAGGGACTTGTCTCTATACTGGGTGAAAGATTCTACTGCTGATTTCTATACTAGCAGATAGGGACATGTCTCTATACTGGGTGAAAGATTCTACTGCTGATTTCTACCAGTAGATAGGGATATGTCTCTATACTGGGTGAAAGATTCTTACTGCTGATTTCTACCAGTAGATAGGGATTGTCTCTATACTGGGTGAAAGATTCTACTGCTGATTTCTACCAGTAGATAGGGACATGTCTCTATACTGGGTGAAAGATTCTACTGCTGATTTCTATACTAGCAGATAGGGACATGTCTCTATACTGGGTGAAAGATTCTACTGCTGATTTCTACCAGTAGATAGGGACTTGTCTCTATACTGGGTGAAAGATTCTACTGCTGATTTTATACTTGTAGATAGGGACTTGTCTCTATACTGGGTGAAAGATTCTACTGCTGATTTCTACCAGTAGATAGGGACTTGTCTCTATACTGGGTGAAAGATTCTACTGCTGATTTCTACCAGTAGATAGGGACTTGTCTCTATACTGGGTGAAAGATTCTACTGCTGATTTCTACCAGTAGATAGGGACTTGTCTCTATACTGGGTGAAAGATTCTACTGCTGATTTCTACCAGTAGATAGGGACTTGTCTCTATACTGGGTGAAAGATTCTACTGCTGATTTCTATACTAGTAGATAGGGACTTGTCTCTATACTGGGTGAAAGATTCTACTGCTGATTTCTATACTAGCAGATAGGGACTTGTCTCTATACTGGGTGAAAGATTCTACTGCTGATTTCTACCAGTAGATAGGGACTTGTCTCTATACTGGGTGAAAGATTCTACTGCTGATTTCTATACTAGCAGATAGGGACTTGTCTCTATACTGGGTGAAAGATTCTACTGCTGATTTCTACCAGTAGATAGGGACTTGTCTCTATACTGGGTGAAAGATTCTACTGCTGATTTCTACCAGTAGATAGGGACTTGTCTCTATACTGGGTGAAAGATTCTACTGCTGATTTCTACCAGTAGATAGGGACTTGTCTCTATACTGGGTGAAAGATTCTACTGCTGATTTCTACCAGTAGATAGGGACTATGTCTCTATACTGGGTGAAAGATTCTACTGCTGATTTCTATACAGCAGATAGGGACTTGTCTCTATACTGGGTGAAAGATTCTACTGCTGATTTCTACCAGTAGGTAGGGATTGTCTCTATACTGGGTGAAAGATTCTACTGCTGATTTTTCTACCAGTAGATAGGGACTTGTCTCTATACTGGGTGAAAGATTCTACTGCTGATTTCTACCAGTAGATAGGGACATGTCTCTATACTGGGTGAAAGATTCTACTGCTGATTTCTACCAGTAGATAGGGACATGTCTCTATACTGGGTGAAAGATTCTACTGCTGATTTCTATACAGTAGATAGGGACTTGTCTCTATACTGGGTGAAAGATTCTACTGCTGATTTCTATACTAGCAGATAGGGACTTGTCTCTATACTGGGTGAAAGATTCTACTGCTGATTTCTACCAGTAGATAGGGACTTGTCTCTATACTGGGTGAAAGATTACTGAAAGAAGATTCTACTGCTGATTTCTATACTAGCAGATAGGGACATGTCTCTATACTGGGTGAAAGATTCTACTGCTGATTTCTACCAGTAGATAGGGACATGTCTCTATACTGGGTGAAATGTTCTACCGCTGATTTCTATACACATCTTCTCCCATTCATGGCAAGATACCTGGAAAAGAAATTCATATGCATTCAGAACATTGATATTGAAATTGCATGAATCAACTACAGTTATTCAGTAAATCCCACTGTCAAAAAGTTCTGTGAGAATGGAATCCTTTCAAAGTTTGAGTGTGGGAGGAGATGTGATATTGTTAAAAAATGGAGAAGCTAGATATTCTATCAATTTTTTCACAAAATATTTTTTTTTATTGAATAGGCATATAACAACAAAATTATCCTTTCACAGAAGGACTCTCACTCCAATTTCTATATGCACACAACCTTTTTCTATATGCACACAACCTTTCAGCACTTTCACATTAATTTCAGATACATGTATATTCGTCAATTACTCGTTATTACATCTCATCCATTAATAATTACTTTGAATAGTGTATTTAATTAAATTTCCAGTAAATATGTCAGGAGAGACAACTCTCATATAAGATAAGTAAAAGGGAGAATACTTATATTTTAACTTATTTTTCAGGGTGCTACAACAACATTTAACACAAAGCAGATGATAACTGATCGTAAAATATTGGAGGAGACCCTTTATACAGCAGTGAGAGAGAGGCTCGGGGGCATCTGTTGTAGAAAAGACTGCTCAGCATTTGCTAGTGGTAAGTATTATTCTCGGGGGTTAACAAATATTATAATTCATGTCAACCCATACGAAGGGCAACAATTGTATATTATCAATCTCCTTCCTATGTTAACATAGGATAAGTATGATGTATTTAGATGTATGCACTTGCAGTTGAAAGATATGGAAAACAACTTCATGATTTTTAGGGAAGATATTATGATTGGTTTGACTTGTTTGTTTACTGTTGTTATCATTAGCAACTGATGTAGCACAATCTTTAAACATTTCCTTCTATAGATCAATGTATTTTTTTTTTTATTTTTTTTTTAAATGAATTTCAGATATGGAAATAAAATTTCCGAATCGAATTTCAGATATCTGGAAATAAATCTGGAATTTCCGAATCGAAAATACAATTTCTGATACATATGTATTTAAATTTGATTTCTAACTTCCGGGAAATGGAATTCCCCATAACGGAAATTAGAATTTCGGAATAAAAAGTAAATTGGCTTGCCATAAGTTCTTGGATATGGGAATTTCACCCACATAATTCAACAGTTAGCTTTTGTGTCTGTGCAGATGAGTGTTGATATCTATTATTAGCAGTGAAGCATCATCGAGGGCAACCTGCTCTTGGATGGGTGACCGATCCGTTGGTTTAGGACCTGCTCTCGACATGTTACAGTATCTAAAATCTTTCTTTGTATAATGTATATATTTCTATTTATTTTTCTCTCACGTGCTCTGTCCACTGTTGACCCCCTGTACTTTTTATGATTTTCCCTCCAGCGTGCCCTGTTAACCCCCTGTATTTTTATGATTTTCCCTCCAGCGTGCCCTGTTGACCCCCTGTATTTTTTATGACTTTCCCTCCAGCGTGCCCTGTTAACCCCCCTGTATTTTTTATGATTTTCCCTCCAGCGTTCCTTGTTCACCCCCTGTATTTTTTATGATTTTCCCATCAGCGTTCCTTGTTAACCCCCTGTATTTTTTATGATTTTCCCTCTAGCTTGCCCTCCTGGCTGTAAACCCTACAGTTCATGTGAGACTGGTGACAAAGGCCTGTATGCGGATGTCCGGTATTTCCAGCTCGGTGAAGTTGAAATCTCAGATTCAGTAAAAGAGCGGTTCATGCAGGCATTGGTTCTCCTAGAGGAAGCAGAGACAGAGATTCTCAAACAGGAAGCTCAGGTTATCAGAAAAAACACCACAGCAATAGTAAGTTCAGAGGCCAATAGGTCATATTTTCACCTAATTGTCTTAAGTATGGTTACAGACACATTCTGTCTTAATTAGGTCAATTGTTTTACCCAATCAGGATTGACTCTATTCTGCCTAAGCTCATTTGCCCCGAAGTCGCGTTTGGACTCTTCTAATTCAAATGGTAGAAGAGTTCATTATAAATTTTCAGGGGTGAATGAGTTAAATGGACAAATTATTCTATAAGCTTAAATGTGCATACCGTATTCGCAGTAATTAATGCCCAGGACGCTTATAATTGTACCAAAGGTGGGCACTTATTTATAATTATGTAGATATATTATCATAATGAACCAAAATGTTAGTTGTGGACAAAATAGTCATATTTTAAATCTTTCTGTACTCATGTACATTAACCTGTTGCAGTAAACATGCATATTCCTTTTATCCATTGAGACATATTATTATGTCGGTGATTCATATGTAAAAGACTTGCAAGTTCATGTAATATGGGATACAATGCTGATGTTAGAGGCATTACATGTTGTGAAACAGTATTAAATCCATAGGATGGGGGCGTTTATACAACTTCATCTCTTCTCCAGAAAAGGTGAGGGGGGTGCTTATAGGATGAATACAGTAATTGAAATTTGAGACTATATCAGAAATAAACCAGTTCAAATTGCTGTAATCTGCATGCAAATGTCCACTGCAGTATATACCTCACTATCCACTGGTGATTTTGTATAGTCACACCTTGTAATCTGAACCAGAGTCTGAACCAATCTATTTAAAATTAAACTTGTAATTCCACTCCACTACAACTTTTAGCTGTTCACACTTCTGAATTAATCAACCACACAAAGATTTCGTAGGCGACACCCTGATTGGCTAACCATAGGGGTCATGCTGAGGTGACCCTAAATGGAGAGTTGTTAGATTTTATATTGGAGCGTAATGTAGAGTGTTTTAGTGGAGTGGAATGACAAGTCTAATTTTAATTAGATTGGAATCTAAACTTGCACTCTAGTGAAGTGAAGCTATTTCTTTTTGAATTATTAATGATTCACAATCAGATCCCTCTGTCTAAAGGTCAAAGGTCAAAGGTTATCATCATTATTTTAGAAGGCAGTTACAAAATGATCTAGTCAGAATTATAATGTTAAAAGTAAAAAGTAAACATTTTTCAGAAATTTTCAAAAAAATCAAATCTTGATAAATTTCTTACCATTTAAAATTTTCTATTTCTATTTTAGATACAACGAACAGAGAATGAGGCCGCAGAGATTCAGGAGCAGGGAACAGCGGAGGCAGCCTACATACAGTCGATCGCTAACGCTAATTATACGGCCATTATTGAAACAGCGCGTAGCGAGGGGCTGAAGGCAGTATTTAACAGGCTGGCCGTCACTGATCAAAAGTACAAGAGCAGTTTTGATTATCTACGTACGTTACGTGGATTGACTCACATTCATCTGTCTGTCGATTACCAGCAGCTCATCGCCGGAAATTTTGGTTCAGGCTAAGGGAGATAACACATTCACACAACGAAAAAGTGCTTTAGTATCTCATTTGTTAAGTATAATGTCAATTTTGACTGTAATTTTCTCTTTATTCAAGTAACTTTACAATTAGCTGATAAATTAACGAGTTACAGATATATACAGTCCAATCTGTCCATGAGACCATCTCTATTAGGCGACCCTCTGCTCTAAGCGAACATTTCAATTCCATCCGAGCATTTTTCCTCAATATTCTAACTCTATTAAATGACCAGTTCTTTAAAGCGACCAGCAACCACATTTTTCTTTCCCTGTGGATGCCAAAATCTGCATTTGGCGACCAGAACATTTCCAAAATAACCCCCATTCAGGCTTTTTGCCATATACAAATGTAATAATGGGAGGAGTATATGATATATTTGAATTAAAATGAATTAAAACAATATCAAAACGACACTTCTAAATTTAATTTTATGATATTTTGATTTATTCTAAAAGTAAGAAAACATATAAGATTATTGTGAAAGACATCAATATAAAAACATGGGTGACTTGTCTCCTCGATTCTGATCAGTTTGAGTTATTCTGTTAAGAGACCACTCTCTATCAAGAGATCACTTTTCAATTTCTCTTGGATGATCTCTTAATACAGATTGGACTGTTCATGTATGTAGAATAATATTCTTTATTTACTCAGGGTGGTGTTAAATAATCAATCTGATTAAAATCTAGATCTTTAATTTAATTATTATAACTCAGAGGATCCAACAATATCCCATTAGGGGCCATGTTCCTAATTTCTGCTTCTAGTGCTCTTTCTCCACCTGACTATATATATGTACATACATGACCAGAAAACAATTTGTCTTGATCTTATAACTTTTTAGGAAAAAAAACCCCAAAAAACCTGAAGGTGGTCCATGTTTGATAATTACAAAACTTCATATTATACAATGTAGTAACTAGTTTATAATGGCCATTAACTTTTACGTAATCAGAACTGTATTTGAATTTTGTATGGTACAATGTATATTCCATCAACGATATTAATTGTACAAAAACATTTTTTTGAAACATGGAAATTAATCAGAATGTATTGTTTACAGAACGGGTTCAAAACTGTTATAGAAATATTTAGCTTTATAGAACATATTTGTTAGGTATTTGTGTTGTATTTATTAGATATAAATACCATGTTATTCTATGTATGAAAATTCATTACCGTATTCAACCAAATAGGCGCTTAAACAATTG
Organism: Argopecten irradians; assembly: GCF_041381155.1. Taxonomy (NCBI): domain Eukaryota; kingdom Metazoa; phylum Mollusca; class Bivalvia; order Pectinida; family Pectinidae; genus Argopecten; species Argopecten irradians. Next base: position 2,825,448 of record NC_091149.1, read on the forward strand.
GAACAAATAAGGGGGCATTTGATAAACCAAAACTTACACTAGCTAGAACCAAATTCAGACTTGGCCTTTCGTAATATCAGAGTGCAAAGTAAGCCATAAATCAATTTGCAACAGAAGTTAATCAAGAAACCTACACAGTTTTCATATTTTCGATCTTCATTTAATTCAAGGTAAGTGAAAATGAGGCCTAAAAAGGGAAGTGGGGCACATTTAGGGATGAGGGCGTTTATCGAGATGAATACGGTATGATCAAATATATGATTTTTTAAAAAGTGTACCTGTTTGATATAGATCATAATTGTTATGTGTACAGTGTACCTGTTTGATTTAGATCATAAGGCCAAATAAAATAATATGTCTGCTTAGGGTTACCCGACTGACCCTAATTTTTTTCCCTACTTTTCTATGTAAACAAAATTAAAAGTCAGGATTTCAATCTCAGACTCCAGTTCCAGCCGTTATTTTAGAGTGAAAGACACTTAAAAAAAATCCTCTCGACCCTATTTTTTTGCCAATGTAACCCTAAGCAGACAAATTATTTTTTTGGGCCTTATTGTTATGTGTGACATGCAATATGCTCATTAACTTGTCCTCACTGGGTTTTTTTGACAATCACTCAGGCATGTCAAATTAGACAGTTATTTAACATTTTTATATATTTATTCAGGACCTATGCATAATATTTATTCATTGGAAATATACATTTATTTTCTCATTGTACCGATAGTTTTTTTTTTAAATGCAGTTTTTCGCTCTTTGTAATTTAAATGCAGTAATTATATATCACTAAAGGATCATTTTCTCACCTTAATGATGTCACTATAAATAGATCTGCAGCTGTTTGATACATCAAACTTTAGACATACCAGTGGTACACCTGTCTAGTTATTTGATGAACAATCAATATTTATATAATTTATTGAGAATTTTAACAATAGAGACATTGCTTAAAAAAGTGAAGAATTTGAAAACATTGAGTTAATTTTAAAGAAGTAAATCAAGGTAAGTAACTCTAGATATAGAAGAAACAAACTGTAGAAATTAAACCTGTAAATGAATGACCAAAGCTGCAATACTCGATTATGTTTGTTAATTAATGCTGACGATATATATGAGTCAGATGTGACATTAGACAGTGCTTATTCATAATTATAATTAGTACAAGTAATCTTACTCCGTCCCTTGGTTCTGTCAGACACATGAAACGTCTCTCAGTAAGGCTACGTTAACGCAGGGTTTATACTATCTGTGCCAAGTGCCTGCCACTAGCATAATCTGATTTGTTTACATGTTATTTTTACTTTATTAAAAAGATGATATTAAATAAGTCTCTTAATGCTCAGGTAAATTCTTAAAGAAGTCTTCTATACAAGTTATATATCACTTGTTGCAGATTTTTATAAGAAGTTCATTATGTAATCTGATATTGTAGTTAATCCATTAAGTGTCCTTTCAACTTTTCACGAAAATTGCATGAAGTCAATATGAAGCTTTATATACATATTACCTCAACATTCATTATTTAAGGAATATGATTTTATTAAGAAACAATTTGTCATGTTGCAGCTACACATTTACATGTAGTTATGATGTTTTCATGAATTTTAGAGCATCAGTAACGTTGAAATTTATTTCTTATCTTTTATCTCATTTTCTTCAACACAATATAAATTTCACAATTAAGGTAACAATGCACAAGTTGTATTGGCTGAGTCTCGGCACAATGGAATGTGTACTACGGGTCAACAAATTGACATTGGCAGCTACAGTCGAGCCTTTCCCAACGACTTGATAACAAAATACATTAATTAACTCTCCACCATTGTTTTTCCCTTTAACAGTAAATGGTATATGTAACACATTTACACACACATATAGGCCTATAAACAGCATCTAGATGAAACTAGGGCACCTGACTTGTGACACTGTCCGGGAATATAGATTATCCAACACAGGTAATTATGATGTCATGACACTTTGAGTAACATATTTAAGAGTAGAGAAAAATAATGAATGTTTCTTAATTGCCTTAATCTTTTCTAAAACTATATTTCTTTTATATGAAGTGGTACTGTCGGCCATATAATTTCCCATAATGCATTGTGTTTCTCATTTAAATATTACTATAGACAAAGAAGGAATGAAATATATTTTAATTCCTCAAAAATACAGTTTATGTCTGTTTGTCGCCAAGTTTTATCAGTTCCGTCCTAATCTATAACTACATGTCTGTGCCAAATTTCATTGCTGTTAATGGTGTATAACTTGAGATATCCTGTTCACAAGGTGATTTTCAAAACTAGGGGGTATGCTATAAGCTACGATGGAGCTACGCTCCATCGTGCTAAAAATGATATTAAATAAGTCTCTTAATACTCACGTAAATTCTTAAAGAAGTCTTCTATACAAGGCATATATCACTTGTTGCAGATTTTTATAAGAAGTTCATTATGTAATCTGATATTGTAGTTATTCCATTAAGTGTCCTTTCAACTTTTCACGAAAATTGCATGAAGTCAATATGAAGCTTTATATACATATTACCTCAACATTCATTATTTAAGGAATATGATTTTATTAAGAAACACTTTGTCATGTTGCTGTCATGTTGCAGCTATACATTTACATGTAGTTATGATTTGTTTTCTTCACCCTCAATAATTTAGACACCATGTTATTGGTCACAGGTTTCCAGCTTGTCACTACATCTTTACAAAGATTGACATTTGAACTGTTTTGGTTGATTTTGATCCATAACAGAGGCTGTTAATTGCATCAGTAATTCTGTATCTTTAGACATTTATATAACACATGTTAATTGTATTAATTCCGTATCTTAAGACTTTTATAATATGTACTTTGTAACAATCAATGAAAGGTTAATTAACTAATAATTTCTGACAGTCATTAATTTGTAATCATTGTTGAATTAAAATATAAACATATTTTCAATTCTGTTCATTTCTTTATCACATCTTCTGTCAAAGTTTGTGTCAAATTATAAATTAGTGCCAAATCGAGCTACCAACAATGTGAACTCTACACTAGTCTCTCCTTGACTAATTTGTTAACTTGGTCTGTTGGGTCTTCATTTGTTGAATGGATAAACTTGCTGAATTGATTCTTAGCTTACCATTATCAGATTTCATAAACTTTATTAAGCACCAGCAACATCCATAGTTTCTGTGTAAATCAATGTCTGTACACAGGCAAAATTTTCTTACCAGAATTTTACTGACCAAAAATTCAGGTTAGAAAATTTTACCAGTGTAGCAAATTGTCTTCATCCAAATTCAGAAAACAAAATATTTTCAATATCTAAATACTTTTATTATCATGATATTTGACACATACATTTACACTTCGATATACATACAGGTGATCAAAAGAAAAGCACTACAAACAGTAAAACAGGAAGATAGTATGAGATGTACGGTCTATCAACTTCAAAAGTAACACCATGTTTTGAAACAATGCCTTTTATAAACACTTTCTCAATTTAAATATTCTGATCAATCTTTAATTAGTTTTTACCACCCACCGACACATACATTTATCTGGAGTGTGACAATAGAAAAATGTTACTGAAAATGAATTTAAAACCAGATCGTAAGAAAACAATAGCACATACTTCCAATTTTTTTACATACTCCATATGAGAACATCCATAATATACGACATACATTCACGATTCATAATACACTTATTCTCATATAAACAAGGTACACTGTGACACATTCCTTTTTCTTTTTCATGATTACATTGTATTCCCTTTTTAAAATCCAGGTCCATCTTTATTCATTTCTTATTCATAGTTCTAAAGATTTTCCCATCAATAATAAGAGTATTATATACATTGTATATATGCTATACACAAAACCTTATAACTACATTCTTTTTGTGATGGAAAATATTTTCCCCAGCATATATAGCTACCCTAAATAGGAGATGCCACCATGAAAATAGCATAGACTGAAGTAATGTTCGGAAATATTCGGCAGAATTTTACACATAATTTCATATGGATATTCACTTACATTTGACAAAGATCCAATGTATGATAAAATACACAACAGTCCAATGATTTCAGGACACCACTAGTACTGTCAATTATACATAACTGTCCAATGATGTCAGGATTCCAGATGACACCGTTAATTGTTTGTCTGTGTTCTTATATAAGACAACTGAATTCATATGTCAGTAACTGGATAAAATACGACTGTACGCAAGCGCTGCCTAAGGTACCGATGTTTCTCTTGGCTTCTAACAAAAGTCCCACGGATTGTTCCTGGTTCTACAGCCATTCATGTTCTGTAACATTCCTTCATCAAGTCTCAGCTGCTCTGTATTAAGTTACAGTAACCCAATGTCATTTCATTTTAGATATTTTCATGAGTCTTCGTTGTCTACTTCGATTTCATCTGCATTACTACCAGAGGAGCTGTAAAAAAAAGTGTTTTATAGTTCTAAATTCTATGATATGAATTATTTTCTTGAATTAAACCAACACATTACGATAAGTTATATATTACATCTAGATGCTTTTAAGTTTGACCAGAACCAACAATTCAAATATTTTAAACATAAATAAATTATTATATAATTATTCCCCCTAAAACATGATTAGTATTTCTATTTACCCCGCTCCACTGCTGCTAGATGCTCCTTTCTCCTGGTCCAATTCTGTAGGGTCTGAATTCTCTTTCTCTGTTGACTTGCTCGGGGACTTTTTCAAAAACATGCCAATTCCTTTTTGCCATTCAGGTGTTGGTCTTGGACAAACTGGGTTCCCACCAGCATATTTTCCTTTACCTACCAAAATATAAAGGACCATGACAAGACCGGTACCCCGCAATACAACCACACATACAGATTTGGGTCAATCTAATTGATACGCCTATCTATACTACCTTTGTTAGTTCCTTGTTACATCAGTTGGTACTGGGATCACATTCAGACGACATTTGGCATACATTAGCCAATCAGCCTTTGATATTTTTATGATGACATCAACTCTTAGAACTGCTATGATATTCAGAGAGAATACTGATAGTAGCAAATCATGGAGTGAACAACTTAGCTTCCTACTAACATGATGAGTTAACATGATGTTGTTTTACATATTTTCATTTTTTGCCAGTTGCCAGGTACCAACAGCTGGTTGGTGTTTTTTTTTACGGGTACTTTGGCATTCCTCCGCCAACAAACCCGGCACGTCCTTACATGACCCTGGCTGTTAATAGGACATTAGACTAATAAAACCCAAACCAAACCCTCTCCTGTGTTACCTACCTGAGGGATGAGGGATTCCCCTGGACTTAACCCCTCCACAGTGTGGCCTCTCCTGTGTTACCTACCTGAGGGACGGGGGATTCCCCTGGACCTAACCCCCTCCACAGTGTGGCCTCTCCTGTGTTACCTACCTGAGGGACAAGGGATTCCCCTGGACCTAACCCCCTCCACAGGGTGGCCTCTCCTGTGTTACCTACCTGAGGGGCGAGGGATTCCCCTGGACTTAACCCCCACCACAGGGTGGCCTCTCCTGTGTTACCTACCTGAGGGTCGGGGGATTCCCCTGGACTTAACCCCCTCCACAGTGTGGCCTCTCCTGTGTTACCTACCTGAGGGGCGGGGGATTCCCCTGGACTTAACCCCTCCACAGGGTGGCCTCTCCTGTGTTACCTACCTGAGGGTCGGGGGATTCCCCTGGATTTAACCCCCTCCACAGTGCGCCCTCTCCTGTGTTACCTTCCTGAGGGACGGGGAATTTCCCTGGATTTAACCCCTCCACAGTGTGGCCTCTCCCGTGTTACCTACCTGAGGGGCGGGGGATTCCCCTGGATTTAACCCCCTCCACAGTGTGGTCTCTCCTGTGTTACCTACCTGAGGGGTTGGGGATTTCTGCAGATCTAGATTTAACCCACCTCCGTGTGGCATCGCCTGTGTTACCTACCTGAGGGACGGGGGATTCCCCCAGAATAATTAATCACTCCCTTCCCAATGCAAAGGCTGAGGGCTATCGGGGATTCCCAAGATTCATCCCCCTAAGAGTATGGCATCCCTGTTACATACCTGAGGGGGATTCCCCTGATGAGCCAGAACTGCCACTACTGCCTAGCACTTTCCTTGGGGCACTGGCAGCCACAACTGAAAAACAAAAATCATCGTATTAAAATGATAGTACAATAAGTTTATGTCCAAGTATCAAACAATTCTTCTTTGTAACCTTTGAAACAATTATTTTTACGACAGAATAAGAAAATACAAAGATTTTAATTATGCCTATCATACTATTTCCATGTCACTGAGAAACCTATTTTGTCAATCCAGATAAAGATCCATTGATCCGGATGAGTCTTCCTGCCGGCGTACGTGATAGAATAACGTGACTAACAATTATAAGATGTATGACGTCAAAAAACTTCTGATTTCAAACCGACTCTGCAAAAGTCTGACACCACTTACCTTTACGTGATGCAGCACTTCCAGAATCTGCTTTTGTGCGGACCATGATCGGTTTTTAACAACGTGATCTTCCAACACACGTCTTCCCGCGATTTTGTTGTTTACATCCAAATTCCCGCGGAAATGAACCGGAAGTTGATGTAGATAAGTAAATATTTTGAGAAAAAAACATATATGAGATGAAGTTAATTGCACTTTTAGTGAATATTACACAATAAATAAATTGTATAGTGAATATTACACAATTAAATAAATTATTGTATAAAAAGATATTACATTTATTTCATTTCATTTATTTTATCATGATCCGTGAAGTGATACAAGGGGGGTAACTCGATGCGTGTGAAAAGCTGAGCAGATCTATTAGAGTTACTTCCCTTTATTTGACTAAAACTAATGAGTATTTCTTATGTACCATTTGTCGGAGAAATTAATACCTTTGTGGGTCATACCATTTCGTATTCTTAATTTTCTTTAACGGCCGTTCTGGCGAAAGACTTTTGATTTTTTTCAACATATTCTTTAACATGTTTCTGATGCATGATGGCCCAATCGATAATAACTTCAATATGTCATGTATTGCCGAGGGTAAACTATACATGTATATATAATGTCATTTTAGACAGTAAAATGTAAATCGGCACACCCACCTTATATAAAATCATGATAAAGTGTACAAAGCATCGGTTAAACTTAATACACGTATGTATATTTTTCATAATACTGAGTACTTAAATTATATATTACAAGTGTTAAAGTTATAGTTTACTTTGGTGTTATATATTTTCATAAATACTTGTTGGTTTAATAAAATATCTATGCGTCAAAAATTAGAAATGCAGCTTTTCTAAAATAAACACACACACCCCCCCCAAAAAAAAAAAAAAAAAAAAAAAAAAACAAAAAAAAACAAAAACAAAAACACAAAACAAAAAAACTCGTTGAAGTGCCGTGAATAAAGCACATTGATCGTTAGGATAATCAATCATCTAATTATGGTTTAGGTACTTATCTCAACATACAGGCGAAAAAGTACAGGTTTTTGAATTTATAGAAAGGTCATGGTGCAACTTTTATAGGTAAACAAAAACAATGGTAAAAAAGGATCACTTTGTTGGAAACCTGCAGTAAAATGTAATAGGTAATTCTCTGATCTAAACTTTATCTATAAATATTAGAGCTGTTAGATAACTGGAATTCTTCTATTCTCGTGTAGCGGGGCTGGACTGGGTTAGCTTGAGCATCCGGCTAATGTTCGGAGGTCCCGGGTTCGAGCTCCGATCTCCTGTTACAGAATTGGCGACCAATTAAATACCCATGGTGACGGATAACAGACTTCTTTGATTTATTTTTTTATATAGATGCCCACAATAAAAACAAACAACATTGTTAAACAATCATTAATTTATTAAATTCAATAAAGAACATAACACATTTTGAACCTATCAAATAATTATAATCTTTCCCTAACGAAAACATTCAGCAATATCTCTAATTACTGCAACCGTTTATGGAAAGTGGCAAAGGTTCTGTATTAAAGATTCTCTGAACATAAAAAATAAGTGTTATTTCAAAACATGGAACAAGTTCAGTACAAAGATTATATATTTCTATAAACGTTATTTGTATCGCGTCTTCTGATCGGTTTTTAGGATGTGTTTGAAGTTTTATCATACATGCATAGTGATGATATAGGTACATTTTAGTGATGCGTGAAAAGTTTCTGAAAGATAAGTTAGGCCTAATCACCCGTGGTCAACTCAAATTGCAATTGCGCTCTTTTTGGACGGCAATTTTTTCCACGCAATCTTCGAGATTCTGAAGATGAGGAACATTATATATGCATGTGCTTCAGATCGAGTAACCGGAAGTTATATTTCAGATGTAGAAAAGAGTAAATCGAGTTGACCTCTGGTAAGCAAAAACGAAAGAAATGGAAATAACTCTAAAAATCATGCGTTGTAAACCGTCGAACAATTCACCTTTTAATCACTTGATGATCATGCTACAACTACAACTATGATGATGATACTCATGTTTTGATTGTTGATCTCGGAGTTTATTCCTAAATTAAACCTCTGGTAACCGCAGGCTTTACTAAACCTTACGAGTTGGCGCTCGACTTTCATATTCGTTTTGACCTCAATTTAAAAATGTCAGTACAGACCTCAGAGTTTACCTCTGATCCTGTAATTTATCCTTGACCTCAGAGTTCAACCCAAATACACAGTTTTCTCGGACCACTTTCCCTTAGCTGAGAGTTCATCATTAACTCAAGTTTGTTAATTCTTGACCACCTCAGAGTTTATCATCTTGGTGATTGATAATCCTTGACCTCGGATTTATCCTTGATCGTGGGGTTCGTAGTTGATCTCGGGGTTTATCCTTGACCCTGGATTTATCCTTGACCTTAGAGTTCATCCTTGACCTCAAAGATCACAGACTTCATCCCCCATCCGCCTAGTTTGTCCTTGACCGCGGAGAATATGTATTCATACATAGTTAACACGAAAGTCAGTACACGTACAAAACAATATGTGAGTTTGCCCTCAACCCTGGATTTATCCTTGACCTTAGAGTTCATCCATGACCTCATAGATCACAGACTTCATCCCCCATCCGCCTAGTTTGTCCTTGACCTCGGAGAATATGTATTCATGCTGAGTTAACACGAAGGTCAGTACACGTACAAAACAATATGTGAGTTTGCCCTCAACCCTGGATTTATCCTTGGCCTTAGAGTTCATCCTTGACCTCAAAGATCACAGACTTCATCCCCCATCCGCCTAGTTTGTCCTTGACCTCGGAGAATATGTATTCATACTGAGTTAACACGAAGGTCAGTACACGTACAAAACAATATGTGGGTGTTATGAAGGAACGTCCGCGTGATTAGTCGTCACTTATATGGCGAACATTCTCCGGTTGTTCTAGTTCAGATGAAATTTCCATGGAATAGCAGTATGGATTTTGTTATATCTCGTGTTATATCTTGTAAATCATGCCAATGACATGTTAACAGTTGAAGAATGACTCCAAGCTTGACACCACTTGACACTGAAACTTTCGCATTAGCGAAAAAATCGAAATGATATCATAATCGTGAGTCTTCAGCACTTTTCGTACACGACATTGCAGGTGCTACGATTGGTGAAAAATGTCGAAGTTTCCGATTTTGATTTGAACTAAAATGCAAGTAGGTGTGTTCGGATCATTCACATAAGTTGTTATCGTATTTTTGGTCAATCCTTTTTCAGAATTCCATACTGTTTGTGACATTGATATCTATAAAATATTTTTTCTGGCGTCGTTCAATCACTCGGGTGGAGATGATTTAGAAATCAAATAACTGAAGGTACTGAGAGTTGAACAATTACTTTCCTGTGATTGTTTTCATTAGATGTCGCGTGTACAGTGAGACTGCCTTAACTCTTCGTCGAATTTCCCTTCATACGAAAATCTCCATTTTTTCATAATAATTCATGAGTTAAAGGGGGATCACTGTCGTGTGATAAAGGGAGACAACTCCAAGTGTAAAAGTTTTATTGCACCAGAGTGGTACGAGAACGACCCCACTTCATCCGCCTCCAGTTGGAAGGAGCGATACAAGTCACGGTGAATTCTCGCGAGAATGGACCTTGGAATCGACTTCGACCCTACAATAAACAAAGATGGAAATATATATAAAATGGTTAAAATACCTGTTTTTATAGCTACACAGAATGGAGAGTTATTTTTACAATAAAAGATGCTTCCATTTTCCAAAAATGAAAAATAAAATAATCCTTCAACATTTTACGGACTACCAGTAATTCCAAATTTATGAATTTTGCTTTTAAATATTTCTTAATTCCTAGAATTGAGACTACAATCATACAAATATAACAGAAAACACAATTTTTTCAATTTTCGGTAAGCGAATTTGCACAGATGATATATTTCAAGCTCAAATATCTCAAAAAGTAGTTCGAGAATATCCTATGTTTTGAGATATTTGAAATGTACTTAAATAATGCAACATATCTGTAAAAAATGACATGGGTTATTTCTCAAAAGTATGGAGCTACATTTAAGACGGCACGAAGGTGACTGAAACCTCTGTCTACAGTCAGTACTTTGCTACTGTCCCATTTGGTACTCAAACTCGCGGCCCAGAGGTGGCGATCGCGAGTTCCTAGGTTTCTCTCCACCACTGGCACGTGAATTTTCAAAGCAGTTGCCAGATACTGACAATCTGATCTACCAGAATAACTTGCTTGCAGTACTTTTAAACACATCAACGTCCATCTTACCTTGTGGTCAAACAGGGGATGTTTGGTACTACCAAGCATCCAGTGAATGCTCTTTATAGATTTGGCGGGAGAATCGCTCCGACTTAGCGGAGAAGGACTGCGGTCTACTTCCGGTTTGCTGGACTCGGACCGGAACTTCTGGCTGCTCATTACCCTGTATCCATGGAAACATGATCACATTAGTTTGATTATTATCAAACAAAATAGAACATAATATGCGTAAATAGTTTGAGTACTTAAGGACTCCGTAATCTATAACTAAATGGTAATTAAGTAATTAGCTATCTGTTGTATTTGAAATATAGTACATCTCTGATACATCTATAAAATGAACGTAGTTTTCTATTATCATTGTTATAGTTGGTAGTCATGGTAACCATCGGGAAATAGCCTAAATTAGTTAAATTTGAAGAATTTTGGCATAACTTTGATTTCATTTACAATTTAATTTTATATCGAGGAAGAAAATATGCAAAAAATAGAAGACAGTATAAAGTTTAAAAAAAATGTTTTTGCATTGGTTCATGCATGTAGACGTCATAAGTTTAACGTATACAAGACGGAAATACACTGTATAGGAATCTTTTGGTGTTGAATACACATGTAGTTCTTTTTTATTTTAAGCTTTTAAGCTCATCTGACATTTCAAGCACGTGGACATTTATTGTCACTTATTTTTGTCTGTATATGACGACGACTGATGTGTGAAGTAAACACGCGATGTATGTATTAATTATAATTGATTTCTGAATACACCCCTCACATAACTAATGACAGGGCCTGACTTCATCAAACAATGGAATCACCCACCTGTCTTAAACCTTAATTAGATTTCAACATTAACAATGACGTTCTACAATGAAAAACTTAAATAACAACACAGGCATTCGACATTGTTTTATGAACAAAGAAATGTCATTACTAATTTGATAATACAGTTTAAATGGTTAAACATCCACGAACGCCTGTGCCTTGAATACAATCACCTGTAATATCTCGAGGTCGAATCGGTTGAGTAAGTATATGGTACACATATGCGCGGGAATCCGTTGTGTCGTTACTATATTTGGAAGCCATTTTTTTCTCGGTTGAATCTTGATAAAAGACGTCAATGTACATATATACACCTGTTAAATGTTGATCAAGCGATATCTTAGTCTAAATAAGGTGTTAAATTCCTGAGGGTTGTGGCAAAAATCAAAGATATATGTAATTTTGCGCGTTTTCGATCGAACCTTGATTAACACCTGGGGTATACATTTATAAGCTAGCGATATATTTAGTAACACTTCTCAATATCCGATAGGTAATTAAGGACGACGTAATAAGAAAAAAAAACATGTTTAGGAAAATCTTGATTAATATAATATTGATTTTTGATTCTGCAAAAGTCGTTGCAATTCCGAAGGGAAAAAGAAACAAAAAAACTTTCCAAAAATATCTGACACTTCCCGTTGTTTTATTGTCGCGGGTCAACATGCATACTCCAGAGGTTACTATCACCGGCGTTATATCAACCCCTAGACTATCTCATAAGAAAACTAGAGGCAGTCCAGGAGAAATAATATATAAAAATAAAAGAATATATAAGAACACCTGCGTGATGTAATCGGGAACCTTCGGCACGTAATAAAAATAATTTCTCATTCACGGAAGTACCGATCGAGGTTCCCGATTGATGCATGGTGATGGTGTCGCCACCTCACGGATATTACACTCACCTGCTGAATCCGTCATCCGTCCTCTCGCGACTTGTCCACGGAGTCCGTCGGGGAGTGATGGCCGCGTGCTTGAATCTCGGCACGAGCATGTTGACTTGTCTGTCTGTTTGGGCGTATGTCTGTGGGGGGTTAATCATGCGGATAACAGGACCCAGTTCCGGTATCTTCACCGCCTCTTCGTAACCATAACGACTGTACACCTTCTCGTCCACGTCGAGAGGTACATGTTCAAGGTCTTCACGTGAGATACTAATACGCGGAAGGCGGTACTGAATCACGTGCTCTACTTCCTGTTCATCGTCCACAAATGAACGCTCTCTGCTGACCGCTGGTCGTTTCTCTCCTTGTATACTTCTCGCTGTTTTTGACCACCTACAACAGATAGATATATCAAAGGTCATAGGTCATTGTGCAGTAGGGTAATAGCCCTTCAATAATATTAACAACGGGTTGTGATTCTAATACTGACTTTTTATATCACTGTATAGCTCGCAACTTATCGTGGTGGAATGATGTAACTGAATGACGTCTACCTGTAATGTTTAAGTGAAGGTGTAACGTCTACCTGTAGTTTTACGTGAGGGTATGGCCTCTAACTGTAGTGTTACGTAATAAGGGTGTGGTGCCTACCTGTAGTGTTACGTAAGGGTGTGATGTCTACCTGTAGTGTACTGTGTTACGTAAGGGTGTGATGTCTACCTGTAGTGTTACGTAAGGGTGTGATGTCTACCTGTAGTGTTACGTAAGGGTGTGATGTCTACCTGTAGTGTTACGTAAGGGTGTGATGTCTACCTGTAGTGTTACGTAAGGGTGTGATGTCTACCTGTAGTGTTACGTAAGGGTGTGATGTCTACCTGTAGTGTTACGTAAGGGTGTGATGTCTACCTGTAGTGTTACGTAAGGGTGTGATGTCTACCTGTAGTGTTACGTAAGGGTGTGATGTCTACCTGTAGTGTTACGTAAGGGTGTGATGTCTACCTGTAGTGTTACGTAAGGGTGTGATGTCTACCTGTAGTGTTACGTGGGGGTGTGATGTCTACCTGTAGTGTTACGTAAGGGTGTGATGTCTACCTGTAGTGTTACGTAAGGGTGTGATGTCTACCTGTAGTGTTACGTAAGGGTGTGATGTCTACCTGTAGTGTTACGTAAGGGTGTGATGTCTACCTGTAGTGTTACGTAAGGGTGTGATGTCTACCTGTAGTGTTACGTAAGGGTGTGATGTCTACCTGTAGTGTTACGTAAGGGTGTGATGATGTCTACCTGTAGTGTTACGTAAGGGTGTGATGTCTACCTGTAGTGTTACGTAAGGGTGTGATGTCTACCTGTAGTGTTACGTAAGGGTGTGATGTCTACCTGTAGTGTTACGTAAGGGTGTGATGTCTACCTGTAGTGTTACGTAAGGGTGTGATGTCTACCTGTAGTGTTACGTAAGGGTGTGGTGTCTACCTGTAGTGTTACGTAAGGGTGTGATGTCTACCTGTAGTGTTACGTAAGGGTGTGATGTCTACCTGTAGTGTTACGTAAGGGTGTGATGTCTACCTGTAGTGTTACGTAAGGGTGTGATGTCTACCTGTAGTGTTACGTAAGGGTGTGATGTCTACCTGTGTAGTTTTACGTAAGGGTGTGATGTCTACCTGTAGTGTTACGTAAGGGTGTGATGTCTACCTGTAGTTTTACGTAAGGGTGTGATGTCTACCTGTAGTGTTACGTAAGGTGTGATGTCTACCTGTAGTGTTACGTAAGGGTATGACCTCTACCTGTAATGTTACATAAGGGTATGACCTCTACCTGTAGTATTACATAAGGGTGTGATGTCTACCTGTAGTTTTACGTGAGAGTATGACCTATATAGTTTATCTGAGTGTATGACTCTTATAGTTTATCTGAGTGTATAACCTGTATGAGTGTAAGACCTGTATGAGTGTAAGACCTGTATAGTTTACCTGTGTATGACCTGTATAGTTTACCTGAGTGTATGACCTGTATAGTTTACCTAGTGTTATGACCTGTATAGTTTCCTGAGTGTATGACCTGTATAGTTTACCTGAGTGTATGACATGTATAGTTTACCTGAGTGTATGACCTGTATAGTTTACCTAGTGTATGACATGTATAGTTTACCTGAGTGTATGACCAGTTTATGAGTGTATACCTGAGTTACCTAGTGTATGACCTGTATAGTTTACCTGAGTGTATGACCTGTATAGTTTACCTGAGTGTATGACCTGTATAGTTTACCTGAGTGTATGACCTGTATAGTTTACCTGAGTGTATGACCTGTGTAGTTTACCTGAGTGTATGACCTTATTGTATAGTTTACCTGAGTGTATGACCTGTATAGTTTACCTGAGTGTATGACCTGTTTACCTGAGTGTATGACCTGTATAGTTTACCTGAGTGTATGACCTGTATAGTTTACCTGAGTGTATGACCTGTATAGTTTACCTGAGTGTATGTTACCTAGTGTAAACTGTATAGTTTACCTGAGTGTATGACCTGTATAGTTTACCTTAGTGTATGACCTTATAGTTTACCTGAGTGTATGACCTGTATAGTTTACCTGAGTGTATGACCTGTATATTTACCTGAGTGTATGACCTGTATAGTTTACCTGAGTGTATGACCTGTATAGTTTACCTGAGTGTATGACTGTATAGTTTACCTGAGTGTATTACCTGTATAATTTACCTGAGTGTATGACCTGTATAGTTTACCTGAGTGTATGACCTGTTAGTTTACCTGAGTGTATGACTGTATAGTTTACCTGAGTGTATGACCTATTGTATAGTTTACCTGAGTGTATGACCTGTATAGTTTACCTGAGTGTATGACCTGTATAGTTTACCTGAGTGTATGACCTGTATAGTTTACCTGAGTGTATGACCTGTATAGTTTACCTGAGTGTATGACCTGTATAGTTTACCTGAGTGTATGACCTGTATAGTTTACCTGAGTGTATGACATGTATAGTTTTACCTGAGTGAGTGTATAGTTTACCTGAGTGTATGACTGTTAGTTTACCTGAGTGTATGACCTGTATAGTTTACCTGAGTGTATGACCTGTATAGTTTACCTGAGTGTATGACCTGTATAGTTTACCTGAGTGTATGACCTGTATAGTTTACCTGAGTGTATGACCTGTATAGTTTACCTGAGTGTATGACCTGTATAGTTTACCTGAGTGTATGACCTGTATAGTTTACCTGAGTGTATGACCTGTATAGTTTACCTGAGTGTATGACCTGTATAGTTTACCTGAGTGTATGACCTGTATAGTTTACCTGAGTGTATGACCTGTATAGTTTACCTGAGTGTATGACCTGTATAGTTTACCTGAGTGTATGACCTGTATAGTTTACCTGAGTGTATGACCTGTATAGTTTACCTGAGTGTATGACCTGTATAGTTTACCTGAGTGTATGACCTGTATAGTTTACCTGAGTGTATGACCTGTATAGTTTACCTTAGTGTATGACCTGTATAGTTTACCTGAGTGTATGACCTGTATAGTTTACCTGAGTGTATGACCTGTATAGTTTACCTGAGTGTATGACCTGTATTAGTTTACCTGAGTGTATGACCTGTATAGTTTTACCTGAGTGTATGACCTGTATAGTTTACCTGAGTGTATGACCTGTATAGTTTACCTGAGTGTATGACCTGTATAGTTTACCTGAGTGTATGACCTGTATAGTTTACCTGAGTGTATGACCTGTAATAGTTTACCTGGGTGTATGACCTGTATAGTTTACCTGAGTGTATGACCTGTATAGTTTACCTGAGTGTATGACCTGTATATTTTACCTGAGTGTATGACCTGTATAGTTTACCTGAGTGTATGACCTGTATAGTTTACCTGAGTGTATGACCTGTATAGTTTACCTGAGTGTATGACCTGTATAGTTTACCTGAGTGTATGACCTGTATAGTTTACCTGAGTGTATGACCTGTATAGTTTACCTGAGTGTATGACCTGTATAGTTTACCTGAGTGTATGACCTGTATATTTTACCTGAGTGTATGACCTGTGTAGTTTACCTGAGTGTATGACCTGTATAGTTTACCTGAGTGTATGACCTGTATAGTTTACCTGAGTGTATGACCTGTATAGTTTACCTGAGTGTATGACCTGTATAGTTTACCTGAGTGTATGACCTGTATAGTTTACCTGAGTGTATGACCTGTATAGTTTACCTGAGTGTATGACCTGTATAGTTTACCTGAGTGTATGACCTGTATAATTTACCTGAGTGTATGACCTGTATAGTTTACCTGAGTGTATGACCTGTATAGTTTACCTGAGTGTATGACCTGTATAGTTTACCTGAGTGTATGACCTGTATAGTTTACCTGAGTGTATGACCTGTATAGTTTACCTGAGTGTATGACCTGTATAGTATTACCTGAGTGTATGACCTGTATAGTTTACCTGAGTGTATGGCCTGTATAGTTTACCTGAGTGTATGACCTGTATAGTTTACCTGAGTGTATGTCTGTATGACCTGTATAGTTTACCTGAGTGTATGACCTGAATAGTTTACATGAGTGTACGACCTGTATAGTTTACCTGAATGTATGACCTGTATAGTTTACCTGAATGTATGACCTGTATAGTTTACCTGAGTGTTTGACCTGTATAGTTTACCTGGGTGTTTGACCTGTATAGTTTTACCTGAGTGTATGACCTGTATATTTTACCTGAGTGTATGACCTGTATAGTTTACCTGAGTGTATGACCTGTATAGTTTACCTGAGTGTGTGACCTGTATATTACCTGGTGTATGACCTGTATAGTTTACCTGAGTGTATGACCTGTATAGTTTACCTGAGTGTATGACCTGTATAATTTACCTGAGTGTATGACCTGTATAGTTTACCTGAGTGTATGACCTGTATAGTTTAACTGAGTGTATGACCTGTATAATTTACCTGAGTGTAACACCTTTATAGTTTACCTGAGTGTATGACCTGTATATTTTACCTGAGTGTATGACCTGTATATTTTTACCTGAGTGTATGACCTGTATAGTTTCCTGAGTGTGTATGACCTGTATAGTTTACCTGAGTGTAATGACCTGTATAGTTTACCTGAGTGTATGACCTGTATATTACCTGAGTGTATGACCTGTATAGTTTACCAGTGAGTGTATGACCTGTATATTTTACCTGAGTGTATGACCTGTGTAGTTTTTACCTGAGTGTATGACCTGTATAGTTTACCTGAGTGTATGACCTGTATATTTACCTGTTATGACCTGAGTGTATGACCTGTGTAGTTTACCTGAGTGTATGACCTGTATAGTTTTACCTGAGTGTATGACCTGTGTATTTACCTGAGTGTATGACCTGTATAGTTTACCTGAGTTACCCTGAGTGTATGACCTGTTATTACCTGAGTGTATGACCTGTGTAGTTTACCTGAGTTTATGACCTGTATAGTTTACCTGAGTGTATGACCTGTATAGTTTTTTTACCTGAGTGTATGACCTGTGTAGTTTACCTGAGTGTATGACCTGTATAGTTTACCTGAGTGTATGACCTGTATAGTTTACCTGAGTGTATGACCTGTGTAGTTTACCTGAGTGTATGACCTGTGTAGTTTACCTGAGTTTATGACCTGTGTAGTTTACCTGAGTTTATGACCTGTGTAGTTTACCTGAGTGTATGACCTGTATAGTTTACCTGAGTGTATGACCTGTGTAATTTACCTGAGTGTAAGACATGTGTAGTTTACCTGAGAGTATGACCTGTATATTTTACCTGAGTGTATGACCTGTATAGTTTACATGAGTGTATGACCTGTGTAGTTTACCTGAGTGTATGGCCTGTGTAGTTTACCTGAGTTTATGACCTGTGTAGTTTACCTGAGTGTATGACCTGTATAGTTTACCTGAGTGTATGACTTGTATAGTTTACCTGAGTGTATGACCTGTATACCTGAGTGTATGGCCTGTATAGTTTACCTGAGTGTATGGCCTGTGTAGTTTACCTGAGTTTATGACCTGTGTAGTTTACCTGAGTGTATGACCTGAGTATATTACCTGAGTGTATGACCTGTATAGTTTACCTGAGTGTATGACCTGTATAGTTTACCTGAGTGTATGACCTGTATAGTTTACCTGAGTGTATGACCTGTATAGTTTACCTGAGTGTATGACCTGTATAGTTCACCTGAGTGTATGACCTGTGTAGTTTACCTGAGTGTATGACCTGTATAAGTTACCTGAGTGTATGACCTGTATATTTCACCTGAGTGTATGACTTGTATAGTTTACCTGAGTGTATGACCTGTAAAGTTTACCTGAGTGTATGGCCTGTATAGTTTACCTGAGTGTATGACCTGTATAGTTCACCTGAGTGTATGACCTGTATAGTTTACCTGAGTGTATGATGACCATCGAATGGATCAGCCTGTATGGCTGGTAAAGCCAAACAAAGTCCTGTGTTGACCGACATTTCCCTATAACCTGGTTACGGTCTTCGGTCCATGTGTGAAAATGCTCTAACGTCCTATCATAATTAGGACAGGTCTTGTCCGTACAGTGTTATTAATACAGAATATTTGTATTTTAGGACGGCCAAGGTTGGTCCGATGTACACAATATTTTAGGATAGTATAGATTAATCCAGTACATGCAGCACGTTCTAAACCCACAATTCTTTATTTTAGGAATGTGTATATTTGTCCATTTTCTTAAACACACTGTTTCTGTATTTTATAGATTTCTCGAATGACCTAAACACACAAGTCCTATATTTTAGGACGAATGAGATTAGCACTGTATCCTTAACACAAAATTCCCTGTACATTAGGATAGACCTTCCTTATAACATATGTTTTGTCTCGTGCTCGTCCTCCCCGTTACATATTTTCTGTTAAATCCAATTTGTAATGTTTAGTCATTAAGTAATTCTTCTTGAGACACTATCCTTTATGTCTTAAATAGGTCCAACTAAGAATGGTAACACAAACTGCTCGCCTTATAACACTATCCCGACAAATCCCGACACACTCACTATTCGTTAAGCTTCCCCACCCAGGGGATATATATGTCACTGTATCCCGGGGGACACAGACACCACGATAAAAACAAGGTTGTTAAATGTCGTAGTTTAACCAACTAGACTGTCTCGGCGGTCCTAATCAGTTTTGTTAATGGTACTCGGGCCAGTAGCGCGGATTTAACGCTTCTGTGTGACTGGGCAGGAACAATGCCAGTAGAGTTTAACACTATGACAACTTCCATTGGTAAAAATCATACATAAAGACGTGCTTAGCATACACAATAAAAAACATTCTAAAATATTTAAACTTTAAAAAGACTATCTCAAACCAAATAAATATCTCATCTATATCTTAATATTGTTCAAACTATATGATAAATCAGACAATTTATTTGTTGAGGGTATATTTATGTTAGTGTGGGGAGATAGAATCGTTCGGGTTTTCTAACTGAAGCTGACAATGCTTATTTAAATATACACAGTAAGGATTATAACATTAACTGTTAATTAACCGTACAGGTCGGTCGTTATCGATCTAATGGCGTAAACATGTGGCGATTTTCGTATTAGGTGCGTGAATCAATATTGTCATTGGATTTATGATTTATTCATTTCGAGTTAAATGTTTTAATCTGCTGTGTTAATAGCTTTTTGTCTGACCTATATCTGTATACTACTACATGTACAACAGGGATACTGTGGACTTTTCTTTCTGTATTTTTACATGTACAAATATAAATCAGAGTATAAATTAAAGATTACCTTGAATGGTTTTGTTATGTTATGGAGATATCACTCAATAATCGGATTGTCTTTAAACCGCTCCGTTTATGTTAGTATTTTAAATGAATCGCAAAGCGGTATGTGAAGAAAATAACTCTGCTGTTTGTCAAATCATTCCAAGATATATTAGCCAATCAGAATCGACGTTTCATAAGACAACGTCATTTTTATGTAATGGGATGAAAGAATAAAGTTTAAGCTAGATACATTTTGTCGTTGTTTTTTTATTGACGCTATGATACATTTTGATGTTGTGTGTTGATGCTCTGATACATTTTGTCGTTGTGTGTTGATGCTGTGATACATTTTGTCGTTGTGTGTTGATGCTGTGATACATTTTGTCGTTGTGTGTTGATGCTCTGATACATTTTGTTGTTGTGTGTTGATGCCATGATACATTTTGTCGTTGTGTGTTGATGCTCTGATACATTTTGTTGTTGTGTGTTGATGCTATGATACATTTTGTTGTTGTGTGTTGATGCTCTGATACATTTTGTCGTTGTGTGTTGATGCTCTGATACATTTTGTTGTTGTGTGTTGATGCCATGATACATTTTGTCGTTGTGTGTTGATGCTCTGATACATTTTGTCGTTGTGTGTTGATGCTCTGATACATTTTGTCGTTGTGTGTTGATGCTCTGATACATTTTGTCGTTGTGTTGACGCTATGATACATTTTGTCGTTGTGTGTTGATGCTCTGATATATTTTGTCGTTGTGTTGACGCTATGATATATTTTGTCGTTGTGTTGACGCTATGATACATTTTGTCGTTGTGTTGACGCTATGATACTTTTCGTTGTGTATTGACGCTATGATACATTTTGTCGTTGTGTATTGACGCTATGATACTTTTTTCGTTTGTGACGCGATACATTTGTCGTTGTGTATTGACGCTATGATACATTTTGTCGTTGTGTATTGACGCTATGATACATTTTGTCGTTGTGTATTGACGCTATGATACATTTTGTCGTTGTGTATTGACGCTATGATACTTTTTTGTCGTTGTGTATTGACGCTATGATACATTTTGTCGTTGTGTATTGACGCTATGATACATTTTGTCGTTGTGTATTGACGCTATGATACATTTTGTCGTTGTGTGTTGACGCTATGATACATTTTGTTGTTGTGTATTGACGCTATGATACATTTCGTCGTTGTTGTGTATTGACGCTATGATACATTTCGTCGTTGTTGTGTATTGGCGCTATGATACATTTTGTCGTTGTGTATCGTTGTTATATTGACGCTATGATACATTGACGCTATGATACATTTGTGTTGTGTATTGACGCTATGATACATTTCGTCGTTGTTGTGTATTGGCGCTATGATACATTTTGTCGTTGTGTATTGACGCTATGATACTTTTTTTTTCGTTGTGTATTGACGCTATGATACATTTTGTCGTTGTGTGTTGACGCTATGATCCATTTTTTCGTTGTGTATTGAAGCTATGATACATTTTATCGTTGTATGTTGACGCTATGACACATTTGTCATTGTGTAAATTGACGCTATGATAAATTTTGTCGTTGTGTGTTGACGCTATGATACATTTTGTCGTTGTGTATTGACGCTATGATACATTTTGTCGTTGTGTATTGACGCTATGATACATTTTGTCGTTGTGTATTGACGCTATGATACATTTTGTCGTTGTGTGTTGACGCTATGATACATTTTGTCGTTGTGTTTGTCGTTGTGTATTGACGCTATGATACATTTTGTCGTTGTGTATTGACGCTATGATACATTTTGTCGTTGTGTATTGACGCTATGATACATTTTGTCGTTGTGTATTGACGCTATGATACATTTTGTCGTTGTTGTATATTGACGCTATGATACATTTTGTCGTTGTTTGTGTTGACGCTATGATACATTTCATCGTTGTGTATTGATGCTATGATATATTTTGTCGTTGTGTTGGCGCTATGATACATTTTGTCGTTGTGTATTGACGCTATGATACTTTTTTTTCGTTGTGTATTGACGCTATGATACATTTTGTCGTTGTGTGTTGACGCTATGATACATTTTGTCGTTGTGTATTGACGCTATGATACATTTTGTCGTTGTGTGTTGACGCTATGATACATTTTGTCGTTGTGTATTGACGCTATGATACATTTTGTCGTTGTATGTTGACGCTATGATACATTTTGTCGTTTGTGTATTGACGCTATGATACATTTTGTCGTTGTGTATTGACGCTATGATACATTTTGTCGTTGTGTGTATTGACGCTATGATACATTTTGTCGTTGTGTGTTGACGCTATGATACATTTTGTCGTTGTGTATTGATGCTATGATACATTTTTGTCGTTGTGTGTTGACGCTATGATACATTTTGTCGTTGTGTATTGACGCTATGATACATTTTGTCGTTGTGTGTTGACGCTATGATACATTTTGTCGTTGTGTATTGACGCTATGATACATTTTGTCGTTGTGTGTTGACGCTATGACACATTTGTCATTGTGTATATTGACGCTATGATACATTTTGTCGTTATGTGTTGACGCTATGATACATTTTATCGTTGTGTATTGAAGCTATGATATATTTTGTCGTTGTGTTGACGCTATGATACATTTTGCCGTTGTGTGTTGACGCTATGATACATTTTGTCATTGTGTAAATTGACGCTATGATAAATTTTGTCGTTGTGTGTTGACGCTATGATACATTTTGTCGTTGTGTGTTGACGCTATGATACATTTTGTCGTTGTGTATTGACGCTATGATACATTTTGTCGTTGTGTATTGACGCTATGATACATTTTGTCGCTGTGTATTGACGCTATTATACATTTTGCCGTTGTGTATTGATGCCATGATACGTGATCAATTCTCCCTATATCTATGAATGACATGATATTTTAAAAGCAATTCATGCTTCTTTCGTCCTTTGCAATTATAATTAGCATTGGAGCAAATATCAATTTTATTGACGCCCTGCCATCATCGCAACGTCTCGGAGAAATTTCCGGCAGTCCGAAGATTACCGGAAATTTCTCCGAGATGTTGCGATTAATGTATTGCCATGTGTAATGCGCACACACTGTATGAGAAATCTATCACATGTACACAGTTTATCGTTGTGTGTTGACGTTTTGATTTATTTTTTAGGTACTGACATTGATAAATCCAGTCGTGTGCTGACGTTAGGTGATATGTGTTATCGGAATGTGTAAACATCAGCTTTATTCATGTAATAGAAACGCTTTGATTTATTTTGATTTGTATCGAATTACATGCTACTTATACATTAGTATATCAGTAGAAGATATACCCGTATTTTAAATCTTTATTCAATTACTAAACTCGATCTATTCAGTCGTAAGTCGTTTTGAATCCGCCGAATTTAATTTAAAAGGCAAATGGATGGAAATTAACTAATGGTCACGAGAGTAATACGTCAATAACAAAGCCTGTAATGTATCTCCCTTTAAACCCAGGTTTTTAAGTGCCCCTGTGGGTGGAGTAGTTTTATGTATAATTAGGCACACCGGACCGATATATGTTTTTGGAACGAAATAATAGAACTGAAGAAAGTTCCAACCAATCTCTGTCCAATCAACAGAAAAATATCGTCTGTGTATTCCGATATCTATAAACCACAAAGAATAGCGGTGACAGGTTTGATTCTAGACGAACACTCTTCAAATAGATAAATGTACGCATCAAAGATTTAAAAACTCATAAAGGAAGGGAAGGTAAATGTCAAAAAATAAAAAGTATAGTGTGAAACAAAAGTAATCGATCCGTGTCTGGTGAAGGTAATCTGACTGTCGTTTCATTGATTTGACCGTGACTGTGTAGGTAACTGCTTGGTTTCTTGTTTGACCGTGTCTGTGTAGGTAACTGCTTGGTTTCTTGTTTGACCGTGACTGTGTAGGTAACTGCTTGGTTTCTTGTTTGACCGTGACTGTGTAGGTAACTGCTTGGTTTCTTGTTTGACCGTGACTGTGTAGGTAACTGCTTGTTTCTTGTTTGACCGTGACTGTGTAGGTAACTGCTTGGTTTCTTGTTTGACCGTGACTGTGTAGGTAACTGCTTGGTTTCTTGTTTGACCGTGACTGTGTAGGTAACTGCTTGGTTTCTTGTTTGACCGTGTCTGTGTAGGTAACTGCTTGGTTTCTTGTTTGACCGTGACTGTGTAGGTAACTGCTCGGTTTCTTGTTTGACCGTGACTGTGTAGGTAACTGCTTGGTTTCTTGTTTGACCGTGACTGTGTGTAGGTAACTGCTTGGTTTCTTGTTTGTCCCTGACTGTGTAGGTAACTGCTTGGTTTCTTGTTTGTCCCTGACTGTGTAGGTAACTGCTTGGTTTCTAGTTTGTCCCTGACTGTGTAGGTAACTGCTTGGTTTCTTGTTTGTCCCTGACTGTGTAGGTAACTGCTTGGTTTCTTGTTTGACCGTGACTGTGTAGGTAACTGCTTGGTTTCTTGTTTGTCCCTGACTGTGTAGGTAACTGCTTGGTTTCTTGTTTGACTGTGACTGTGTAGGTAACTGCTTGGTTTCTTGTTTGTCCCTGACTGTGTAGGTAACTGCTTGGTTTCTTGTTTGACCCTGACTGTGTAGGTAACTGCTTGGTTTCTTGTTTGTCCCTGACTGTGTAGGTAACTGCTTGGTTTCTTGTTTGTCCCTGACTGTGTAGGTAACTGCTTGGTTTCTTGTTTGTCCCTGACTGTGTAGGTAACTGCTTGGTTTCTAGTTTGTCCCTGACTGTGTAGGTAACTGCTTGGTTTCTTGTTTGACCGTGACTGTGTAGGTAACTGCTTGGTTTCTTGTTTGACCGTGACTGTGTAGGTAACTGCTTGGTTTCTTGTTTTGACTGTGTGTGAAACAAAAGTATCTTGTTTGACCGTGACTGTGTAGGTAACTGCTTGGTTTCTTGTTTGACCGTGACTGTGTAGGTAACTGCTTGGTTTCTTGTTTGACCGTGACTGTGTAGGTAACTGCTTGGTTTCTTGTTTGACCGTGACTGTGTAGGTAACTGCTTGGTTTCTTGTTTGACCGTGACTGTGTAGGTAACTGCTTGGTTTCTTGTTTGTCCCTGACTGTGTAGGTAACTGCTTGGTTTCTTGTTTGTCCCTGACTGTGTAGGTAACTGCTTGGTTTCTTGTTTGTCCCTGACTGTGTAGATAACTGCTTGGTTTCTGTTTGTCCCGTGACTGTGTAGGTAACTGCTTGGTTTCTTGTTTGACCGTGACTGTGTAGGTAACTGCTTGGTTTCTTGTTTGACCGTGACTGTGTAGGTAACTGCTTGGTTTCTTGTTTGACCGTGACTGTGTAGGTAACTGCTTGGTTTCTTGTTTGACCGTGACTGTGTAGGTAACTGCTTGGTTTTCTAGTTTGTCCCTGACTGTGTAGGTAACTGCTTGGTTTCTTGTTTGACCGTGACTGTGTAGGTAACTGCTTGGTTTCTTGTTTGTCCCTGACTGTGTAGGTAACTGCTTGGTTTCTTGTTTGACCGTGACTGTGTAGGTAACTGCTTGGTTTCTTGTTTGACCGTGACTGTGTAGGTAACTGCTTGGTTTCTTGTTTGACCGTGACTGTGTAGGTAACTGCTTGGTTTCTTGTTTGACCGTGACTGTGTAGGTAACTGCTTGGTTTCTTGTTTGACCGTGACTGTGTAGGTAACTGCTTGGTTTCTTGTTTGTCCCTGACTGTGTAGGTAACTGCTTGGTTTCTTGTTTGTCCCTGACTGTGTAGGTAACTGCTTGGTTTCTAGTTTGTCCCTGACTGTGTAGGTAACTGCTTGGTTTCTTGTTTGTCCCTGACTGTGTAGGTAACTGCTTGGTTTCTTGTTTGTCCCTGACTGTGTAGGTAACTGCTTGGTTTCTTGTTTGACCGTGACTGTGTAGGTAACTGCTTGGTTTCTTGTTTGACCCCTGACTGTGTAGGTAACTGCTTGGTTTCTTGTTTGACTGTGACTGTGTAGGTAACTGCTTGGTTTCTTGTTTGACTGTGACTGTGTAGGTAACTGCTTGGTTTCTTGTTTGACCGTGACTGTGTAGGTAACTGCTTGGTTTCTTGTTTGACCGTGACTGTGTAGGTAACTGCTTGGTTTCTTGTTTGACTGTGACTGTGTAGGTAACTGCTTGGTTTCTTGTTTTGACTGTAACTGCTTGGTTTCTGTTTGACCGTGACTGTGTAGGTAACTTCTTGGTTTCTTGTTTGACTGTGACTGTGTAGGTAACTGCTTGGTTTCTTGTTTGACCGTGACTGTGTAGGTAACTGCTTGGTTTCTTGTTTGTCCCTGACTGTGTAGGTAACTGCTTGGTTTCTAGTTTGTCCGTGACTGTGTAGGTAACTGCTTGGTTTCTTGTTTGTCCCTGACTGTGTAGGTAACTGCTTGGTTTCTAGTTTGTCCCTGACTGTGTAGGTACCTGCTTGGTTTCTTGTTTGACAGTGACTGTGTAGACAACTGCTTGTTTCTTGTTTGTCCCTGACTGTGTAGGTAACTGCTTGGTTTCTTGTTTGATCGTGACTGTGTAGGTAACTGCTTGGTTTCTTGTTTGACCGTGACTGTGTATGTAACTGCTTGGTTTCTAGTTTGTCCCTGACTGTGTAGGTAACTGCTTGGTTTCTTGTTTGACCGTGACTGTGTAGGTAACTGCTTGGTTTCTTGTTTGTCCCTGACTGTGTAGGTAACTGCTTGGTTTCTAGTTTGTCCCTGACTGTGTAGGTAACTGCTTGGTTTCTTGTTTGTCCCTGACTGTGTAGGTAACTGCTTGGTTTCTTGTTTGACCGTGACTGTGTAGGTAACTGCTTGGTTTCTAGTTTGTCCCTGACTGTGTAGGTAACTGCTTGGTGACTGTGTAGGTAACTGCTTGGTTTCTTGTTTGACCGTGACTGTGTAGGTAACTGCTTGGTTTCTTGTTTGTCCCTGACTGTGTAGGTAACTGCTTGGTTTCTTGTTTGACCGTGACTGTGTAGGTAACTGCTTGGTTTCTTGTTTGACCGTGACTGTGTAGGTAACTGCTTGGTTTCTTGTTTGTCCGTGACTGTGTAGGTAACTGCTTGGTTTCTTGTTTGACCGTGCTGTGTAGGTAACTGCTTGGTTTCTTGTTTGTCCCTGACTGTGTAGGTAACTGCTTGGTTTCTAGTTTGTCCCTGACTGTGTAGGTAACTGCTTGGTTTCTTGTTTGTCCCTGACTGTGTAGGTAACTGCTTGGTTTCTAGTTTGTCCCTGACTGTGTAGGTAACTGCTTGGTTTCTTGTTTGTCCCTGACTGTGTGGGTAACTGCTTGGTTTTCTTGTTTGACCGTGTCTGTGTAGGTAACTGCTTGGTTTCTTGTTTGTCCGTGACTGTGTAGGTAACTGCTTGGTTTCTTGTTTGACCTGTGACTGTGTAGGTAACTGCTTGGTTTCTTGTTTGTCCCTGACTGTGTAGGTAACTGCTTGGTTTCTAGTTTGTCCCTGACTGTGTAGGTAACTGCTTGGTTTCTTGTTTGACCGTGACTGTGTAGGTAACTGCTTGGTTTCTTGTTTGACCGTGTCTGTGTAGGTAACTGCTTGGTTTCTTGTTTGACCTGTAACTGTTTACCTGACGTGTAGTAACTGCTTGGTGGTTTCTTGTTTGACCGTGACTGTGTAGGTAGGTTAACTGTCCTGACTGTGTAGGTAACTGCTTTGTTTGACCGTGACTGTTTAGATAACTGCTTGGTTTTTTGTTTGACCGGACTGTGTAGGTAACTGCTCGGTTTTTTGTTTGACCGTGACTGTGTAGGTAACTGCTTGATTTCTTGTTTGACCGTGACTGTGTAGGTAACTGTTTGGTTTCTTGTTTGACCGTGACTGTGTTGTCATTTTCCTGACCAGTAGATCGTAAATATCATGATTCAGTTGAACAATACTTCTATAAGGATTTTATACAGGATTTAAAAACAGTGCATATAAGAACAATTATTTACTTTCGATATGTTACATTATTTCAAACTTTTACTTACAAACTTTTGCTTAATCATTTTGATATGTAATAATATTACACTGAAATGTTATGCTCAATTTGTCTTACTTTGATGCTATTCGAAATTCTTTGATTTATTGTTGTCGCCTGAACTCTGTTTTCTTTTCATAAATCCTTATGAAAATAAAAAATTCATCTTGATCCATTACTTGACTTCGTCAAATTTCATTCCCAGAACGATGCAAGCTCTTCTTGATTTGTCAATATGAAAATTATGGCGCAAACTTGTTAGATGTGCAAAATGAATCCGATAGTGTCTCTAACCCCATACCATAGTGTATTCTGAACATGAGCGATACCTATTGGAATTGGTAAGTTAAATATTTTATAAAACTTATGAACACGAATCACTGCATTTTGAATACAGCTTATTTCTTCTTTATGTAACGACACGAATTGTTTGATTCATGAATCTCAAGTTAAACCTTTTTTCGTTCTCAAGTTAAACCTTTTTTCGTTCTCAAGTTACCTTTTTCGTTTGGCTTTCGTGAGCTTTGGGAGCGCCATTGTACATTTAACCATACACATATTCTTATCTTGATGAAAACATAAAACGTTGTTGATCAATATCAGCAATATTTATAAGGGGAGTAATTGAAACCTCTTCAAATTGCGCGCTCTTTACAGCATGTATTCACAGGGATATGAGAATTAGTACTCGTTAGTGCGTTTAGGGTGTCTAAAATGCTTGGTGGCCGTCGGTAAATTGATGAACGGTTGCAACTTTCTGTCAAGGTTATGAGAAATTGATTTCACAAACTTTTGATAAGAGTGTGGTGATCAAAAGTTTGGCATTAATAGTTTTAAGCACTGAAATTATCCATTGATTAAAATAGTAACACTGCATATCATTTTACTGACATCCGCATATTAGTTTACTTTTGTCTGCAAACCACTTCACACAAACATCACGCCTATCTAAAGCAATTTCATAACTTCTGTAAAACAATTGTGGTTTACAAATGTATCTTTATGATATTTCGAGATGGTCTTACGAAGACTAACTACATACTCTTCCTACATACACGATAATGTCTGTTCATCGTGCAGAGAAATCTGTTTTTCATCTCTTTGACTTGATTATATAACATACAAATAAACGACAGAATAGATAGAAGACCAATGTATTTTTTTAGTTTATAAAGCAATGAAAGAGGTAGACGCTTCATGGTTAGTGACGTCCACGTCCTCTTTACCTGTCATTTTAGCGACGACCACCAAGCATTTTATCCATCCGGAATGCACTTTATCCATCCGCTTTTACTTTACATGTATGGCCAACGCGATTTAACTGTATGGTAATAAAATAATTGAATTGAGCTGGTCGCCGGCCATCGACCAGATACCATTTGAATGAGAGTCTCGTAATAGGTAGAGTATACTAGTCATGTAGGCGGTAAGTCTCGCGTAGTCCGCTAAACCTGCCTATATTATTAGGCTTTTTTTTTTTTTACCTTATATTAGGAAAAAAAATAAAACTAAAAAAGCCTAATAATATAGGCAGGTTTAGCGGACTAAGTCTCGCGGTTTGCGTGATGAGCCATCCTCGATACTTCAGGGGTTACTGTCACTGACGTTATATCCACCCCTGGACTACCTCATAGTAAAACTGAAGGCACCCGAAGACACAGGTAATTTGATCCTTTGATGTAAATCAAAGGAATTGTATAACGGTGCAGTGTGGTTGACTGTTGCGTGTTGCTCTCTCTGTAGTCTTCAAAAGAAGTCTCTACAAGCCTGTGATTGGTCAGTTTTTTCTCCTGAACTGCTTTCAGTTTTACTATGAGATAGGCTATGGGTGGATACAACGTCAGTGATAGTAACCCACGGAGTATCGCTGATGGGGAGGGGTACGGAATGGAGGTACTGGGGTTATGTTGTGTATTATAGTTTATGTTTGGGTTATACATTGAACACTTAAGCTCAGTCGCCAATCCCCTATATACCATATATGGTGGGCCGGCTAAAGTTACTCATTTACATCAAGGTACGTACCTAGCCTGTCTACCGCCACTTCCCGCGCTTTGTACACCGACAGACGACATCCTCAAGGAATCCTCATCTCACCTGTACGTACACATATCTGTACAGGTAGTACAACTCTCACTTTGTACAAGTAACAAACAAACAGGTAACACGCCACAAAAATACAGGTAACACGCTCAGGTAATCAGCCTTAACTAAGCGGCCACGTGACTACAGGTAATATTGTAAGCTAGCGTTAAATCAGCGACGTTTCTTCATTGTTCGGGCATACGACGAATTAGTAAACAATGTGTATTCCAATTCATCGACCCATTTATAATGGCATTAAAGCCAGGGTTGATAATGACAGGTATAAACAGTACACATGTACATTGTATGTAACCGTTACTGTATATTTCTGTGTAAATCAGCTGGTTTATCGACGTGATTAAAAAGAATGAATTCTGGTTAATGAATTATTTTCACAAAGATTAATACCATTGAGCAAATACATATACACACAAAACATATCCCGGTCTGGAATTTTCGATTTAGAAACAGGAGATATAAACAGTCATGGTTCTCCATAAATTATTTTACATTTTCAAAATATTATGATTTACATTTTCATTTCAGTCCCATACGCAACCTCACCAAGAATAATTGGCATTCATCAGCTCAGTCTATGAATGCCAACGAAGGTCAACGAATTTCTTTTAGATATTTATATAAAATTATAATTGGAGAAAATAACTAATCTAACTCTTTTCTGTAAAAGGTCAACTTTCGGTTGTTCAAAGTTCAGAAGTGCAATTTTTCGAAAAAATCATTAAACAATTCTTCTTCTCAAGTTCTAGAAGGCCCAGAGACGATATTAGATGTAAAGCATGTTGACATAAATGGCTTCCAAGTTTGTAAATGTGAATGACTTTGACATTCATTCAAGGTCGCATGGGCCAAAAATCATCACCAAAATTTCAAATGACGTGTGAAGTTCTAGAAGGCCTAGAGAAATAATATTGGGTCTGTAGCGTGCTGACATAAATGCCTACTAAGTTTGATAAGGATGACATTGACCTTCATTCAAGGTCACAAGAGGCCAAAAATCTCATAAACTTAAATGACTTCTTGTAAAGTTCTAGAAAGCTTATAGATTTAATATTAGGCCTGTGGCATGCTGACATAAATGACTACCAAGTTTGTTAATATGAATGTCCTTGGCCTTCATTCAAGGTCACATGGGCCAAAAAAAATCTAAACAGCATCAAATGACTTTTGTGAAGTTCTTAAAGGCCTAGAGACCTAATATTAGGCCCTAACATGCTGACATTAATGACTAGCAAGGTTGTTTATATGATTGACCTTGGCATATGTTCAAGGTTACAGGGCCAAAAATTCAAAAATATTAAAAACACTTCTTGTCAAATTCTGAACAGCCTAGAGGCCTGAAATGGGACCTGTAGCATGTTCAGACAAATGGTTACCAATTCTGTCAATATGAATTACCGAAATTGACCGAAATTCTTTGTTGGTGAAAAGTCCGTCAAATTGTCTTACACTAAACTGCATATTATAAATATTTACGTACATATAGATTAGCAGTCAATGTTACTGACATATCCAATTCCATGTATGCCTCTACATGTTTAGAAACATTTTTTGTCAATATGCATGTTTGTTTCAAAAAATATCTTCGTAGGTTTTCATTCCTCATGTAACCGAGAATTCGATTTTACATGTATGTAATATATTATGAACGGTAATATAAAGCCTTTATTGTTGTGACCAGATAAATATGCAAAATCCGTTAAAGTTTTGTCTCAAAAAACTAGTTCGGAAGAAATGATACACGTATTTCGTTGTTAATAAATATAAAAAATGTATATTTCGGGGTTCATTGCTCATGAAATCGACATGTAACCGCTGATGGTAAGGATACATGCATGCATAATCATTTAGTATTTCCCCAATAAATCAAAGATGGTTACTATGGTCCCTAGAGAAGTCGACATTATTAAAACCTCCAATTTCACTGAAAGTTCTGGAGTGGCAGGCTGTTTTGAACTGGCCTGTAAATCACTGTTATACGGTCACTTTAGCAGGACCCTTTTCTAACAAACGCCTATAACACAGGCAACTGCCATTATCTATATTGGATTTGTCATGGATGGATGCACATTTAATTGGTAGAGTTACCTGAGCTCATTTGTTTGTTTGTTTGTTTGAGTTTTTGAGTTTTACGGCCCATCGACAACTAAGGTCATTTAGGGCCAAACTACAAGTCATGCATTAATATCAGGATAAAAGATCAGGGTAAGAAAAGGCAGGTAAGGACTAAAACTCAGATTGTAAACGTTTATTTGATAAAAAAAGGTTTGCATGGGATAAAATAGTTTTGGCTAAAATACATGAGAAAACTCATGCACAAAGTTGACGAAACGATGAACTGTTGAGTTGATACGATGATATGATATGATATGAGAAAACGTTCATATTTTGTTTAAAATACCGATTTCTTTGAGATAATTAAAAATATGATTATGTCTCATGGCATGAAACAAAGTGTACATGTCGGAGACATCGTAGTACTTATCTCGTATGTGCTTAAAATCACTACAGTGCACTAAAATATGTTCCACTGTGAGAGGAGAATCACATGCATGGCATGTGGGAGGATCCTCCCCTCTCAATAGATAGGAATGTGTAAAATATGTGTGTCCAGTTCGTAGCCCAGAGAGAACAACTTCCTCTCTGCGGTCTCTCCGACTGGACAGTTTAGGATTAAGTGTAGGTTGAATTTTAAACAGTTTATTGTTTGTTTCGGTAGACCACCTTTGTTGCCAATGGTGTTTGATGGCTGACTGAATTGAAGGTTTGATATCGGTGTATGGTAGTTTCAAATCTGTTTGTGCTAGGCGAAGAACAGTCTTAACTGCTTTATCAGCCTGTTCATTCCCTTTATACCCACATGACTGGGAATCCAGAATTAAGTAATTTGAGTTTTAGAAGATAATCGAAATGTTCGGATTAAAAGATTTTGAATTAAAGTATTTCTAGGGCATCTTGATTTCAAAGCCTGAAGAACCGAAAGAGAGTCTGAACAGATGATAGCCTTTTCAATGCGGTGTTCTTCGATGTGGTCAAGAGCCAGACCGATAGCACAAGATTCCGCAGAGAAAATGGAGGCAACATCTGGAAGTCGGATAGTGGAACAGTGATTAGATGTACAGCATGCTGCCGCAACTTTATCACCATCTTTTGAGCCGTCAGTGTAGATCTTAACATGATCAGGGAAAGCTCTGATGCACTCCCGAAAGGAGGATTTATGTTCTTCGGGTAATGCACTGGACTTTGCCCTCTCATGCAAAGATAAATTGATATCAGGTGTTTGAATGAGCCATGGTGGCACATCCAATATGGTGTACTCGTCAATGGTGTCGAAATTTATATTTAGTTCCTGCAAAAACTTTGAAATTCTGATGCCAAATGTTGGTATGAGCTTTTGATTTTGTCTGAATATGTCCTGGTGTTGTGGATTAAATACAAGATCGAATGCGGGGTTTTTGGGATTTGATTTCAGTTGAGCAGCATACTGTAAGGATAATTTCTTTCGTCGATCGTCTAGGGATGGCTCATTAGCTTCCACGTGGAGACTCTTCACAGGTGTTGTTTGAAAAGCTCCAAGTGCTAGACGCAGTCCCTGATTCTGGATAAGGTCAAGCATCTGTAGATAGGAGCTGCGAGCCGATCCATAGACAATCGAGTCGTAGTCAAGTTTTGATCTAATAAGTGCCCGGTAGATACGCAGAAGCATTTCACGGTCTGCACCCCAATCAGAATGGGACAGAACACGTAGAATGTTCAGCGCCTTCGAGCACTTATCCTTAAGGTGTTTTATGTGTGGAACAAAGGACAGTTTCGAATCAAATATTAATCCAAGAAATTTAGTTTGTTCAACTACTGGAATTTTAATTCCACTGAGTGTGAGGTCTAGATCGTTGTGTGGTTTTCGTTTTTGACAGAAATGTATGCAGAAAGTTTTTGATCTTGAAAATCTAAAGCCATTTTCGTCAGCCCAATTTTGTAATTTGCCTAAACATTGTTGTAGTTGTCGTTCTATAGTGTGCATGTTTTTTTTATCTGTAACAGATCAAAAAATCATCCACAAATAGAGACCCTTCCGTAGATTGGCCAAGACATTTAGTTATGCTGTTAATTTTTAATCCAAAAAGTGTGACGGACAGGATACCACCCTGGGGGACGCCCCATCTCCTGTGTTTCTGTTTCTGAATAAGTTGAACCCGTTCGAACTTTGAAATGCCTGTCATATATGAAATTTGAAATAAACTTTGGCAAATTACCACGTATACCGATATCATGGAGATCGTTCATGATTCCATATTGCCAAGTTGTGTCGTATGCCTTTTCAAGGTCAAAGAATACGGCCACAAGATGTTCTTTCTTGGCAAATGCTTCTCGTATAAATGTTTCTAGTCTAACTAGGTGGTCTACCGTTCCCCTGCGGTTTCTAAAGCCGATTTGCAAAGGACTTAAAATTGTTTGATTCCAGGAACCAAACTAATCTAGTATTTATCATACGTTCTAGAGTTTTACAAATACAACTCGTCAATGAAATAGGACGATAGTTATTGGCATCAGTAGCATCTTTCCCGGGCTTCGGAAGGGGTATAATAGTAGATTCCTTCCAAGACTCGGGAATTTTGCCAGAAGAGTAAACTTGATTAAATATAGTTAAAAGACATTTTAGTGAAGAGTCTGGTAATTGTATAATAACAAGGTGGGATGATGGTGTTGCTTTTCTTTTCCCACTGATTTTACCAATCATTTCCCAAACTTTCTTCGAAGAT
The DNA here is from genome assembly GCF_041381155.1 of Argopecten irradians. Lineage (NCBI taxonomy): Eukaryota > Metazoa > Mollusca > Bivalvia > Pectinida > Pectinidae > Argopecten > Argopecten irradians. The sequence goes on from NC_091149.1 coordinate 2,860,541, forward strand.
GTATTGGAGTTAATTTTTGAGACGTACTCTTTCCAAGTACTTTTCTTGTCGGATTTGATAGACCTTCGAGCTTTTGCTCTCCAAATTTTAAAATTGTTATAGTTTGAGACGGTTGGCGAAGCCAAGTACCGCCTCAGAGCTGAATTTCTACCAGATCTATTGATAAATGAATCATTTGAGAGACGAAACTTTGTAGGTTTTGGCACGGATTTTGGTATGGTTTTTGTAGCGATAGAAGTGAGCGCTTCTGTGAAAATTTTAATGGGGTCATCAAGGTTCAAAAATTTATCCTCGATGAGCTCCTCTGCGCACAAGGTTTTAAATTGCCGTTATACCTGAAATAATTATTTTAACAAACGTTCGAACTAATAATTAATGTATTATATTATATAACACAAAGAATTGCTATGCTATGCTATATTGCTATATTTCTATGCTATATGTTGGAGAGAGAACAGATTTCGTCCCAGGGCCTCGTTTCAGTTATCTCTCCCACACATTGTACAGTTTCGAACATAAATAAAGAAAGAGAAATAAATAAATAATCGATCAAACATAGATGAATTTAAAAAACCACTATGATAGTACAATATATAACTGAAAAAGAAAATGATATAATGATAACACCACATAAAACAATGATTAAATAAATCAAATATATAAGTCACCAAATCAAACAATGATGAAATTGATTGATATATCAAATATAAAATCAAATAATGATAAAACCATATAATCTAGTAAAGGAAAACACAAGATCTTATAGTATATTTGAACCATATGAGTATGGTCCCATAATTTACTGTAATACCTGAAATAATTATGTTAACAAACGTTAGAACCAACTAATTGATCCGAATAAACAAAAAATGGCCTTAGATAGCAATTCTATCTAAATAAATATTTTAACAAACTTTCGAACCAGTTTATTGTTCCGAATAAACAAAAAAATGACCTTATATCATTCTATCTAAATCTGCTACTTTCCAATCTAATCGCTGAAAGACCTCTGTAAATACATAACGTAATTACAGTACAAATTAATAACGAAAATACAGAAAAAGATTTAGAAGGCCTTAAAATCACTACAGTAAAAAGGTACAACTTATGTACATCTGTCTGCTTTGTCCCGCATTACTGTTCGTATCCTATTATGTACATGTAATTGTGTTCGTTTTGTATGTCTTGATAAAGGGGCAGCTCGCCTCGAAAATTTGACAATTTTGTTTTGTCCACACGGTTGGAATTACTTCCTTGTCCCATATTTACCATTTAAAGTAATTCGCATCCAACAGACTTACGTTTGATTGGATCCCGTGTCATCTGGAAAATCCTGTTTATATTACTTTTTTGACCCTTATACAGCTACATATATAGTGAACACAATATACTGTTTGTTTACTTCTTGTACAAGAAATCTCCGTTTGAAAATAAAAAAATTGTTATTACAAGAAGAAAAAAAGAGAGAAAGAAATCGTTGACATAAAGAAAAACGAGTCGTGGATTCCGTGTTGAGACTGGGCCGTTACGTACAGTGGGTCCGGCCGGATTTGGGTTCGACGTACGAAAAATCCCCACATACCACGTCCCTTTTTTAAAATGTAATTTTGACCAATCAGATGCGACCATATCTTTACTCCGTGAAGGTAATGGGTCACAGGAAGCACATGTAAACAAAGAAATTGAGCCATAATTTTTATACAATAACAACTACAGTTTGTAAGGTAAGGCATTGTAGGTTTAAGTCACACACACAGCAATATTTTCAGCTGTAGATTTATTCAGCTGCAGGACAGATGCCATCTTTTTAGCATATTGTCCCATTTCAGCATTAAGTCCTCAAGTTCTGCACATCTGACAGGTGCTTGCAGTCAGGCGGTGGGGCAGATTTAAAATTGGTTCAGTGATGGGTTGTTTTGTCCAAAATTTATCTTTATATTTTGGTTATTTTAACGATAAATACGACACTTAGTACACTCTGGTCCTGATTGATTGGTAATTAAAATTTACAAACGGATCTGGAACAACTGGTTGCATTGTATTTCAACACTGACAACAGAATTTGTCCCGAATCAGTGAATAGCCTAAATTTACATGTAAAGCTGGAAATATTTCTCTCGAGTGTGACATAAAGTCATAATATATGATTGATCAAATTCAAATGTGTCTGATTAGCCATATTAAAAGACACAGTTTCATATATTTCTTTTATATGTTTCTGAACAAATAAATTATATAAAATTCAATAAATAGGACGCTGTTTGATCAATCACAATATAATTTAAGACAAAGCCTATATGAGAGCGCAGCGGCTGATCCATTAGTTTATTTGTTCTTTTAAAAGATATTATGAATGCAATTTAGATGACAGATAAATATGATGAGTTTCCAATTAACAAAGAATTATCTCCCCTTAGCTGTAAGACAATTTTATTTCTTATTTATCAATAGGTCCCTATTAAAGAAAAAGTTTCAAACCTAGTTCTGGACAAATAAATGATGTATGTAATATAATATGAAATGTTTATTGTAGCATCCTGAAAACTCTGAGAATGTCCTCAAAAGATGATATGGAGGAAGAAGAAGGTTATGACGAGGATGAGGATGCAGAAATGTCGACAGAGGGGAGTCAACATACCTCCAGTACACCAGAAACTCGCCCTGTTATCTCTGGACGAAACGTCACGTTACAAATGTTAATCACAGACCACATCATGGAGCCAGGAAACGCTGTCCTCACGCTGAAATATCTGGTATAGTAATCATAATCTTCTGCAAATTTATCCTATTATTAATTAATCAAATACTTTGTATAGTATTGATCTCTTATTATTGTCTAGTTATCTTTTTATGAAGTCTTCCTTGAAATTGGCTTGTATAAGCTTTAGAATTCATAATCTCTTCAAATTAAATATCAGGTAAAGAAATAACCCCCAAATATTTGGTTTAAAAATTAATAATTATGGTCAAATTAAGTCATGACATTGTAAAAATAACTTTGTTTGTAGTACTCAAAATCCTGAATGTAGGTTTATCTATCTAGTCATTCAGAGACTACCCCTTAAATGCTGGAAATGAAATACTTATAAATATCTAATTTCTGGTCTGTTCTTCATAAATGGTAGGGACGGAAATTTATAGCCGACCTCCTGCCAAACGGAAAGATACAAACGCCGGCCACCAAAGAGGTGTTTGCTACACCTAGCGCATGGGCACAACACTGCAAGCGTCAGATCAATCCTGAGAAAAAGTCTGGATGTGGCTGGGCATCAGTAAGTTAAAATTAGATCTGTCCAGAGAAAAAATCTGAATGTAATTGTTATATTGACATGGTTTAAAGTTGTGTACAGGAATGAAATCCCTGTCTCCATGTAAATTTTTGGTTTCAGATCATGTACAGGGGTCGTAAGCTTGATTCCTGGAAGACATCATGGTTTAGGAAATTTCATCCTCATAGCCCAGCACGAAGCCGAGAAACACCGGTATGTTACAATTTCTAGATTTTTAATCACCTGTCTGAGGGAACTTCGTTTTACATCATGCCTGTCAAACTTTGTCGGAGCTCCCTATCATGTACTATAAGGCCATGGAAATTCTATTGTTGATTTAAAGATTGGTGTTGAGATTTTCGTCCTATTTTTCCATTTGACTTACCCTGACTTTTGATCCGTGAAGTTGACCTATTACAAAAAAGAGGATGCTTACCTGGGCCCAGTTTAATGAACATTCTTTAATTTTAAGGAATTCCTTAACTTGAAATTCACTATAGCAAAGCATTACAGAAGTAAAGAAAAAAATAAATTAAGAAGCCTTTCTTAAAATACACAATGCTTAGCTATGGAAGATTTAAAGCTGAGGAATTCCTTAAGTTTAAGTAATGCTTGTGAAACTGGGCGCTACCCAAGTTCATGCTGTAATTTCCTTTATTTAAAAAGATATCATGTTATCTAAGTACAACACTTTATGTTTGTGTATTTGTAGGTTTTCATAATTAAGATGGCTTTTAACTCTCAACAGATTTAAACCTGATATTTGATGTGTTGAATTTCTGTATTTCAGTCACCACGGAGTATATGTAGTGATTTGAATGGAGAACAAGGTGACATTAGGTCAAGGCCATCATCTGAATTGGGGTCGCGACCTCCTTCTGAACTGGGTTCAAAGCCTCACTCTGAGTTGATGCTTCAGCCTCCTTCTGATTTAGGGTCACAGCCTCTCTCTGAAGTGGAGAGCAGACTTCAAGCAGATGATGACCTTGAAGCACATCGTCTTGATGAGGGATGGGACAGAAAGGGCAGTGTCCCAGGGGAGGCGGCTCCACTCGACCTGACGGCCCGCCCCGCCCACACTAGTACACCGGTCTTCAATGGAGGAAACCCGACACACAGGTTTGTCACAGTTGAAAATTTAATTTAACCAGTAGATTTAGTAGATATTGCTAACATTATTTAAAATTGATGATGACATTTAGACACCATAGTACTTTGACTTCTGTAATTTACATATGTGTTAATCTGTTCATAAAATAAATACATGATGTAGATGATTCAACCAATATTTGAATTTGAAATTGTATCATTTATACTTTAAGTTTGTCTACAAAGAAGAGTAAAGAAGATTTTGATTTTAGATTGTCTGTAGAGAAAAGTATTTTATAACTTATAATTATGTGTATTTTAGGGTATCATCCGAGAAAAGTAATGGGGATTCTCACCAAGAGGAAGGTAAGATGTTCATACTTCACTAGACTAGCGACTTAGGGGTCATAGTTCAAATGGTGGTTACTGTGACCTTGACCTTAAAGTCAAAGTTCAGATAAATATGATTTCTTGTCACAGGTAATCAGAAAGTATTAAAATATGGTGATGACATCTGAAGGATATCTGCATGTACTTATTGACCAATCAGGGAAAACAAGTTTCCTAAAACATGTTAATTTCCTGCAAAATTATTCATATTAATTAGGGATCTTCAAATCTGTGTGGTTTCTTTCTGCATTCTAAAACTTCAGAACACTTTCTTAATCTTGCAGTATTACAACTGATTGATGCATTTGTTTGTTTATTTATATGCAAAAAAATCATCAATGTATAGTTTCCTTGGTAAGTGTATGCATGTTTTGCTATCAATCCTCTTTGCATCGATGCAAGAAAGCAATTAAATTGATACATCATTCTCAATATTCCATGAGTTACTATCACTGTCGTCATATCCACCCCTGGACCATCCTTGATACTCCAGGGGTTACTATCGCTGTCGTTATATCCTATTGGAGTACTGAGATTGTTACTAAATACAAATTTTTTGTAGCCTTGAACCTGTCACTAAAGACAACACCATCAAACGGAATGAAGAAAGTGAAGTCCTCGGTGGCGCCATCTGCCACCTCCCCAGTTACTCCCCCTTCGACACCCTCCTCGGAAGCTAACAACAACAATGTGTGTGACCGCGTCTCAATCCGACATTCAGCACTCAAGAAACGTAGCCAAAATATGTAAGTATTTAGTTGATACAATCACTGTCTCATAAAATAAAATGTTTTTAGCGAACAATTATCACATACTTTTCTGGCTGTCTCATCATCCATTCCTCCATTAACAATAATTATTACCATTATTTCTCAGAAAGCACTAAAGAGTTGTTCCTTGAATTTAATTTAGTATCGTACATATTGTATCCTAGGTGTTCTTAATCTATTTCAATCTGATAACAGTAGTCAGCCTTCTTGGATAAAGACAATATAGCAATGATAAAATCAGTGAAAGAGTCTTTCACAAATTTGATTTGTAGTTTTCCTTGGTCTCTACTCATGCGTTTTGCATTTTAGGACAGATCCAAAAAGCATATGGCTAATTGGTGAGCGTATTGGATTTAAACAATTTAAGTTTGTGATCACTATATCTTATGAATTACTGAAGGAATCATTAACTAATGTCATATGTAGGGTTTCCTTTGGTGTCTATTTGTGTACCGTATGTGTTATTTTTGGGCTGATCAAAGACACTAACATCTATATTATACAAACAATTTCAATCTATTTTTGTTTTCGTTTGATGATCTGATTTCAGAGATCCAAACACCTTAGTTGAGTGTGAAGCTTTTAGTAACCTTGACAAAGTACAGCCGTTTACTGTCTCCATGACAACCAATGCATCCTTACTGATGGTAAGTCGTAACTTTGTCTTGTTTACATTAGTCCAGTGTGAAACTTTCAGTAACCTTGACAAAGTACAGCCGTTCACTGTCTCCATGACAACCAATGTATCCTTACTGATGGTAAGTCATATTTTTAAGATTCAATTACAAGTACAATGGAGCGTTTCAACTGTGGAGCATTTAACGCGAAATCATGTTACAGCAAAACTAAATTGGCTTACAGCACTAGGGATAGGGCTTATAGAATTACTTCTTATGAGTTATGAGATATTGTATCAGTTGCCATGCCAACAAACTATTCTATATTTGATCAGGATGTGGCTGTCACACTATTAAATCATTTTTAACTACAGTTATATTTCAACTTATGTTGGAACTTTGTACACCTCGATCAGGATTTCCAGATTAAGTATGATAAATTGTTTCAGGACTTCCATTCTCATCTGACATCCAGTGAAGTAGTCGGTTACCTTGGCGGCAAGTGGGACCAGCAATCACAGCGTAAGTATCCAGAGTAAAAAACATACTAGCCTGTAGTTCCAGCTGGTAGATTTTCTGACAGTTCTTTGTTGGTCTATCATTTCTTCCTCAATTGTGTTTTGACAGTTTCTAGAAATATTCTGGAAAACTGATCAGCCTATGAGCAGAATTTGTCCTTAGTCTGCATTTGTTAATCTTTATGTCATTTATCATCCATAATAAAGTTTGAAGTTTTCTCTTTCTTCTACGTTGTGTTTGCAGTACTTTCATTACTTTGATCATCCTGATTTAAGTTTCTGCTGCGTTGTGTTTGCAGTACTTTCAGTACTTTGATTATCCTGATTAAAGTTTCTGCTGTGTTGTGTTTGCAGTACTTTCAATACTTTGATTATCCTCCACAGATTTAAGCATTATCCAAGCCTATCCTTGTCGGTGTAGACTGGGGGACAGCCAGAAGTCAGCGGCTACTGAAGAGGAGGTCAGTCACATATCAATATACCAAAAGTAATCCAGCAACTGTCACACATACTGACCGATAATTTATTGATGTAAAATCCAAAGTGAAAGAAAATTTCAAAGACCACTTCTATCATGATTCCATCAAAAAAATATCCTACCAGTATTTGGACCAATAAAAATCTCAAAACAATCCGGATGCTTGGTCAGTAAAATGTTGTATTTATAGTCCGTAAGCCTATGACCGGTGTTGGCCTGTCATTGGTTGGTCAGTAAAGTTGATGTTTTATTTATAGATCCGGAAGCAGATGAACCGTGTTGGCCTGTCATTGGTTGGGTGGTACCACAGCCATCCGTACTGCCAGCCTGATCCGTCCGTGAAAGACATTGACTGTCAGATGTCATATCAGTTACGCATGAAAGGCAAGGGCTCCACGTACTTCCCCTGTGTTGGATGCATTGTTGGTAAGTATTTCACTTTTTGATGCATTGTGGGTATTTTACTCAGTGATGCATTGCGGGTAAGTGGTTTTCTGTGGTGATGCGTTGTAGGTGAATTGCAATCTCTCCCAGGGTTCATTACGGTCCCCACATTCACCTCTGTCAACAGCTCACGAACAGCTAGCCGTCTGTTGACCTCGGGTCACAGAATATTACGTCATGACGATTGTTAAATACATTGCATTCTCTTTATATATGACGTCACAGTGATTGTTTTGGAAATTGCCAACGTCATATGCAAATCATGACTATTTACTTACAAGTAAATTTAGTGTATCCGCAAAAGAATCCATTACTGTTTGCTTTGATACTGAATGATCAAATTACATTATGTCAGAACTGAGAGTCGTTTACAGGAAAAGGATACAAAAGGAAACTTTCAATATGTATTTAAGAATTTAGTATGCGTCCGAAATATGCTATTCAAGAATCTTTAAAGTTACTAAATCATTAGATTTACATAGATTTCTTAGAGTTTTTGACTTCCTACAAACGTTCATATACCTGAAATTAGAAAGTTTTCAAAATTACAACATTTAATTTGAACTATTGGCAATGTTTATCAACGTTAAAATATCGCCAAACACAACAAGAAATTGTATCTGTCGGCATTGAATGTTTACAACGGAAAGAACCGAGTGCATCTTTTGAGTTCGGAATCGAGGTCGCTGAAAATCTCATCCGGTTAATGGATATAGATGTAATAACACCACTAAGAGGCAACTTATATTTTATCGGTTACATTGGCCTGATTAAGCGTAATAGCCGATACAAAGAAACGTAATGGGGGGGGGGGGGGGGGTTGCAAAGGTCCTCAATATTTGGACCCCCCCCCCTCCTCGCCCCGCACCCACAGGAGGAGATTGATTCTTTAATTCAACACACAACCATATATACTTTATAAACTTTTTTCATATATCGTCGAGTAGAATCCTTGTACACATTTATAGACAGTGGCGTCGATAAACGGAAACTAATGAATACGCAAATTGCCATGCTAGCGCCAAAGGTGCGATATTTTGGTGTTTGGGGGGGGGGGGGGGGGGGGGGGGGGGGCGACAATCTCCTACGAGAAAAAAATCTTACGATTTAGAATGGCTAAGATGAGTTTAACGATGCATTTTGGTGAATTTGCGAGCGCCGAAACCGCGAGAATTTGGTGTTTGAGGGGTCCAGGGGGTGTCCCCCGGGAAATACATTACGATTTAGAATTTTACGATGCATTTTGATGAATGTGGGAGCGCCTGAAGGCGCGAGATTTGGGTGTTTGAGGAGGTCCGAGGGTCTTCCCCGGGTAAAAATATTAGATTTAGAATGGCTGTGATGAGTTTTACAATATATCTTAAAGATTTTAAAGCGTTCTTAACATAATACTTTTTTTTATTTAAAGTTACCTGCATTAATAATTGGTAATTGTGAATGCCGTCATATCTATGCAACTCGATCTGAACATACTGGCTTCACACCATCGGTACATTGTTGTTTAACACAAAATAATAATGAATTAATTGTTTTGCTAAGTCATATAAACAGATGAATCTTTTAAGAGACATTTTTTAAAATAGTACGTAGAATCCCCTGATTGACATTTTAAGTCTAGTTCACGAAAATGTGCAGGAGGACCCCTTTTTCTTTCATATGTGCAATTTTAGAACATTTCAGTCGGCGAAAACAAGAAATGTTTGCCCTCGTCCTGGGAAACGGGGAGGCAATTGCCCCGACCCCCTCCAACCCCGCCCCCACCTCCCACACCCGCTTCCTACGCCCCTGTATCTACATTGCCAAGTAAAACAGCATAGTTCTATGAAGCTTTAGAGTATTTGATGGAAATATGACAAGAAGTGAGAGGTATTTTCACCCGTTAATTATGTATATATTATACATGAATACAGGTGTACATGTACATTATTAAGCAAACATATATGTACATAGGTCTACAATGTATATGTAAGGTATATTTTTGCTTTGAATACATAAAAGTACACATAAAATTTAGATATATAGTTAGGCTGATTTTTTTAAAGTAAATCAGTTGTAAAAAAGTTATATAACTAGTGACATATAGGGGAATGTCCATTAGACGGATAGAGACTATAACTAGGTATATATAGGGAATGTCCATTAGACGGATAGACACTATAACTAAGGATATATAGGGAATTTCCATTAGAAGGATATATATTATAGCTAGGGCTATATAAGGAAAGTCCATTAGACGGACAAAGACTATAACTATAGAGATATATAGGGAATGCCCATTAGACGGATAGACATTATAACTAAGGATATACAATGTATACGGAATGTCAAATATTGATATAATGGTAAAAGAAATACACGTGCTTACTTAGTCCGCTAAACATGCCTATATTATTAGTTTTTCGTCATTTTTTCCTTATTATAAAGTCTATATATTAGGCCATTTTTTTAAAAGCCTAATAATATTGGCAGGTTTAGCGGAATAGTACATAATATCATGACAAATGAAAATAAAATAATGGCAGAAGCAAGTATAAAACCATATAATATAATGAAAACCCTTCTTTATGGCTACAAAAACCTGTACAGTATAGGATTATTTACACTTAGAAACTCTTCACAAAACTTTTGCATACGTTTCAACGTTTATTAGATTAACACAGTAATCAGGAACCTGTAGTCGATAATACATGTATGTCCATTAGACAGATGAGATTTCCTTCGATCGGATGTTTGGAATGTTCACGCGTCGCGCATGCACATAGGGGTTGTTTACACTCGCCGAAAGATAATAATATGAAATAGTGACTAGGTCGGTCCTATTTATTTTCAGTTTTTCTCCATTTTGAACAAAATTGTTATACAAACTTTTAAATATTGTTATTAACACAAAGTACACAACTTTTACAATTAATTTTAGTCCTATAATTCTTTTTATCTTTTATTACATGATTTTTTAGCGATTTAGTCCCTTTAAATTTTGCTGGGCCGTTTACAGAGGTGAAATTGTGGGGACTGCAATGCACCCTGGGAGAGATTGGGTAAATTGCTCATTCTGTGATGCATTGTGGGTATATTACTCTGAGATGCATTGTGGGTAAGCGGTTCTCTGTGTGGGGTGCATTATGGGTAAGTGTGGGGTCTCTCTTTCCTTATATTTTAAGGAGTTTGAACTTCATGTATTGGTATATTGGTCGAATACATGAAATATACGGTGGAGGACTTCAAGTCATAAAATTGTCCATTATCTTTGTACCATATTAGCTTTTTCTATAAGTTGTACTGTTCTCTTTTCAGCTCCATATAATCGACAGACTACAAAAAAAACTTCGTCCCTGCAGATCTTTATGGTCATGCCGCCATTAGAGGTGAGAGGTCATGTTAGCTATTGATTTAAATAAACGAGTTAATAGCAATAATCAACGTCATGGTTTTTATGTGGCTTCCATAAAGCGTATGCAAGCTTCAATATCATTGGCTAAAATCTTACTAAAATGGGATTGAACCAATCAAATGGGACAATGCACTTTTGTTGGGACAGTATTTAAGAAGGCCATCCTTAATTGACAGATAAGGCCATTCTTAAACTGTGAAAAATGCTGTTCATACAACATTGAACAACAACAAAAAAAAGCAATTCTGTGTTTCTTTTACAGAGTCAGCCATCAGATTACGGTATTCCGATGAAAGTGAAGTACTCCCTCCGTCAGAATCAATCTGTCACCGAAGACCTGCTCACAGAAATGGTAAGTAGTCAACAGGGTAAAACAAGGTTGTCATGTAAAGCTTCTGAATCACTAAGGTACTAAATGTATAACAAACATTCCAGTTGGTGTATGTAAATACAGTACATTACATCTGACAAACATTCCAGTTGGTGTATGTAAATACAGTACATTACATCTGATTTTGTTTCCTTTCAGCGGGTGATTGCAGACTTTTATCGCGGAGCACCAGACTTCCTCAAATTCAGACAAATATGGCAGCCATCCATCTCCTACATGGACAAAATTAAGGTAAGGTGTGAAAAAATGCTGAAGTAGAAAGATTTAGGTTAGATATGGTAAATTAATGAATTAAAGGCATGGATACTGCAAAGTTAACCTGATACATAATTAAGTTTACTACATGTTACAAAAGCAAGCTACAGAAAAACAAAAGAAGTCACACAAAAGCAAAGTTTGATTGGTAGTTGGTGTAAGAACTACAGACAACATACAAAGTCTCGCTGTACAAATAAAGTTGAAAGTTTAGCTTATTTCCTTTTCATAACAACTCAGCAAAACTACAAAAAATGTTTGAGTGGTAGATGGAATGAGAACTCAGCGAATACAGTGCTCCCTCAAATAAATGCCACTCATTAATACCGGTAACCTCACATACTGTCAACCAAACCCTCAGAATGGATTTATGCTATATATATAATTCCCCCATTTAAGTCTGCCCACCCTGCATGCCACCATCCTCCATAGAATTTAATACAATGATTCCAAACTTCCCTCAGTACTATCACAATGTTATTGACAAAAAACAAGATTTTATTCTGTTGATATAAAGGGAGGTTTTGGTTCTTATCATATTTCAGTGATTTTTGTTTTCAAGAAATGAGGACGAGGTCATTGAAAGTCGTAAAAAATAATGTTACTATCCTTGACACTATTGACAAGAAACAGTTATTGAAATAAAATGCTGTTTTCATTTGTACTCACAATAAGGTTTGTTCTCAGTACTTTCAGTACTTTGATAATTTCAATGTATAGGTTTGTGTATCAACAATTTATTTAATTCTCCAGTGGTACATTTGTAGTGTTCTTTGGGTGGGGTATAGATAATTTATATACAGTTCTCCTGTGGTACATTTGTAGTGTTCTTTGGGTGGGGTATAGATAATTTATATACAGTTCTCCTGTGGTACATTTGTAGTGTTCCTTTGGTTATGTATAGACAATTTATATACAGTTCTCCTGTGGTACATTTGTAGTGTTCTTTGGGTCGGGTATAGATAATTTATATACAGTTCTCCTGTGGTACATTTGTAGTGTTCTTTGGGTTAGGTATAGATAATTTATATACTGTTCTCCTGTGGTACTTTTGTAGTGTTCCTTGGGTCGGGTATAGACAATTTATATACAGTTCTCCTGTGGTACATTTGTAGTGTTCTTTGGGTTGGGTATAGACAATTTATAAACAGTTCTCCTGTGGTACATTTGTAGTGTTCCTTGGGTCGGGTATAGATAATTTATATACAATTCTCCTGTGGTACATTTGTAGTGTTTCTTGGGTCGGGAATAGACAATTTATATACAGTTCTCCTGTGGTACATTTGTAGTGTTCCTTGGGTCGGGTATAGACAATTTATATACAGTTTTCCTGTGGTACATTTGTAGTGTTCCTTGGGTTGGGTATAGATAATTTATATACAGTTCTCCTGTGGTACATTTGTAGTGTTCTTTGGGTTGGGTATAGATAATTTATATACAGTTCTCTTGTGGTACTTTTGTAGTGTTCCTTGGCCCGAAGACTCCCTGAAGATCAGATGGAGAGTGGGACATTCCTGGATTTCGTCCAACACATTCTTACACCAAAGTAACAAGTTATACACTCTAACACCAAAGTGATGAGTTATTGACTCTAACACCTAAGTGACGAGTTATTGACTCTAACACCTAAGTGATGAGTTATTGACTCTAACACCAAAGTGACGAGTTATTGACTCTAACACCAAAGTGACGAGTTATTGACTCTAACACCAAAGTGACGAGTTATTGACTCTAACACCAAAGTGACGAGTTATTGACTCTAACACCAAAGTGACGAGTTATTGACTCTAACACCAAAGTGACGAGTTATTGACTCTAACACCAAAGTGACGAGTTATTGACTCTAACACCAAAGTGACGAGTTATTGACTCTAACACCAAAGTGACGAGTTATTGACTCTAACACCAAAGTGACGAGTTATTGACTCTAACACCAAAGTGACGAGTTATTGACTCTAACACCAAAGTGACGAGTTATTGAACTCTAACACCAAAGTGACGAGTTATTGACTCTAACACCAAAGTGACGAGTTATTGACTCTAACACCAAAGTGACGAGTTATTGACTCTAACACCAAAGTGACGAGTTATTGACTCTAACACCAAAGTGACGAGTTATTGACTCTAACACCAAAGTGACGAGTTATTGACTCTAACACCAAAGTGACGAGTTATTGACTCTAACACCAAAGTGACGAGTTATTGACTCTAACACCAAAGTGACGAGTTATTGACTCTAACACCAAAGTGACGAGTTATCGACTCTAACACCAAAGTGACGAGTTATCGACTCTAACACCAAAGTGACGAGTTATCGACTCTAACACCAAAGTGACGAGTTATCGACTCTAACACCAAAGTGACGAGTTATCGACTCTAACACCAAAGTGACGAGTTATCGACTCTAACACCAAAGTGACGAGTTATCGACTCTAACACCAAAGTGACGAGTTATCGACTCTAACACCAAAGTGACGAGTTATCGACTCTAACACCAAAGTGACGAGTTATCGACTCTAACACCAAAGTGACGAGTTATTGACTCTAACACCAAAGTGACGAGTTATCGACTCTAACACCAAAGTGACGAGTTATCGACTCTAACACCAAAGTGACGAGTTATTGGCTCCAAACTGCTGTTCATATGTCCCCAAATCACCACTCATTTCAATATGGTGCCATTTTGCCTGTTGTAGAAAATATCACAACATAGAACATGTGGTTGATTGTTTATCCCTCCACTTGTAAAATCTCGACAGTCGACTTCCATTTTGTTGGGGTTGTTTGCTTCCATTAAAAGATATCCCAATGTATTTATATATATTGTTATTTGATGGCAGCTCCTGTTGGCTTTGTAAAAAATTCATTGATAAATTTTCAATATTTTTTTTGTTTATAAAGGTATTGCCATCATGAACTCATTCACCCCTGAAATTCCATAATGGACTGGTCTAGTCTTTGATTTAGAAGAGTCTAAATGTGTCTTCAGGGGTGAAGAGATAATTTACAAGCGTCAAACATTTGTATGTCAAGAGTTATTTAAGTATTTGTTTGTTTGATTAATTGTTTTGAAGTCTAGCTGGGACTTAAGAAAACATAAGAGTTATCTGCAAGTGTGGGTAGATATTGAATGTGATGTTACTTTGTGAGCATGATGATATATTTTTCAGAGATAATAATGTGAGTCTCAGTCATACAATCATGACGTCACAATCAATACCTACCAACAAGGGCAGGTAACTCTGTATTATATAAAGAAGGGAAATATTGAATTAAACAGAGAATTTTGTCTTAAAACATATTCTAGATAACAAAGTTCAGCTAAATTTATAAACCTGTTGACTTTATCACTATTTTAACCACAAGTACAACCTGTTAATTATTTTCACCACCAAAACCTATAAACCTTTAAGAAAATACTGTTAACTTATTTTATATGGAAAATTAATTTTCTGTTATTTGTTATATTACTGGAGGTTTGTTCCATTTTACCCAAAGCAATATTGACTTCATGATTCAAAAATAGTTACCAAATTTATTACCAATTTTTATGTAATAAGTATGTGTTACGGTATGTAAACCAACTTAATTTTGTAGTTAAAGATGCTCCACCACTGACCGAGTATAAATGATATTCATCATTTGAACAATATTTGGTGTTTAATTGTGTATTTATATGTCTAACACAAAAAATAATATAAAATGATTTATTTTCGTCTTTGGTGCATGCGCAATCAGTACTTCATTCCATATAGGATATAGTGCCATGGAATTTTTTCGGGATGCAATTAATTATTTTTCATATTTTTAACTTGAAGTCGAATCAAAAACTTTTCAGTGGGGTGTAAATTAAGTAACTTTTGAAAAATACTTAATCATCTGCTCCTGTTTTTGATTGTGAAAAAATACCATTTGTCAGCAGTGGAGGATCTTTAAATTCTGCGATTTACAAGTAAAGTACATGTAGTATAAACTTGTTGGTGGTGATTTATTTTGGTGAATTCCCCTAATCGCACAGGAAAGACATAAAAATAAGTTGATTAACAAGTAAGTAAGAACAGGTACTTTGTACTTTAGAGTTTGATACTTTTTCGCTCTTGTGTTTGGGGTCAGGGAGGGGATGGGGATGGGGGTGTTGTTATTAAAATTCTCTATCTCTTCCAATTGATGCCTTATACTCTATGCAAGCACATTTTGATGTATATATGTATGTGTGTGTATAATTCTGTATGGATCTATAACTTATTGGTACTATATATATGTGTACATATTTTGTATAGGCTGTTGCAATAGTTAACCAAACCATTGATGTATACATTGCTGTATGTTGTTTTTATGTTGCTGACTTCATTTGTTCTTTGTGGGGCAGTTGCCAGGTACTGACCGCTGGCCGGTGGTTTTTCTCCGGGTGCTCCGGCTTTCCTCCACCAACAAACCTGGCACATCCTTACATGACCCTGGCTGTTAATAGGACGTTAAACAAATAAAACCAAACCAAACCAAACCAAAAATCTCTGTAAATCTTGTGTATTTTGAAAACGTTTCGGTAATTTTTTCCATGATTGATACTGTAGACATGCTTCGTCAAATTGTACTGACTTGAGTCTTCTCTCCTCAGAATTACTTAAACAGAGTTATCGCCCCAAATAGAAAACTCTTTAGCTCTAAAGTGTTGTAAAAATATAAAAAAACAACATTCCAGCAGGCTATCAGTACAGCATTTTTCCATCTTTGTATATTACAGAGTTATCTTCCCTTGCAGGTAGGTATTGATTGTGACATCATTGGTTTGTGTGCACAATTTAAGTTGTTTTCTCTACAAATTTTTATTCTTCAAGGGGAGGTAACTCTGTAATATACAAATACAGAATAGATTTAGTTCTCTGGGAATATTTATCTTCCACCATTCAAATCAAAAATGAAGAATTTGAAGTCCGTCTACTTAGTAACTTTCATGCTGTCGGACTCCAGTAGATTTGTAGGAAAGAAAATTAAACATGTCAATGATATTTGATTACCGGTGTTAGGTTTTGAATCAAATGTTAAGTTTAAACCATAGACAAGTATACCCCATCCAAATGTGAACTGTAACAAAAGACCCTAATTTTTTTAAAGAAAGTTTAGTTTTTACTACAGTTGGAATTTTTGGTTTAAAAATGGTGGTCTGATACTTCAAGATAAACAACAATCAAGGATTCTTATGTTTGTAATTTTAATGTTTGTATTTTTAATAACAATGAAAATGATCACTCATTCCTATATATCACATTTCATTTCACATTTCACTCATCTCACGTAACATCTCACATCTCATTTGATGTATCATATCATCATATTCTCGTCATGTGTTCACATCTGTATTATGCAATAAATAGATGAACATTGAAAACTGTTAATTTTTGTCATTTCCTTTAAATTGTAATTACAACAGATACTGAGTCTGGTTTCATGAACATTCCTTAACTTTATTAAGAACATTCCTTAACTTTATTAAGAGAATTCCTTAACTTTATTAAGAGAACTCCTTAACTTAAAATTCTCTTGAAGGAAAGCATTACAGAAGTTAAGTAAATAATCTGAAGTTAAGGAGCTGTCCTTGACTTATTAAATGCTTTCCTATTAGGAATTTTAAATGATGGAATTGCCTCTATTGAAGGAATGTTTGTATCAATATCTAGGACACTCTCTGAACTCATTCACCCTGAAGACACATTGGAACCCTTCCAGTTCAAAGGCTGGAACAGTTCATTATGAATTTTCAGGGGGAATAAGTTGAAAGAATAGGTTTAATTATTTGTTTCTGTCTTCTATCTTGGCAGCTATGTGTAGTTTTATAGTGTTGAGGTCACTGTTTTTCCAATATTACGTTTCTATGGTCAAAAGGGGAGACAACTCTGTGAAGGAACGGCATAGCAAATGCTGCCCTTCCCTTCCCTTATATCGTTTCTTAACGATGACAAATCAGACAGTCATATAGTGGTAGATGGCACTTTGGGACACAGAATTTTTTTTGTGTTAGTACAAGCGGTCACATTTCACTCCGTGAAACAGTTCTGAGAACTTCTCTCTCCAGAATTACGTAATGGTCATAAATTATCACACAATGTTAAAAGTCTGATGATCACATTTTCTCAGTATAGATACACTTTCATAAGAAAATGAAATTTTCTTTCTCACTAGTAAAAAAACATGTCACACATTCATTCTCACCATTCTATCATACACATAATTTACACATTAAATATGTCTCTTATTTGGCTAAACTCTCACAGTTCATGTCCCATAAAACATGTAGACTAGTGAATGCTATGCAATGTCTTTGGAGGTCAGAGTTCATCATGTTTCGGTCCAGTGAATTCGTCGTGAGAAATTCTACCATCTTTATCCTTATCCTCCACTGTGAAAATGTTATTTAGGACTTTGAGGTTCTGAACGTTAGCTAAGTCCATTGGAACTCCCTGCATCTGCGACTGACGAGCCAAGTACATCGCAAGCTGGGAAAAAATAATGTTTGTTACTTTAATTTCTAATACTGATTAAAACAGTGTCGGTATACAACTGTTGACTTTTATTGAGGTTCAACACAGTTCTTATCAACCCAAGAAAAAATATAGTGTATAATATCTAATACAGTGAACTGACAGTGTACAACTGTTGACTTTTGAGGAGGTTTATACAGTTTTATCAACCCAATAAAAGATATATATACACTGTATGTTGTGTTGTATATTTACCAACATACATTAAAACAGGGTTACAACCAGTTTTTGGAAAATAAAGAAATAACTTGTTATAAGCATAGTTTACCATACACATATTATGAACAACTCAACTGGAGTTCTTCGGGTGGAGAATAAAAAAAATGTAACTATTAACCGATGACATAATTTGTGATAGTGTAAGCTGACAAAAGGGGAGACAATTGAACATATATTACTATTTCTAAGGGAGACAACTTGAGAGTTTGATTTTATCTATTTATTTTGTAAAATGGATAGTAAGATGTTACCTCATCTCTTGTCAGCATATTGTCACTGTCAATATCGATCATCTTGAAGACATTTGGGGGTTTAGGACCATCATGCACCTGGAGAAGTTCAATGTCGAAAACCAAATCGGTATTTGGTGGAACCAGTTCACCTGAAATAGAAAAAAATACAATAAATAAAGCTGATATAGTCTAACTTCAAAACGACCAATATTTGTTATGCTGTTTACAATTGAAAATAAGAGATAACCGTTGTCCTATGCTAACACCAGAAACATACAGTACAATACTGCTAACTATAAGACATAACTCAATCTGAAGTAGGCTATGGCTCTATTCAGTTTCTGTCTCTCTCAAATTTTTGTTGTGGAAATAAATAAATTATGTCTTGGTCAAGGGATATAACCAAATACAATGTACTAGCAAAGGGACATAACTGACAAAGGAAACTTAGTCTCCAGAATTGACGAAGGGACATAACTCACTACACAAAATATTGAATACTGACAAAATGAAATAATAGCAAAGAGAAATAGATATAAAATATTGAATATGTTCAAAGGTCAGTAACTACACAAACTATTGGCCATAACAACAAGACATAAAATATGGAATACAAAATGACATGTAACTCGCACACATAATATTATTTTCTGAAATGGGACATAACTCAATGCACAAAATACTGACATTACTCGCTAGTCGCTACATCATATTTAATACCGACAAAGTGCCATAACTTACTACAAAAATATTAAATATCGACAAAGGCCAAAAAGCTATTTCACTACATATAATCATCGACAAAGGGTCATAACTCACTACATATAATTATAGACCAAGGGCCATAACTCACTACATATAATTATCGACAAAGGGCCATAACTCACTACATATAATTATAGACTAAGGGCCATAACTCACTACATATAATTATCGACAAAGGGCCATAACTCACTACATATAATCATCGACAAAGGGTCATAACTCACTACATATAATTATAGACCAAGGGCCATAACTCACTACATATAATTATCGACAAAGGGCCATAACTCACCTGAGCCCTGCTCTCCGTACGCCAGAGCTGAGGGAACTGTCAGTTTACGTTTTTCCCCGGTACACATGTCTAGAAGTCCTCTCTCCCAGCCTTGGATCACCTGGCCTATTCCGAGCTGGAACTGGAAAGGGTTCGCTCCTGGCCGCTCAATACTACAATGGAAATAGTAAGGTTTAGGCATATAATAAATAATTATGGTAGTTAGTACATTCTGTTCGATTGGTCAGTGAAGTGTTTTTTTCGGGAACTCCCGACTTTTTTATCGCCAAAATCTGGGACGCAAGACCCGTTCAAACCATAGACAGGATTCGACCGTGTGTGTATGTATGTGAAGTTAAATTATGTGAAGTTGAATTTATGTACTTAATTGCACGTTATTTGAAAGAATAATAGACATTATACATGTATACTATTGTGTGTATGTGGCTGCCCTTCTATTTAGCTATTTTTTTATATATATAGTATATTAAAAAGTAATCATGGGACTATCACCTAATTAAGTTGGTATATATTATACACCTTAACCACCTCATCAGCTGACAAATTATACATTCTGGCCACTAATAGGTGCTAATTATAGACGGTTAATGTGGACGCGTTGTCGTTAAATATTTACACCTGAACCTTTGGTCGTTTTAATTAATAGTCGTAAGAACTCCCACATCAATGTCAGGGGTGAGGATACCAAAGTGATTTATATCTTGGTTTGAAATAATCATCAAAAGCTGTCGCTGGAAATTCATTTTTAATTTTATGTTTGCCATGGTTGTTTCTGTTACAGTGTAATTTCGATCAGTTAGGAGGGAAATCATTCTTTGAATAGTAAATACTCTAAATATCTGTAAATACCTGTATAGTTAGCAATGACCAATAACAGTTAGGTCATTATGTCATTATTTTGTCTTTCACGTCACGGCCCTACAGTCTTGATTGACAGGTAATCAACATTAATGTCAACAGATGTAAATATCATCTCTAGATCTGGTGAAATTTACATTTCTCTAATCCTTACATGAATTGCCTTTTCTTGTGTTAAAACTCAGTGCGCGAAACATGTTCCTTCTGAAAAACGAAAAAATTACCTGCGTCCATTTACTTATAATTTCTTTACAATGTCATTGAATTTCATTTGTTTGTATCAAAACTATGTACGGGAAACATGATCCGCCTAAAATTGATGTAAACCACCTGGGTCTGTTTAATTCTATCAAAAATTGTTCATCACCTTTGGATATGTATATGGTGTACCATATATAACAACGAAGATTGTAAAATTGTCTAAATCTCTGTTACCCTTATTTCGTCAAACGTAACTATAATGACGTCTACATGTTAATGTCTACAAACAGAAATGAAAGTAAAAATCCGTGTTTAATCTGTCGGTATCTGTCATTTGTTCATCAATGTCCATGTACTGTACAAGCATTACACTATAAAAACGTCTCAAGGAAATCGCTCCATTCTGCACTTTGTGGCCCGAAGTTGACATTTTCTAGCTCGCGGCAAGGAGCGCCCTCTGGCGAGTCTCAATGATGAATGTGTTGAACAAAAGTGATCTGAGACGATATCAGAAAAATAAAATAAACAGCTGTCAGCACTTTCTACTTTCCTTATCAAATCAATGTAGACCATGATTTTATAACTTCTTTAATCACAAGACCTTGTGGAACAAGGGTATCATCAATATTGTGATAAAGCTAACGACAAAATAGGTAATTATTTCAATAAAAATTCGGTTCGTGGTTTAAAACACATTTTACTGCAAGTCAAATCTGTCTATGAAAATTACACGAGGACAAAGTAAAATATTACCTTTTAGTCAAGTGGTTTATTGACCATACCTTAGAAAGTGGTCGTATTAAGCAGGGGGTTATTACACATAGAAGGTCGCTAATGCAGGTTTTTAAGCGAATCGACAACAGAAAAAAAACATCAAAAAGTTGATGTAGTAACATTATATCAGCTCTTACTAGAAAATATCCCGAAACTTAGAATCTTTGAAGAATAAGTTGCATTTTAGCATTTTGTAGAATATTTCCTTTATCCACAAACATTTAGAGGTATACAAAGAATTATTTCGTATAATGTATTATAAGCTAACGGCGAAATGTTGTCTGCATATAGTAAGAACTTAATAAAGGCCATTTGACCATTTTACTTTGACTCTTGGGTGGTCTTGACTGACCCTACTTGAAATAGCACACATTAGATTCGACCTACCTGGAATCGAACTTGGTGCCGTTTGGAAAGAAACCTTCGTAATGGAGAACCAATATGTCATGCTTCGCCGCCTTTCTCGTGCACTTTTCCGAAGTTTTCAAAACAAGCACATGCACATCTGGAACATCGCCCTTCAGATTTTGCTCATTAGCCGTTGCCATGGCAACGACAGCCAAAGTCCCTACTACACAGAATAAAATTCTAGTACTTAATTCCACCATATTTGAATAGTTTCAGTTCTTAACAATAAAAGTTGTTTTTATGATAGATTTGACGTTGTGTCGTCTGCTCGTTACTGTCTTATCTCCTGGAAGATGATAAGTTTCCGCTCGATCTGTTACGTTCCCAAGATAATACCAAAATCTGAGTGGGGCCGGGCCTATATCTATTCTGGCTGTCCACGTGGCGCGTGTACAGATATACACGTCCAGTTAGGGTCTATACGGAAGTTTACAGTCCGATCTGTCAAATTACTGGCACGTAATGACTTATGGGGGCCCCCACATCACATCTAACATCTCGCCGTATGCCCTAAGGCATAAGAGAGTTCTATAGAGTTATGCCCCTTGTCTACAAAAGCTTCGACAGGTGTGTCATTTTTCATACCTGTTGATTATTGTACTGATAAGAACTTTGATGTCTTCTTGGCGATAAGAAATGTCAAGAAAGGTGGGATTATCCATCATTAATTTCTGAAGAATACTAAGTTTATGGACTTCCGTTTTTTCTGGTTCTAACATATAATTATTCCATCCTTCTAGTCATCATGGCGTTTTCTTTTTAGACCACCTAAATATTATTAGTTTTTAATGATTGTGGTTTTGTCGACAGAAAAACTAACAGATAAAATTTCAGAGTGACAACGTGTATCGCTAGCATCAATAATAAATATGGCTTCAACGAAGACATCTTCGTATTTTTGTTTTGCTTTGTTATTATTTAATTTTCTGTCGTTTCGTTTTAGAATTAAACAACATACATGCAAATTGTACATGAAGATGTTATAATATGTATAATAAAAAGTCAGGACAAAAAATCATAATAAATATTTAGGATCGCGTTTTTATCACTCAACGTAAATTTATTACGAATTTATCTTCTATAAAAAGAAACGGACTAATGACATCTCCCTGGCGCACACCCTTGAATATTTTAAACATCAAACGTATATGAATATATGTTTAATTACTTCATCTTTTGTTTGGTAGCATTAGCAAATTAGTAATATTCTGAATGATGCTGCTGCAACTAATGATGATGATGATGATGGTGATGATGGTGATGATGATGATGATGATGATGATGATGATGATGATGATGATGATGATGATGATGATGATGATGATGGTGATGATGATGATGATGATGATGATGATGATGATGATGATGATGATGATGATGATGATGATGATGATGATGATGATGATGATGATGATGATGATGATGATGATGATGATGATGATGATGATGATGATGATGATGATGATGATGATGATGATGATGATGATGATGATATGATGATGATGAGATGATGATGATGATGATGATGATGAGAATGATGATGATGATGATTGATGAGATGGTGAGAATGATGATGATTGATGATTGATGATGATGGTGAGAATGATGATGATGATGATGATGGTGAGAATGATGATGATGATGATGATGATGATGATGATGATGATGATGATGATGATGGTGATGATGATGATGATGATGATGATGATGATGATGATGATGATGATGATGATGATGATGATGATGATGATGATGATGTGATGATGATGATGATGATGATGATGATGATGATGATGATGATGATGATGATGATGATGATGATGATGATGATGATGATGATGATGATGATGATGATGATGATGATGATGATGATGATGATGATGATGATGATGATGATGATGATGATGATGATGATGATGATGATGATGATGATGATGATGATGATGATGATGATGATGATGATGATGATGATGATGATGATGATGATGATGATGATGATGATGATGATGATGATGATGATGATGATGATGATGACATGATGATAATGATGATGATGATGATGATGATGATGATGATGATGATGATGATGATGATGATGATGATGATGATGATGATGATGATGATGATGATGATGATGATGATGATGATGATGATGATGATGATGATGATGATGATGATGATGATGATGATGATGATGATGATGATGATAATGATGATAATGATGATGATGATGGTGATGATGATGACAATGATATGACGGGAATATTTTGCCTACGGAAGAGTAAGTGCAAGTTGATACCGGAATAAGTTTTGTTGACACTAAACCCTGAAATGAAGATTTGGCTATTTTAAATTATGTCCTAGGGTTGCTTGTCAGAATGATTGTAAAACGATATAACGTGTTTCGATAAATTTCTTTTTTTTTCAATTGTCAAAGTATGCGATCCAAATTTTATGATAGAACAATATCGATATGATACCATTTACCTTTTACTTTTTAGTTTTTACCTTTAGTTAGTACTTACTGTAAGGAGGTGAATAAGAAGTTGATATTATTTGTGTCAAAAGACTTCCAAAGAATAAATAAGTAATGATAATGAAACAGGTATAAAATCGAATTTATGACACACCTTTTCTCTTACCTCGGACAGGAATATCCGCAGTTTAACCCATGTGAGGTTAATAGAAGCTTTCACCCTCTTTGGGGTGAGACAGAAGAATCTTCAACCAGAGGGGTAAGAATCTTAAGTTGTCAAACACGAGGCTTTGCCCCAAAGGGGGTGAAATATTCTATTAGTCTCACCCCAAAGGGGATGAAAGGTTCTATTAATCTCCCCTTTCATTAGTTCTACATGTGTATTTAACAGAATTGATAACAAGACACCATTCTCACATATATTTAATTATAACATGAAATATTTGATGAACACCGGACATACTAATTTGACTTCACGTGATAATATCTGTGGAATATCCACAATAATTTAAATGTATTTTACAAATAAAATGTCCCCAAACTCATTTGATGAACATCCGTGGAACAGTGGTTTCTTTGCCGGAAGTAGCGCAACATTTGTGCGCGAAGCTCCGGAAGTTACTGTAAGGCGCTGTGATATTGAAAGTAATAAGTTGGGATATTATTCAACTATTTTTTAACACAGTCACTAAATCAACCGCTAAAAATGTTGTTCACGCATTTTTTTCAGCATTGCAATTCCTGAACGTTGACAATGACTGTTATATGACCATCGATTCCAACATCTTCATCCCTGCCGAAATATTTTCTTCTTGGCATTCGTTCCAGAGGGATGATGACGTTTTCCACAAACGTTGAACAGTAGGATCCACCAGCATCTGACTGGATGCCAGAGTAGAATACTCTATTTTCTTTTGTAGGAGCAGCCCCTACCGATAAATACGCAGTTGTCTCCCCTGAGTACAACAGACACGAATCACCGAACATACTGCCGTCTTGTCTTTCAGAAAGCAGTCCTAGAGTCGGTATAAGGTTGGCTACTCATACCTCTGTTATCTGTCACACTATTCTAAAGATCAAATAAATGTTTTTGTTACAATTTTGAAGTAAAAAATAAGTTATTTACAGAACTTTGATGAAATATTCACAATCAACAGAGTAGAGTTTCCTACATGCATTTATATTTAAATATTTTCTATAGCAGATGCATTCAATGAATCATGTATCCATGTTATTTGTTTTATATTACTATATTGTTATTTTGCCTGTATATCGAAACATTTATTATAATATATCGGAGTTACTTCCCTTCGTTTAACTCAGTCAGATCATGAGGATGTTTTTTTCTATGAAACTACCACGTGACCTACCTGATAAAAGGGCCGGTAGATTTCTCGCGGCACTTGGTCCACTTGTGGTCGGACAATAGAATACTGTAGGGAAAAATCACAATCATAAGCTAAATAAATTAAAGCGATGTATTGAAAAGATATTTAAGGATTAAAGTATCTGTTTGGTGGTTCTATCAATGGATAAAGTTGTGTAGGGTATCGATATTTGGAATGGACTGTAAAGTTGAGTAGGGTATCGATATATGGAATGGACTACAAAGTTGTGTAGGGTATCGATATTTGGAATGGACTGTAAAGTTGAGTAGGGTATCGATATTTGGAATGGACTGTAAAGTTGAGTAGAATATCGATATTTGGAATGGACTGTAAAGTTGAGTAGGGTATCGATATTTGGAATGGACTGTAAAGTTGAGTAGGGTATCGATATGAATGGACTGCAATATGGTAACGTATTTGGAATGGACTGTAAAGTTGAGTAGGGTATCGATATTTGGAATGGACTGTAAAGTTGAGTAGGGTATCGATATTTGGAATGGACTGCAAAGTTGAGTAGGGTATCGATATTTGGAATGGACTGTAAAGTTGAGTAGGGTATCGATATTTGGAATGGACTACAAAGTTTAGTAGGGTATCGATATTTGGAATGGACTGTAAAGTTGAGTAGGGTATCGATATTTGGAATGGACTGCAAAGTTGAGTAGGGTATCGATATTTGGAATGGACTGTAAAGTTGTAGTAGGGTATCGATATTTGGAATGGACTTAAAGTTGTAGTAGGGTATCGATATTTGGAATGGACTGACAAAGTTTAGTAGGGTATCGATATTTGGAATGGACTGTAAAGTTGAGTATGGTATCGATATTTGGAATGGACTGCAAAGTAGAGTAGGGTATTGCTATTTGAAATGGACTGTAAAGTTGAGTAGAATATCGATATTTGGAATGGACTACAAAGTTGTGTAGGGTATCGATATTTGGAATGGACTGTAAAGTTGAGTAGGGTATCGATATTTGGAATGGACTGCAAAGTAGAGTAGGGTATCGATATTTGAAATGGACTGCAAAGTTGTGTAGGGTATCGATATTTGGAATGGACTACAAAGTTGTGTAGGGTATCGATATTTGGAATGGACTGTAAAGTTGAGTAGCCTTTGGTTGAAATCAACCTATATCCTACTGACTGTACATATTAGAGAATACAAGCATCCTTTGTCTAAGAGCTAGATCATTATCACGATAATTTGATATCTTGGGATAACTACATTGTATTATCAGACTTAATCATCATGATGAAAATGCATACAGACATTCTCATAAACAAGGATGAAAATGCATGCATACAGACATTCTCACAAACAAGGATGAAAATGCAAACAGATTTCTCTCACAATCAAGGATGAAAATGCATTCTCAAAAACAACTAACAGCTAATAACAAGGTCACAGCGAGGAAACTTACATCTTGGGATGGGTCTATGAAACTAAGGCCACGCGCTCCTCCTTCATTGGCCCCGCCTCTTCCACTGGCCACGCCCCCTGCGCTGGCCCCGCCTACACTATATCCATCTGTATCGTATTCATTAGCTGGCGGGAAGTACATCGACGTCTGCATGGGCGGAGCCGATGCTAATGAAAACGGATCGTAGGCCTGAAATTATAAGTTTGGACATTCAACAGAGAAATAACAGTGATCTGGGAATAACACGCGGTATTTTATACCTGGACCGAACAGTTTGCTCACACGGACTGAGGATTAAATACAGACAGATCTTTCCTAGAATTGTAAGACATTTCAAGAACTTTAATGAAGAGTGTTCTTATAGAGTTTAAGGTTCACTATACAACGTTGTTTACAGATCACATATATTTATGGTAAAAAGAAACTTAGAAAGAATTTACAGATAGACCAATCAGAATGTCAGTTGCATTACTTGACCGAGATGGACCAATCAGACTACCAGCTTAGATCGAGGCGGACCAATCAGACTACCAGCTTAGATCAAGGTAGACCAATCAAAATGTCGGTTGCATTACTTAGATCGAGATGGACCAATCAGAATACCAGCTTAGATCGAGGTGGACCAATCAGAATACCAGCTTAGATCAAGATAGACCAATCAGAAAGTCGGTTGCATGATTTAGATAGAGATTATCGGATAGACCAATCAGAATGTCGACTTTATGACTTACATCACTTTCATATTTCCGGTGTGAGGGAAAGTGTCGGTAGTAACGATCACCGAAAATACTTGACCGCGTTGACCATGCGCGGTAGCTGATGTTTTGTGGTTTTCCGGTCTCGGTTTCGGACGGAAGGTCCCATTCTCGTGGATCATAGGACATGCTTTAAAAAGGAAATAAAATTCATGTCAATGGAATATTCAAGTTGATTTGTTAATCCCTAGAATTTTACATAAAAATAGATACAGATCAAAATGAAGAAATTCTCAACACAAGCTTTTAAATCAACAGTGGATGGAAATCAAAATGCTTAAAGCACGTACAGAGCCGTATTTAAATGTATGGACATTTCATTTTATCTTCTTTAACACTAAGTCTAACTTTTGGTTTCAAGTAACAGGTTTTTGAAAATTATCACATTTTGCCAATTTATTTCATGAATTGCTTTAAAGTAACGGAAACCCATCATCCCTACTCTGATAAATGTCAGTGACTTTATCAAATGACCTCAAGCGTACCTTGATTTATCCGACTTCCGGTTGCGACATCGACATACGATGACGAGGAAAATGACTAAAATGAGGACAAGGGCAGCCCCGACAGAGATACCCAACACGACCTCAAACTTCAGGGTGGATGTCTCGCATTGGTCACCGTAATACAGGCTCAAGGTGGAGGTTTTACACCTGTCCAAGATCAAAAGATATAATCACGTGATAATCAGAACGCGGTTTCAGTACACTTATCTCTTATTCTTTCTCTCTATTAAGTATATGTGTTACATTATAAACTCAAAGTGTAAAAACTACCTTTGCTTGGACAATGCTTTTCGACTTATGCTTTGAATTTTTTATCGTACCGCTACTGTATAATATACTTTATGTAGTGGGCTACCAATTATACTACCAACGTACTCCCATAACATGAGAGTCGACTGGTCAGCCGTTTTTTTATCGGACGTTAATTTGCTGACTGTAGACACGATGTAATGTTCCAAAAGTGTCTCGTCGTGCTATACCTCTAACATTGTTGGAGTAACTATCAATGCATAAACTTACCTGATATTTGCATATATTCATCAAAGGCTTAAAACTAAAGATTTTTTTTCGTAGGAATGTAAATTCGTTGTTTTTGTTAAAAAACGAAATCCAAGAAAACTAATCTAGCGCGAACAAGTGCCAAGCAAAGTTAAATTGGCACCATGTGTTTCTACATCGCGAGATTGAACAGCAGCGAAAAATTTTATTTAGACATTGTACATGAAATATACAAGTAATAATTGTAGGTATATCGTATCTATCAAAATCGAAACCTATGATACATTTGCTAAACTTTAAACTTGACACTATAAAATAGTGTCTTGTCCGAAAGCAATCGCAATATTTCGGATATATTTCCGAAGATTGC
Organism: Argopecten irradians; assembly: GCF_041381155.1. Classification (NCBI taxonomy): domain Eukaryota; kingdom Metazoa; phylum Mollusca; class Bivalvia; order Pectinida; family Pectinidae; genus Argopecten; species Argopecten irradians. Next base: position 2,889,856 of record NC_091149.1, read on the forward strand.
TGGTGTAATGGTCCTATTCCAATTCCTACTAGAGTTACCCCTCCTTACACACACACGCTAACGATATTTTAGAAAGGAATAAATGGTTTTATTTTCGTCTAATATTATATGGTTTATATCGTTTCAGATTATCTCTTACGGAAAGTGCCGAGAACTCTCGGTTACTGATTGTGTAATGTTTTTTTAAATAAAGCGGATTTCTTCCACAAATCCAATCTTTAATATCATAATATTACGATGTTATAAAAACCCAATGAACTTCAAGTAAAAAATTCATACTTGCACGTCTTCGCTTTGATAATTTCGTCGAAGACACAGTCGCCATTTTCTCCACAATTTGTACCGGAGCAGACGTGCTGGCAGATGCACGTGAATTTGTCCGGCTGGATGACCTTTTTGTACGCAGCCCCAGGACAGGTGAAGTTAGCATTACATTGTGTTAGGTCTGGATCAGGTAAAAATCAAGGTATTACACGAAATATTTACATCATACTTGACAATTATTAAAGATAAAAACATGATTTCTGGACGACGTTTAATTTTCAGAGCTAGACAGTATGTATAATACGTTTACATCATGCCATCGTGCATTACAATTGTATACAATTTGAATTCGGACACTTATAATAAAAGCATTTTTAAAAATTGTCTTGGCCCGGTTGTTCAATTATTTCTCAAAATGTGTCACTTTTTCATTCCGAAATATGAGTCGGTTCGGATTATACCTTGATTTTTTTTAATGATAAACATATTGTTTGTCTATAAAGTGTTTGAAAATAGTTATAAATACAAAACAAAAGAAGACGTTACATGGATGTGCGAATTAATGTGCCCGAAAAAAACTTCAAACATAGAAATAATCACAAGTTAACATTGTCCCGACCTCATCGGGTATTATCTCAGAAATAATCTATTCCCCAAGGAGTTCCGAATGAAGTTAACAGCTTCAAATTTTCTGCGCATCGATACGATTGCGCATATACGGGCACTTACTCGTATACCCGTGAACACTTAGAGCAGATAAAGATATAGCTTTGAATAATTCTGTATTACTTTATAATTTAAAATGAAAATGGTTGCAGTTCATTAAATTCAACCCCAGAAGTCAAGTGTGCGAAATTACACTGTACCGAACGTATGTAACAACGTGAAATAATTTGGTTCTGGAACCGAGACGAGAGCTGAAATCACATCGTTTTATTTCATTTATCTACTGTTAAAACAATCAAATAAAAGGAAACAAAACTAAACAAATCTCTTACCTTTGAAATGTGCGAAAGTTGACACTAGAATGTCATCGTTTCGCGCGTCTAAACGGAAGTGTCCAAAACTATGGTCATGAGCAATAGCATATTTGACGTTGTCTTCCTCTGTGTGTATAAGACTGTCGAACTGACCCTTTGATAAACTGTCCGCTGGGATGCGTACCGTAGTGTCAAACATGATGCTGCCATTTCTGAACAAATTTGAATGAAAAACATAATTCGGAAATTCAAACATGAAATGGTTGATTCATTACGTTTTTTATACTTCAAATTATACTTTTGAACATCGTCATCAATTTAAACATATGACACAATGTTATGACATTGACATTGTATTAAAACAGTTAAAATGTGACATAGTGTCTTTCTATGATAACTCATCAACCAGTTCTTTCAATTCTTTTATTACTTTCGGTATTTCGGTTTATCAGTCATACAAATATTGAACATAAATTTCAGCATGACGTATACAATGCTTATATCATATAGAGAATGTAATTTACATGTACTATTATCTAATAAATGAATTATAGGAATGACTACATATCAGTCGATACCTTGATTTTCTTAGTTTTGTTGCCTCGTATATATATTTTCCTAATGAACATACACGCAACTCCTTTATATTTTTTACTCTTAATACAGATGGGTTTTTCCAGTAGTCTAATTCTTAATGTATTTTTTTTCATACATTATTACATTGTTACATTGAAGGATAACATGATATTCGTCTTCAATATCTCTTGAATCACACATACTACAAATACGTCTTAATCTATAGAGTATTAATATATCTACCAGCTTCAATAGCTAAACAGTGTGAAGATAAACGCAACTTGGTAAGACAAACTATATACCGTTTGTCATTATATTTCGGGTAATATAATCAACAACACATTTATATATATGACATTTTGGAGATGCCTCCAATAAAGAATGTAAATGTTGTTTGGCTTGATAAAAAATTCTAAGCTTTATCAATGGCAAAAAGTTATTACTACAATTTGCATATATTTGCTGGTTTTCCCAAACGTATCCCAAACCAAGTGAAAAAGTTCATTTTTAACAGAAGTGACCCAATTAAAACAATTCCTTGTGTTTTTACCATTTCTTAGAAATTCATATGATCGATTTAAGATGCATTTTTGTGAATTAATTAATTAAAACCAATATTTGATAATTCATCAATCAGTTCTGTGATATACACAGGTAAATTAATCGACTGACTTTTTAGCTGACGAGGAGTGCGTATCCATCTGTCTTAATTACTACGAATGCAGTTTCTTTTTTGTCCCCGAGTAAACCAGTTTAAATTTATTAACACAAAGATATATTCTAAGCATAAAAATTATGTAATTCATCAAATTCTTTTATGTAAAATGATATTGAACATAAAACAATAAATTACAACGTTTTGATTGAATGCGATGTAATTAATAAGATTGTCTTTACTGAATGAAACATTTAGTATTGAAATCGATATGTTCATTGTAACTTCCCTGATAAAACTATCGATTTAGATAGGCGGTAGTTATAAACAGGTGGCTGTTCTAGACAGGTGGTAGGTATAGACAGGTGGTTAGACCACAGGCACACGGAATTTTGTTTTAATAAAGATTTTATTATAGATATCATGGTAATATTCTGATAATATGTATTACCAAGACATGCTGTCAAATTTTTTTTTGTCTGCAAACGCCCGTGGTTAGACATGTTCAAAACTTTAGAACACACAGGTGGTGTATAGGGCGTTTACATAAGTTTGATCATATAATTTGTGTAATGAATGCTGGTACGTTACAGATGATCTGCCGTTTTTTATGACATTAGCCATTAAACAAACCTTGACACAGATTCAAAATGAACAATTACATGTTAAAATTGTAATTGCATAAGAATGTTGAATTTTAATCTCAAGCTATAAATTACTGTTCATGTACATAATGATATGATAAATAGTCGATAAAGTCGTGAGTTGTGTTATTTTAACTGATCCGTGACTATGGAAATTACGGCACATATAACTTAAGCATTGTATTACGTTACAGGTCATTGTCATCGTAAGAGTAGACTTTAAAAATCGTGAATCTCATGTCAAATTCGTGAATCTCTCACTAAAATAGTGAGTTTCCCACAAAAAATCGTGAGGTATAGCTTTACATGATACAAAATGAATACTGTTTTATACATACTGGCCAGTAATATGTTTTACTGTTCTACGTAATTCAGGATTACACGTGAGTAAAAGTTGTATATTTAGCTATCTAAACATGTACATTATATATACAGTATATATTATAAACTTTTCTGAATCAGCGGCATCCTCGATTTACAGGGGTTACGATCACTTATAACCTCTACACCCCTGGAATATGTCATAGAAAAACTGAAGGCAGCGGAGGAGAAAAGGCTGCATTTGAAGATTAACAACAATTTCAAAATCATACAATGTGCGTCAAAGGACCAAAATGTCTGCTGATTCGTTGTCGCACATACAGCCTTCAGTTTTGCTATGGATAATGGCATGTTCTAGAGGTATAGAAATCGAAAGTGACCGTGGAATTCGAGGATGCTTCAAATTATGATCAAGTTTACTTATAAATAAACATTTTTATAAATTTGATATATACATGTATACATTTGTAGCTCACTATAGAGTACATTATAAACGTGTACATTTCGATAATGCGTATTTTAGCTCACTAAAAGATGATATTATTTCATATGGTTTTGCATATATACATGTAGCTCACTAAACACTATATGAGTACATTATAGGTAAATGATCTATGCTGCTGAACTTACAAAATGTCGTCATCGCTTTGCCTGCCAAGTTACAAGACAAACTCTAGGATCAGATCGGGGAGTAATATCAACTAAAAAAGTCACACTCCGACAGTCGTCACTGAAACCGCCAGGAACTGGGACGTTGCAGTCAACTGGTTAATTAACCCAATTAACTCTTTCACCCCTAAAATTCATATGAACTGGTCCACCCGTTGAATCAGAAGAGTTCAAATGAGTCTCTAGGGGTTGCGTATCATCAGTCGGAAACCTTCGATTTGTGGTTTTAAGGAAAATGTCGAAGGTTACAATATGGAGTAATAGGAAATGGATATTAGGATTTTGTATCCAAGGAAATGGCTTTTTCAGATCTTCAGCGTTATAAACTGTCGAGAAAATAATTTTCCAATCCAGCGATACTCCAGCAAAATATGCTTAGAAAAGTTTCAGATGAAAATGGAATTTCCTTTCTTGGACACGGTTTGTGAGTGGTTGCAATGAAACTCAAGGAGGGGGACATCAAGTATGTGAGAAAACTCTAATATTTGTTTCTATATATCATCCATTATCAATTACGAAGGCATAACAGTGCGCGTTCTCAACTCTAATGCAGAGGAATACTCGTAAAACTTGGTCCTGAAAATCAAGGAAGATGGTACAAACTTTGTCTTACCTTATGTCGAAAATAACAATCTCCTTCAGCAGGCCCGGGTCTACTCCTTTGAAGAAAGTCTTCATTACCTAAAAGACAACGAGGGGTACTGTAAGTGTACGTATTTAACGGTAATCTTACTTAAGCGCATTACGTGCTGGAAAATAAAATGCGATTTTACATTTTATATAAGTATTTGATAGAACAATTATTGTAAATACGCAAATGCGCAACTTATTCAAAATCTATTCCGCGCTTAAATTATTTGGGCTAAAGTAAGTGGGAATCTTCGCTTTCGATGAATCCAACATAAGTAATTTCTGCCCATTCTCGATATTCCAGGGGTTACTATCACTGATGTTATATCAATCCCTGGCGTCGCTATCTCTGTAATTTTCAAAGGAAGTCTCTGAAAGCCTGTGATTGGTCAGTTTTCTTTCCTGAACTACCTTCAGTTTTGCTATGAGATATTCCAAGGGTGGATATAACGGCAGTAATAGTAACCCCTGGAGTACCGAGGATGAGTTCGGCTTGACCCTATCCTCCACATACATGTACAATAAGACAAATGTCTCGCGTTAAATCATCCCCACACAATTTACTTCTGATTTGTGATTTCTTTCTCAGTAACGTTTTCAATTGGTTTATACCTGTTTTAGTTTTAGAGCAGGAATGAAAACGAGACAGACAACAATCGCAACATCTCCAACAATGACAGATGGGCAGATTGGCGAACCCCTAATTAGTAATTAATAATCTTAGGTCAAGTTTACCTGGCTTTGCAGCTCCTTTTCAAGTGTCGCGTTTTTCGACATAGATTTGTCAAACGTTTCGTTGAGTCTCACCACAAATGCCAACGTATAAAAGGAGTTTGCTGGAAAAAACCCATCACAAATGAAATAAATCTGGAGTCAATATATAAAGAAACATTTAAACAGCAATTTAGATAATTTCCCTTTTCACTTGTTTATCGGGGTAAATGTTTTAAATAAAACTGAGCCAGTTGAAAGCTTGACCAGAGTTCTCATAGACCATTTTTAGACATTTTAGGACTCTAGATCTAAATGTATTTTAATATTTTCTAAAACGTCTAAGATACTTTTTTTTAAATGACCACTAATTTGTTTTTCCGAAACAGTATGGAAGAAACAAAACATGATTAAAAGTCTACTAAGTCTAAACAGCTTCTGTCCTGTGACTAAATATGTATTAGACTTATTACTAAGCCATGAATAATACTTAAATACCTACCTAGTGACGGACTTATGGTAGGATAGGCGAATTCTCCGGAAGTTGTCGTATCTGTTGGATCTGTAATTATCGTCGATATAATGCTTGATTTCGATGTCACTTCCGGTGTACTTGTCGGTGTGTTGTAATCTGTTTTCACTGTAGTTATGAAATGATGCGTATTCGATGACGTGACCTCTGGAGGTATGACCTGTGTTGTTGTGACCTCTGGAGGTATGACTTGTGTTGTTGTGACCTCTGGAGGTATGACTTGTGTTGTTGTGACCTCTGGAGGTATGACCTGTGTTGTTGTGACCTCTGGAGGAATGACTTGTAATGTCGTGACCTCTGGAGGAATGACCTGTGTTGTTGTGACCTCTGGTAGAATGACTTGTGATGTCGTGACCTCTTGAGGAATGACCTCTGTTGTTGTGACCTCTGGAGGAATGACCTGTGTTGTTGTGACCTCTGGAGGAATTACCTGTGATGTTGTGACCTCTGGAGGAATGACCTGTGTTGTTGTGACCTCTGGAGGAATGACCTGTGTTGTTGTGACCTCTGGAGGAATGACCTGTGTTGTTGTGACCTCTGGAGGAATGACCTGTGTTGTTGTGACCTCTGGTAGAATGACTTGTGATGTCGTGACCTCTGGAGGAATGACCTCTGTTGTTGTGACTTCTGGAAGAATGACCTGAGATGTTGTGATCTCTGTAGGAATGACCTGTGATGTTGTGAACTCTGGAGGAATGACCTGTGTTGTTGTGACCTCAGGAGGAATGACCTGTGTTATGACCTCTGGAGGTATGACCTGTGATGTTGTGACCTCTGCAGGAATGACCTGAGATGTTGTGACCTCTGGAGGAAAGACCTGTGTTGTGACCTCTGGAGGAATGACCTGTGTGTTGTGACCTCTGGAGGAATGACCTGTGATGTTGTGACCTCTGCAGGAATGACCTGTGTTGTTGTGACTCTGGATTGACCTCTGGAGGAATTACCTGTGATGTTGTGACCTCTGGTAGGAATGACCTGTGATGTTGTGACCTCTGGAGGAATGACCTCTGTTGTTGTGACCTCTGGAGGAATGACCTGTGTTGTGACCTCTGGAGGAATGACCTGTGATGTTGTGACCTCTGGAGGAATGACCTGTGATGTTGTGACCTCTGAAGGAATGACCTGTGTTGTTGTGACCTCTGGAGGTATGACCTGTGTTGTTGTGACCTCTGGAGGAATGACCTGTGTTGTTGTGACCTCTGGAGGAATGACCTGTGATGTTGTGACCTCTGGAGGAATGACCTGTGTTGTTGTGACCTCTGGAGGAATGACCTGTGTTGTTGTGACCTCTGGAGGAATGACCTGTGATGTTGTGACCTCTGGAGGAATGACCTCTGTTGTTGTGACCTCTGGAGGAATGACCTGTGTTGTTGTGACCTCTGGAGGTATGACCTGTGTTGTGACCTCTGGAGGAATGACCTGTGTTGTTGTGACCTCTGGAGGTATGACCTGTGTTGTTGTGACCTCTGGAGGTATGACCTGTGTTGTTGTGACCTCTGGAGGTATGACCCTGTTGTTGTTGTGACCTCTGGAGGTATGACCTCTGTTGTTGTGACCTCTGGAGGAATGACCTGCGATGTTGTGACCTCTGTGACCTCTGGAGGTATGACCTGTGTTATGACCTCTGAAGGTATGACTTGTGATGTTGTGACCTCTGGAGTAATGACCTCTGTTGTTGTGACCTCTGGAGAATTACCTCTGTTGTTGTGACCTCTGGAGGTATGACCCTGTGTTGTTGTGACCTCTGGATGTATGACCTGTGATGTTGTGACCTCTGGAGGAATAACTTCTGTTGTTGTCACCTCTGGATGTAAGACCTGTGTTGTTGTGACCTCTGGAGGAATTACCTGTGATGTTGTGACCTCTGGAGGTATGACTTGTGATGCTGTGACCTCTGGAGGTATGACCTGTGTTGTTGTTACCTCTGCCGGAATGACCTGTGTTGTGACCTCTGAATGACCTGTGTTGTTGTGAACACTTGAGGAATTACCTGTGATGTTGTGACCTCTGGAGGAATGATTCGTGATGTTGTGACCTCTGGAGGAATTACCTCTGTTGTTGTGACCTCTGGATGTAAGACCTGTGTTGTTGTGACCTCTGGAGGAATTACCTCTGTTGTTGTGACCTCAGGAGGAATGAACTGTGTTGTGACTTCTGAAGCATTTGCTGCTGTTGTTGTGGCCTCTGGAGGAATGAACTGTGTTGTTGGAACTTCTGCAGGGATGACATGGGATGCGGTGACCTCTGATGTTTTTACCTCATGTGTAGTAGACTCTGGTGTATTGATCTTTAATGTGGTGACCTCTGGTGTTTTGACCTCTTGTGTGATGACCTCTGATGTGTGAACCTCTTTAGTAGTGACCTCTGGTTGAGTGACCTCTGTTGTAGTGACCTTTGGTGTGGTGACCTCTGGTGTGGTGACCTCTGATGTATGAACCTCTTTAGTAGTGACCTCTGGTTTAGTGACCTCAGTTGTAGTGAGCTTTGGTGTGGTGACCTCTGGTGTGGTGAACTCTGATGTGTTAACCTCTTTAGTAGTGACCTCTGGTATAATGACCTTTGATGTCATGACCTCTGGTGTGGTGACCTTTGATATCGTGACCTCTGGTGTGGTGACCTCTGGTTTAGTGACATTTGGTGCTTTGACCTCCAGTATGGTGACCTCTGTTGTGGTGACCACTGCTGTAGTGACCTCTGGTATAATGACATTTGATGTCGTGACCTCTTGTGCAGTGGCTTCTGGTGTGGTGACCTCTGGTGTGTTGACCTCTATTGTGGTGACCTCTGGTATTTTGACCTCTAGAGTAGTGACTATTGGTGAAGTAACCTCCTGTGTAGTGAGCCTTGAAGTAGTGACTTCTGCTTTTGATGCCGTGGCGTTTTGATTAATGGGTTTTGTTGTTTTGACCCCTTGGGTGCTGACCTCTTGAAAAGTATCCTTTGGTGTGGTAATATTTTGTGTAACTACTTCCGCTGTGGTGACTTCAGCAGTAGTGGCGTCTTTGGTGGTGACCTCTGGTGTTCTGACCTCTGCAGTTGTAAACTTGTTGGTGTTAAACTCTGGTGTTGTGACCTTTGGAGAAAATAATTCAATGGTGTTAACCTCTGGTGTTGTGATCTTTGGAGAAAATAATTCTTTGGTGTTAACCTCTGGTGTTATGGCCAGTTCAGTAGTGACCTCTTTGATGTTAACTTCTGTGTTGTGGCCTGTTCAGTAGTGACCTCTTTGATGTTAACCTCTGGTGTTATGGCCTGTTCAGTAGTGACCTCTTTGATGTTAACCTCTGGTGTTGTGGCCTGTTCAGTAGTGACCTCTTTGTTAACTTCTGGTGTCATGGCCTGTTCAGTAGAGACCTCTTTTGTGTTAACCTCTGGTGTTATGACCTGTTCAGTAGTGACCTCTTTGATGTTAACCTCTGGTGTCATGGCCTGTTCAGTAGAGACCTCTTTTGTGTTAACCTCTGGTGTTATGGCCTGTTCAGTAGTGACCTCTTTGATGTTAACCTCTGGTGTTATGGCCTGTTCAGTAGTGACCTCTTTTGTGTTAACTTCTGGTGTTGTGGCCTGTTCAGTAGTGACCTCTTTGGTGTTAACCTCTGGTGTTATGGCCTGTTCAGTAGTGACCTCTTTTGTGTTAACTTCTGGTGTTATGGCCTGTTCAGTAGTGACCTCTTTTGGTGTTAACCTCTGGGGTTATGGCCTGTTCAGTAGTGACCTCTTTGATGTTAACCTCTGGTGTTATGGCCTGTTCAGTAGTGACCTCTTTTGTGTTAACCTCTGGTGTTATGGCCTGTTCAGTAGTGACCTCTTTGGTGTTAACCTCTGGTGTTATGGCCTGTTCAGTAGTGACCTCTTTGATGTTAACCTCTGGTGTTGTGGCCTGTTCAGTAGTGACCTCTTTGGTGTTAACCTCTGGTGTTATGGCCTGTTCAGTAGAGACCTCTTTTGTGTTAACTTCTGGTGTTATGGCCTGTTCAGTAGTGACCTCTTTGGTGTTAACCTCTGGTGTTATGGCCTGTTCAGTAGTGACCTCTTTTGTGTTAACCTCTGGTGTTATGGCCTGTTCAGTAGTGACCTCTTTGATGTTAACTCTGGTGTTATGGCCTGTTCAGTAGTGACCTCTTTGTGTTAACTTCTGGTGTTGTGGCCTGTTCAGTAGTGACCTCTTTGGTGTTAACTTCTGGTGTTATGGCCTGTTCAGTAGTGACCTCTTTGATGTTAACCTCTGATGTTGTGGCTGTTCAGTAGTGACCTCTTTGGTGTTAACCTCTGTTTATGGCCTGTTCAGTAGTGACCTTTTTGATGTTAACCTCTGGTGTTATGGCCTGTTCAGTAGAGACCTCTTTTGTGTTAACCTCTGGTGTTATGGCCTGTTCAGTAGTGACCTCTTTGGTGTTAACCTCTGGTGTTATGGCCTGTTCAGTAGTGACCTCTTTGATGTTAACTTCTGGTGTTATGGCCTGTTCAGTAGTGACCTCTTTTGTGTTAACCTCTGGTGTTATGGCCTGTTCAGTAGTGACCTCTTTGATGTTAACCTCTGGTGTTATGGCCTGTTCAGTAGTGACCTCTTTGATGTTAACCTCTGGTGTTATGGCCTGTTCAGTAGAGACCTCTTTGTGTTACTCGGTATGGCTGTCAGTTGACCTCTTTGTGTTAACTCTTATGGCCTGTTCAGTAGTGACCTCTTTGATGTTAACTTCTGGTGTCATGGCCTGTTCAGTAGTGACCTCTTTGATGTTAACCTCTGGTGTTGTGGCCTGTTCAGTAGTGACCTCTTTGATGTTAACTTCTGGTGTTATGGCCTGTTCAGTAGTGACCTCTTTGATGTTAACCTCTGGTGTTGTGGCCTGTTCAGTAGTGACCTCTTTGGTGTTAACCTCTGGTGTTATGGCCTGTTCAGTAGTGACCTCTTTGATGTTGACCTCTGGTGTTATGGCCTGTTCAGTAGTGACCTCTTTGGTGTTAACTTCTGGTGTTATGGCCTGTTCAGTAGTGACCTCTTTGATGTTAACCTCTGGTGTTGTGGCCTGTTCAGTAGTGACCTCTTTGGTGTTAACCTCTGGTGTTATGGCCTGTTCAGTAGTGACCTCTTTGATGTTAACCTCTGGTGTTATGGCCTGTTCAGTAGTGACCTCTTTGATGTTAACCTCTGGTGTTATGGCCTGTTCAGTAGTGACCTCTTTGATGTTAACCTCTGGTGTTGTGGCCTGTTCAGTAGTGACCTCTTTGATGTTAACCTCTGGTGTTATGGCCTGTTCAGTAGTGACCTCTTTGATGTTAACCTCTGGTGTTGTGGCCTGTTCAGTAGTGACCTCTTTGATGTTAACCTCTGGTGTTATGGCCTGTTCAGTAGTGACCTCTTTGATGTTAACCTCTGGTGTTGTGGCCTGTTCAGTAGTGACCTCTTTGATGTTAACTTCTGGTGTTGTGGCCTGTTCAGTAGTGACCTCTTTGATGTTAACCTCTGGTGTTATGGCCTGTTCAGTAGTGACCTCTTTGGTGTTAACCTCTGGTGTTATGACCTGTTCAGTAGTGACCTCTTTGGTGTTAACCTCTGGTGTTGTGGCCTGTTCAGTAGTGACCTCTTTGATGTTAACCTCTGGTGTTATGGCCTGTTCAGTAGTGACCTCTTTGATGTTAACCTCTGGTGTTATGGCCTGTTCAGTAGTGACCTCTTTGGTGTTAACCTCTGGTGTTATGGCCTGTTCAGTAGTGACCTCTTTGATGTTAACCTCTGGTGTTATGGCCTGTTCAGTAGTGACCTCTTTGATGTTAACCTCTGGTGTTATGGCCTGTTCAGTAGTGACCTCTTTGATGTTAACCTCTGGTGTTATGGCCTGTTCAGTAGTGACCTCTTTGATGTTAACCTCTGGTGTTATGGCCTGTTCAGTAGTGACCTCTTTGATGTTAACCTCTGGTGTTATGGCCAGTTCAGTAGTGACCTCTTTGATGTTAACCACTGGTGTTATGGCTTGTTCAGTAGTGACCTCTTTGGTGTTAACCTCTGGTGTTATGGCCTGTTCAGTAGTGACCTCTTTGATGTTGACCTCTGGTGTTGTGATCTTTGGAGAAAATAATTCTTTGGTGTTAACCTCTGGTGTTGTGACTTTTGCAGTTGTGACCTCTTTGGTGTTAATCTCTGGTGTTTTGACCTTTGCAGTTGTGACCTCTTTGGTGTTAACCTCTGGTGTTGTGACCTTTGCAGTAGTCGCCTCTTTGGTGTTAATCTCTGGTGTTGTGATCTTTACAGAAGTGACTTCGTTGGTGTTGACCTGTGGTTTTGTGACCTCTGGAGAAAATAATTCTTTAGTGCTAACCTCTTGTGCTGTGACCTTTGCAGTTGTGACTTCGTTGGAGTTGACCCCTGGTGTTGTGACCTTTGCAGTTGTGACTTTGTTGGAGTTGACCCCTGGTGTTGTGACCTTTGCAGTAGTGACTTCGTTGGAGTTGACCCCTGGTGTTGTGACCTTTGCAGTTGTGACTTTGTTGGAGTTGACCCCTGGTGTTGTGACCTTTGCAGTAGTGACTTTGTTGGAGTTGACCCCTGGTGTTGTGACCTTTGCAGTAGTGACTTCGTTGGAGTTGACCACTGGTGTTGTGACCTTTGCAGTAGTGACTTCGTTGGTGTTAACCTCTGGTGTCGTGTCTTTGAATGTTTCATTAGTGGCGTTGACCTTTGATGTAATGTATGGCTCTGTGATCTCCTTTCTTGTTGCTTCTCTAGTGATGCCATCGTATGTCGTGGTCTCTTTTGTCGAAAACCCAGACGTGGTTCTTTCTTTTGTTGCGACTTCGGATGCTGTAAACGACTGTGTGTTGACATTAGACACATTCCCAACCAGATTTTCGCTTGTAGTCAGCAATGAGGAGACTCTGCTTGGTGAACTGAACCAACCAGAATTGGCTAGTTGAGGAGGGACTGTGGGCGGAACACTATTTGGTGAAGGTTTTATTGACAAATTAACACCAGACGATGATTGAATTGTCGATACAGCTGTTGGTTGGCTAGTTGATTCGATAGTTGGTTGGTCAATCGTTTTGGAAGTTGATTGGTCAATAGTTTGGGAAGTTGATTGGTCAATTGATGAGACAGTTGACTGGTCTATTGATGAGACGGTTGAATGGTCTATTGATGCGACTGTTGATTGGTTGATTGATGAGACAGTTGATTGGTCAATAGTTTGGGTAGTTGATTGGTTAATTGATGCAACAGTTGTTTTATTTATAAATGTGAATACTGACTGGTCAGTTGATTTTGCAGTTTGAACAACATTCGTTGATTGGTCTATTGAAGCGACAGTTGACTGGTCAATTGATGAGACAGTTGATTGATCTTTTGATGTGACTGGTGATTGGTCAATTGATGAGACAGTTGATTGATCTTTTGATGTGACTGGTGATAGGTCTATTGATGCAACTGTTGAATGGTCTATTGATGCGAGTGTTGATTGGTCAATTGATGAGACAGTTGATTGGTCTATTGATGATACAGTTGATTGGTGTATTGATGAGACAGTTGATTGGTCTATTGATGCGACTGTTGATTGGTCAATTGATGATACAGTTGAATGGCCTATTGATGCGACTGTTGATTGGTCGATTGATGTGACTGTTGATTGGTCAATTGATGCGACAGTTGATTGGTCTATTGATGAGACAGTTGATTGGTCTATTGATGCGACTGTTGATTGGTCAATTGATGAGACAGTTGAATGGTCTATTGATGCGACTGTTGATTGGTTAATTGATGCAACAGTTGTTTTATTTATAAATTTGAATACAGACTGGTCAGTTGATTTTGCAGTTTGAACAACATTCGTTGATTGGTCTATTGAAGCGACAGTTGATTGGTCAATTGATGAGACAGTTGATTGATCTTTTGATGTGACTGGTGATTGGTCAATTGATGAGACAGTTGATTGATCTTTTGATGTGACTGGTGATTGATCTTTTGATGTGACTGGTGATTGGTCTATTGATGCAACTGTTGAATGGTCTATTGATGCGACTGTTGATTGGTCAATTGATGAGACAGTTGATTGGTCTATTGATGATACAGTTGATTGGTCTATTGATGAGACAGTTGATTGGTCTATTGATGCGACTGTTGATTGGTCAATTGATGATACAGTTGAATGGCCTATTGATGCGACTGTTGATTGGTCGATTGATGTGACTGTTGATTGGTCAATTGATGCGACAGTTGATTGGTCTATTGATGAGACAGTTGATTGGTCTATTGATGCGACTGTTGATTGGTCAATTGATGCGACAGTTGATTGGTCTATTGATGAGACAGTTGATTGGTCTATTGATGCGACTGTTGATTGGTCAATTGATGAGACAGTTGAATGGTCTATTGATGCGACTGTTGATTGGTCGATTGAATTGATGAGACAGTTGATTGGTCTATTGATGAGACAGTTGATTGGTCAATTGATGAGACAGTTGAATGGTCTATTGATGCGACTGTTGAATGGTCTACTGATGCGACAGTTGATTGGTCTATTGATGAAACTGTTGATTGGTCAATTGATATAACTGTTGATCGGTCTGTTGATGCTCCAAATTGAACGTTATAAGTTGACTGATCAATTGATCCAATAGTTGATTGGTCCATTGGTACGGTTGTTGGCTGGTCTGACAGAGCAGTTGATTGGTCAGTTGTCGTCGATGTTGATTGGTCAGCGGAGATGGGATTTAATGGATCTGTAGAGGCAATTAATTGATCTGTTGTTGCAGATGTAGATTGGTCTGTTAGTAATGTAGAATATGTATCATTACTCGATTGGTTGGGGGCTGTAGGAAGTCCACCATTCAACGATTGGTCAATCAATGCGACATTTGATTGGTCTATCAATGCGACAGTTGATTGGTCAATCGATGCGATAGTTGATTGGTCGATTGATGCAGCAGTTGATTGGTCGGTCGATGCGACAGTTGATTGGTCGATTGATACAGCAGTTGATTGGTCGATCGATGCGACAGTTGACGGGTCTATCGATGCGGCAGTTGATTGGTCTATCGATGCGGCAGTTGATTGGTCTATCGATACAACAGTTGATTGGTCCATTGGTACGTCTGTTGTGTGATCAGTAAATGCCGTGAATTGGTCAGTAGTAGGATAAACAGACGGGATAGTTGATTGATGCATTGCTTGCTTACTTGATAAAGCGATAAATTGTTTGCCTCGTTGACTTGTCGACAAACCTATTCTATCGTTGGTTTCATAATTTATTTGTATCGGAAAGACATCATTTGCAGAACGATCAATATTATTTAATTGGCCGGACGGTCCTGTTGAAGGTTTCGTTGATCTCATTGAATTCGCCACGTTTGTAGTTCCATCTGATTCTGCCGTAGGCGATACGGCATTGTATGTTGGATCGAATTTTCCAGATAAATATATACCGTTCATTGATTGGTCCTTGTATCCAGTAGATTCGATATGATTGGTTGATAAGTGAGCGCTAGCTGGTTCAACACTGTTGTCTGATTGACCGGTGAGTTTGTTAGCGTATTGATTTCTGTACCGGGTCACGGGTTCGTTTGCTGGCTGTAAAATCACCTGTGGCGATGACACGATTTTGTCACGTGCTGAGAAAACTATACCATGGCCATTGGTATTTAAAATGTTGCTATCGTGTCTAGCACCATTCGGGATATGTCTAAACTGAGAGATGGTTGAAGTTTTTCTAAAACCTGCTTCATTTGGTATGTGTCGAAACTGAGAGGCGTTTTGTCTGTTCTTCGCACCTCGCGCTTGCTTGAATTTGAATTCACTGGGGGATTTTCTTGGTCCGCTATGTGTTGGCTTTGGTGGTAACCTATACTGTGTTTTACTCTGTGTGTTGCTCACTGTTTGTGCTGTTTGTATGCGAAACTGCGGATTTGCTATGGCAGCGTCATGGGGGTGTAAATTAGTCCTGAGATCGGGGTCACCCATATGCTTATCCAGTTTTTGGTAGTAGGGTGGGGCCGGATCAAGTCGAGGCTTCATTAAAATATCTTCCGTTGTATATGAAGTTTCCATTGTTGGGCGCGTTATCGAAGATTGCCCGGGCTTCGATTTTACTGCGTTGTGGGTATCAAACGTGTTTAAAGTACGAACAGCTGAGGAAGATGTCCTTTGTGAAAACGCTTGCTGATTATTCGTTATGGTCTTCTTGCTCGAATGATTTGGTCCGTTCGTTTTGGTTACGTTGATAACTGTTTGAATTTGACCGGTATTAGAATTCTGATGAGTTACCTCCCCTAGTCTGCCTGTGGCACCAGTAAATGTCACTGATCGGTTTGTTGTAATATTGTTGATGGGTTCGGTACTTCTGACGTTATTGATATTAACAGATTTTACTGTTGGATCTGTGGTAGCCTTCTGTCCGGACTTTGCAGAGGCCGTTAGACTAGCATTACTGTTCTGGGTACTTCTATGGACACCTTCGGCTGGAGAAGGCTTTTTACGAAGGGTGCTAGTTCCTAGTCTACTTAAAATTGGAAAATTGAAACGATGGCTTCTTTTACGATGATTCTTCCTGTTTTGTTGTTTCCTCTGAGTTGGTCCCTGTTTGTTAACGGTGGTCTGAATTTGTCCATGGTTGCTGACAGCCGTCCGAATTTGTCCTTGATTGTTGGCAGCCGTCTGAATTTGTCCCTGATTGTTGGCAAACGTCTGAATGTGTCCATTGATTTTGGCAGCCGTCTGAATTTGTCCCTGATTGTTGGCAGCCGTTTGAATTTGTCCATGGTTGTTGGCAGTCGTCTGAATTTGTCCCTGATTGTTGGCAGCCGTCTGAATTGGTCCATGGTTGTTGGCAGTCGTCTGAATTTGTCCCTGATTGTTGGCAGCCCCTTGATTTTGCCCTCGGTTGGTTGTTTCTACTGGGCGCCGTTTTGGCTTCTGAATTCCAACTCGAAGTCCAGTAAATCGTTGAAAAGGAAATCCATTCCTGGTTTGAAGTTTTCTATTTCTGGATAGCTTTGGTGTCGTTTTTACTGCTTTCACCGATTTTTTGTTGTTAAACGTTTGGGGGTTCGTCTGCAAGACAGGAGATATTCCACGATTAACTGCATTTGGAGGCTTCTTGAAAGAGTTTGGTACGTTGTTTGAATTCAATGTTTGAACACTTTGACTGACTGGAGATGATTTCGTTCTGGGCTTCGTATTCTGTATTGCTTTTATTCCTCGCAGTTTAAATAGATTAAAATCCTGTTTTAGTTTTATCTTATGATTTACAACTTTATTCTCGGCTTTATTTGGATTCGGATTTATTTTAGAATTAACCGTAGGCGTAGTTCTTTGTTGATTGGTGATCTGCTTCTGGTTCAAAGGTCGACTAGCGAGACTAGCAGCCTGCTGAGGAAGATTTGTTGCCTGTTGGGGAATATTCTTAACTTGTCGAGGAAGATTCGTGGACTGTTGGGGATTCGCGACCTGTTGTGGAAGGATCGCGCGCTGCTTCTGGCTTTTAATTGTTTGCATTGCGTTTTCGGTCTGAATATTTGAATTTGAAGGCAGCATATTAGTACTTTGATGGTTAGATGTCTGTTGATTGGTTGTTTGCGTCAGAATTCCTTGGTTAGCGTTAGCAGTTTGCACGTGAGATCTTATTTGTTCATTTCTTACCTGGGCCTGAGATCCTTGTTGGCGATTCGTCAATTGAGGGCTATTGAATTGTTGGTCAGTTGTAGGGCGTGACACAAAGCTGGGTCCCTGTGGTTGAAAACTTGAAACTCTGACATCACCGGCGAATGGCTCTCGTCTTTCTACAACACGTGACCCCATGACCTCTTTCTTTTGACTGTTGCCATGCTTGTTGAGGACGCTTTGCTGTGGTTGAAAACTTGTTTTAGGGATAGTATGTCTGCGCATGTGCGATCTCACGTCGCCATTAAGTGGGCGTACCTGGTTTTGATTAGTTGGAAGTGACAAAAGGTCAGATTTGCCAACTGTATCAACTTTATTTGACGACGAATGAGAAGGTCCAATACTCGGGGCTTGGAATACTTTTGAGGCCAAACTGCGCCCGATTTCTGTTTGAAGTTGTTTAACGTGCGAAACGCTCAGGTCATGATGAGCCGTTGCGTGTATATGGGATCTAGTGACGTCAGAAGGTGGGCGCGGTTTCGTGTGTGACTTCACAGTATCAACATTTGCTGCACGTGGACGTTGATTGACAGGTTGTAGGCGTGGGAACTTAAATGTCGTCTGTTTCCTAGTTGGGGCACGATTACTGGTGGGTGAAGAAGAACTTACAGGGGACAGCCCGGTCAGAGATAAGGGGCCGACAATCTGGTCCTTATACGTAATCTTGGGTGGGGACTTGGGCGGCGCGTTCGGATGAGAAACAGTGAAAGGTCCTGAGAGTTGGGCGCTGACGGCACCGAATATACACAGCCATACCAAGACAAAGAGGTCACGTCTACCTGGAACAGAACAAACAATGGGTCTGATGTATTGTTCAACCTGGAACAGAACAAACAATAGGTCTGGTGTATTGTTCTACCTAGAACAGAACAAACAATAGGTTTGGTGTATTGTTCTACCTAGAACAGAACAAACGATAGGCCTTATGTATTGTTCTACCTGGAACATAACAAACAATAGGGTGGTGTATTGTTCTACCTAGATCATAACAAAAAATAGGGTGGTGTATTGTTCTACCTAGATCATAACAAAAAATAGGTCTGGTGTATTGTTCTACGTGAAACAGAACAAACGATAGGTCTGGTGTATTGTTCTACCTGGAACATAACAAACAATAGGTCTGGTGTATTGTTCTACCTGGAACATAACAAACAATAGGTCTGGTGTATTGTTCTACCTGGAACATAACAAACAATAGGTCTGGTGTATTGTTCTACCTGGAACATAACAAACAATAGGTCTGGTGTATTGTTCTACCTGGAACATAACAAACAATAGGTCTGGTGTATTATTGTTCTACCTGGAACATAACAAACAATAGGTCTGGTGTATTGTTCTACCTGGAACATAACAAACAATAGGTCTGGTGTATTGTTCTACCTGGAACATAACAAACAATAGGTCTGGTGTATTGTTCTACCTGGAACATAACAAACAATAGGTCTGGTGTATTGTTCTACCTGGAACATAACAAACAATAGGTCTGGTGTATTGTTCTACCTGGAACATAACAAACAATAGGTCTGGTGTATTGTTCTACCTGGAACATAACAAACAATGGGTCTGGTGTATTGTTCTACGTGAAACAGAACAAACAATAGGTCTGGTGTATTGTTCTACGCGAAGCAGAACAAACAATGGGTCTGGTGTATTGTTCTACGTGAAACAGAACAAACAATGGTTCTGGTGTATTGTTCTACGTGAAACAGAACAAACGATAGGTCTGGTGTATTGTTCAATCTGGAACATAACAAACAATAGGTCTGGTGTGTTGTTCTACCAGAAAGAGAACAAACAATGGGTCTGGTGTATTGTTCTACGTGAAACAGAACAAACAATGGTTCTGGTGTATTGTTCTACGTGAAACAGAACAAACGATAGGTCTGGTGTATTGTTCAATCTGGAACATAACAAACAATAGGTCTGGTGTGTTGTTCTACCTGGAAGAGAACATAACAAACAAACAATAGGTCTGGTGTATTGTTCTACCTGGAACATAACAAACAATAGGTCTGGTGTATTGTTTCTACAGTAACAGAACAGAACAAACGATAGGTCTGGTGTATTGTTCTACCTGGAACAGAACAAACAATAGGTCTGGTGTATTGTTCTACCTGTAACAGAACAAACAATAGGTCTGGTGTATTGTTCTACACAGCTTTACTCGTATGTCTGAAGTTTCCCCCTCTTCCCTTCCGTATTTAATGACCGAAACCAAAAGAGGTAACCTGTATCATTTCGGAGTACTGTAACCACTTAGTTGATGTTTGAAGTGATCTAAGGAGTAACTACACGTAGATCAGTTCTGATAGCTATGCCACATCAGTTGGTATATTGATGAAGCGAAGGGAGGTAACTGTGTAGATCAGTTCGATAAGCTAAACCTCTTAGTTGTAAAGTGAGTGAAGTCGAAGGGAGTTAACTCTGGTAGATCAGATCGATAGCAACTTAGATTGCATACGAGTGATAGTGGTTCGGAGGTAAACCTCTATAATCAGTTCGATACCTGCACCACTTAAGTTGATCTGATTGAAGCAAAGGGATGTAAATCTGGAGTAGATCAGTTGATAAGCTATAACGCCACTTAGATGATATTTGAGTGAAGCGAAAGGGAGGTAATCTCTGGTAGATCAGTTCGATAGCTGTACCACTTAGTTGATATTGATGAAAGCGAAGGGAGGTAACTCTGGTATATGATCGAGATAGCTATAACCACTTAGTTGATATTGAGTATAGCGAAGGGAGGTAACTCTAGTAGATCAGTTCGACTCTAGCTATACCACGATCTTAGTTGATAATGAGTGAAGCGAAGGGAGGTAACTTAGTAGATCTGTTCGATAGCTATATCCACTTAGTGTTGGTATCGAGTAGATAGCGAAGGGAGGTAACTTTAGTAGATCAGTTCGATAGCTATATACCACTTAGATGATGTTAGTGAAGTCGAAGGGAGTAACTCTGGTTAGAAGTTCGATAGCTATACCACGTTAGTTTGGACGAAGGAGGTAACTCAGTTCGTTCGATAGCTATACCACTTAGTTGATATTGAGTGAAGCGAAGGGAGGTAGTTAACTCTGGTAGATCAGTTCGATAGCTATACCACTTAGTTGATATTGAGTGAAGCGAAGGGGGTTAACTCTGGTAGATCAGTTCGATAGCTATACCACTTAGTTGATATTGAGTGAAGCGAAGGAGGTAACTCTAGTAGATCAGTTCGATAGCTATACCACTTAGTTGATATTGAGTGAAGCGAAGGGAGGTTAACTCTGGTAGATCAGTTCGATAGCTATACCACTTAGTTGATATTGAGTGAAGCGAAGGGAGGTAACTCTGGTAGATCAGTTCGATAGCTATACCACTTAGTTGATATTGAGTGAAGCGAAGGGAGGTAACTCTAGTAGATCAGTTCGATAGCTATACCACTTAGTTGATATTGAGTGAAGCGAAGGGAGGTAACTCTAGTAGATCAGTTCGATAGCTATACCACTTAGTTGATATTGAGTGAAGCGAAGGGAGGTAACTCTAGTAGATCAGTTCGATAGCTATACCACTTAGTTGATATTGAGTGAAGCGAAGGGAGGTTAACTCTGGTAGATCAGTTCGATAGCTATACCACTTAGTTGATATTGAGTGAAGCGAAGGGAGGTAACTCTGGTAGATCAGTTCGATAGCTATACCACTTAGTTGATATTGAGTGAAGCGAAGGGAGGTAACTCTGGTAGATCAGTTCGATAGCTATACCACTTAGTTGATATTGAGTGAAGCGAAGGGAGGTAACTCTAGTAGATCAGTTCGATAGCTATACCACTTAGTTGATATTGAGTGAAGCGAAGGGAGGTAACTCTAGTAGATCAGTTCGATAGCTATACCACTTAGTTGATATTGAGTGAAGCGAAGGGAGGTAACTCTGGTAGATCAGTTCGATAGCTATACCACTTAGTTGATATTGAGTGAAGCGAAGGGAGGTAACTCTGGTAGATCAGTTCGATAGCTATACCACTTAGTTGATATTGAGTGAAGCGAAGGGAGGTAACTCTAGTAGATCAGTTCGATAGCTATACCACTTAGTTGATATTGAGTGAAGCGAAGGGAGGTAACTCTGGTAGATCAGTTCGATAGCTATACCACTTAGTTGATATTGAGTGAAGCGAAGGGAGGTAACTCTAGTAGATCAGTTCGATAGCTGTACCACTTAGTTGATATTGAGTGAAGCGAAGGGAGGTAACTCTAGGTTAGATCAGTTCGATAGCTTACCACTTAGTTGATATTGAGTGAAGCGAAGGGAGGTAACTCTGGTAGATCAGTTCGATAGCTATACCACTTAGTTGATATTGAGTGAAGCGAAGGGAGGTAACTCTGGTAGATCAGTTCGATAGCTATACCACTTAGTTGATATTGAGTGAAGCGAAGGGAGGTAACTCTAGTAGATCAGTTCGATAGCTATACCACTTAGTTGATATTGAGTGAAGCGAAGGGAGGTAACTCTAGTAGATCAGTTCGATAGCTATACCACTTAGTTGATATTGAGTGAAGCGAAGGGAGGTAACTCTGGTAGATCAGTTCGATAGCTATACCACTTAGTTGATAGTGAGTGAAGCGAAGGGAGTTAACTCTGGTAGATCAGTTCGATAGCTATACCACTTAGTTGATATTGAGTGAAGCGAAGGGAGGTAACTCTGGTAGATCAGTTCGATAGCTATACCACTTAGTTGATATTGAGTGAAGCGAAGGGAGGTAACTCTGGTAGATCAGTTCGATAGCTGTACCACTTAGTTGATATTGAGTGAAGCGAAGGGAGGTAACTCTGGTAGATCAGTTCGATAGCTATACCACTTAGTTGATATTGAGTGAAGCGAAGGGAGGTAACTCTAGTAGATCAGTTCGATAGCTATACCACTTAGTTGATATTGAGTGAAGCGAAGGGAGGTAACTCTAGTAGATCAGTTCGATAGCTATACCACTTAGTTGATATTGAGTGAAGCGAAGGGAGGTAACTCTAGTAGATCAGTTCGATAGCTATACCACTTAGTTGATATTGAGTGAAGCGAAGGGAGGTAACTCTGGTAGATCAGTTCGATAGCTATACCACTTAGTTGATATTGAGTGAAGCGAAGGGAGGTAACTCTGGTAGATCAGTTCGATAGCTATACCACTTAGTTGATATTGAGTGAAGCGAAGGGAGGTAACTCTGGTAGATCAGTTCGATAGCTATACCACTTAGTTGATATTGAGTGAAGCGAAGGGAGGTAACTCTGGTAGATCAGTTCGATAGCTATACCACTTAGTTGATATTGAGTGAAGCGAAGGGAGGTAACTCTGGTAGATCAGTTCGATAGCTATACCACTTAGTTGATATTGAGTGAAGCGAAGGGAGGTAACTCAGTAGATCAGTTCGATAGCTATACCACTTAGTTGATATTGAGTGAAGCGAAGGGAGGTAACTCTGGTAGATCAGTTCGATAGCTATACCACTTAGTTGATATTGAGTGAAGCGAAGGGAGGTAACTCTGGTAGATCAGTTCGATAGCTATACCACTTAGTTGATATTGAGTGAAGCGAAGGGAGGTAACTCTGGTAGATCAGTTCGATAGCTATACCACTTAGTTGATATTGAGTGAAGCGAAGGGAGGTAACTCTAGTAGATCAGTTCGATAGCTATACCACTTAGTTGATATTGAGTGAAGCGAAGGGAGGTAACTCTAGTAGATCAGTTCGATAGCTGTACCACTTAGTTGATATTGAGTGAAGCGAAGGGAGGTAACTCTAGTAGATCAGTTCGATAGCTATACCACTTAGTTGATATTGAGTGAAGCGAAGGGAGGTAAATCTAGTAGATCAGTTCGATAGCTATACCACTTAGTTGATATTGAGTGAAGCGAAGGGAGGTAACTCTAGTAGATCAGTTCGATAGCTGTACCACTTAGTTGATATTGAGTGAAGCGAAGGGAGGTAACTCTAGTAGATCAGTTCGATAGCTATACCACTTAGTTGATATTGAGTGAAGCGAAGGGAGGTAACTCTGGTAGATCAGTTCGATAGCTATACCACTTAGTTGATATTGAGTGAAGCGAAGGGAGGTAACTCTAGTAGATCAGTTCGATAGCTATACCACTTAGTTGATATTGAGTGAAGCGAAGGGAGGTAACTCTAGTAGATCAGTTCGATAGCTATACCACTTAGTTGATATTGAGTGAAGCGAAGGGAGGTAACTCTGGTAGATCAGTTCGATAGCTATACCACTTAGTTGATATTGAGTGAAGCGAAGGGAGGTAACTCTGTAGATCAGTTCGATAGCTGTACCACTTAGTTGATATTGAGTGAAGCGAAGGGAGGTAACTCTGTAGATCAGTTCGATAGCTATACCACTTAGTTGATATTGAGTGAAGCGAAGGGAGTAGTAGATCAGTTCGATAGCTTACCACTTAGTTGATATTGAGTGAAGCGAAGGGAGGTAACTCTAGTAGATCAGTTCGATAGCTATACCACTTAGTTGATATTGAGTGAAGCGAAGGGAGGTAACTCTAGTAGATCAGTTCGATAGCTATACCACTTAGTTATTGATGGATATTGAGATGAACGAAGGGAGTAACTCTGTAGATCAGTTCGATAGCTATACCACTTAGTTGATATTGAGTGAAGCGAAGGGAGGTAACTCTAGTAGATCAGTTCGATAGCTGTACCACTTAGTTGATATTGAGTGAAGCGAAGGGAGGTAAATCTAGTAGATCAGTTCGATAGCTATACCACTTAGTTGATATTGAGTGAAGCGAAGGGAGGTAACTCTGGTAGATCAGTTCGATAGCTATACCACTTAGTTGATATTGAGTGAAGCGAAGGGAGGTAACTCTAGTAGATCAGTTCGATAGCTGTACCACTTAGTTGATATTGAGTGAAGCGAAGGGAGGTAACTCTTAGTAGATCAGTTCGATAGCTATACCACTTAGTTGATATTGAGTGAAGCGAAGGGAGGTAACTCTAGTAGATCAGTTCGATAGCTATACCACTTAGTTGATATTGAGTGAAGCGAAGGGAGGTAACTCTGGTAGATCAGTTCGATAGCTATACCACTTAGTTGATATTGAGTGAAGCGAAGGGAGGTAACTCTGGTAGATCAGTTCGATAGCTATACCACTTAGTTGATATTGAGTGAAGCGAAGGGAGGTAACTCTGGTAGATCAGTTCGATAGCTATACCACTTAGTTGATATTGAGTGAAGCGAAGGGAGGTAACTCTAGTAGATCAGTTCGATAGCTATACCACTTAGTTGATATTGAGTGAAGCGAAGGGAGGTAACTCTGGTAGATCAGTTCGATAGCTATACCACTTAGTTGATATTGAGTGAAGCGAAGGGAGGTAACTCTAGTAGATCAGTTCGATAGCTATACCACTTAGTTGATATTGAGTGAAGCGAAGGGAGGTAACTCTGGTAGATCAGTTCGATAGCTATACCACTTAGTTGATATTGAGTGAAGCGAAGGGAGGTAACTCTGGTAGATCAGTTCGATAGCTATACCACTTAGTTGATATTGAGTGAAGCGAAGGGAGGTAACTCTGGTAGATCAGTTCGATAGCTATACCACTTAGTTGATATTGAGTGAAGCGAAGGGAGGTAACTCTAGTAGATCAGTTCGATAGCTATACCACTTAGTTGATATTGAGTGAAGCGAAGGGAGGTAACTCTAGTAGATCAGTTCGATAGCTATACCACTTAGTTGATATTGAGTGAAGCGAAGGGAGGTAACTCTAGTAGATCAGTTCGATAGCTATACCACTTAGTTGATATTGAGTGAAGCGAAGGGAGGTAACTCTAGTAGATCAGTTCGATAGCTATACCACTTAGTTGATATTGAGTGAAGCGAAGGGAGGTAACTCTGGTAGATCAGTTCGATAGCTATACCACTTAGTTGATATTGAGTGAAGCGAAGGGAGGTAACTCTGGTAGATCAGTTCGATAGCTATACCACTTAGTTGATATTGAGTGAAGCGAAGGGAGGTAACTCTGTAGATCAGTTCGATAGCTATACCACTTAGTTGATATTGAGTGAAGCGAAGGGAGGTAACTCTAGTAGATCAGTTCGATAGCTTACCACTTAGTTGATATTGAGTGAAGCGAAGGGAGGTAACTCTGGTAGATCAGTTCGATAGCTATACCACTTAGTTGATATTGAGTGAAGCGAAGGGAGGTAACTCTGGTAGATCAGTTCGATAGCTATACCACTTAGTTGATATTGAGTGAAGCGAAGGGAGGTAACTCTGGTAGATCAGTTCGATAGCTATACCACTTAGTTGATATTGAGTGAAGCGGAGGGAGGTTATTAACTCTGACAGAAAACGAGAACGCGAGACAATTAGCAGCTGTAAATACCCCTCATGTATGACCTTGACTGTATATAATTGATGAATAAAACAAAATAAGCCCGTCATTAATATGTTTACTAAAAAGATAAAATCTTTACGAATTGTTGTGTAAGAGGAATGGGTCGATGTGGTCTGTACACAACGTTAAAGTAATATAGTCTCTAATACAAGCGTTTATCACGCCGGAGACCCGGGTTCTTGTGGTCGGTGTAGGAGAGTCTCAGGTTGAAATTAAGGAAATCTCAAGACAGAGGGCCGGTAGTGTAAAAGGAGGGCCAGTGTTACCTATACATAGTGTTAAATACGTTATAAGCTGGCTTAGTCAATAAAAAAAGTAAACCTCGTGTATAAAATGTATGTCTTTGTACATTGGTGTTGGATTACCTCCTGAGTAGCGCAGCTGCCAGAAGCAGACGACTCCACCCAGCTTGTCTAATGCCCCGCCTTTCATTATTGAAGTTACGTCACATGTGTTACAAGCTCCGCCCATCTGAAATAAAAACAAAAAATAAACAAATATTGTAAATCGCGGCATACATGTCAAATTTTAAAGGCCCACTACCTTTCCGGAGCAAAATTTAAAAGTTTCTTAAAAACATTAATACCAAAAGAAAATATATATCGATGGCTTAAGATGAGGTTACAACACCAAACATATGCAAGATTTCCTGTCTAATGTACGATAACAGTGGAGATTCATTTCGCTGTTTTGCCGTGTGGCGCAGTGATAGTCAACTACCGCGCGGCATTTAGGACGACGGCGGGAAACATAAAACGACCCGCATTATGAAAATTAACATTTTATTTATTCTAATTAAACAGTTCTGAAGGTGATGATAAGTGTGCTAGTAAACGTATAGTTAATAACTTCTGCGACTCTACAAAATTATTGATCTCGTTTTACATTCCTATTTTAAAAATTAAAAGCCGTTTCGGAAAGGTAGTGGCCTTTTAAAGGTTAAAGGTCAGTCAGTAACTAACTTGTCGCCACTGATGGTTATAACAGTCGTTCAATAAGTCCTTGTGAACTTATTATCATTCTAGTCACGGGTCGGCTGACAGGAATGTGTCATGTTAGTTACGGAAATAAAGCCAGGGAAACATAAAAGACATGACGTAATACACAAAGGAGACACGAATCGGAAATGACGTAATTCACAAAGGTTCTGCAATATTTATATTTCATTTAAAATACATTACATGGAATACCACATCCTCAATACTCCAGGGGTTCCGATCATTTACGATTTCTGCACGTGTAAAGATATCAAATGCATTACTTGTACCGTTGTTTGATGTTAAGAAAATGTTCAAGGCCCACTTCCTTTCCGAAAATTTTTTTCTTGAAAACAGCAATAACATAAAAAATTCACATAAAATGTGGTTACAACACCAAACAAATACAAATTCCTCCGTAATCTATGTTAGCAATGAAGATTTATTTCGCCCTTTCGCCGTCTGCCGCAGTGATAGTTAGGACGACGGCGGGAACAAAGACGACCCGCGATAGGAAAATTAAATTTGATTTATTTTATTCAAATTAATCAGAAGATGATGGTAAGTGTAGTATTAACGTTAAGTTAATAAATTTTACAACTTCGCTAGTCAAGGATGAATTTCAGTACGTAATACTCTGTTGTTACAGGCAGAGTATCGTACTGAATACCCTTGGCTAGCGAAGTTGTAAATGTTGTGACTATTTTCCCATTTTCATGACTACATGTAAACATGCCTTTTCATTTACGTGATTTTATCCATCCAGTGTATGACCAAATAAAACTGACGTATTTATACAATATAAAGTAAAATATCTACGTTTACAAGATCAGTTCATTAAAACAAATTAATAATACTTTCGTCGACATCAGCAAAATCCTGACTTTTATTTGCCTTTACGATACTTGACTAGCGTGTGCTAATTTTGGATTCCTATTATACAGAGAATATATTAGATCAATCACAACTGACAAACCAATTACTCTCAAGTGTTTGAACTAGCGCTGAAGTTGACAGTTTATATTTATGGAAAAGAAAGAAAAAAGAAAAAAAAAGAGTTCGCAATATGCTTATCAATTATATGATCATATTTAAAAAAGGAAAACCTTATCTTTTTTTATTCTAAAACTTTAAACAAGAGAAATATACTTACATCAGAAAAATATGCGGCGTGCTTCAGCTAGTTTAGATAATAAATCCCTTCCTTTTCTATTCAGTGTTTAATTAAATCATTATCAACAATCACTGACCGTTTTTTTTCACCACTGGAATCCGATATATCTGATTTGTCTCTTTACAAATTTCTCTCACTTTTTTGTATCAACTTCCCGTTATCTCTGTTTTTCGTCTGTGTCAATTAATCCGTCTGTCTGTCCAGTGTGCGATAACTCCTAATCAGTTTTCTTTAATCCTTTTACGTGTCTGTGCTTTCTAATGCTGAAATCATTGTCCGGTTTTGGGAACCCTTTTTTTTCTTTGCCCTAGCGGTGTAATACTGAAGCTGTATCTGGCATTCGGAATCAGTCTGTAGTCCGAACGATTTAATTCTGAGACCAGTATCCGTTTTCTGAACCGTCTTTTGTTCTTGTGATCAAATAATGAAGCCGATTCCGTTTTTCTGAATCCGTCCGTCCGTCCGTGCAGTCTTTTATCGTCTGCCCATTAACTGATGTACTTGGTGTCCCGGCTTTCCCTGACGGGCGTTACACTGTCTTTGTCAGTCACTCTCCGTACACTGTATGTGTGATTGGCATAGTTTGCATGCTAATCAGGTCTAATTAGGACGCCATACTTATTCGAATCATTAACTCGATCATCATCGTATATAAGACAAAATGGTGACAAGTCTTTGTTAACCTGACACCTAGTCAAAACAGGCCTTTGTCTGATCTCAGAATGAAAAAGGACCGAGTTTTCCATACGTCAAATTCACATATAAGATTTTATTGTAAAAATTGTATTTATTGATTTCTCGCACGTTCCTTATTGACTGATCTGAAAGTTCTTACCCGGGATACACCTATTAACCTCATTATATCTGATTGTATTAACCTGCTGTACACAAATAAATAAATATATATATCAATAAATGAATAAAAAAATGATTGAGCGAATGAACGAACGAACGAAGAAACGAACCAACCAACGAACCAACAAACGAATAGATGAATAATGAATATGTTAGGGGATAACGATTTTTAGTTACATGTACATGACGTTTTAACATGAAAGTGATGTTTTCGGAAACACATGAGCTGCATGTAACGTTGGAATCTAGAATGTGTCAAAAATACTAATCTAAATTAAAAGCTTTTCCCTACTATGCCCAGAAATAGTAAATGGAACTCATATTTTACCCGATTTTGGTCATAACGACATGTCTTGTTTACTCTTGGAATATTAGGATATCAGAGAGAAAGAAAGAGAAAATAAGATGAGAGGCGATTTTAATGTCAAAACGAATTATAATATACATATCCGGAATAGACTTAGTTAGCTGAAATTGTAACGTAAAAGCTATCAATGAAAAATCTATATAGAACGTATTTTGAAACATTTCAATAAAGTGATTTCTTGATTAAAAGGGTTTATCTATAATATTGAACGCTGCTTGAAAAACCAATGTAAAACCAATCTTCCATTAACTTTACAATGAGTAAACCCAGGCTCTCCAAGAACAGAATCTTAATTTGTCAACACCAATAAATGTGGTTACAACCATAAAGTTTATCATAAATAGACTTTAAAACACAAATGTCATATTTGATTACTTCTAATCAGTACTTCTGTAGTTACTGGTGATCATAGAGGCTGAGTCTGTCTCAGCAACTGTTTGTTTCGTTTTTATTAACTTGCCATCAAAACTGAATAGTACACTACGATATGTAAATCTATCAACATTTTCAATTTCACTAAAAAAATCGCTGTTACGTAATCTATCATCATCTCTGTGCTAACAGTAAGTTGCCGATTGTCACAGTTATATTTAAAAGAGTATATCCATATGGATAAATATCTGTCAAAAATGTTTAAATATAATTTGACAAACCAGTCGTCCCTTTATGCTCAGTGGGAGCAGAAATAAGATTGAACCGAGTTAGTAATGTTTGACGGATCCCTGTGGTGTAATCTAAATTTACATATATAGTGAGATTGTTTGACGGGTCCCTGTGGTGTAATCTAAATTTACATATATAGTGAGAATGTTTGACAGATTCCTGTGGTGTAATCTATTATTACCTGTGGTGAGAATGTTTGACGTGTCCCTGTGGTGTAATCTATTATTACCTGTGGTGAGAATGTTTGACGGGTCCCTGTGGTGTATTCTATTATTACTGTGGTGAGAATGTTTGACGGGTCCTTGTGGTGCAATCTATTATTACTGTGGTGAGAATGTTTGACAGATTCCTGTGGTGTAATCTATTATTACCTGTGGTGAGAATGTTTGACGGGTCCCAGTGGTGCAATCTATTATTACCTGTAGTGAGAAAGTTTGACAAGTCCCTGTGGTGTCTGTTAATTATTATAAGTAAGATATTTTACTGTACACAATCCATCATGTTCAAACAAAAAGTGTGACAATAGATTATGTTAATGAGCTAAATAGAAATCAAAGTAGACATTATACACAACAGATTAAATTAGCGATTTACTGAATTTATAATCAAAATGTATAACAGAAATGTTCATTTCGTAGATATTTGGTTCTTTTCATTATTACTGTCAAACTCACCCTCGATACTTCAGTGGGTTATTATAACTGTCGTTATATAACGTCAGTTAGTAACCCCAGGAGTATCGAAGATGTCAAAAAATATAAATGATGATGAGAAGAAAATATACAATTTATGCCGAAGCATTGAAATAAATCAAAATTAACTTGAGATAAATGAAGTTAAAAATCTGATCGATCACTATGTGATTAAAATTCACACGCGGTCCAGGTAAAGATCGCACTACTGCTTATTTATATAGCTATCTACATCTGAATACCTGTGTTAATCATAGGCTTTTGGCTCTATAGATATACGAATACCCCTTTATTTTATAATACTGTGTATTATACAGTATAACACACATACATATATATGGGTCTCAGTATATTTATAGAACCAAAAGCCTATGATTTCAATAT
Organism: Argopecten irradians; assembly: GCF_041381155.1. NCBI lineage: Eukaryota > Metazoa > Mollusca > Bivalvia > Pectinida > Pectinidae > Argopecten > Argopecten irradians. The sequence goes on from NC_091149.1 coordinate 2,920,968, forward strand.
ACTTAGATCCAACTTTTTTCGTAACCAAACAATTACGCGATTTTCATTTCAAAACAAATTAGAAGCGAATAAAATTCTTAGGTTTGAAATTGAATGGAAAGATCTTTCACTCTAGATGAGATAATTATTAATTTATGTATATATACAATAATATATGTATCGAAGATAAATATTCACGAAACAATATACTTCAATAGCAGAATTCGCGAAAGTAATTTTTACGGTTACTGTTTCGTGATTCCATTACACAGGGGACTGCCGAAATATTGTGGTCGTCAACTTATAAAAAAAAAATAAAAAATACATATCTGGACATTTTTGTTACTTTTATTGAAGTTGATGAGATTTTTATGAAATTTAATGATGGCATTTCAAAATGAAAGCAGGCACTTCATTAGAGTAACATGTGGTTTTGCTCAGTAATTTGTAAAAAAAGGAATTCTTTTACATTTTCTCCTGTGGTAATAATAATAACACAATAATCAATTTTATTTGCATTTTTTACATCCACATACAAGGCTAGAGAAGAATTTAGAAAAAATAACGTTATATGTATCAAACTATAATAATAAAACAAGAACAACTCATGCATTCAGCAAGTCCGCTTTCCTCAGTTCAAACGACTTTTAAATAAAGAGACCTAAATCCTGCAGAAGTTGTGGTTCGTTAGATGACAATAACTTTACTAAATTTTCATAGTCCGTGAACATAAAGTTAATTTTGTATTTAGATAAGAAAGTTTTTCTTTCAGTAGAATTTCTGTGCACTTGAGGATGAGGTATTTGCATAACCGATGCTGGCGAGGTATCTTTTTCAGTCCTACAAGCTTCAATTTCTAGGTTGTGATTAGAAACAGAACGACTACTGATTTTAAGATCTAGCTGATGGTACGATATTATGTAACTAACATAATACATATGTATGTAAATCGGAAAACATTTCATCATATCAGTCATTAACTGTAACTTAATTAAGTAATTAAGCATGGTTTTCTATAATTAAATGAGGTATTTGAGTGACAGCCTAATAAAATATTTTTTAATGATCTGTCATGAAATTAACATATCTTTATAGTATACATTTATAATATTAGTACGAAACACGGCGTTTTATATACAGTGAATAAACAAGTTATAAAAATGTAGCAATGGACCGGAAACGTCACCGAACGGGGATAAACAATACAATTTAATTCAAACAACACAAATAACCTGAATGGAATATAGAGCTGTTTTTAGAATGTCTGACACCTTAACCACTCAGCCACCATGGCCTTGAGGTAACGGGCTAGTGGTAAAATGTCTGACACCTTAACCACTCAGCCACCATGGCCTTGAGGTGACGGGCTAGTGGTAAAATGTCTGACACCTTAACCACTCAGCCACCATGGCCTTGAGGTAACGGGCTAGTGGTAAAATGTCTGACACCTTAACCACTCAGCCACCATGATGCAGAAGTGGAGGGCTAGTGGTAGAATGTCTGACATCTTAACCACTCGGCCACCATGGCCTTGAGGTAACGGGCTAGTGGTAAAATGTCTGACACCTTAACCACTCAGCCACCATGGCCTTAACCACTCAGCCACCATGGCCTTGAGGTGACGGGCTAGTGGTAAAATGTCTGACACCTTAACCACTCAGCCACCATGGCCTTGAGGTAACGGGCTAGTGGTAAAATGTCAGACACCTTAACCACTCAGCCACCATGGCCTTGAGGTGACGGGCTAATGGTAAAATGTCTGACACCTTAACCACTCAGCCACCATGGCCTAGAGGTGAAGGGCTAGTGGTAAAATGTCAGACATCTTAACCACTCGGCCACCATGATGCAGAAGTGGAGGGCTAGTGGTAGAATGTCTGACACCTTAACCACTCAGCCACCATGGCCTAGAGGTGAAGGGCTAGTGGTAAAATGTCAGACATCTTAACCACTCAGCCACCATGGCCTTGAGGTGACGGGCTAGTGGTAAAATGTCTGACACCTTAACCACTCAGCCACCATGGCCTTGAGGTAACGGGCTAGTGGTAAAATGTCTGACACCTTAACCACTCAGCCACCATGGCCTTGAGGTGACGGGCTAGTGGTAAAATGTCTGACACCTTAACCACTCAGCCACCATGGGCTAGAGGTGAAGGGCTAGTGGTAAAATGTCAGACATCTTAACCACTTGGCCACCATGATGCAGAAGTGGAGGGCTAGTGGTAGAATGTCTGACACCTTAACCACTCAGCCACCGTGACCTAGAGATGGAAGGCTAGTGGTAGAAGGTCAGACACCTTGACCATTCAGCCACCATGACACAGAGGTGAAGGGCTAGTTGTAAAATGTCAGACACCTTAACCACTCAGCCGCCATGACCCAGAGGTGGAGGGCTAGTGGTCGAATATCAGACACCTTTAAAATCACTCAGTCACCATGACCCACGCTGGTAGTAGAATGGCAGATACCTTAACCACTTAGCCACCATGACCCAGAGGTGGAGGTATAGAGTAGAATACCTGACACATTAACCACTCTACCACAATGACCTAGAGGTAGAGGGCTAGTGAAAGAATGTCAGACACCTTACCCACTAAGCCACTGTGACCCGGTCAGAAGATGGAGGGGTTGAATTGTAACTCCCTCTGGAGGATAATTGTTTGAAAAACCATGGTTACATTGCACTTTTTTGTTAATAGCTCTCCACGTAGAAAGAAACTGTTTATTATGATGCAAAAATTATGTAAGTATGTTTAGAGAGTAGTGTCCCCGAACATCGCCCACAACGTGACGCTACCCGAATTGGTACGCAACCAATTTGGTACACTTTTAATATATATGAAGACGCATTATCAGTTTACAATCTAAACTGACAAAAAATTGTCCTGAACAAAAATTAAGGTGCTTAAAAGTAACTGTGACATTTTTCATATATCTTATTCTTTCCTGTTGTTTGTAATCTCTATTTAAACTTGAAAATAATGAAATTGTGAAAAAAATCCGGGAAACGATCGACGTCGTGCGACAACCCTAAAAACATCATATACTTTAAAACAATGACAACAATTGCTGAATGGGATTATTTTGGTAGTTACAAAATTGTATGTAACTGAAATCAACTAAAAAATGTTTGAACTTTCCTTAAATCAATTCAAGCATTTTTTTATAATGCTTAGACATTTGTTAATCAAATCAAATTTAGGAGGTGTACCATTTTGGGTACTCAAACCTGCTGAAACACAGGGCTGGACCGGGCATGCATCAAAGCTCTATTTATACATATAATAAAACTACAACTGAAGGTATCTGTTTGTGGAATGTCAAGAAAAAAAATCTGGATTCAAGTACACATTAGGAAATAATAACAAGTACCTTCCGAAAGTGTACCAATTAGTGTAGCGTCAGGTTAACCATTTTCTGTCATTTGTGTTAATGTATATGCACAAATCCTTTCAAATTTCTAGTCCATATGTAAATTACATATATAACGTAGCTGTTATCGTTAGTTTTTGATTTTTATCATTTTCTCTCAATAATATGAACATTATATGAACCTATTTGATTTGAGCTAAACCCATCATATGAATTCTATGATACAGACTAAGACATTTATAAACATTATAATAACGAGTAACGTTTGCGTAGGTGTTATTTAAAGGAGTTTTATTTTCAACTGAAGAAAATTACCTCTCAGAACATTTTCTGATACAATATGTAAATTACAATGTTAAACTTTGTAATGATAAAAATTGAATATGGGGCAAAATTAACGAAATTACAAAAATCTCGTTGATAACGTCAGAACAAATTGCCATCCATTCACCCTAAACAGCCAAGTACGTGTATAATGAGTTTAGGACCAAACTCAGGTCAGACATGTATGGATAGAATGATCACTGACCAGTTCCGGGGCCGGAGGAAACTCGGGGTGTTGGATTTACTTCAAACCTATCGAGCCTTATACGATAGTCCGATCCCTCGTACCCAGACAAATCGCCCATACTGCCCAGGTTCCATTCAATCATTACGTATGTACACCCGAGATAACACTCACTACATCAATGCAGTCCGCCTTTTCAGACGCTCAACGAGCTGATATAGGTCTAATGTAATCTACCATGTTTGGAATTTAATTAGAAATTCTACTCTGTGACATTTAAATGCATATACAAATGTATATAGTTATGGCGTCCGATAATTTAGCAATAATGACTTTCCTCTTCCTGGCCAAATATATACATTCAACTTTAGATAAAGGTGGCAGAGTGGTTAAGGTGTCTGACATTCTACCGCTATCCATCCACCACTGTGTTGCAGTGGCTGAGTGGTTAAGGAGTCGGACATTCTACCACTAGCCCTCCACCTCTGGGTCATGGTGGCTGAGTGGTAAAGGTGTCTGACATTTCACCACTAGCCATCCACCTTTGGGTTGTGGTGGCTGAGTGGTTCAGGTGACATTCTACCACTAGTCCTCTACCTCTGGGTCATAGTGGCTGTGTGGTTAAGGTGTCTGATATTCTACCACTAGCCCTCCACCTCTGGGTCATGGTGGCTGAGTGGTTAAGGTGTCTGACATTTCACCACTAGCCATCCACCTTTGGGTCATGGTGGCCAAGTGGTTAATGTGTCTGATATTCTACCATAAGCCCTCAACTTCTGGGTCATAGTGGCTAATGTTTCTGACATTCTACCACTGGACCTCCACCTCTGGGTCATGGTGGCTGAGTAGTTAATATGACTGACATTTTACCACTAGTCCCCAATCTCTTGACCGCAGTGGCTGAGTGGTTAAGGTGTCTGACATTCAACAACTAGTCCTCTGTCTCTTGGCCACGGTGGCTGAGTGGTTAAGGTGTCTGACATTCTACACTAATTCTCCACATCTTGATTACAGTGGCTGAATGGTTAAGGTGACTGACATTCTACCACTAGTCCTCTACCTCTGGGTCATAGTGGCTGAGTGGTTAAGGTGTCTGACATTCTACCACAAGTCCTACACCTCTGGGTCACAGTGGCTGAGTGGTTAAGGTGTCTGACATTCTACCACTAGTCCTCTACCTCTTGGTTACAGTGGCTGAGTGGTTAAGGTGTCTGACATTCTACCACTAATCCTCCACCTCTGGGTCATAGTGGCTGATTGGTTAAGGTGACTGACATTCTACCACTAGTCCTCTACCTCTGGATCATAGTGGCTGAGTGGTTAAGGTGTCTGACATTCTACCACTAGCCCTCACTCTCTTGGTCATAGTGGCTGAGTGGTTAAGGTGACTGACATTCTACCATTAGTCCTCTACCTCTGGGTCATAGTGGCTGAGTGGTTAAGGTGTCTGACATTCTACCACTAGACCTCTACCTCTTGGTTACAGTGGCTGAGTGGTTAAGGTGTATGACATTCTAAAAACAGCTTAATCCCTCCATCTTCTGGCCGGTTCACAGTGGCTGAGTGGTTAAGGTGTCTGACATTCTATCACTAGCCCTCCACCTCTGGGTCATGGTGGCTGAGTGGTTAATGTGTCTGACATTCTAAACTCATTCTCCACCTCTGGATTACAGTGGCTGAGTGGTTAAGGTGTCTGACATTCTATCACTAGCCCTCCACCTCTGGGTCATGGTGGCTGAGTGGTTAATGTGTCTGACATTCTCAACTCATTCTCCACCTCTGGATTACAGTGGCTGAGTGGTTAAGGTGTCTGACATTCTATCACTAGCGCTCCACCTCTGAGTTATGGTGGCTAAGTGGTTAAAGTGTCTGACATTCTACTACAAGCCCTCCACCTCTTGGTCATGGTGGCTGAGTGGTTAAGGTGTCTGACATTCTACAACTAGCCCTCCACCCAGGGCCACAATGACAGAGTGGTGAAGGTGTCCCATTTTCTACCACTAGCCCTCCACCTCTGGTCACTTGCACAAAGCCATCGTGGGACAGTTACCAAGCACTGGACACTGGCCGTAGACCTCCGGGTTCCCTATAAGATCATCACTTGTGAATAGGATATTAGATAAAGGCATACTTAATAAATCATGTGAACAAGTAATAAGATTAAAAGTGAAAGAAGTAGTCACCAACACAACTTCCGTCCGTGAGGAAGACAATACATATTGCGTTGGACAATGATGTTTGAATTTCTATGTCATACCACAGGCGTTTGGCTCTATAGAAATTGTTCTCTCTATATATATGAAATACTGTGTCACATATGCAGAAAGAGAAAAATAGAGTCAAACGCCTGTGGTCATACAGGTGTTCACAATTCTGTTGACCAACAGCTTCGACAGCAAACATTTCCAAAACGCATACCCACTATATTCCGTATAAATAGTAAACCGTATTAGATTAGAGTTTACTTCATATTTTCTAACATTTAAATTCTAAAATATTTATAGATAAAGAAATTAACTAAAGTTTTCATATCTCTAGGTTGTGACGGACATTTTAGGTATGAATTGTATACGGAAAAACATCTTCCGAAAAAAAATACCGTGGTAGCTCATTCAGAATTGATCACAAAAAATTAAGATTATTCTTTTTTGGTTACAATATTTCCATTAGTGATTTTTTAGAACGTAAAAATATCAAAACCTCACGACCTGGTTTTTCCTGCGAATAACCCCGGCACCATTACAATAAAGCATAATATGCACAATGTTTCAAGTAAAATGGAACATTTGTTATATGAATTATAGCTTTCTGAATCAAAATGTGTGTTCGCTACTTTGGACAATACTTACAATGTACCTTCGATTCAAACATATAATCTTAGTAGAGGAATTAACATAAGCTATTAGCTTGTTTCCCAATGCCTAGCTTCAAACGTATAAGTATGTGCACAGGCGTTTGACTCTTTGACATTTTTCTCTCTATAAGTATGTAATGCTGTGTCACTGTATTACATATATATAGAGAGAAAAATGGCTATAAAGCCAAACGCCTGTGGTAAGGTGTGTAGAAACTAAACTTATTTTATTCACAGGGGGCCAACTCAATGAAAATGGATGTTGTCATACATTTTTTGTATTTTATTCTGTTTTATAGTAAATATTTTTAATAATTTTTTCAAATCTCGTATTTTCTGAAAAAGATCACATAACTACCATATATACTCATTAGTCCTTCCACCAAATACACAAAAAATGTATGACAACATCCGATTTCATTGAGTTGGCCCCCTGTGATTTTATTATCCTAAATGTCAGTAGGATCAGGTACAAGTTATCATAACTTAGCAATGCCTTCTACACAAGATATTATGATAAATACACATGACAGCAAAAACAATTATCTATACAATGTATTCAGACAGAGAGAAAAAATAAATAGAACTTGAAAGACAGAACGACCATATAGAAAAGTAATAATAGTGACTGTAGTACTACACAGACTTGGCCGTAAGTCTTAACTGTAGTTATAAGTCTCCATGAAAGCTGGGTCCACGTCCCGAGACTGGGTGCACTGGTCTCTTGCGGATGCACACCACTTTTGGGGGTGTGATGTGCGTCCGCGTGATATCAGTGTAGCTGAAGGCTTTCACAGTAGCTCCAATTTGAGCCAACCTGTTTGCCGTGGGTTGCATCTCGTATCCGGGGGAAGAAGGTCCTGGTGGTTGAATAGGTTTTGCTCTTTTTTCTTCCTTTTTTTTTACTGCTACACACTACTTTGGCTTCAGACTCCGGTTAGACGAGAGGTAATATGGGCCCTGTATTATCAATCGGCTGGTCATGCCGAGCCCTTGGTTCGTAGATCTCCAAGAAGGCGGTGGCTTAGGGTCAATCGTGAGTTTAATTTGGATTGTCTTGATTCTGATCGATCTTGCAGGTGTACAATCTTGCGAGCGTGCTGTCGCAAGCTTGATTTGAATTATGTTTGTTCGAAATATTCTTCCGAGTATACTATCTGTGTAACCCTGACACTTTGACATTGGATATCCATGTCATCATGAGTGTCCCCCTGTTGGGCTCCGAGGTGGGTGGGGGCACAGCTAGCGAATTGTAATTAACTCTAAAAGATGGCTTCCAAAAACAAACAAAATGAACTACAACCAAAATCTCCCCAAAAAGAATCAACCACAAATCAACAAACAAAAAGCGGTACAACAAACACATTCCCACAGTTTCTGGTCATGTCCTCTACACAGAGTGGCAAGACCACTGCAGGTTTATCACCCTTAATATTGCGAAAGGGCATCAAAGGCATTGCTGGAGATGTCAAATCTGTCAAGCCTTTGGGATCGGGTGATCTCCTAATAGAGGTTTTCCGCAAGCAACAAGCGGAGAACCTCCTTGGAACCAACATTTTGCCGGCCTCAGAGTGTGTGTAAAACCACACTCATCATTGAATTGCAGCAAGGGGGTAATCAGGTGCCCAGCCTTGCGCAATGACAATGAGGCTGACATACTGTCATACTTCCAAGAGGAGAACATTCCGGTCTCCCATGTTAAACGCATCATGACGAGAAAAAGTGGGAGCTTGGTCCCAACACACACTTTTATCTTAACATTCGCTACACCAACATTACCACAGAGCGTAACTGTTGGATACCAACGTTACAATGTCACTGTCTACATCCCTAATCCATTGAGGTGCCGTAACTGCCAGAGGTACGGCCATCATGAGAGCAATTGTAGACGGAAAATGGTATGTCAGTACTGTGGCCGTGAAGGTCACGACGAAAAAGACGAATGTGACATTGTCAACCGTCACTGCGTCAATTGCGGGGGTGACCATGCTGCGTCTGCTCGCACCTGTCCTGCCTGGACTCGGGAGAGGGAGATATTACGGGTCAAATATACCCAAGGTGTCTCTTTCCCCGAGGCTAGGAGGATAGTCGAGCGTTCAGACCTGAATGTGGCAACCTATGCTCAGATCACCCGCGCAAAGACGCCTGTTGACAGTGTCACCGTCAAACATGCGTCGGTCCAGGCCTTGGTTGACAAGCCTAACTGGGACAATGATGTCCCAGATATGGCTGATGCTAAGGCCTGTAAAGTAATCATTGGGGACCCGAACAGGTTCAAGTCGGGTCCATCTAAACCACAACAAAATCCACCTGCTGGGCCACCTGGAGCTAAAACGCCAATCCCACCGGCGTCTCCAGGACTTACACAACACCAAATTCAAACACCGAACATCAGAAAAAAAGTTACCGCCGCTCGTCATAGACGTGCTACATCTTCACCGTCTATTGACGTTAAAAAACTCCCTGATAAAGCAAAGCGTCCAGCAAATACACCACCGCAGGAGCAACGCCAGACAAAAACCACCAAGGTAAAGCTGGCGAGGCTCCCTGCACTAAACAACAAACCCAGTAAGGGATCAGATGACCCTATCCTTGGACGGAACATCTATGATGTTCTATCGGACGACAGCGAGTTTGGTGACAATACATTTATCGCCACCAAACAACCTGCTTCGAGCAGTCCTGTCGGTCCGACAAACTATCCTCAAGGATCAACATAGAGACAAACACTATCATACAATGGAACATACGCGGATTTAAAGCGAACATAGAAGAATTAAAACATCTTATACAAACAAAAAACCCATCCATATTCTGCCTTCAAGAAATAATGCTGAAAGACACCATCAATCTCCAACAATTTACACTATAAACCAGAACTCCAACAACAGGTGGCCGCCCATCAGGTGGTGTGGCGGTGGCGGTGCATAAAAACGTTCCTCACAGACACATTCAGCTAAATACCACCTTACAAGCTGTTGCTGTAAGCGCAACTCTTCACCGAAAAATAACAGTCTGTTCTATATATTTACCTCCAAATACTCCATTTAGTTGTGATGAACTGAGTAACATCGTATCACAACTACCAGTGCCATATATTATCATGGGTGACTTTAACGGTCATAATAGCCTCTGGGGATCCCCAGGCACTGACGATAGAGGTAGACGTATCGAAGATTTTATTAATAAAAACAGCTTATGTCTTTATAACACCAATGCCCCAACATATTTACACCCTGCCTCTGGCTCGCTTACCCACATTGATCTATCGTTGTGCCATCCATCAATTCTTCTGGATTATGATTGGATGGTCAACGATGATCTCTGTGGGAGCGATCACTTTCCAATTATACTTAAAAACATAGGGTCACCAAAACTTGAGGAGCCTATTCCTCGTTGGAATCTACGTAAGGCGGACTGGGTTCAATTTAAAAAATTTGTGCGCAGAGGAGCTCATTGAGGATAAATTTTTGAACCTCGATGACCCCATTAAAATTTTCACAGAAGCGCTCACTTCTATCGCTACAAAAACCATACCAAAATCCGTGCCAAAACCTACAAAGTTTCGTCTCTCAAATGATTCATTTATCAATAGATCTGGTAGAAATTCCGCTCTGAGGCGGTACTTGGCTTCGCCAACCGTCTCAAACTATAACAATTTTAAAATTTGGAGAGCAAAAGCTCGAAGGTCTATCAAATCCGACAAGAAAAGTACTTGGAAAGAGTACGTCTCAAAAATTAATTCCAATACATCTTCGAAGAAAGTTTGGGAAATGATTGGTAAAATCAGTGGGAAAAGAAAAGCAACACCATCCTCCCACCTCATTAACAACAATAAAATATTTTCTTCAAAATCCGAAATAGCCGACGCCTTTGCCAAAAATTTTGCTAAAAATTCATCCATCAAAAATCATTCCAAAAGATTTCAAAAATTTAAAAAGGAAAAGGAAAAGAGACGTCTTAATTTTAAATCCTCCAATAGTGAAAGTTACAATAGGCCTTTCGAGTTACCAGAATTGCTCGAGTCCCTTGAGAAATCAAAGGACTCGGCAGCTGGACCAGACGAAATTCCATATATGTTTTTAAAACAATTACCAGACTCTTCACTAAAATGTCTTTTAACTATATTTAATCAAGTTTACTCTTCTGGCAAAATTCCCGAGTCTTGGAAGGAATCTACTATTATACCCCTTCCGAAGCCCGGGAAAGATGCTACCGATGCCAATAACTATCGTCCTATTTCATTGACGAGTTGTATTTGTAAAACTCTAGAACGTATGATAAATACCAGATTAGTTTGGTTCCTGGAATCAAACAATATTTTAAGTCCTTTGCAAAGCGGCTTTAGAAACCGCAGGGGAACGGTAGACCACTTAGTTAGACTAGAAACATTTATACGAGAAGCATTTGCCAAGAAAGAACATCTTGTGGCCGTATTCTTTGACCTTGAAAAGGCATACGACACAACTTGGCAATATGGAATCATGAACGATCTCCATGATATCGGTATACGTGGTAATTTGCCAAAGTTTATATCAAATTTTATATCTGACAGGCATTTCAAAGTTAGAACGGGTTCAACTTATTCAGAAACAGAAACACAGGAGATGGGCGTCCCTCAGGGTGGTATCTTGTCCGTCACACTTTTTGGACTAAAAATTAACAGCATAACCAAATGTCTTGGCCAATCTACGGAAGGGTCTCTATTTGTGGATGATTTCTTGATCTGTTACAGATCAAAAAACATGCACACTATAGAACGGCAACTACAACAATGTTTAGGCAAATTACAAAATTGGGCTGACGAAAATGGCTTTAGATTTTCAAGATCAAAAACTGTCTGTATGCACTTCTGTCAAAAACGAAAACCACACAATGATCCTGACCTCACACTCAATGGAATTAAAATTCCAGTAGTTGAACAAACTAAATTTCTTGGACTAATATTTGATTCGAAACTGTCCTTTGTTCCACATATCAAACATCTGAAGGATAAGTGCTCGAAGGCGCTGAACATTCTACGAGTTCTTTCCCATTCTGATTGGGGTGCAGACCGTGAAATGCTTCTACGTATCTATCGGGCACTTATTAGATCAAAACTTGACTACGGCTCTATTGTCTATGGATCGGCTCGCAGCTCCTATCTACAGATGCTTGACCCCATACAGAATCAGGGACTGCGTCTCGCACTTGGAGCTTTTCGAACAACACCTGTGAAGAGTCTCCATGTGGAAGCTAATGAGCCATCTCTAGACGATCGACGAAAGAAATTATCCTTACAGTATGCTGCTCAACTGAAATCCAACCCCAAAAATCCTGCATTTAACCTTGTATTCAATCCACAACATCAAGAAATATTTACACAAAATCAAAAGCTCATACCAACATTTGGCATCAGAATTTCAAAATTTTTGCTGGAACTTAATATAACTTTCGACACCATTGACGAGTACACCGTATCGGATGTACCACCATGGCTCATTCAAACACCTGATATCAATTTATCTCTACATGAGAGGGCAAAATCCAGTGCATTACCCGAAGAACACAAATCCTCCTTTCGTGAGTGCATTAGGGCTTTCCCTGACCATGTTCAGATCTACACTGACGGATCAAAAGATGGTGATAAAGTTGCGGCAGCATGCTGTACATCTAATCACTGCTCCTCTATCCGACTCCCGGATACTGCCTCCATTTTCTCTGCGGAAGCATGTGCTATCGGTCTGGCGCTTGACCATATCGAAGAACACCGCATTGAAAAGGCAATCATCTGTTCAGACTCTCTTTCGGTTCTTCAGGCTTTGAAATCAAGAAGTCCTAGAAATACTCTAATCCAAAATCTTTTAATCCGAACATTTCGATTATCTTCTAAAACTCAAATTACTTATCTCTGGATTCCCAGTCATGTGGGTATAAAGGGGAATGAACAGGCTGATAAAGCAGCTAAGACTGCTCTTCGCCTAGCACAAACAGATTTGAAACTACCATACACCGACATCAAACCTTCAATTCAGTCAGCCATCAAACACCATTGGCAACAAAGGTGGTCTACCGAAACAAACAATAAACTGTTTAAAATTCAACCTACACTTAATCCTAAACTGTCCAGTCGGAGAGACCGCAGAGAGGAAGTTGTTCTCTCTCGGCTCCGAAGTGGACATACATATTTTACACATTCCTATCTATTGAGAGGGGAGGATCCTCCTACATGCCATGCATGTGATTCTCCTCTCACAGTGGAGCATATTTTATTGCATTGTATTGATTTTAAACACATACGAGATAAATACTACGATGTCTCCGACATGTACACTTTGTTTCATGCCGTGAGACATAATCGTATTTTTAATTATCTCAAAGAGATCGGTATTTTAAGCAAAATATGAACGTTTTCTCATCATACATCGTATCAACTCAACATTTCATCGTTTCATCAACATTGTGCATGAGTTTTCTCATGTGTTTTAGCCATATTTATTTTATCCCATGCAAACCTTTTTTTTATCAAATTAACGTTTACAATCTGTGTTTTAGTCCTTACTTGATTTTTCTTACCCTGAACTTTTATCCTGATATTAATGCATGACTTGTAGTTTGGCCCTAAATGACCTTAGTTGTCGATGGGCCGTAAAACTCAAACAAACAAACAAACAAACACTGCAACATGTATACTGAAGTGTAAGTTTTTACATCACGAACAATGTTTTGGTTTTCCACATCAAGCAAGTTTAAGAAACAAATTGTTAAACGTCAAATGGAATATGGCCATATTTTGAAACATTTTCATGTGTAATATAGGGTTCCTTACCTGTGGTACAGCAGTGTCCGCTCACGTAGAAATAAATGGAATTGGCAGGGTTGTTTTTTTTAGTTTGACACGCCCTCATATAACTTTCTGTGATCATTTATGGAGGCTTCTAACTATACTCCAAAAGACCACAAATAATCCAAAATAAATTTGGGTTCCGAAAATTTTTGCCAAACATTAGACTTTGTTTTACAACACCAAAATGTCTTTTTTCTTTATAACGAAGTTCCGGTAAAGTTAACTCGCCAACACAGAATGACGGATATTTGGCTAGCGTACGAGAGGGGTCGTAATTTGTAATTTTGAATGTTCTCTAGGGTCGCCCCACCCAGCTACTGAAAGCAGTGCTGTCGTATGGATCAAGGGCACAAAGCCGTAATCAGGGACCAGCCACAATATAGTAGCCCATACCAAACACACGTTATAGATAAGGCCACACCTGTCGAATATAGTACTGATATTTAAAGATGTATGAGACATTCTAAACCCCAATCCAAAGGTAGCCGGGCCAGTTATGTACCGATAATACACTAAATTAAAACACACACACACACATATATATATCTAGACTATATAATGTGTTGTAGAATGATACGGTCAATTAAAAACATATACATATATATATGTGTATAGACTACATAATGTGTGTTGTTCAAGATACGGAATATTAAAAGCATATTTACATAGAGTATATTAGCGTTGTACAAGATATGTGAAATTAGAAACATATATGTATAATATATACCGAGTGCAATATGTGCCATACAAGACGTGAATCAATGGAACAGTTTGCCTTCAACCTCTTGGCCTTTGTGAACGACACACTTAATGTTCAATATTCTACCATTTGCCCTCCACCTCTTGGCCCTTGTGAACGACTAACTTAAGTATCCATCATTTAACTATTTGCCCCACCCTCTTGGTCTCTGTGAACGACTGACTTAGATCACCATCATTCTACCATTTGTCCTCCATCCTTTGGCCCCTGTGAACGACTGACTTAGATCGCCATCATTCTACCATTTGCCCTCCATCTCTTGGCCCCTGTGGACGACTGACTTAGATCGCCATCATTCTACCATTTGCCCTCCACCTCTTGGCCCCTGTGAACGACTGACTTAGATCGCCATCATTCTACCATTTGCCCTCCATCTCTTGGCCCCTGTGAACGACTGACTTAGATCGCCATCATTCTACCATTTGCCCTCCATCCTTTGGCCCCTGTGAACGACTGACTTAGATCGCCATCATTCTACCATTTGCCCTCCACATCTTGGCCCCTGTGAACGACTGACTTAGATCGCCATCATTCTACCATTTGCCCTCCACATCTTGGCCCCTGTGAACGACTGACTTAGATCGCCACCATTCCACCATTTGCCCTCAACCTTTTGGTCCCTGTGGACGACCGACTTAGATCGCCATCATTCCACCCTTTGCCCTCCACCTCTTGGCCCCTCTGGACGACTGAATTAGATCGCCATCATTCCACCCTTTGCCCTCCACCTCTTGGCCCCTGTGGACGACTGACTTAGATCGCCATCATTCTACCATTTGCCCTCCATCTCTTGGCCCCTGTGGACGACTGACTTAGATCGCCATCATTCTACCATTTGCCCTCCATCACTTGGCCCCTGTGGACGACCGACTTAGATCGCCATCATTCTATCATTTGCCCTCCATCCTTTGGCCCCTGTGAACGACTGACTTAGATCGCCATCATTCTACCATTTGCCCTCCATCCTTTGGCCCCTGTGAACGACTGACTTAGATCGCCATCATTCTACCATTTGCCCTCCACGTCCTGGACCCTATGAACGACTGACTTAGATCGCCATCATTCTATCATTTGCCCTCCATCCTTTGGCCCCTGTGAACGACTGACTTAGATCGCCATCATTCTACCATTTGCCCTCCATCCTTTGGCCCCTGTGAACGACTGACTTAGATTGCCATCATTCTACCATTTGCCCTCCACGTCCTGGACCCTATGAACGACTGACTTAGATCGCCATCATTCTACCATTTGCCCTCCACGTCCTGGACCCTATGAACGACTGACTTAGATTGCCATCATTCTACCATTTGCCCCCACCTCTTGGTCTCTATGAACGACTGACTTTGATGTTCATCATTCTACCATTTGCCCTCCATCTCTTTGCCCCTGGGAACGACTGACTTAGATCGCCATCATTCTACCAAATACCTACCTGAAGAGCTAACATCTATCCCTGGTTATATGATTATGTTGTATACCAGGTATATTGTGGACAATTTTAAAGATCTTGCTAATTAACGCTACTGTAATATGTTAATATGATCATTACTTCTAAATGGTAAACCATTATCTACCTTTTCTTTACAGACGAACATGTAGGAGTTACCTCCCTTGGACATGTAACTGATTTGATGGATCAAAAATAATTATGCTTGAAGCCATCATAACTTGAAGTGAAACTAACCCCCCACCCCCTCCCATTAAAAAAAAACGAAAAAAAAGAAAAAAAGAAAAAGAAGACAAACAGTGTTATCCAATGATTTACTATTATATGGTAATGATAAGATCAAAATTCAACAAATTGACCAATGTAAAATCACTGACATATTAATGAACTCCTAACATGCATGACTTCAGAAATAACACATGGGCTAGCTGTCTCCTCAACAATACTATATTGTTCATTTGTGTTGTATTTACATACCATATCAGACCAAATAACACAGGGATTAGCTGTCTCATCAACAATACTATATTGTTTATTTGTGTTGTATTTATATACTGTATCAGACCAAATAACACAGGGATTAGCTGTCTCCTCAACAATACTATATTGTTCATTTGTGTTGTATTTACATACCATATCAGACCAAATAACACAGGGACTAGCAGTCTCATCAACTGTACTATATTGTTTATTTGTGTTTTATTTACATACTGTATCAGACCAAATAACACAGGGACTAGCAGTCTCATCAACAATACTATATTGTTTATTTGTGTTTTATTTACATACTGTATCAGACCAAATAACACAGGGATTAGCAGTCTCATCAACAATACTATATTGTTTATTTGTGTTTTATTTACATACTGTATCAGACCAAATAACACAGGGATTAGCTGTCTCATCAACAATACTATATTGTTTATTTGTGTTTTATTTACATACTGTATCAGACCAAATAACACAGGGATTAGCTGTCTCATCAACAATACTATATTGTTTATTTGTGTTTTATTTACATACTGTATCAGACCAAATAACACAGGGATTAGCTGTCTCATCAACAATACTATATTGTTTATTTGTGTTTTATTTACATACTGTATCAGACCAAATAACACAGGGATTAGCTGTCTCATCAACAATACTATATTGTTTATTTGTGTTTTATTTACATACTGTATCAGACCAAATAACACAGGGATTAGCTGTCTCATCAACAATACTATATTGTTTATTTGTGTTTTATTTACATACTGTATCAGACCAAATAACACAGGGATTAGCTGTCTCATCAACAATACTATATTGTTTATTTGTGTTTTATTTACATACTGTATCAGACCAAATAGCACAGGGACCTGACTCCCATTAAACAATCCTTACTTGTACTGTGAAGTCTATTTATGTCTTTGTTGTATCTCACCAAATAGCACAGGGACCTGACTCCCATTGAACAGTCCTTACTTGTACTGTGAAGTCTATTTATGTCTTTGTTGTATCTCACCAAATAGCACAGGGACCTGACTCCCGTAAAACAATCCTTACTTGTACTGTGAAGTCTATTCATGTCTTTATGTTGTATCTCACCAAATAGCACAGGGACCTGACTCCCATTGAACAGTCCTTACTTGTACTGTGAAGTCTGTTCATGTCTTTATGTTGTATCTCACCAAATAGCACAGGGACCTGACTCCCATTGAACAGTTACTTGTACTGTGAAGTCTATTTATGTCTTTGTTGTATCTCACCAAATAGCACAGGGACCTGACTCCCGTAAAACAATCCTTACTTGTACTGTGAAGTCTATTCATGTCTTTATGTTGTATTTCATCAAATAGCACAGGGACCTGACTCCCATTGAACAGTCCTTACTTGTACTGTGAAGTCTATTCATGTCTTTATGTTGTATCTCACCAAATAGCACAGGGACCTGACTCCCATTGAACAGTCCTTACTTGTACTGTGAAGTCTATTCATGTCTTTATGTTGTATCTTACCAAATAGCACAGGGGCTTGACACCCAGTAAACATTACATAGTTATTACATCAGAATGTTATCGGCAGAACATTTCTCTTTTCTGTCCCTATTATAAATATATTTCTTTGAGCTTCCTTTCCAACTACATTTCATATCAAAACCCACTCTTGAATTTATACACATTTAAGAACATAAAACTCAATCTCACAATTTCACACTATCAAGTAACTCTCACAATTTCACTGTATCAAGTTTTGTAACTCCCACAATTTTACAATATCAAGTTTTGTAACAATTTCACACAATTAAGTTTCAAGAGGAATCCTTCACTATTGATTCTGGAATATGAATATCCTTAGCTACAAGTTTATCTCCTTCAATTTGATCTTTATGTACGTAGAAGGTCCAGCGATATTCTGGTCCTATTTCAATATCCAGCTTATTTATTGTCCACGTTGGAACTTCACTCCTTGGTGTGCTAAAACAGATAAAAATAATAAAATTAAAAGGATTGTGCCTTTCCATCGATTTAATTCTATCTAATTGAGTTATGTTTAAGACTAATGGAGATTTAATTACTTCCTCTTTTACATGAGAGACTTAAGAAGTCGAAGGGTCTTACAGAAGAATGGAAGATAATTAAGGGTACAAGGGAGATAACTTGTAAGTGGACCAGTCTCTACTTTGTCTAGATCTATATAAAAATGGGGGATACATCAAGTGTACAAGGGAGATAACTTGTAAGTGGACCAGTCTCTACTATGTCTAGATCTATTTATAAATGGGGGATAACTCTAGAATACAAGGGAGATAACTTGTGAGTAAACCAGTCTCTACTTTGTCTAGATCTATCTATAAATGGGGGATACCTCAAGTGTACAAGGGAGATAACTTGTGAGTAAACCAGTCTCTACTTTGTCTAGATCTATCTATAAATGGGGGATACCTCAAATGTACAAGGTAAAAATAACTTGTGAGTAAACCAGTTTCAACCTTTTTCTAGATACCGATACATAAATGGGGATAACTCTAGTGAACAAGAGAAATAACTTGTCAGTGAAGCAGTCTCTACTTTTTATGGGGGATAACTCTAGTTACAAGGGAAATAACTTGTGAGTGAACCAGTCTCTATCTTTTTCTAGATCTAAATATGGGGGAATAACTCTAGTTACAAGAGAAATAACTTGTGAATAAACCAGTCTCAACCTTTTTCTAGATCTATACATGGGGGAATAACTCTAGTTACAAGCGAGATAACTTGAGCGTAAACCAGTCTCAACCTTTTTCTAGATCTATACATGGGGGAATAAATCTAGAGTAAAAATGAGATAACTTGGAATAAATCTAGAGTACAAATGAGATAATTTATGAGTGAAGCAGTTTCTACTTTTTCTAGATCGACATGGGGAATAAATAATTGCAGAGAATAAGGGAGATAATTGATCAGTACACGCTGTCGCTTCCTTCATATCGGTACATGGAGTCATCGCTGAGTACAAATACAACTTTAATGAGTCTTCTTTAACAATGGTTAAACTTATTCAATAGAAACCATTCTAGTAGAATACTGTAATCAAAAAAAGAAAAACTTGCGCAACAAAGACATGAATCTCAAAGTTGTTTTAATTCCGTTTCACCATCTAAAGAAGTATTTGAATAATCAACTGCAATATTGTAGATTAAATACACCAATATATATTTTTATTATCTACAGTTATTCTTTTACTAACTTTAGTAATGAAAACGTTTTTCTCAGTTCTCAGATCATCAGATACATTGAAGATTCTGAGGGCAGTAATTTAATTAACAGAATAATCAGAAAGCTGAAAGGTCACCAGAATTTAACCTTATAAAGCTCTGTCTATCTTTTATATTAAAACATAATCTGTATTGTAATCTGATTGAGATTTAAGCATATTGACTTCATGAAAATGCAATTTACTAAAGAATACACAAACAAAGCTTTTAAGGCTTAGACTTACTCCATAGTGATGGATGGACGTGTCGCCCACAGATACAAATAAGCTGAGTGTCCTTTAGAGCCTGTCACTGGAATCTTTAACTAAAAGATAAAATCATTCAAGTGTTGTCATATATCGCAAATATTGCTATATATCATTACATTTAAAAAAAAAAAATTCTATCAATGTTTTTTTCAGTTAAAATGGAATCTTAAAAGTTACAGTTAAAATAGAGTATAGAATCATAGAAAAAACATGCACACAATGATGTAATAAATACCTTTGTAACAAAATAGTTTCATTTTCTATGTAAGTTTCGATGCTCAGTACATTCAGTACTTTGATTACATCTCTTCTAACGCACTATGAATCTGATTGGTTGAAATTTCTGAAGAGAATTTCTTCGGCAAAAACGATGCAGATTGTATCAAGTAACCCATGAGTTTAAGACTGCAACGTAGTGTAGGCTGATTGCATGGGTAACCGACGTTGCTTGATCCAGGAACTTTTCATAATATTTACCTTAGCGTTTCCGGCCAGCGGATCTACCTTGTTTGTCTCTGGATCTTTAGATATATGTTGGATGGTTAAAGGACTACCCAATCTTTTCATGACAACGTCGTAGCCTTGTAATATGCCAAGTGCTTGTACAACATAGGGCTCCGACTTGATGCCAGCTGAAATAGAGAAATTCTAGCAGTAAGAAATTCTTCTGATACAGCATGTAGATAAAAACTATGAATGGACTACATAGTACAAGCAGTGTTTTTTTCACTTACTATTTTCAACAGCCGATGCCTTTTCAATTGGGAAAATAACTCGGAATTTGGAAGAAATTGGGAAAAATTTCAGGAGTGTAAAAAAAATTTCAAAATCACTTGCCCTGGGCAAGTAGAACCCAATAATTCACTTGCAATTGCCCAAAATTAAATTCCACTTGACCCCAAAAAATACCATTTTTTCTTATCGCAGTACTGTACTTATTAGAAAATTGAAAATCAAAAACTTTAGAATTATCTAATAAACATTTCTAATTCTATTTCATAAGATGTTTTCCTTCTATTATTAGAAGAAAAATAAAACAATCAATTTGCAACACTGTTTGCATTTTTAAAACTTTTTTGCTTTGTTTCTCTATCATTTTTTTCTAAATTCCTGAAATCCGGAAACCGGATTCCGGCTCTATTTTTAGATCCCAAGTGCTACTTCCTACCTTGAACAGAGATCGTTTTTACACAGAAAAACTTCTTGCTTATGTCGAAAAAAATAATAATTAGACGAATAATAATGTAAGTTAACTCTGGAAACATTGTTGTATTACTTAAAAGCAGTTAACTATTGTCTTTATTAGCTTGAATGTCTGTTAAACGTCTCTGAACTGAAGGTGCACCTAGCGACCTAGTTATGCTCATTTCGATTTTGTTTTCATTTTGTAAAATAAAAATTGTTTCTGATCCCAAATGTTTTGTTTTTAAGTAATGTAGACTAGTCTATATTTACACATTTTAGGAATGAAAATCTGTTTCAAATTATCAACACAAATGTCATTGAATTTGATCAGTTTTTATTGGGAAATTTGACTTCAAAATTGGGAAAATAAGGCATAAGGCAGGGGAAACAGCCGAAGTTCGGCTGTAGATTCGGCCAAAAAAACCACTGACAAGGTATTAAAGCTGTACAATGCGAGTCAGGTCCCTGTGCTAGTTGGTCTGATACAGCATGTACATGTAAATAAAAAATATGAATGGAATTCACAGTACAAATAAGGGCTGTTATATAGAAGTCATGTCCCTGTGTCATTTGGTCTGATATGTAGCATGTAAATAAAGAATGTGAATTAATGCACTGTAACACAGTTACAAGTAATAACAATGGAAGTCATGTCTCTGTGATATTAGTCTCACACAACATGTAAATAAGAAATATGAATGGACTACACAATATGGGAGTCAGGTCCCTGCGCTATTTGGTCTGACACAACATGTAAATAAAGAATTTTTAATGGATACAGTACAGTAAGGGAGTCAGGTCCCTGTGCTATTTGGTCTGACACAACATGTAAATAAAGAATATGAATGGACTTCAAATTACAGTAATGGGAGTCAGGTCCCTGTGCTATTTGGTCTGACACAACATGTAAATAAAGAATATGAATGGACTTCACAGTACAGTAATGAGAGTCAGGTCCCTGTGCTATATTTAGTGCGATACAGAATGTAACAGTAAAACTCATCAGATGCAGTAGTAAATATGATAGATCGGTATGGTGCTCTCTTACCTTGATCAACTCTCTGTTTATAAATCTGAAACCCTAAAGCAGTCGCTCCGAGACAGGCCACGGAACCTAAAACAAAACTGCCCCTTGACATTGTGCAGATTACTGAAGGTTTGTTTAGCAAACGTCTGAGTGAATCCGATTGATGATGTCGGGACAGTGTAAATTACAGATGTCCCGCTAACCTGCAGATACTAGAGAACTATTTACACGGGTTTTTTTTTAATATAGGAGTTGATAAAGTGTCTTCTGTATGTCCTACAATAGAGTACAATCACACAACATTATTCCCATACAATATTGTGTGTATGTATTATGTAAAGATATTAATCAAATGAGAGTCAAAACATGTCGACCAAGTGCCTGTTATCGCAAAATCCTGTCATTAGCCCTTTCCGCCGAATTTTCCAAGATGGCCGCGCCCATGAGTTGGAGTGTGAGGAAAGTGTACACATTTGCATTTAGGTATTTTTGCAAATAATGTTGAATGTCATGGGAAATAATTGCAAAATCTATTGGTTAAGTTTCCATTCTCAATGTTTTGTAAGGTACCAATATAGCTTTAACCTAGAGACAAATGGGAAAACACATTTTAGTCCATGACTATTTTCTCTGTGTTGTTTTATGCTGTTTATTCCAGATATCATATCCGATGCCAGTGTGTTGGTAAAGGTGGAATACAACTATCCAACAGGAAAACGTACAGCACAAAATCTCCACGGAACATATTGACACTTCACGACCGGGGCATCTTCCAGAATGTATTCCCAAGTAGCGGGTAAATATCAGAGTTATTTCCCTTGGTCTGACAAATTGGCAATTATGTCTGTCAAATGTAATGAAAGAGCGTTAATGTATTTGACTAGTATATATGTCTATGGTCAGTTATATAAATTATATACATTGTAAGCAGAGTCTCTTAAGATTGAACTGCAGTCTTTCAGAACTTATGTTTTATGTACATTTGTATGTGTAACGTTAGATCTACTCCAACAATGTTAGAGGTATAGCACGACGAGACACTTTTGGAACATCACTTCGTGTCTAACAGTCAGCAAAATAATGTCCGATAAAAAAAACAGCGGACCATTCGACTCTCATGTTATGGGAGTAGTGTAGACCCAGGCATCACTGTCCAGTAATGTAAAAGGAGCGGGTCGGTGTGATTTGTACATACATGTTTAAGTGTTAAATACGGTCTCTGTCACTCAGCTGACGGAGCATACTTCTTTGGCTCAGTCAGTAGAGCCGTAGATTTCCACGCCGGAGACATGGGTTCGATTCCTGGTCAGGGCACTCGACAGGAATGTGTATTTTCCCTGTTCTTCTACAGTAATAAGCCCCCTCCCTTTCATAAAATGAACAAGATTTCAGATCTACGCCTTGTAAGCTATATATACAATCTCTTTTTCATGAAGGCTTTCAGAACTAGACTTCACTAAGCTAATTATTTTTTTTGTTTTTATTGTGACCAATTCTCTCTATCCCATCAACTTACATGTACATATGTAAGTACATGTAGTTTTTATAGACAGTGTTGAACATTAAAAAAAACAAATTACATGTAACACAATATGAAGCTTTAAAATTTGATGAGTAGGTCATATTTTTTTGTTTAATCAGTACCCCAGAACTTGTTAAGAAGTTGTCCCAGCCAGTAACAGTGTACTGCGGATTTGATCCGACCGCCGAGAGTCTTCACATCGGTAACCTGCTGGCAATTGTTGCATTGCTTCACTGTCAACGAGGTGGACATCATCCAATAGGACTAGTAAGTCTGTCACACACTTTACCATGATCTCATAATGTCTACATAAAATATAGGACTAGACTAGTAAGTCTGTCACACACTTTACCAATGATCTATATAATGTCTACAATAAATATAGGACTAGACTGTAAGTGTCACACACTTTTACCTGATCTTATAATGTCTAATAAAATAGTAGGACTAGACTAGTAAGTCTGTCACACACTTTACCATGATCTCATAATGTCTACATAAAAATATAGGACTAGACTAGTAAGTCTGTCACACACACTTTACCATGATCTCTTGATATAATGTCTACATAAAATATAGGACTAGACTAGTAAGTCTGTCACAACACTTTACCATGATCTCATAATGTCTAGAGTTAAAATATAGGACTAGACTAGTAAGTCTGTCACACACTTTACCATGATCTCATAATGTCTAGATAAAATATAGGACTAGACTAGTAAGTCTGTCACACAATTTACCATGATCTCATAATGTCTAGATAAAATATAGGACTAGACTAGTAAGTCTGTCACACACACTTTACCATGATCTCATATAATGTCTAGATAAAATATAGGACTAGACTAGACTAGTAAGTCTGTCACACACTTTACCATGATCTCATAATGTCTAATAAAATCTAGGATAACTAATATCTGGACTTGATCTCATAATTCTAGATAAAAGTAAGGACTGTCACACACTTTACCATGATCTCATAATGTCTAGATAAAATATAGGACTAGACTAGTAAGTCTGTCACACACACTTTACCATGATCTCATAATGTCTAGATAAAATATAGGACTAGACTAGTAAGTCTGTCACACACTTTACCCATGATCTCATAATGTCTAGATAAAATATAGGACTAGACTAGTAAGTCTGTCACACACTTTTACCATGATCTCATAATGTCTAGATAAAATATAGGACTAGACTAGTAAGTCTGTCACACACTTTACCATGATCTCATAATGTCTAGATAAAATATAGGACTAGACTAGTAAGTCTGTCACACACTTTACCATGATCTCATAATGTCTAGATAAAATATAGGACTAGACTAGTAAGTCTGTCACACACTTTACCATGATCTCATAATGTCTAGATAAAATATAGGACTAGACTAGTAAGTCTGTCACACACTTTACCATGATCTCATAATGTCTACATAAAATATAGGACTAGACTAGTAAGTCTGTCACACACTTTACCATGATCTCATAATGTCTAGATAAAATATAGGACTAGACTAGTAAGTCTGTCACACACTTTACCATGATCTCATAATGTCTAGATAAAATATAGGACTAGACTAGTAAGTCTGTCACACACTTTACCATGATCTCATAATGTCTAGATAAAATATAGGACTAGACTAGTAAGTCTGTCACACACTTTACCATGATCTCATAATGTCTAGATAAAATATAGGACTAGACTAGTAAGTCTGTCACACACTTTACCATGATCTCATCTCATAATGTCTACATAAATTATAGGACTAGACTAGTAAGTCTTGTCTACACTTTACCATGATCTCATAATGTTAAATATAAAATATAGGACTAGACTAGTAAGTCTGTCACACACTTTACCATGATCTCATAATGTCTAGATAAAATATAGGACTAGACTAGTAAGTCTGTCACACACTTTACCATGATCTCATAATGTCTAGATAAAATATAGGACTAGACTAGTAAGTCTGTCACACACTTTACCATGAACTCTCATAATGTCTAGATAAAATATACTAGGACTAGACTAGTAAGTCTGTCACACACTATTACCTGATCTTATAATGTCTAGATCAAAATATAGGACTAGACTAGTAAGTCTGTCACACACTCTTACCATGATCTCATAATGTCTAGATAAAATATAGGACTAGACTAGTAAGTCTGTCACAAAACACTTTACCATGATCTCATAATGTCTAGATAAAATATAGGACTAGACTAGTAAGTCTGTCACACACTTTACCATGATCTCATAATGTCTAGATAAAATATAGGACTAGACTAGTAAGTCTGTCACACACTTTACCATGATCTCATAATGTCTAGATAAAATATAGGACTAGACTAGTAAGTCTGTCACACACTTTACCATGATCTCATAATGTCTAGATAAAATATAGGACTAGGACTAGTAAGTCTGTCACACACTTTACCATGATCTCATAATGTCTAGATAAAATATTGGGGAACTAGAACTAGTAAGTCTGTCACACACTTTACCATTGATCTTATAATGTCTAGATAAAATATAGGACTAGACTAGTAAGTCTGTCACACACTTTACCATGATCTCATAATGTCTAGATAAAATATAGGACTAGACTAGTAAGTCTGTCACAACACTTTATCCATGATCTCATAAAGTCTAGATAAAATATAGGACTAGACTAGTAAGTCTGTCACACACTTTACCATGATCTCATAATGTCTAGATAAAATATAGGACTAGACTAGTAAGTCTGTCACACACTTTACCATGATCTCATAATGTCTACATAAAATATAGGACTAGACTAGTAAGTCTGTCACACACTTTACCATGATCTCATAATGTCTAGATAAAATATAGGACTAGAATCACGTTTACCAATCATAATGTCTAGTATAAAATATAGGACTAGACTAGTAAGTCTGTCACACACTTTACCATGATCTCATAATGTCTACATAAAATATAGGACTAGACTAGTAAGTCTGTCACACACTTTACCATGATCTCATAATGTCTACATAATAATATAGGACTACTTTAAGTCACATTTAAAATATAGGACTTGTAAGTCACGTTTAATATATAGACTTGTAAGTAACACTTGTAATGTAGAACTTGTAAGTCAACGATAAAATATAGGACTTGTAAGTCACTTTAAATATAGGATATAGTAACTTGTAAGTTTACGTTTTAAAATTATAACTTGTAAGTCATGTCTACATTAAAATATAGGACTTGTAAGTCACGTTTAAAATATAGGTCACGTTTAAAATATAGGACTTGTAAGTCACGTTTAAAATATAGGACTTGTAAGTCACGTTTAAAATATAGGACTTGTAAGTCACGTTTAAAATATAGGACTTGTAAGTCACGTTTAAAATATAGGACTTGTAAGTCACGTTTAAAATATATGACTTGTAAGTCACGTTTAAAATATACTAGGACTTGTAAGTCACTCATTTTTAAAAATATAGGACTTGTAAGTCACGTTTATAAAAATATAGGACTTGTAAGTCACGTTTAAAATATATGGGACTTGTAAGTCACGTTTAAAAATATATAGACTTGTAAGTTCACGTTTAAAATATAGGACTTGTAAGTCACGTTTAAAATATAGGACTTGTAAGTCACGTTTAAAATATAGGACTTGTAAGTCACGTTTAAAATATAGGACTTGTAAGTCACGTTTAAAATATAGGACTTGTAAGTCACGTTTAAAATATAGGACTTGTAAGTATAGGACTTGTAAGTCACGTTTAAAAATATAGGACTTGTAAGTCACGTTTAAAATATAGGACTTGTAAGTCACGTTTAAAATATAGGACTTGTAAGTCACGTTTAAAATATAGGACTTGTAAGTCACGTTTAAAATATAGGACTTGTAAGTCACGTTTAAAATATAGGACTTGTAAGTCACGTTTAAAAATATAGGACTTGTAAGTCACGTTTAAAATATAGGACTTGTAAGTCACGTTTAAAATATAGGACTTATCTCACGTTTTAAAATATAGTATAGGACTTTGTAAGTCACGTTTAAAATATAGACTATATCTCACACACTTTAAACTGTTGCTGTCAGATTTTCTGTGACATAATTCAGGAGTGGATATAAAACAGTTGTAGTAACTTCTAAATTATTAAGGATGTAACAACAGTGATAGTAACCCTTAAAGTATGGAAGGATTTAACAACAGTGATAGTAACCCTTGGAGTGTGGAGGATGTAATGAAAGTGATAGTAACCCCTTGAGTATTGAGGATGTAATAACAGTGATAGTAACCCCTTGAGTATTGAGGATGTAATAACAGTGATAGTAACCCCTTGAGTATCGAGGATGTAATAACAGTGATAGTAACCCCTGTATATTGAGGGTGAGTAAAACTGTACTGATATCATTACAGATAGGTGGCGCCACTGCCATGGTTGGAGACCCGAGTGGTAAAACAAAAGACAGAATGCCAATGGCTGTGGAGGAAGTGGAAAGAAACATGGAGTCTATCACGGGAAGCCTACACAGGATCTTTGAAAATCACAGGAAATTTATATGGAAAGAAAACAAAGAACTACCACCACTTCTGTAAGATCCGAATCTTTGTCTGCTCCACAATCACAGGGGCTTGGATTTGCAACCTTCTGTAAATGTTATACATACCTGTATGTACCAGTACTGTTATACACAAATATATTGATGATTGATGGATAGGAAATTGATGCCAAGACCCTGTGTTTACATCAAGTGAGGTCATGTATGAATAAGGTCAGAATGAATAATAAAAAAAAAGTTGAAAAATAGGAAAATTAAGATCTTTTTAATACCATAAAAGTGCAAATGTTCAGTGTGAGATAAAAATACAGTTTCATAAGTTTTTACAGTCAAACTACCTATTTTCTGTTTACTAGTTTTTATCCTGACTTCTGCTTTTGATTTTCAGAACTCTGAACAATGCAGACTGGTACAGAGAAATAAATGTTATCAGTTTCCTAGCAACCATAGGGCGAAGATTTCGTTTAGGGCCTATGCTGTCTCGCCAAAGGTAACAACATTAAAATATATACCATAAAATTTGCTCACATTCATTCATCCCCCGAAGACATTTCTGCTATTTTGCTTCAAAGGCTGGAAGTGTTCATTGTGAATTTTTAGGGGCGAATAAAGTAATGTCTTCCACAGTTTTCACAATGTATCAATTTGAAAAACAGATGCTGAGCCAATGTACAGGATATTTGAGGTCAAATATATCAAAAAGATGTATTCAGTACAAAATGTATTACAAACTTTTGTTGTTGGGGAGTTTGACTGAATTTAATGTTTATATCTTCAGTGTTACAGAGCGACTAAAATCATCAGAAGGAATGAGTTTTACGGAGTTCAGCTATCAGATTCTCCAGGCCTATGATTGGTTACATCTGTGTCGACATCATAATTGTACTATACAAATCGGCGGAAATGACCAGCTCGGCAATATCACATCAGGCCACGATCTGTTGTCTGCAGAAACAGATAAGCGAGTTTGGGGTAGGTTGTTCGACAAGTGAATTGTAAGTGTTTCACACTAGCCTAACAATGGCCTAAACTACATTCTTCAAGTTTAGATAGATTTGTAAACAGTTGTTTACATAATCAATGGATTTTTTTTTGTGATATTAGTCATTATCAAAATTCTACATATAATAACTCAGTTATGTTTTGGGACTGTTTTTCTGGAAAAAAAGTCACATTAAAATATCTGTATCACAAATTAGATTAAAATATCTCTATCACAAATGACATTTATATATGGTCAAAGCTTTGCAAACAGTTGTTTTATATTGTGTAAACAGGCAATATGATGATTGTCTGTACAGCTCTGCTGTCTACCAGTATGTGATTGTGATCTTGACAAATACATGTAAATATTCAGGAGGTAGAAAAGTGCCACATTTTATAGAGCCATAGAACTCAGAGTAGAAAATATCATTCCTTTCAAATTAACCAGAACAGGTTTAAGACAAGTTTTGACAGGCACTGCAGTGAATTAGCCTTAGTAGAAACTTATTATAAAACCTTACCTAAATGGCAGCTCCGTCTGATAACAAGTCTATGAACTAGTTGAAAAATAGCCTAAATGGCAGCTCCATCTGATAATAGGTATTAGGTAATCTGCTTATGTGACATCTGTGTTGGACTAAGGTTATGTTCTGTGTCAGGTTTGACTGTTCCATTGATAACAACACCCAGTGGAGAAAAGATAGGAAAGACGGCCGGAAACGCATTGTGGCTGAACCCAGATAAAACTTCACCTTTTGAATTCTACCAAGTAAGTATTTTGGTATCTGTGATTCTGATGTTTTGATTGGCTCGCTGTTTCCATGATATCTATGATTTTAATGTTTTGATTGGCTACCCATGTCCTTGGAATCCATGACTCTGATGTTTTCATTGGCCAGCTGTTTTCTTGGTATCTGTGATTCTGATGTTTTGATTGGCTAGCTGTTTTCTTGGTATCTGTGAGTCTGATGTTTTGATTGGCTAGCAGTTTCCATGATATCTATGATTTTAATGTTTTGATTGGCTACCCATGTCCTTGGTATCTATGATTCTGATGTTTTGATTTGCTAGCTGTTTTCTTGGTATCTGTGATTCTGATGTTTTGATTGGCTAGCTGTTTCCCCGGATTCTATGCCAGAGGAATGATACTTTGTAACTGCCCGGGAAGGATTTTATTCTTGAAGCCATTTGAGAGATAAGGGCTACGTACTGTCTAGCTTAGAGTTCATAATGATGAATTGGCTGAGAGTAACAGTTTTAAAAATTCACTACATTTAATAAAACCAGGATGAATAAATTAAAAAAACCATGAAAACACATAAGAAATATAGGAAATATTGACAGTGACAAATACTTATGTCCCTAGACTGCATTAAGATTCTTTTAATTGTAATTGTTTTATTTCAGTTTTTCATGAAACTTGCAGACAATGAAGTGGAGAAGTATCTTCAATTGTTCACATTCTTATCAGACGATCAGATTACAAAAACCTTGAAAAAACACAATGTAAGTATAAAGACATACTTTAGTAAATACTATTCTTGACAGTCATTGGAACTATATACTGTAACCCAATTTATTTCCACATGCAATTAAATTCCATGGGCTACAAAAATTTTAGATTAGAAAAATGTAATGTAAATCCCAAGAGGTACTTGATTTTATAGTTAGTTAATAAATATTTTTAAAAAATGTTCATCTTTTAATGATATATATATACCATGTACAGTAAACATCAGCTACACTTCTCCTCCCTTTTAAATGTGTTTTACAATTAACACAAACCAATCCAGTTCCCCTCGCCGAGGAAGCCTCCCAGTCTCACTATAGCTTGTACTTAAGTAGCCTACAGCACCAACTGTAACAGAGTAGTTTGATGCCAGCTGGGCTCAAACCTGGTCTCTCTACTGTCTGACCTATAGCGTGAATCTAGGAGGTAATCATATCACTATGTACAATTAAAACCTGTTACATTACAGTTATCTTTTACAGGACAATCTAGGGACGAGGCATGGACAGAAAATCCTAGCAGAACAAGTGACAAGTCTGGTTCATGGAGGTAAGTTAAATGGTTCATGGTGGTAAGTTCAATGGTTCATGGAGGTAAGTTAAAGTTCCATGGTTCATGGATGAAAGTTTAATGGTTCATGGAGGTAAGTTTAGTGGTGCATGGAGGTAAGCTTAATGGTTCATGGAGGAAGTTCAATGGTTCATGGAGGTAAGCTTAATGGTTCATAGAGGTAAATTTAATGGCTCATGGAGGAAGTTCAATGGTTCATGGAGGTAAATTCAATGGTTCATGGAGGTAAATTCAATGGTTCATGGAGGTAAATTCAATGTTTCATGGAGGTAAGTTCAATGGTTCATTGAGGAAGTTCAATGGTTCATGGAGGTAGTTCAATGGTTCATGGATGAAAGTTTAATGGTTCATGGAGGTAAGCTTAATGGTTCATGGAGGAAGTTCAATGGTTCATGGAGGTAAGCTTAATGGTTCATAGAGGTAAGTTTAATGGTTCATGGAGGAAGTTCAATGGTTCATGGAGGTAAGCTTAATGGTTCATGGAGGTAAATTCAATGGTTCATGGAGGTAAATTCAATGTTTCATGGAGGTAAGTTCAATGGTTCATTGAGGAAGTTCAATGGTTCATGGAGGTAGTTCAATGGTTCATGGATGAAAGTTTAATGGTTCATGGAGGTAAGTTTAGTGGTGCATGGAGGTAAATTCAATGGTTCATGGAGGAAGTTCAATGGTTCATGGAGGTAAGTTCCATGGTTCATAGAGGTAAGTTTAATGGCTCATGGAGGTAAGTTTAATGGTTCATGGAGGAAGTTCAATGGTTCATGGAGGTAAGCTTAATGGTTCATGGAGGTAAATTCAATGGTTCATGGAGGTAAATTCAATGTTTCATGGAGGTAAGTTCAATGTTTCATTGAGGAAGTTCAATGGTTCATTGAGGAAGTTCAATGGTTCATGGAGGTAAGTTCCATGGTTCATAGAGGTAAGTTTAATGGCTCATGGAGGAGTTAAGTTTAATGGTTCATGGAGGTAATTCAATGGTTCATGGAGATAAGTTTAATGATTTCATAGAGGTAAGTTCAATGGTTCATGGAGGTAGGTTCAATGGTTCATAGAGGTAAGTTTAATGGTTCATGGAGGTAAGTTTAATGGCTCATGGAGGTAAGTTTAATGGTTCATGGAGGAAGTTCAATGGTTCATGGAGGTAAATTCAATGGTTCATGGAGGTAAATTCAATGTTTCATGGAGGTAAGTTCAATGGTTCATGGAGGAAGTTCAATGGTTCATGGAGGTAAGTTCAATGGTTCATGGGAGGTAAGTTTTCAATGGTTCATGGAGGTAAAGTTCAATGGTTCATGGAGGTAAGTTCAATGGTTCATGGAGGTAAATTCAATGGTTCATGGAGATAAGTTTAATGATTCATAGAGGTAAATTCAATGGTTCATGGAGGTAAGTTCAATGGTTCATGGAGGTAAATTCAATGGTTCATTGATTCATAGAGGTAAATTCAATGGTTCATGGAGGTAAATTCAATGGTTCATGGAGGTAAATTCAATGGTTCATGGAGGTAAAGTTCAATGGTTCATTGAGGTAAGTTCAATGGTTCATTGAGGAAGTTCAATGGTTCATGAGAGGAAGTTCAATGATTCATAGAGGTAAATTCAATGGTTCATGGAGGTAAGTTCAATGGTTCATGGAGATAAATTCAATGGTTCATGGAGATAAGTTTAATGATTCATAGAGGTAAATTCAATGGTTCATGGAGGTAAGTTTAATGGCTCATGGAGGTAAGTTTCAATGGTTCATGGAGGTAAATTCAATGGTTCATGGGGGTAAATTCAATGGTTCATGGAGATAAGTTTAATGATTCATAGAGGTAAATTCAATGGTTCATGGGGGTAAGTTCATACCAAGAAATAAACAGTTGCTTTATCCCCATGCCATAAAATGTTCTCATCCCAGTTTAATACGTGGAGGATCAAGATGGAGGCATTCAAATACTAAACACATTCACGCTGACACAGTGAGTCCTTGAGTGTACATTTAGGAATCCCTTGAGCAGGTACCTATTTTGATATTTCACAAAGGTCACTGTTGCTAAAAGTGGACCATTTTCCAGATCAGAAGATTGATGTATTTTGTTAAAACTTCAATAATAATAATAAGAAATCACAGACCTTGGGATTCAGTTGGGAGCTGGAAGTCAACTTACAAAGATCACATACTAATAATAGGTCATTCTTGGTTTCCTGATGAAATTAATTATTATTTTCCAAATTTTGGATTCCAGATGATAAAGTCAGAAAGAATCAATGGGTTTGAAATTTTTTGTTTTACCATATGCTATACCTTTGTAGAGGAAGGTCTAGAACAGGCGCGGCGATGGACAGCAGCATTCTACAGTGGAACAACTGACAGTCTGAACGCTCTGAGTCTAGAGGAACTAGAACAACTGTTTAACAATGTAACAACAGTTCCCATGCTGCTGGACGCTGGTATCACTGTCCGAGAGATGTGTATGAAAGCCAAGATATTTGGTAGAGAAGGTCCGTACCTTTGTGTCATTTTAACATCTCTGTTTTATTTGAGATTTCTTGAATTCTAATTCAGTTTTGCATGTAACGAGCATTTTCATTGGCTTAAAAATTTACTTTACCACCGCATACAGGAAAAAATGGCGTTGCTGTTTGTCATGTTGCATCTGATTAACATCAAAATGATTTCTAAAAAAAAAAAAAAAATTTAAGTTTGAAGAGATTAGTTAAAGATGCTCCACCGCTGAAAAATGGTATTTTTTCACTTTCAAAAACAGGAGCAGACGATTCAAGTATTTTTCTTCAGTTACAAAAGTTACTTACTTTACACCATTACCATCATTGAAAAGCTTGAGCTTCTAATTTTGCTTCAAGTTAAAAATATGACAAATAATTAATTGCATCCCGAAAAAATTCCGTGGCACTATATATATTATTTTAGAATGAAGTAATGATTGTGCATGCACAAAAGGCGAAATAAATTATTTCATATTATTTTATGTTAGTTTTTGTGTTAATTAGGCATGTACATGATTAAACACCAATTATTGTTCAAATGTTTAAAAAAATGAAGGGGGCATCCTTTGTTAGGCCACGTTTTAAGAAATATATAAAAGGACTTAATACACCATTAAGTTACAATTTTTGAAAACTTTATTTTAACAGGAATGCTGATCGATAATTTCGAAGGTGGATTGTATATACCATTGTATTACACACCGACTCATCTTGTACCACGTACAACATATCCACCTAAATCAACATCACACAGTCAGACTAGGTAAGTCCATCACCTGAATTGTTACCCATGGTAACCAAACCTAACACATTACACTCGTCAAAACTAAGTAAGTCTGATCCCTGACCTTGTTAGTATGTTAACATATACACCATCACACAATTCAGACTTAAGGTCTAGTACCACCTGACCTTGTATGGTATTACCTAACAACATAACAAGGGTCATCCATTGTTACTATGGTAACCTACCTTCAGACTAAGGTAATGTCATATCTGACCTTAGTTACCATGGTAACCTAACAACATCACACTAGTAGGTAGTACACCTGACCTTGTTACCATGGTAACATATTCCTACCTAACAACATCACACTAGTCAGACCATTCCCTTACACCACCTTGGTTACCATGGTAACTTTATATCCTA
This sequence comes from Argopecten irradians, assembly GCF_041381155.1. Classification (NCBI taxonomy): domain Eukaryota; kingdom Metazoa; phylum Mollusca; class Bivalvia; order Pectinida; family Pectinidae; genus Argopecten; species Argopecten irradians. The sequence goes on from NC_091149.1 coordinate 2,955,681, forward strand.
CCTAACAACATCACACTAGTCAGACTAGGTAAGTCTATACACCTGACCTTGTTACCATGGTAACATTTCCTACCTAACAACATCACACTAGTCAGACTAGGTAAGTCTATACACCTGACCTTGTTACCATGGTAACATATCCTACCTAACAACATCACACTTGTCAGACTAGGTAAGTCTATACACCTGACCTTGTTACCATGGTAACATATCCTACCTAACAACATCACACTAGTCAGACTAGGTAAGTCTATACACCTGACCTTGTTACCATGGTAACATATCCTACCTAACAACATCACACTAGTCAGACTAGGTAAGTCTATACACCTGACCTTGTTACCATGGTAACATATCCTACCTAACAACATCACACTAGTCAGACTAGGTAAGTCTATACACCTGACCTTGTTACCATGGTAACATATCCTACCTAACAACATCACACTAGTCAGACTAGGTAAGTCTGTACACCTGACCTTGTTACCATGGTAACATACCCTACCTAACAACATCACACTAGTCAACTAGGTAAGTCTATACACCTGACCTTGTTACCATGGTAACATATCCTACCTAACAACATCACACTAGTCAGACTAGGTAAGTCTGTACACCTGACCTTGTTACCATGGTAACATATCCTACCTAACAACATCACACTAGTCAGACTAGGTAAGTCTATACACCTGACCTTGTTACCATGGTAACATATCCTACCTAACAACATCACACTAGTCAGACTAGGTAAGTCTATACACCTGACCTTGTTACCATGGTAACATATCCTACCTAACAACATCACACTAGTCAGACTAGGTAAGTCTATACACCTGACCTTGTTACCATGGTAACATATCCTACCTAACAACATCACACTAGTCAGACTAGGTAAGTCTATACACCTGACCTTGTTACCATGGTAACATATCCTACCTAACAACATCACACTAGTCAGACTAGGTAAGTCTATACACCTGACCTTGTTACCATGGTAACATATCCTACCTAACAACATCACACTAGTCAGACTAGGTAAGTCTATACACCTGACCTTGTTACCATGGTAACATATCCTACCTACCAACAACATCACACTAGTCAGACTAGGTAAGTCTATACACCTGACCTTGTTACCATGGTAACATATCCTACCTAACAACATCACACTAGTCAGACTAGGTAAGTCTATACACCTGACCTTGTTACCATGGTAACATATCCTACCTAACAACATCACACTAGTCAGACTAGGTAAGTCTGTACACCTGACCTTGTTACCATGGTAACATATCCTACCTAACAAACTTCACACTAGTCAGACTAGGTAAGTCTATACACCTGACCTTGTTACCATGGTAACATATCCTACCTAACAACATCACACTAGTCAGACTAGGTAAGTCTATACACCTGACCTTGTTACCATGGTAACATATCCTACCTAACAACATCACACTAGTCAGACTAGGTAAGTCTATACACCTGACCTTGTTACCATGGTAACATATCCTACCTAACAACATCATCCTAGTCAGACTAGGTAAGTCTATACACCTGACCTTGTTACCATGGTAACATATCCTACCTAACAACATCACACTAGTCAGACTAGGTAAGTCTATACACCTGACCTTGTTACCATGGTAACATATCCTACCTAACAACATCACACTAGTCAGACTAGGTAAGTCTATACACCTGACCTTGTTACCATGGTAACATATCCTACCTAACAACATCACACTAGTCAGACTAGGTAAGTCTATACACCTGACCTTGTTACCATGGTAACATATCCTACCTAACAACATCATCCTAGTCAGACTAGGTAAGTCTATACACCTGACCTTGTTACCATGGTAACATATCCTACCTAACAACATCACACTAGTCAGACTAGGTAAGTCTATACACCTGACCTTGTTACCATGGTAACATATCCTACCTAACAACATCACACTAGTCAGACTAGGTAAGTCTATACACCTGACCTTGTTACCATGGTAACATATCCTACCTAACAACATCACACTAGTCAGACTAGGTAAGTCTATACACCTGACCTTGTTACCATGGTAACATATCCTACCTAACAACATCACACTAGTCAGACTAGGTAAGTCTATACACCTGACCTTGTTACCATGGTAACATATCCTACCTAACAACATCACACTAGTCAGACTAGGTAAGTCTATACACCTGACCTTGTTACCATGGTAACATATCCTACCTAACAACATCACACTAGTCAGACTAGGTAAGTCTATACACCTGACCTTGTTACCATGGTAACATATCCTACCTAACAACATCACACTAGTCAGACTAGGTAAGTCTATACACCTGACCTTGTTACCATGGTAACATATCCTACCTAACAACATCACACTAGTCAGACTAGGTAAGTCTATACACCTGACCTTGTTACCATGGTAACATATCCTACCTAACAACATCACACTAGTCAGACTAGGTAAGTCTATACACCTGACCTTGTTACCATGGTAACATATCCTACCTAACAACATCACACTAGTCAGACTAGGTAAGTCTATACACCTGACCTTGTTACCATGGTAACATATCCTACCTAACAACATCACACTTGTCAGACTAGGTAAGTCTATACACCTGACCTTGTTACCATGGTAACATATCCTACCTAACAACATCATTCTTGTCAGACTAGGTAAGTCTATACACCTGACCTTGTTACCATGGTAACATATCCTACCTAACAACATCACACTAGTCAGACTAGGTAAGTCTATACACCTGACCTTGTTACCATGGTAACATATCCTACCTAACAACATCACACTAGTCAGACTAGGTAAGTCTATACACCTGACATTGTTACCATGGTAACATATCCTACCTAACAACATCGCACTTGTCAGACTAGGTAAGTCTATACACCTGACATTGTTACCATGGTAACATATCCTACCTAACAACATCACACTAGTCAGACTAGGTAAGTCTATACACCTGACCTTGTTACCATGGTAACATATCCTACCTAACAACATCATCACACTAGTCAGACTAGGTAAGTCTATACACCTGACCTTGTTACCATGGTAACATATCCTACCTAACAACATCACACTAGTCAGACTAGGTAAGTCTATACACCTGACCTTGTTACCATGGTAACATATCCTACCTAACAACATCACACTAGTCAGACTAGGTAAGTCTATACACCTGACCTTGTTACCATGGTAACATATCCTACCTAACAACATCACACTAGTCAGACTAGGTAAGTCTATACACCTGACCTTGTTACCATGGTAACATATCCTACCTAACAACATCACACTAGTCAGACTAGGTAAGTCTGTACACCTGACCTTGTTACCATGGTAACATATCCTACCTAACAACATCACACTAGTCAGACTAGGTAAGTCTATACACCTGACCTTGTTACCATGGTAACATATCCTACCTAACAACATCACACTAGTCAGACTAGGTAAGTCTATACACCTGACCTTGTTACCATGGTAACATATCCTACCTAACAACATCACACTTGTCAGACTAGGTAAGTCTATACACCTGACCTTGTTACCATGGTAACATATCCTACCTAACAACATCACACTAGTCAGACTAGGTAAGTCTATACACCTGACCTTGTTACCATGGTAACATATCCTACCTAACAACATCACACTAGTCAGACTAGGTAAGTCTATACACCTGACCTTGTTACCATGGTAACATATCCTACCTAACAACATCACACTAGTCAGACTAGGTAAGTCTATACACCTGACCTTGTTACCATGGTAACATATCCTACCTAACAACATCACACTGTCAGACTAGGTAAGTCTATACACCTGACCTTGTTACCATGGTAACATATCCTACCTAACAACATCACACTAGTCAGACTAGGTAAGTCTATACACCTGACCTTGTTACCATGGTAACATATCCTACCTAACAACAACATCACACTAGTCAGACTAGGTAAGTCTATACACCTGACCTTGTTACCATGGTAACATATCCTACCTAACAACATCACACTAGTCAGACTAGGTAAGTCTATACACCTGACCTTGTTACCATGGTAACATATCCTACCTAACAACATCACACTTGTCAGACTAGGTAAGTCTATACACCTGACCTTGTTACCATGGTAACATATCCTACCTAACAACATCACACTAGTCAGACTAGGTAAGTCTATACACCTGACCTTGTTACCATGGTAACATATCCTACCTAACAACATCACACTAGTCAGACTAGGTAAGTCTATACACCTGACCTTGTTACCATGGTAACATATCCTACCTAACAACATCACACTAGTCAGACTAGGTAAGTCTATACACCTGACCTTGTTACCATGGTAACATATCCTACCTAACAACATCACACTAGTCAGACTAGGTAAGTCTATACACCTGACCTTGTTACCATGGTAACATATCCTACCTAACAACATCACACTAGTCAGTCAGACTAGGTAAGTCTATACACCTGACCTTGTTACCATGGTAACATATCCTACCTAACAACATCACACTAGTCAGACTAGGTAAGTCTATACACCTGACCTTGTTACCATGGTAACATATCCTACCTAACAACATCACACTAGTCAGACTAGGTAAGTCTATACACCTGACCTTGTTACCATGGTAACATATCCTACCTAACAACATCACACTAGTCAGACTAGGTAAGTCTATACACCTGACCTTGTTACCATGGTAACATATCCTACCTAACAACATCACACTAGTCAGACTAGGTAAGTCTATACACCTGACCTTGTTACCATGGTAACATATCCTACCTAACAACATCACACTAGTCAGACTAGGTAAGTCTATACACCTGACCTTGTTACCATGGTAACATATCCTACCTAACAACATCACACTTGTCAGACTAGGTAAGTCTATACACCTGACCTTGTTACCATGGTAACATATCTACCTAACAACATCACACTAGTCAGACTAGGTAAGTCTATACACCTGACCTTGTTACCATGGTAACATACCCTACCTAACAACATCACACTTAGTCAGACTAGGTAAGTCTATACACCTGACCTTGTTACCATGGTAACATATCCTACCTAACAACATCACACTAGTCAGACTAGGTAAGTCTATACACCTGACCTTGTTACCATGGTAACATATCCTACCTAACAACATCACACTAGTCAGACTAGGTAAGTCTATACACCTGACCTTGTTACCATGGTAACATATCCTACCTAACAACATCACCCTAGTCAGACTAGGTAAGTCTATACACCTGACCTTGTTACCATGGTAACATATCCTACCTAACAACATCACACTAGTCAGACTAGGTAAGTCTATACACCTGACCTTGTTACCATGGTAACATATCCTACCTAACAACATCACACTAGTCAGACTAGGTAAGTCTATACACCTGACCTTGTTACCATGGTAACATATCCTACCTAACAACATCACACTAGTCAGACTAGGTAAGTCTATACACCTGACCTTGTTACCATGGTAACATATCCTACCTAACAACATCACACGTAGTCAGACTAGGTAAGTCTATACACCTGACCTTGTTACCATGGTAACATTTAACCTACCTAACAACATCACACTAGTCAGACTAGGTAAGTCTATACACCTGACATTGTTACTCACCATGGTAACATATCCTAACTACCTACCTAACAACATCACACTAGTCAGACTAGGTAAGTCTATACACCTGACCTTGTTACCATGGTAACATATCCTACCTAACAACATCATTCTTGTCAGACTAGGTAAGTCTATACACCTGACCTTGTTACCATGGTAACATATCCTACCTAACAACATCACATTTTTGTCAGACTAGGTAAGTCTATACACCTGACCTTGTTACCATGGTAACATTTTCTACCTAACAACATCACACTAGTCAGACTAGGTAAGTCTATACACCTGACCTTGTTACCATGGCAACATATCCTACCTAACAACATCACACTAGTCAGACTAGGTGAGTCTGTACACCTGACCTTGTTACCATGGTAACATATCCTACCTAACAACATCATTCTTGTCAGACTAGGTAAGTCTAGTACACCTGACCTTGTTACCATGGTAACAAACATTATCCTACCTAACAAACATCACACTAGTCAGACTTAGGTAAGTCTATACACCTAGTACCTTGTTACCATGGTAACATATCCTACCTAACAACAACACACTAGTTCAGACTAGGTAATCTGATGAACATGTTTACACCTGACCTAGTTGTCTTACCATACATGTGGTAACATATCCTACTTTGTTATAAACAACATCACTTTCTATGTTGTCAGACTAGGTAAGTCTATACACCTGACCCTGATATAAGGAATGGTTGTTACAGTAAGATTTTTCCAATAAAGTAATCTACACACAGTTATATTAAATATCATAAAATTCAACAGACTGGAATGACACCTAACTTTGTTCCATGGTAACTTCATAATTTTGTATTTATCATTGATTTAGGTGCCAGACATGTAGTTTCACCATGTAACATTTTTTTTAAAATGATGTTTGAACCGGTTATTTAATACCGATAATTTCTGATTGTAATAAAAATTATGTCCTACTTTGTAAGGTGTTATACACCTGAAATGGTTACCATGCCTTCGGAACTGTGACTTGGCCATCACGACTTATATCAGAATATGCCATAGACCGTCCTGATAATATTCTCTATACTCCAGGGGTTCTAATCACTTACGATCTCTACACTCCAGGACTATCTCATAATAAATCTGAAGGCAGCTCAGAGGAAAAATCTGAACTCCTATTACAGGCCAGCAAAAAAGTCATTGAAGACTACAGAGAGCGAGCGACGCCTAACAATAAGCCACACAGTCAACCACAGTGTACCATTTGAAACTTGCATGAAACATTTGATGTCATATCAAAGGACTAAATGTTACCATTAATTCTGATGCACGTCACAGTACTATGAATAGTCCAATTTGAACATTTTTCATATTCACATTGCGATTTGAGTGAATCTTGCATGAAATTATTATTATTTGGCTGAAACTTGTATGAAATAATACTGACATGGTACCGACAAAGTGTTGTAATTTTATCGGGTCGATCTGAAATCAAAGATGGCCGCCACAGCCGCCATCTTGAAAACACATATTGAACTTCTTCTCAAGTTCTACTGGTGCGATTTTGCTAAAACTTGCATGAAATGATCCTGACATTGTCCCGACAAAGTGTTGTTATTTTGGGGGGTAATCAAAGATGGCCGCCACAGCTGTCATCTTCAAAACACATTTTGAACTTCTCAAGTTCTACCAGTGCGATTTGGCTGAAACTTGCATGAAATAATCCTGACATGGTCCGGAAAAAGTGTTGTTATTTTTCAGATCGATCCGAAATATAAGATGGCCACCACAGCAGCCATCTAGAAAACACATTTTGAACTACTTATCAAGTTTTACCTGTACTATTTGGCTGAAACATGCTTGAAATGATCCTGACATTGTCCCGACAAAGTTTTGTTACATCTCTTGTTTATCCCAAATCGAAGATGGCTACTATGACACTATATCTAATTAATATCCTATATGATTATTGATGAGGTTGTCAGATGATCGTTAAGGCCCTTGGGCCTCTTGTTTCATCAACCATTTGATAAGTGAAATTATATCACATGCGATAATAACTTGGTTTAGAGGACTTTGGTGTTGCCCCGAACAACTGATTACCCCACGACTTCCTTATAAGGGCTTGACATATAAATGTTGCCCTGAACAACCGATTACCCCTACGATTTCCTTATAAGGGGCTTGACATGTGAATGTTGCCCCGAACAACCGATTATTTATACGACTTTCTTATAAGAGACTAACATGTGAATGTTGCCCTGAACAACCTATTACCACTACAACTTCCTTATAAGGGGCTTGACATATTAATGTTGCCCTGAACAATTGATTGCCCCAAGAATTCCTTATAAGGGACTTGACATGCGAATGTTACCCTGAACAATTGATTGCCCCACGAATTCCTTATAAGGAACTTGACATGTGAATGTTGCCCTGAACAACTGATTTCCCCCTTGACTTCCTTATAAGGAACTTGACATGTGAATGTTGCCCTGAACAACTTATTACCCCCTTGCCTTCCTTATAAGGGACTTGACATGTGAATGTTGCCCTGAACAACTGATTTCCCCCTTGACTTCCTTATAAGGGAATTGACATGTGAATATGAAGATATTTTCCAACACTCATACAACGTTCTCTTTCATATAAAATTTCTGGAAATGAATTTTGTTCCAGACAGACTGTTTCAGATGTTTTAACAGACAACCACAAAATGATGGTTTTATGTATCCCGACCGATAATTTCTGATTGTAGAAAAAAATCAAGCTGCCTTCGGAACTGTGACTTGGCCATCACGACTCATATCAAATATGCCATAGACCGTCCTGATAATATTCTCTATACTCAAGGGGCTCTAATCACTTACGATCTCTATACTCCAGGACTATCTCATAATAAATCTGAAGGCAGCTCAGAGGACAAAATCTGAACCAATCACAGGCCAGCAAAAAAGTCCTTTGAAGACTACAGAGAGCGAGCGACGCCTAACATCAAAGCCACACAGTCAACCACAGTGTACCATTATACGGCTCTTTTGATGTACATCAAAGGACTAAATTACCTGTTCTGTTGCACCCAGTTTTGAGATAGTCCAATGGTTTTATCATATTACATTGATGAGTAATCTTATGAAGTTATTATTTCAAAATGCATCGTATTTCATCAATTCAGTCGAAAATCAAATTAGAAGGCCAATCATTGTCAGTCTGCGCCAAGAGGTCTTTTTCACACTTCACATTGCAAATAACATTTTATTGATTTCTCGAAAACAAGTATAAAAAGTAATAGCATTTGGACATTTTCTATAATATATATACATGTAATAATGATGCCTAAAAATTAACCATTTTTTATTTATCTTTTTTAAAAAAAAAACTTTCTAACATATTCAACACACAAAATCTCATGAAAAATGTCATTATTCTTTTATGTACTTGGGAAACTTTTGGATATTCATTTTTTTAACCAAACATTAAAACACTTTATAGAATCAATCATAAAAGAATAGTTGTACACTGTTTTGCAATTTCATCCATTGGCAGCATGCTAAACACATATCTCCAGCTGTAATTCAATGTTGACTTCACTGTTTTTATTTGGTGGTATGTATCTAAAGTTGTCCGTCTCCTTTATCAAACACTTTATATTTAAAAATTATAATTACTATTGATATATTTTATATAGCTATATATGACGAAATATTAATAAAAAATCCAATGTTGCCCCAGCTTTAACCATTCAGTAACAAAGTGAGTTAGTTTTTCAAAGTCGGTTGTAACATTGCGGGTCAATCTGTACATGAAGAGAAAGGTAAGCAGTTCTTACCTTATACTTTACTGCATATTTTATCATAGATTGGGGAAATCGATCATACAAACACTGTAAACAACTTTCTTTTGTGACTTATAAATTTCCAAATTTAAATTTGAAAACAAGTTCGCGAAGTTAAATAATCGTGGTTTTAAAACTTGGTTGATAATTCCTATCGTTATCAATGATATAGATGTTAATTCGCGGAGATAATCTTTCGCGAAATTAGTTCGATAGCGAAATTTGCGAAAGTAAATCTCACGCGAAAGGAAGTTGGTTTGTAAAATATTGACATTATTTCTATCAGAAATCTTTTGATACAGATGTGTTGTAAATTTTTTCTAATATAACTACAGTTTGAAATCTTTTTAAAGTCTTTAATAAAAGGTTGTGCCATTATTGTAATCTGCTCTTGATTGGATGCTATCAGATCTTCTGCGGGTTAAATGTCTTTTCTGTCAGCCCAATTACAGGTGGTACATTGAGTGTCTTCAGAATGTTCATTTGAATGCCGGAAAAGAAAATACTATGTAAAATCCACGCTGTTGTAACAGTAGTATCTGTATAATCACAAATTCTCAATACATAATCCAGTTATGCAATTACATGTTCTTTTATACCTGGTAGTCTAGTACATGTCCGGGTATTCTAGATTAAGGTAATCGAAGAGTAAAGATATTCCTCTATATTAAAACGAGTACATTGATTGTATGTACATGTATGTGCATAATACAAAAAGCCTTGAATGTACATTACAAGATAAAGTTCAGTACATGCGACAGATAAAGTTCAGTGGATGTGCCAGATAAAATTCAGCTCATTACCAGATAAAATTCAGTACATTACCAGATAAAATTCAGTTCAGTACCAGATAAAATTCAGTACATGTGCCAGATAAAATTCAGTACATGTGCCAGATAAAATTCAGTACATGTGCCAGATAAAATTCAGTACATGTGCCAGATAAAATTCAGTACATGTGCCAGATAAAATTCAGTACATGTGCCTGATAAAATTCAGCTCATTACCAGATAAAATTTAGTACATGTGCCAGATAAAATTCAGCACATTACCAGATAAAATTTAGTACATGTGCCTGATAAAATTCAGCTCATTACCAGATAAAATTCAGTACATGTGCCAGATAAAATTCAGTACATGTGCCAGATAAAATTCAGTACATGTGCCAGATAAAATTCAGTACATGTGCCAGATAAAATTCAGTACATGTGCCAGATAAAACTCAGTACATGTGCCAGATAAAATTCAGTACATGTGCCTGATAAAATTCAGCTCATTACCAGATAAAATTTAGTACATGTGCCAGATAAAATTCAGCACATTACCAGATAAAATTCTGTTCAGTACCAGATAAAATTTAGTACAGTACCAGATAAAATTCAGTACATGTGCCAGATAAAAGTCAATGCATGTGCCAGATAAAATTCAGCTCATTACCGGATAAAATTCAGTACATATGCCAGAAAAGATTCAGTGCAGGTACCTGAGAATATTCAGTACATTACCAGATAACATTCAGTACACGTGCCAGATACGATTCAGTAAATGTGTCAGATAAGATTCAGTACACGTGTCAGATAAATTTCAGTATATTTACCAGGTTATAAACAGTAGATAATAGATGTAGATGATACAGGTAAGCTAATTTTAGGCATTTTGAGCGGGAAAATGTAAACTTTGTAAAATATCAGTTTCTGACCAATAAGCTGTAAATCATTTCCACTAATGAAATCAAGGTTCCTAATGTGGTTCTATATTCAATACGCTTGTCTGCACATTACGCAACAACACGACAAGTTATCAAGTGTCGCCGTCGACTTGTCACATTGTCGCCGTCGAGTTGTCGCCATCTCGAGTTATCTATCTAAGTTGACGAGGATATTGCGATATAACTATATGGCACTAACAGGCCACCATACATGCGATCAATTTTCACGTATTTCACGAATTTTTAGAATTCGAATTCGTGGAAAAATTGTCGCCGCGAAATCATTTAAAATGCAAATTCAACATTTTAATTTTGAACCGCAAAAATAAATCGCCGCAAAAATTAATAATCGCGAAAACGTTAAATGATGTGATCGCGAAAATGAGTTTGTTTACATTATGAATGCTTGCAATGTTGACGCTGTCGTTGTTCTGTATCTTGAAGGAAATGTTTCTTAGAGCTTTAACCTTGGCTTAGCCTAATTGTCCTACGTAAGTATATAGTCTTATCTTTGTGTCCCCTTAACCACTATCACGTATAGTCACAGAGATAACACGCAATTCCAAGCTTGATAAGGAACTTAATCACCCACAAGGCTTCATATCTCAAACATTTAATGCTAATTACAAACTATTAGTTATTTTAAAAAGGGTAAGTATTTGAGTTTTATAAATACTGAAGAATTATTTTGGTATCAATGTATGGTGTAAAGTTGTTCTTTTTTTTCTATTTCCATTTGATAGGTAGTTAGATCATCGGTATACACTGGAACTGCTTATCAAGGATTAAGGTATTAGCCACCATCTATATCGCTTGTTTGTTGTAGTGGAATAGAACTATGTTGATATAAAGTGTGCATGTATCAGGGCTAATATTAGGTATTACTGTTAACTTGATCGTAAAAAGCTGAGTAGCATGTTCATTTTGACAAAATATACGAAAAATGTACATTTCAGGAAAACTAATCCACATGTTTCGCTGCATATTGCTGCGACAAAATAACCATGTCTTTATGTTTAAGCTAGTTTCTATAGCATTACAAGGATCGCTTATTTGACAGGATTCGATTTTACAAAAGAATACTTATAGAGTCGTTTTTGACCTTCTCATGCAAATGGCGGTTGTAAATTATATCACGCAAATATGGCACATATGGGGGCGCTCCAAGTGATACCAATGTATCTCTTCAATATTATAATGTCATCTCAGCATAGTGAGAATGCTGTTTTATAAGAAAAATGTTAAATTTATGATTTCAAATGTATTTCCACAAATCTGAATGTTTTGCCCCATATACAGCAGTTGAACATTTGTTCTTAAAACGAGTTGTCGTTTCATGTTAAGTGTTTCTAAAAGTATGTAGTAGGAACATCTGTGACAACATGGTTATTTGGTGACAATTTCGAGTCAACAGTTACATGTATACCTAATGTTAGTGCCGATGCGTACACACTTTTTATCAACTTCGTTATGTTTAAGGATCTGCTCTGTTGACTAACTTTTTTTTCCTAATATAGATTTTTGGAAAAAGAAATTCATAACAAAGTTTAAAATATAATAAACTTGATATGGTGTTATTATATGCGTTTGATTTTGATCTTTTATGAATCAAAGATAGCTACAATGTATTTACGTAAATAGTGATTTTACCGGAAATTCACTGTTTTGATCATACACACGAAAAACCCAAGCAATATTTTGTAAATGAGTTGTCTGATAAGTATGAATATTCGGAAAATTGACAAAACCAATGTTTTCCTTAAGAAAATAAACATCAAATAGTCAACCTCATGTTTTTGCTCAGCACAGCAGTATGTGGTACCCCTATTCCCTAAATTTTGAAGATGAAAATACCTAGTTTTTCACCATTTTTGGCACATTCAACACTTCACAGAAAAATTTCTGATGACGTCTTTTTTCTAAAAATTTTCAGTTCAAAACAAAAACAGTCACTTTTTATAAAACCATCATAGAAATAGGGAGTCAACGTGCTTGATGTTTTTTCCCGTTAAAAAATTTGTCATTTTTCAGCATTTCTTGCTAAAAATTCAAATCACTTTATCTTCACTTAAATGTAAAAATAAAAAAAAACAATAGGTTATAATTCCACACTTAAATGCTTATAACTTTCATCTCAGTGAACCTAAAAAAGATATACAGTAAAAATTAACTTAAAGTGAACAGTCGGGCAAGGATGGCTAAAGTCGGTAAAAATGGTGTGAATGTATCCAGTATAATTTCTTATGAAATGGAAAAATAAAATCTCTCGTCAAAATCTGTCTGCGTACGAAGATATTAATTTAAAGTATGGAAATTCTAAACCGTCCTCCCGGCTCACAATGTCCGTGGTTACATTTCCACGCAGCCTCGCTTTCAATGATTTCAACTTTTCTTTACTTCAATGGTCAGAACTGGGAAACGTAAGCAGAACTTGACCGTCGTATTATTATGTGAGAACTTTTGGAAGGCCAATGAACGCATTTAGACTGGTTTTCTTTGCCCGACTATTCACTTTAATATCTAAAAACGTTGTTGCACTGGCGAGCTCAGTAAAATATTAAAGTAAAGCGGTGATATATGCACCTTTTCAAAATGGTCGCCATATTGGTCATTTCTTAAAATTTGTATATAAAAAATTCTACAAGCAATGTAATTTGTTGGTTTCTTTTTACATATTTTCTTTATCACAAAATGAGACAATTAGTTTTTGAAAATCACAAAAACTCTTTAATCAACGTTGAAACGAGACTTCAACGAGACTGAAACCTCACCAGAGCAGATCCTTTTATAAATGTGCATAATATTTACCATTAAATAATAACAATAATTAATATTAATAATACTCTCTAATAGTACACTCTAATGTTGGTGCTAAATCTCCATAGAAATATATTCAAGTATAGAAATATATTCCTTGTCCTATACCACTCCGTACATAAATTTTATTTAGGAGCCTTTATTCAAAGCAAGGACGTAAGAAATATTCACTTATAAATCCTTGTTCAAAGAAATCTCTACCTCGTTGTATTAGTCAATCAGATGCAACGTTACAAATAACGACATTATTTTTACGTTATCAGACGATAACATCAGTTCTAAACCAAACAAAAATGCCTATTAAAAATGTCATTTCCGCGAAAAAAAATATTTCAGCGACAACATAATGTTATTTTTGTGGGAACACCACTCTATAATATTTGTCAACCGATGTTCATCTCGTTATTAATATACATTATTGGTTTATTTACAGGTGATATGAAAGGATTTCAAGTGATATTGGTGAGTGTTATCCTTCAAAGCTTTGTCGTGGGCATATATACCATAGTGTACTAAATACACATCCTTGTGAAGACCTAATGCTAACTCAATCTGATTAAAATCTATGTCCTTATACTCACGTTCTTTCATAGCGGATCTGACAATATCTCATTAGGGGCCACATTTTGACTTTTATACCCCTCCATAATTCTCATCATGCTTGCTGAAAACGACATTCCATCCCAAAATTTAATTATGTGCGTATCTATGCTTGCCTATGTTGCTCTCTATGTACAAAAGACTACATATTCTCAGAAAGGATTCTACAAGCTCTGCAAATTATTTCGTCCTCCTAAAATTTCCTTCCAAGACTTGGATTATTACCAAAACGTGACTGTAGTGGGATGTTATCTAGTCCAAGTGTCACGAACAATCCTTAACTTTAAGGAATCCCTTAACTTAAAATTCCATAGGAAAGCATTATAAACTAGTATTTAAGGGCTCAGTTTCATGAACAATCCTTACATTTAAGGAATCCCTTAACTTAAAATTCCATAGGAAAGCATTATAAACTAGTATTTAAGGGCTCAGTTTCATGAACAATCCTTAACTTTAAGGAATCCCTTAACTTAAAATTCCATAGTATTTAAGGGCTCAGTTTCACGAACAATCCTTAACGTTAAGGAATCCCTTAACTTAAAATTCCATAGGAAAGCATTATAAACTAGTATTTAAGGGCTCAGTTTCATGAACATTCCTTACATTTAAGGAATCCCTTAACTTTAAATTCCATAGGAAAGCATTACAGATTTTAAGAAAAACTCCTTAACTTAAGATTGTTTCCTTCACTTTTGTAATGCTTTTCTATGGGGAAATTTAAGTTAAGGAATTCCTTAAAGTTTACTGGGCCCTGGAAGGCTTCTTAACTTAATTAGTTTTCCTTGATTTCTGTAATAACTTAATTAGTTTTCCTTGATTTCTGTAATGATTTCCTATAGGGGATTTCCTTGATTTCTGTAATGATTTCCTATAGGGGATTTCCTTGATTTCTGTAATGATTTCCTATAGGGGATTTCAAGTTCATGAATTCATTAAGGTTAAGTGAATCTATGCACTGATCCTTACTACACGAAGTGAAATTAAGGATAGAGTTTAAACCGGTTTGTGTGATCACAATTCCTCTCTGTTCCTTTGGTTTATTCTTTGTGATTTAGTTGTAACTCCCATTTTATGTTCGATGGTTCGTCTCGACTTTGTCTTCAGACCTCCTTCCTTTTCTTTCCTGTCGGTATTAACTTCATTTTACCTTAGTGTGATGAACAAATCCTTTCACTCTGTAAAAGAGAGATACCATATTTCTTTGTTATTGGAAAACAAAAGGAAATGTTAAAACGATAACGAAATTTTGGTTTTAGTAAAACAAAATAAATGTTAAAATTATTTTGTCAAATGATAACGTTAATTTTGTTATAGGAAGCAAAGAGAAGAGTACTTTTGTTTTAGTAAGCCATAAGAAGTATTTATTGATAACGACAATTTTATTTCAATAAGCAAACAGAAATATTAAAATGACAACAACTAAAATTGTACTTTGTTATAGGAAGCCAATGAAGCAGTTAATTAATAGCGATGATTTTGTTTTAGAATTCCAAAATGAATAGTGATATGATGATGATAATTGTATACATACCAAGTTTTAAATTCATGATTCTTCTAAGGTTTTCTTTCCTGAGTCAGGTTTGTTTTTGTATGCAGATTGGTAAAGTTTATCATTTGGATCTACATGTATTATTTTATTCTGGAACCGTTTTGTTTTAGATTGTTCTGTTGGTCCTGGGAAATGTGGACATTTCAACATCTAAAGCAGGTAACAATATATATACTGTAAATAGGTTTCAAACAAATGTCAATTTCCCAATCTAACCTAAATAATATGGTTCATATATCAGTCTAGATTGCGAAATACGATGGTTATGAAAAAATATGTTTGAAAATGTTAAATTGAATTGCCACAAAAACAGTTGGGTTCAAGTAATATAGATTATAAAACATTTTTCTTCAGAAGTGAGATTAAATCAATATATATGCATAAATATAGGCTTGTATAATAAGAATAATTTCATGTATACAGTAGGTTCAAACATCATGATTCTGATTACTTGAAAACTTTGCCTAACTCCAAAATAATTTAAGAAGGCATAATGAAATGTTTGTAAAATCAATTTTTGAATACATGGCTGCTAAGATATTGCTATATTCATGATCACAGAAATATTCGGTAGGACTATACCTTTCACTTCTCTCTTCACTATTCTCCAGCACGGTTTCTTCTCGATTCGTTATTCCATGCTGGCGATAATGCGCTGTGTCCTGACTGCTGTCCATGTTACGATTGTGAGTAAATATTAACTGTGAGTACTTATGTATCTAGATTGTGAGTAAATATTGATTGAGTAAATATTGACTAGTAAATATTGACTGTGAGTATTTATGTATCTAGATTGTGAGTAAATATTGACTGTGAGTATTTATGTATCTAGATTGTCAGTAAATATTGACTGTGAGTATTTATGTATCTAGATTGTGAGTAAATATTGACTGTGAGTGAATATTGATTGACTGTGAGTATATATGTATCTAGATTGTGAGTAAATATTGACTGTGAGTATTATGATCTAATTGTATAATATTGACTGTGAGATATTTATGTATCTAGATTGTCAGTAAATATTGATCTGTGAGTAATATTGACTGTGAGTATTTATGTATCTAGATTGTCAGTAAATATTGACTGTGAGTATATATGTATCTAGATTGTCAGTAAATATTGACTGTGAGTATTTATGTATCTAGATTGTGAGTAAATATTGACTGTGAGTATTTTATGTGTATCTAGATTGTGGAGTAAATATTGACTGTGAGTATTTATGTATCTAGATTGTCAGTAAATATTGACTGTGAGTATTTATGTATCTAGATTGTCAGTAAATATTGACTGTGAGTATTTATGTATCTAGATTGTCAGTAAATATTGACTGTGAGTATTTATGTATCTAGATTGTCAGTAAATATTGACTGTGAGTATTTATGTATCTAGATTGTCAGTAAATATTGACTGTGAGTATTTATGTATCTAGATTGTCAGTAAATATTGACTGTGAGTATTTATGTATCTTGATTGTCAGTAAATATTGACTGTGAGTATTTATGTATCTAGATTGTCAGTAAATATTGACTGTGAGTATTTATGTATCTAGATTGTCAGTAAATATTGACTGTGAGTATTTATGTATCTAGATTGTGAGTAAATATTGACTGTGAGTATTTATGTATCTTGATTGTCAGTAAATATTGACTGTGAGTATTTATGTATCTAGATTGTCAGTAAATATTGACTGTGAGTATTTATGTATCTAGATTGTCAGTAAATATTGACTGTGAGTATTTATGTATCTAGATTGTCAGTGAATATTGACTGTGAGTATTTATGTATCTAGATTGTCAGTAAATATTGACTGTGAGTATTTATGTATCTAGATTGTCAGTAAAATGACTGTGAGTATTTATGTATCTAGATTGTGAGTAAATATTGACTGTGAGTGATTTATGTATCTAGATTGTCAGTAAATATTGACTGTGAGTATTTATGTATCTAGATTGTCAGTAAATATTGACTGTGAGTATTTATGTATCTAGATTGTCAGTAAATATTGACTGTGAGTATTTATGTATCTAGATTGTCAGTAAATATTGACTGTGAGTATTTATGTATCTAGATTGTCAGTAAATATTGACTGTGAGTATTTATGTATCTAGATTGTCAGTAAATATTGACTGTGAGTATAAATGTATCTAGATTGTCAGTAAATATTGACTGTGAGTATTTATGTATCTAGATTGTCAGTAAATATTGGCTGTGAATATTTTGACTGTGAGTATTTATGTATCTAGATTGTGAGTAAATATTGACTGTGAGTATTTATGTATCTAGATTGTCAGTAAATATAACTGTGAGTATTTATGTATCTAGATTGTGAGTAAATATTGACTGTGTAGCTAGATTGAGTAAATATTGACTGTGAGTATTTATGTATCTAGATTGTGAGTAAATATTGACTGTGAGTATTTATGTATCTAGATTGTCAGTAAATATTGACTGTGAGTATTTATGTATCTAGATTGTCAGTAAATATTGACTGTGAGTAAATATTGACTGTGAGTAATTATGTATCTAGATTGTCAGTAAATATTGGCTGTGAATATATTGACTGTGAGTATTTATGTATCTAGATTGTGAGTAAATATTGACTGTGAGTATTTATGTATCTAGATTGTGAGTAAATATTGACTGTGAGTATTTATGTATCTAGATTGTCAGTAAATATTGACTGTGAGTATTTATGTATCTAGATTGTGAGTAAATATTGACTGTGAGTATTTATGTATCTAGATTGTCAGTAAATATTGACTGTGAGTATTTATGTATCTAGATTGTCAGTAAATATTAACTGTGAGTATTTATGTATCTAGATTGTCAGTAAATATTGACTGTGAGTATTTATGTATCTAGATTGTCAGTAAATATTGACTGTGAGTATATATGTATCTAGATTGTCAGTAAATATTGACTGTGAGTATTTATGTATCTAGATTGTCAGTAAATATTGACTGTGAGTATTTATGTATCTAGATTGTCAGTAAATATTGACTGTGAGTATTTATGTATCTAGATTGTTAGTAAATATTGACTGTGAGTATTTATGTATCTAGATTGTCAGTAAATATTGACTGTGAGTATTTATGTATCTAAATTGTCAGTAAATATTGACTCTGAGAATATTTATGTAACTATTGATTGTCATTAAATATTGACTGTGAGTATTTATGTATCTAAATTGTCAGTAAATATTAACTCTGAGTATTTATGTATAAATATCTTGTATTTATGTTTGCATAACTCAATATGGTTTGTAACAAACATTTTCATTGGCGTAAAAAATTACAGCCATTTAAGACAAAAAGATATCACTATTTGGAACGTCGCTTCTGATTGGCTGAGAAAATTTGGATGTTTTAAGATCATTGTTGTAATAAATTGATTTATATAGGATAATTTTAATACTGCAGATTTTTATGTTATGGCGATATAACACAAAAATCTGAGTGTACTCTCATCATAAAACGCTCGGTATTTTAGCGTACATTTTTGTGTTATATCTACATAACATAAAAAAACATCTATTAAAGTTAGTCATTGTTTTGCCTTGTAAATAAATTGTATTTAATTTTGTATAAAAATGTAACTATTAATTTATGAAAATCTAGATGTATCTATAGATTGTATTAATATATTGTGAGTATTCATATAAGCTCGTTGTGAAAATTTCAATATTCAGAAAAAACAATTAGCGCATTGTATCAATAAATGATATTCTTTCAATTACATTTTAACACACTACAGGTATCAAGGTTCATGGACAATTGACGTTGTTCCACCACTATCATCATGGCATGATTTCCCTTTTTCTATTGATACACAGGTTTTTGGACATTTTACCTAAACAAGTGATATTTTTTTCTGTTTCTGTAGATACACAGGTTTTGGACAAATTGACGTGGTACCACCCCTATCACCAAGTCCAGTGTAATTTGGCCAATCGTCCGGACTGTGACTACCACCTTGACCAGTGTAAGGATTTCTGTATTAGTAAGTCATAATATACTAACATTTTTGTATAAGAATCTCTGTATTAGAAGTCATAATATACTAACATTTTTGTATAAGGATCTCTGTATTAGAAGTCATAATATACTAACATTTTTGTATAAGGATCTCTGTATTAGTAAGTCATAATCTACTAACATTTTTGTATAAGGATCTCTGTATTAGAAGTCATAATCTACTAACATTTTTGTATAAGGATCTCTGTATTAGAAGTCATAATCTACTAACATTTTTGTATAAGGATCTCTGTATTAGAAGTCATAATCTACTAACATTTTTGTATAAGGATCTCTGTATTAGAAGTCATAATCTACTAACATTTTTGTATAAGGATCTCTGTATTAGAAGTCATAATCTACTAACATTTTTGTATAAGGATCTCTGTATTAGAAGTCATAATCTACTAACATTTTTGTAATTTTTTGTATAAGGATCTCTGTATTAGAAGTCATAATCTACTAACTAACATGTATAAGGATCTCTGTATTAGAAGTCATAATCTACTAACACTTTTGTATTCAGTTTTAACTGAAGCTGAAGGGAATTCATCTTTTATTATCAGTCTATGTATTATTTTTTCATCTTCAATTCTATTTTGGTACATATATCACATCTACTTGAGAAAATCATATTATTTACGGATTCAAAACACAGGTGTTAAAATCGTCTTATATCAGGTCGAATATCCAGTACGGAAATGTTCAGACTATAGTATTCTATCAAATTTGTAAGTTTCACTTAAAATCTATGAAGTTCATTCCAACTGTTAAAAGGTGCATAAAAAACAGACGAGACATGGGAATAATGAGATAATACGCTAGAAACACTTTTGTATGTCCTATTTAAAGGTGATAAAAACAGAAGAGGCATGGAAAGTGAGATAATACGCTAGAAACATTTGTATGTCCTATTTAAAGGTGATAAAAACAGAAGAGACATGGAAAATGAGATAATACGCTAGAAACATTTGTATGTCCTATTTAAAGGTGATGAAAACAGAAGAGACATGGAAAATGAGATAATACACTAGAAAACATTTGTATGTCCTATTTAAAGGTGATGAAACAGAAGAGACAAAAAAAAAAAAATAGTGATAAAGAAGAGACATGAAAATGAGATAATACGCTAGAAACATTTGTATGTCCTATTAAAGGTGATTAGACATGGAAAATGAGATAATACGCTAGAAACATTTGTATGTCCTATTTAAGGTGATAAAACAGAGAGAGACATGGAAAATGAGATAATACCTAGAAACATTTGTAATCCTATTTTAAAGGTGATGAAAACAGAAGAGACATGGAAAATGAGATAATACGCTAGAAACATTTGTATGTCCTATTTAAAGGTGATAAAACAGAAGAGACATGGAAAATGAGATAATACGCTAGAAACATTTGTATATCCTATTTAAAGGTGATAAAAACAGAAGAGACATGGAAAATGAGATAATACGCTAGAAACATTTGTATGTCCTATTTAAAGGTGATGAAAACAGAAGAGACATGGAAAATGAGATAAAAACAGAAACATTTGTATGTCCTATTTAAAGGTGATAAAAACAGAAGAGATGGAAATATAATGGAGTAATACGCTAACATTTGTATGTCCTATTTAAAGGTGAGAAACAGAAGAGACATGGATACGCTAGAAACAATAAAGGATAACACAGAAGAGACATGGAAAATGAGAGAATACGCTAGAAACATTTGTATGTCCTATTTAAAGGTGATAAAAACAGAAGAGACATGGAAAATGAGATAATACGCTAGAAACATTTGTATGTCCTATTTAAAGTTAAAAACAGAAGAGATATTTAATTCACTGTCATGAAAAAAATTAATTTAAATCTAAACTAATAACCAAATTTACTTTTATTTGTATACATTTTACTGATTTAAATACTTCATGTACTCAAGGATTTATAAGTCGTTGCTGTACTTCATTGATTTTCTTTGTAAATTTATTGAAAGAACTATCTTAGTAAGCTTGTCCAGTTTTGACTCGAACTGGTGATTCCAAATATAATGCAAAGGTGGGTCTGCAACATCCGCCCACGCACCAATTTTTTTCAAATTTTGTAGTATTATAGGTCTGGGTACATAATTACTTTTTAATTTACTTTTTATTGATTTTTTATTTTTTTTTAGGCATAAAGGGTCTGAAATAATGTTTTCTAAAATTACTTTGGGTATGTGGGAAGGGGAACAGATATTTTGTTTTTTAATTATTTTTGATAATAAAAGATACTTCATTCTTTATTTTATATCCATTTATAATGATATTTACGAATTATTTTTACGACAAATTGATTTTGAAATAAAAAAAAACCTCAAATTTTTGTCAGGATAAAAATTGAGGATATTGGCATGGGTTTGCTCGAAATATTTGGCATGTTATTAATTTTGTCCACATTTTTAAACCATTTTAAAAACATACTATAGGTATAATCTTTTAACAGATACTTTTTCAAAAAAATTGAAATCCGGGAAAATAGCCCGAAATGTAGCGAGGGGAATTTTCTAAAAAATCAATATTTGTCCTAGTTGACCATAAATTCAAAATTGATCATAGACACCATAATAAAACTACCGTTATTTTTGTTAACTAACATATGTACTCTAAAATTATTGCATTTTTATTCCAGCATTTTCCCAAACAGTACAAAAAAGACTAAAAACTTGATATGCTCTTTGGTGAAACAAATAGTTTCTCTTTTCATATCAGAAATCAAATAATTATTGGAAAGAAGTATATTTTCGTCCGCAACTTAAACGCAAACGATACAAATTAAGATTATCCATCTCTCTTATGTAGATAAAACCTATTTTAAATTGAATTAAAAATGATTAAAGAGGGAAACAGAGTTACATTTGATTTTCAAATAAAATATGTATAATTTAAAAATAATACCAGCAGCACAAAGGCTACAATCTTAATCTTGACCAATCAGACGGCTTTTATTTCGAAGCAATGGCAACAATGTATTTAAAACTGTTACTATCTCATTCGGCATACCCCATTAACCATATGTACCAATTTTTACTAATATCTAATAATATCCAAATTTCAACCAATCAGAAACCTCCTTTTTGTTTCCATAGCAACCATTCTTTTAAAAAGTATTACTCAGCATATTTTATAACCCCTATATACCAATTTTTACTTAATCTGACAATATCTAAATTTCAGCCAATCAGAGGCCTCCATTTTGTTTCCATGACAACCAGTCTTTTTTAAAGTGATACCATGTTATTCAACATACCTCGTAATCTCTATATACAAATTTTCACTTAATTCTGACACAATTTAAATTTCAGCCAATCAGAGGCTTCCGTTTTGTTACCATGGCAACCAATATTTTAAAAGGTGTAAGCATGATATATAGCACCTAAAATTATAACCTTTACACTGATTTTCACTTATATCGGACTCTGGAATCATAAAATGGAAATGTATAACTAGGTATACTAACAAAGAAGTGGTCCGTTGCTACATGCACTCTCTATTTTTAAGTCACTCAAAAACTGTTTTCCCGGATTTTAATTTTGAACCTAATTTACACATAGACAGAAAATGACATGGGAGTATTTTTAATTGGGGGTAAAATTGTGGACAAAACCAGTAACAGGGTGATATGAGATGACAAAGAACAATGTTTCGTTTTCGTTTTTTCCAAAAACTGTTACTTTTTCGTAAAAAATATTATTTCAAACAAAAATTTCCGTTAAAAATCTAAAAGAAATGACTTAATTAAATATAAAGTATACGATCTACTCAAATGATTTATGAATAAAAAATGTTGAATATCTAACAAAGGCTAAGTTTTTTTGGCATGTTTGTGCAGGTAGTTTTAATGAAAATGACTACAAAGAATTCAGGCCCTTTGGGCCTTTTTAAAATCACAAAAGGAAAAAGAAATGTCATTTTAAAGGGACAACTAGTAGTACTTTCAATATCCAAAGTTTCAAGAAAATTGGGCTGTGGGCAGTTTTTATGGGATTTTTAACATTAGCTTGAACACCACCTTTAAACATTTTATCAGAACAGTTTTCTACAAGCCGACCTGGATATGAACCTTCTACCTATCCCACACCTTACGTTGACCAGCATGCCTCGATGACCTCTGCTCAGATGACCTCTGCACCGTTGACCTTCGCCCCTGTGAACCCTGATCCGGTTACCTCTGAACCCTTGACCTTGAAACCTGTTGGATGCACGAAATTAAAAGTACTAGACGCTGTGGCATTAAATACGGCGGTATCCCTAAATAATGCGAAAGTGTGTCTTGATCACCCCGAGTATTCCCCATCGAACGATCTTTTGTACAGTACCTGTGACGTCACGACACAGACAGACATCCACAAAGGAGACCAGGTGCGTTTTCCTGTTAACATAATATCAAAGATATACTTCAATCTCGCTGATATGATATACTTCAATTTGCTTGTAAATATCGACCATATAATATCATTAGCCTAGGTTTTGTATTGAATATTGCAAAACAGAAATGGCTTAAGAATAATTAGGAACTGCATTAACCTCATTTTTTTCTGTATCAGTACAGACATCCTCGATTTTCCAGGGGTTACTTTCGCTGTAGTGTGGATATAACGACAGTGAAAGTAACTTCTGGAGAATCGAGGATGACTGTACTGAATACAATATTGAGGACGTACGTAACTTTAATAAATTTAAACATTTCACTAATATTTTGATATCAAAAGCAATTTGAATTATGTTTCAAATTACATATTTCTTTCGAAAATGAAATAATAATAAACATGTTTGCTGTGAACTTTTGATAGGTGATGGGAAACTGTCCATTCCACAAACCTTACACAGCGATAAAGGCGTTTACTGCGGGCAGTTCAAACTTGTCCTTGGCCACGTCAGGGGTGTTTATAGAGTGTGAACCTAACGGATTCAAGGTAGGTAATGGTTTAGTTATTATATTTACATTTTAACTGCGATACCACTTGATACAAGTGTGTAACTTTAAACCCAGTTGACATATTACACCAGTGCATGAATTGCCATCTGCTTATTTTGACTTCATTATCATTAAAATATCACAATTGTCGGGTAAATGGTTGTTCAAACGGATATTCCATCCTTGACGTAATTAAAGTATGTATTCGTTATGGATGTAAAATGTTATAAAAAAATTGTTATCAAAACAAATGTAAATATAAGCATTGAACTGCATTCAATTCAATTATGGGAGTATGAATGCCAACTAGCCAACCGAAAACTTAGCGCTTCACGTTAAATGTATCGCTGTCTAGTTGGCAGTCATACTCCCATAATTGCTTATGTGAACCAAATTATTTTCGTAGGACCTTCAATTTTACGAATTTGAATTCGCGATAATAGATCGTCACAAAACAATGTCATAATGATAAAGTGAAACACGTTAATGACTATAAATCGCATTGTTAAACTGTCTTTTTAAGGTACACACAATATAAAGTCGTCGCGAAGCTTAGTTGCATTTCGAATGGATGGGTCTTCTCCGCACCGAGTATGGTATCCGCACATTGTTTGCTCGATCGATACCCATCCTCGATAGTCCAGGGGTTACTATCACTGTCGTAATATCCAACCCTGGAATGTTTCAAAATCAAACTGAAGGCAGTTTTCCTCCTGAACTGCCTTCAGTTTAGTTATGAAATATTCCAGGGGTGTATATCACTGATAGTAACCCCTGGAGTATCGAGGAAGATATAAAGTTCGCTAGCTCTAAGTCTATTAGATTAGATATGTGGGTTTTATCCGGGTACGCGGGTTTCCCGCAGTCGTAAAACCTATAAATGTGAGAGTGTGTGGGGCGCCAAAGAAATAATCTAATTCCCAGTGAATGTGTGGTATTTAAATGTTGTTGTTTACTGATGATTTCACCTGTTCATTTGTTACAGATGGTTGCACAGTCATGTGACAGCGCCCCCTACAGTCTGACGGTGACGACAGATTCTCACCAGGGAGCGTTGGCTCCCCATTTTTATCATATAATTATGGCATAGGCAAAACATTAAAAGAATTCTGGAAATATTATCATTTTGAACCTTATCACTGTACATTTAAATATGATTGTCATTATTTTGTGATATTATATGTTGTTATTTCACAGTTTAGACCAAATCTACTATTATCACCAATATAGCCTCCATATTACATGGGTTACTATCACTATCGTTACATCCATTCCTGGAATATGTCATTAGCAAAACTGAAACCAGTTCAGGAGAAAAAAAAACCAATCACATGCTTTCTTTAGGATATTACAGAGACAATGGCTCCAAACGTCAAAGCCATATTCTGTATTTGCATATTACAGAGTTATCTGCCCTTGCAGGTAGATATTGATTGTGACGTCATGTGTTTGCGAGTGTAACGTCATTCTTTTAGGAGAAAACGACGTGAATTGCGCTCGCAAAACAATGACGTAACAATCGATACCTACCCGCATGGGAGCTTACTCTGTAATATGCAAAGACGGAATAGTCAATCACAGTATACCAATATTCAATACTTTTGATGTACATCAAGTACCAATCTATCTTTCCATTTGTGGTCGCAAACAGAGCCTTCTGTTTCGCAATGAAATATTCCAGGGGTGTATATTGCGACAGTGATAGTAATTCCTGGAGTATCGAGGATGACCTGCTATATAATAATTACATTTACAGTTAAATAGTTACAAACTATCCAACAGATAGAGATAAAGATAACTGTGTCCACAAAATATACACACTGCCAACAGTAGATTTTTAAATCAAATAGATATCGGATAGGAAAATAAACACAATGGGATCACTGCCACTAGACCGATAATACACGACGAAATGATTAATTAAGAAAATCCAAAAACGGGATGGAAGATAAATGTTCGTGATGGGTAAACAATAACAAGATGTCCTATATAAACGATGGTAAATTTGAGGCCATGAAATTCACAATTTTGGTGGAGGGCTTTGAGACCCTACAATCTATGAAGAGTAATTCTGACGAACAAAATGATATACTAATATGGCCAAGAGGATGGAAATTCGTTGTACAAAGCAGAGTCATTTTGCACTCTTACTTCCTCAGCTCGGATTAACAGCTACGTACACGTCGGTTACAGCTGCGTGGCCGGGATGTGCAGGATCACAATTTTCAATTTTGAAATCAAATAAATATAAACCTGAATTAACAAAATCGACGTCGATCTCTGCTGTATGGTACCTTGCTGCATATACACAGTGTTTCATGAAAGATTGGCCTTTGCTTTCCACTTTCAAGACCAGATGTCGACATCTTTTAGTTTAGATGTCGACATCAATAACTGACAAGTCGGTGTCACCCGAGCATAAACACGATTAATCGCCGAGTTACCGACTTTCTACATAATTATCTTGGAATCATTATGTGGGTAGGTACATGTGGTAAGTCGACATATTCTTCTGTGTATGTCGACATCTTCCTATATGATGTCGACATAATGCCTTAATTATGTCGACATCATTAAGTCGTAAGTCGGCAACTCGATGGCAGAAATATGCCACCATACTATCCTTATCATTTGAGAACGAAGGGAAGTTACTTTGATATATATCAGATTTAGAGTTATCTCTCTTACACTAATACTGAAGGCAGTTCAGGAGAAAAATACTGACCAATCACAGGCCATTGGAAACTTCATGTACTGTACAATATCGTTCAGAAAATATATCAAATATATAAATGTATTATTTCCTATATTGATTCACGCAATACCTTTATTACAAGTTACAAAAAAAGATGTAGGTTACAGAGACAGCGACGCCCAACTTCAAAGCCACACAGCCAACTACGGTGTCTTGTCAGTTCATGAAAGGACCAGTTTGTCTACGATATGTGTCAGGAATGAATATAATGACAATGATAGCGAGTCCTCAGCTTCGCTAGCCAAAACAAGTACAGTATCGGCTGAATATTCTCGGATAGCGAAGTTGCGACTCCTGTAATATCGAAAACGACTTAAAAGAATATATGAATGCAGAAAAATATATTTAAATACAGATGCACAACTAAACAATATCATTCATGTTTATCAACCGCATACTAACAGTGAATGTAAATGTATAATTTCCTATTATTCAAACAATTAACGTTATTGCTAATTAAACCAATAAGTCTTTGGTCATTTGGCTGAACATTTGGCTGAAAGCTGCATCAAAAGGAAGCCTGTCTTGGCTCGTACAAATGCCTCTTGATTATCATGGCTCGTAGTAGATCTGGTTGTCCCTGGGTGAAAAACTAAACGAAAATTAAATGTTTAGGATTATGGCAACATTGATAAATTCATGCATGTTTAGGATTATATTCTTGGCAACAACAATTGCAATAAACCAAATGTTTTCAGGGATGTAAAATTTGAAATTCCGCAATTTCACCACTAAATATATAGCTTTGGAAATATAAGTTTTGGAAATTGACGGCTTTGTGGGCTAATATGACACAAACCTTACATCTTTTATTTTCTCTATTTCCCATACTTTACGCAAATTTGATCTCATCATTTTATGATGTTTATGAGTGTGTCACGTCCAGGCGCGTATCTGGAAGGTTTTGTAATATACGCAAAATGTTAGGCGAGGGGTCTGGGGGCCGCCCAAGGCCCCCAGTGGGTGCAGGGCAAAGCCCTGTTGGGGGGACCAGGGTGGCGAAGCCCCCCGGAAGCTCACGCATTCTAGCTAATTAATCATCTGTCTAGCCATACCATACCCAATTCAACACCCTTTTGGAGTGGGTTCTGTTTTTGAATTTTGATTCTTTTTAGCAATTGTTAACCTTCATCATATTGTACTGCCAGGTATTGTATTTGTATACTGTTGTGTATTGTTACAATATACATTACAAATTAAGTCCATATAGACGTAATGGGTACATCTCAAAAATATTAATATTGTCCGCGCATACAAACGTTCAAAAAACGAATTATGTATATGTTAAAATCGTGACTGTTTTTGCATGTGTAAAATTATATTTTCACATATACATAAATCGATTTTCACATATCCATAAATCGATTTCCGCTTATATATCATAGAATCTTGAAAATATTTTTAGACAGTTACAACAGTGATCGTTATAATTTAACGATAATTTATGTTTTGAGAAGCATTAGCGAGTTAATATCAATGTAAGAAGTCATGTAAGAGTTGCATCCCTTTTGTTATTTCTCGAATATTGGAATGATCAAACCCATATATGTATCTTTGTACACATGGACCTAAGAATTAAATTCCACTTCTATTTTACGTTGGTTAAATACGTCATTAAACATTAGACTGTCCTATTGTATGACGGTCCCATTAATGTTTACGTTGATCTAATGTAGCATGTAGTATAGATTCTAGCTAACATCAAAGGGAACGAAAGCTAACATAAAATAGTATACTGTATGGAAAAAAAAAACATCAGTCAGCATGATGTGTACGCAACTGCGTTTTTGCGTAAGGGCAGATACGCCACTGACGTCCTTGATCTAAGGACGCGGTTAGCATTAATGTTTTTTAAAATGTTGTTTTTTTTTTTTTTTTTTTTTAATATCTATGTTCCTTTGTTCATTATTTGTCATTGATGGAATGCCATAAAACGTAAAACAATGAAGATATATGGGGAAATCTACTTTTGTTTACATGCTAAAGTCAATCTTGCATGCAAACATGTATTGAGCATGATAACACCCATCTTTAGTGATGTCCGTGATATATATATAGAGAGAGAGAATACATGGTCAGTGTCTTCAGTTTGGCGAGGATTAAGAAAAACAAAAGTGATACCGATCACAGGGGCCTGAGAATTAGTGTTACAGTTTACTATTTGGCTCCACCAGAGTGCCTATAGATCATTTTACGGGTTTTGGGGGTCCAGATAAATCAATCGATATAACAAGCCATGCTTATATACGTGTTATAATAATAGGAATAGGAGATTATACGCTTATCTAGACCCTTAAACCCTATAAAAAATGTCTGTGGACACGGGTGGATACAGATATTATGTACATGTAAACTGTGACTAACAGATATTATATATTTATCATTATGTACATGTAAACTGTGACTAATTTTCATATCCCTGTGAATACGGATGACATATCCCTGTGAATACGGATGACATATTCCTGTGCATACGGATGACAGATCCCTGTGCATACGGATGAATACAATTTTTAAGTCTGTCATCGACCATGATTTCTATAATTTCACTTTGTATTTATGATCATGGAGACAAAAGATGTGCAATGCTGTATTGAAGCGAGCTCAAGAGAAAATACAGGAAGGTTAGGCCTAGGCCTTTTTACATATATATATTTCAAATATTGATTTCATTTATTTGTTTTATTATTTTCACCGGAAATTATGTCTGATGTTGGACCGAGATTAACTTTATAAACATTTATCCAAACAGATCTGAAACTACATATTCCGAATTTGCATATTACAGAGTTATCTGCACTTGCGGGTAGTTATTAATTTTGACGTCATGTGTTTGCAAGCGTAACGTCATACGCTTTGGAGAAAGCGACGTAAATTGTGCTCACACAATAATGACGTAACAATCGATACCTACCCACAAGGGAGCTAACCATGTAATACGCAAGGACGGAATATAAGGCGCAGCTATGTTTGGCTAGGCGATTGGGTGCCGTAGATCGTGAGTTCGAGGCCCGGATAGGTCACGAGTCAATAAATTGTCATGCTTTGTTAATTTGTGTTTCTTTGATATTTATTATATATATACTTATTATATTGAGGATAGGCTCAAATACACGTGTATCTAATATGTTATATTTAGGTCTTGGTGAATTAAAAAAAAAGCTCCGTTTAAAAAAAATACATAATTCAAATATAGAATTTTCATTTCGAAATCCAAACACACGCATGACCGGAGGAAATATTTATAGATCTAGATGTTATTTTCACTAACGTTACCGTGTTGTAGTTACATATCTAGATCTCTTGGTGCTATATTGTATACACGTACATGTACATGAACAATACGTGATTCTCTAAACTTTATTGAATTGCGTACATGTATACATGTTGTATCGTTAACATTTGTTATACATAATTAAAAGGGACAATACAGGTATTGTTTTCTTATTGTGCCTACATGTATGTTTATTTTTATGCAAGTAATTATAATTAATATTAATTAAAGGTTAGGTTTTCGCCCCAACCAAATAAATATTTTTTTGTGAAATGCGATAAGCGAAGAAAAGATGAAAAAATACATAATAAAATATCTCAATTAAATTTCTTTAAGTGTTTGAGATTGAAACAAATGTGTCTTGAATACAAAAATTGAAGGAAATCCTTGATTTATTACGGTGTCCGATCAGACAAAAATAATATGCAAAATGGAAGCTGCGATGGATGTGTGTTGTCGAAGTTTGGCGGATGCGCATTGTCACGCACTAAAAGTAAACAAAATGGCTGAACGAAACAAAAGTGTGTGCGATGAAAAAAATATATATCTGAATCCGGCAACAAAGTGGAGGAAATTATAATGGATTAGGTAGCACCTCTAGGATATCTATAGGGATGCATGTAGCAATAAAGAAACAGAAGCCACATCTCAAGCGGAACTTGCCGGAATCTGTTGGGACTCGTGTAACGGCATTGCACGTGGTGAGTTAAATTTTCAACACATATGCCAGCGCACAAACAGCCGCAGACTAACTACGTGTATAATTTGGTGTACAAAGTTTGCTAGCGTATGATATGATATGTATAAACAGTGCCCCCTCGCACTTCGATTTGTTGTTGTTGTTTTTTTAACTAAACATGCCGTGCAAGACTGTCACTTCTATCTGACATTTGTTGCACGCTTCCGTTTGTTTGCTGCGGCCTCGTTTTGGAAAAAATACGTCATGTTCTATGTACATGCTGTATCGTTAACATTTGTTTATACATAATTAAAAGGGACAATACAGGTATTGTTTTCTTATTGTGCCTACATGTATGTTTATTTTTATGCAAGTAATTATAATTAATATTAATTTAAAAAACACCCCTTCACTTCCTACCTGTATCAATTATGTTCTTATTATATCATGATCACTATGTGCACAGTTTGTTTTTGTCATTATATAAACACAGAAAATCTCTGATAAATATAACTATCTATATTGCGTTTGAAAATTAAAAGTCCTTAATGCAGGTGATGTACATTAATGTAGACACATGTATACATGTACACTCTGAGTATTATTCTTGACGTTGGGTAATGAGACAATACTTGGTGTTTTATGGCCCTTAGCTTGTGTTTCGTGTTTACGTAACAGGATCTCGGTAAACAATGCAGGTGAAAATGATGAGATCATAGTGATAGTGTCAGTCAATTATCCCTCGTTAATATTCATGAAGTGTCATTTCCGAAACACTCTATGACAAATCCAGATGAAACACAACAATTCTCATGATGTGCATTATCTGTATTTATTAAAATATTTTTGATTTCTTTGAAATGGATGGAAATCATTAAATTTTAACACATTCGTCCAATTCCCTCCTCTTGAGTTATGATTATTCATGTATCGGAAACGACACTATTCAGTCCTTACGCGTCACAAATCTGCGATCGCTGAACCGGAAACAAGCAAACCTCCATTCTATCGAACGGTGTATTGTCATCCAGCTCTTACAAGAAACGCTTCGACGGTCTCGTAGCCGGATTAAAAAAAGACTGTTGAAAGCCAAAAAAGGTAGGTAACTTTAATACAGCGTACTTTTTAAATGGGTAAATACATGGTGTATGATGCATGGACCATTTTATAAATTAGCTCGTCGCGATCAGTTGTGACGTTGATGTGAATCGGTTGTTTAATATTAGTCGCGTGTGCTATGGTGCTAAAATAATTTATGACTTTCACATAAACCGTTTTATATTGAGGAACTATTATTGAGGGGATAGAACGAAAAATCTGCGCGATATATAAAAATAGAAACCATGATGATGTTGTGGTACGCGATCACCTGGCTATCCAGCAGTGTCCATAATTAGTGTCACGCGCAGTTAATTAGTACGATTACCCATGGTGACCATATACTATCTAATTATTTGTAACAGTTAAGCTTGATTTCGGCATGTGGTTTAGTCGTCATATTATTTTTACTCAGTGACAGCATCTGATGTTTAATTAAAAAAAATATATACATTGCGGTTTACCTATATTGAAACCGTGTGATTGAGGCAATCAGTTATAAAATTGTACTGACACATGTTTATATTGATTACGGAATTCATCAATAATTTGAATTGATTCATATTGTCTATACCGTATTTGATCCAATAAGCGCCCATGTCCCTATAAGCGCCCCTCACCCTTTTTGAGGCCTCAATTTCAATTGCCCAGGTATAAATAAAGACCAAATCTACTCAAAACTGTATAGATTTGCAATAATTTTGTCTGATCAGCATCTTTTCATTATGATTTTTTCAAATTTTCAAACGACCTGGTAGGTCTATTATTGGTAGGTCTATTCCTCAGTATTAGATTGTATTGCCCCTAAATGACCTTAGTTGTCGATGGGCCGTAAAACTCAAACAAACAAAAAAAACCAATATTGTGTCGACTTGAAAGTTTGACATCAGGACGAGACTTTTTGCAAATAGGTTTCTGATGCATTGATTAAAAAATTAACAAGTATTAAAAAGTAATGATTAGAAAAAAAAAAGAAAATGGCCAGCATTACAATATATAAAATCGAATTTTTCTCATTATAGTACCCCGGTAACCATGTCACTCAGCAGGACGACTCTGTTCATTTTTGATATATAATCAGACAGAGTGTATTATGCAGTAGGATCGCACTATAGTCTGACATGATCAGTACTATAATGTTTCATTCATGCATTGAGAATTGAAGGTAACAACATATTACAATCAAACATCTTTATAACAAATATGCTCACAACATCTTTACAGAGGTAGCTCCCTTGCAGATAGGTATCCATTGTGACATCATTATTTTTTAACGCAATTCATGTTTTCTCCGAAAATTATGACGTTGTGCTCGCAAACACATGACGTCACAATCAATACCTACCCACAAGAGCAGATAACTCTGAAATATGTAAATAGTTTACAGAACATAATCTTCATTATCCGTTAATTACTGTACATGTTATATAAAAACAAAGGTATGCAGCCCTGTAAGTTTCTTGTCATTACTGGAAGTCGCTTTATCTTAAAATGATTGATGTGTAAGAAAATGAACTAAGCATGAATGTAGGTCAATGACTTTATAGTGTTTTGTTGTCAGGGATTCTCATCAACTGCTTATCTTACATGTTGTAATTGAGATGGGCATGCATGCCAACGTGGTCCACTCTTTTGTTTTGTTAAACTTATAATATGACTAAAGGAATTTCAAGACTTGGATAGAAGGGGGGGGACTAAAGGAATTTCAAGACTTGGATGGAAGGGGGGGGGGGTTGTTTGTATCGTACAAAAACTGGTTCCTGTTTATGCAGAATGAAAACAGGTTCCAATACAGATAATACCTGCCTAGAATTCTCCTTGGATGTGGACTTTAAATTTTTATATAAATGTGTTTTAAATTGATCATGATTATATACTAAGCGAAACCAAGTAAATAACTGGCAATTTGCTTTCATTTTGAATGTCATAATGGTTGCAGGATAAACAGAATGCATGATTAGTATCTTACAATACAAGGTCTATTTTGGTGCTTGACACGGCTTTCCTAAGTGTCGCACCAAAATAAACCTTGCATTGGAAGACACTAACCGTATATTTTCGATTTATTTGGTCTGTAGAAAATTACTGTCATGGCCTTGGTAACTATTTAGTTCTACATAGCCCAGGGTTATTGTGACAGTCCTCTTTGTTTGTAGTGATCAGGTTAAATATATAATTATCTCTTGTATCAATATTTTTATTCTTTTCCATGAATAACAATACATTCACCTGTATGTGACGTTCTGTTAACAATATTATTACCGAGATAATGTTACCTGGCAACAATAGTCTAAAAACAATTAATGCTTCACTAAATCTATAAAAGGCCAGGGTTGACATATATATATGTATGCATAAATGACAGCTGCAGAGAGTCATGCATGTTTTAGAATGTTTCATTCATATATATGTGAGAAATAGTATTGTTTACATGAAGGGTTATTACATATAATACTATTACGTATACATATACATATATAGGGCGAAGAAGTAATTCTAACAGTGTAGACAAAAGATTGTCGAATTTTCGAGATGATGTGCTCCTTTGTCATATATATGTATACTAAAAAGTTTAGTTCCAAAAGTGTCTCAATGTAATCCTATTTGTTTTCCATAGGCTACATGATTTGGACATTGTGAATCTAGATTTTAAGTTTAGTTCAGGTTATCTTCCCTATAATTTTGAGTTATCTCCCTTGAAATGATTAATATCAATTATCTCCCCTTTAGTTTTGAGTTATCACCCTTGAAATGATTGATATTAATTATCTCCCCTTAACTGAATATTATGTTATATTTAACACCCTGTAAGTATTCCTATGAAAGAGATATACTGTATTCGACCCAATAAGCGCCCAGGGCGTATACAAATTGAAAATAATGAAAAATAAAAGGTGCTAATAGGACGAAATTGTATTGGAAATCTATACATTATTGTGTAGTTTTGGTCTTTATATATGCCTGGGCAATTGAAATCGAGGCCTCGAAAACGGGGAGGGGCGTTTAAAGGGACATAGGCACTTATTGGGTCAAATATGGTATATATTAGCGTGCATGTGTATTTTAGTACAGTCAGAAGAGGTTATCTATGTAGAATTGTAAATTCTTGTGTCACAGTTGTAAAGTCTTTTATATTTCTCCAGTGTTGTGTGCACACTAGCTGTCATTGTTTTTTTTTTAATAGATTTGGCCTTTGATCATTATGGGATTTCAGATGCAAAGTACAAGTATATTTAATTTGATAATAATTAACTCACTGATCATGATCCCTCATCTTCCTTGGAAATTCATAATGAACTTGGCTAATGGTTGAAAAAGAAGAGTTCAAAT
The DNA here is from genome assembly GCF_041381155.1 of Argopecten irradians. Classification (NCBI taxonomy): domain Eukaryota; kingdom Metazoa; phylum Mollusca; class Bivalvia; order Pectinida; family Pectinidae; genus Argopecten; species Argopecten irradians. Next base: position 2,991,941 of record NC_091149.1, read on the forward strand.
GCATCTTCAGGGGTGAACTAATCACTAGATGAATATATATATGGTGAGATTTGTGAAAGCAGATATGGAGGTTCAGGGCCTTAACCCATTTTAGGTATAATTATAAGTCTAGATCTTTATACATGGTCTGTGGATCACTGTCTAGATCTGTGACTCCTGAACAACATACTTCTGTATACCTGATAATTATATACGTAATTGATCCCATTCTAAAACTGATCACACTGCTCCCTGTAATTGATTTAAACACATTGACATAAAGGATTAAACTCTCAGTCAAAACATGTATTATATCTGTTGACTTAAGTTATTTCATTCCAAACCATATGCTATTGACTTTTTAAACATTTGACAAAAGGATTTGATACTTGGGCCGACATGTGCCCTAGCCTCTTCACTATAGACTTCGGCAGTGAAATTCAGAAATATACATTTTCTGTGTCTGATCAGCTAACTTTGGAATATCCTCTTAGTAACGTAAGTACGCATTATGATTTTTATTCGTTTCTGCAAAGATTTCCCTATTATCAGAAAAAAATTCTGGACTTGTTAAACTGAAAGCAAATATAATAAATCTTATCATAAATTTTATTGTAATGGCTTATTGAAAGCTCTTGATTTATGACTGAAAATATAGGTCTTTCTATATATAGCTAGTGATCAGCATTATGTTTGAAGTAATTTTACTAGACGTTGTCAATGTGCCCAATCTGTCCATTATTTACTTAATTTGGTCGTTTATTGCTTATAAATTAATTTAGACTTAAAGATAAGGGTAAATTGATATATGGGCTGGGTAGATCTATATATTTTTTGTATGAGAAGCAAAACCTTCGCTATTAGAACTGCTAGAACATGGAATAGTCTTCCTGAAGATGTTATAACAGCTAAAAATATAAACATTTTTTAAAAAATCGAGAAATTTCAGTTACTATATTAAGGCAATGCAACCATAATTTGAAATGAACTATACGATATAGATTACCAATACTAGTCTATGACTTTAAGCACTTGTCTAGATGCCCATGACTAGTAATTTTACGGCGTGACTAGTGCCAATTGTAATGATTGGACTAGTTGCTCTTCACCCGATTAAAATCGGTAATACTGTATGTATTTACAAGAGCAGTGGTCAATTGCGTTTTTTAAACATATTTTGAGTGCAATCTGTATCCGATTATTTCAGTCCAGATGCATAATTTTGTGAGTAAAATTTAAACCGTATATTTAATTTGGACTGGTGATTAAATAATCGGACTATTAAAATTTGGGGGTTTACCTACTAGTCCAAATGACAAGCTAGCAGCGAAAAAAATTAACGTCACAGATCTAGACTGTAATACAAGTCCAGTGTAGAGAAACTAGTCTGTTCCTGTACTGGAAAACAGCTATAACTAAATTTAAACTATAAGAAATTAGATGTTTAGAAAGACTTGGAAGTTTAATGATGGGTCTTTTGCATGATCCAGCTATCTAAAATTAAAACATTCTAATTGAGATTAGCCAATTCTAGTCTACAGAACGGGTGGTAATTTGGTCAATGGAACAGTACTTATAATTACATATACCTTGTTAGTTGGCCTTAGAACATCTACATTCTTACATTAAACAGCCCGGGCTATGAATTCTATTTACTAACATTAACCTAAAATGTGCCCCTATATATAGCTAAGGCTTCTACAAATAAGGTTGATAAAGGGTTCACATAAACAAGATCAACCTGTGTTGATAATTTGACTAGCCATGACCAGCACAAGGCTTGTCATTCCTAGTTAACCAATCTGGATGTAGTATAATGTAGACATATCTTTCACAAGAGACGCGGTGGTCGAGTGGTTAAGATGTCCCGACATATTACAACAAGCCCTCCACCTCTGGGATGCGGGTTCAAATCCCATGTGGGGCAGTTGCCAGGTACTGACCGCTGACCGGTGGTTTTTCTCTGGGTACTCCGGCTTTCCTCCACCAACAAACCTGGCACGTCCTTACATGACCCTGGCTGTTAATAGGACGTAAAACTAAACAAACTAACACAAGAGATGTGGTTTTCCTATCTCCTTGATACACATTATAGGTTAGGAAAAGAAAATGATTAATATAATTTGGACATGATACATTAAAACCTGTCTATAAAGACCACCCAATGAACCAAGAAAAATGGTCTCTATAGCCAAGGGGTCTGTGTACAGAGCAAATCATATTGAAATTGACAATTTAGGACCCTAAGAAAATGGTCATATTGATAAAAGCAGGTGGTCTTTATACAGAGGTGGTCGCTATGACAGGTTTGATTGTAATTTTCTTTGTAACGTCAACCAAGACTTGTCAGTTTTATCAAAACTTGATGATGATATATCATACTAGTAATATATATCATTGTTATATATCGCATGTATTAATGATGTCATGCACGTGATGCATATCATAAAATATATATTCAATATTTATCCGATTAAGTTAGATTAGTGTTGGACCGATTCTTGATTTTAATTGATGATCGATCAATTATGATTTTCCTAAAGACTATCGATTATGAAAGGTAATAATTAATCGATTACTAATTAATATAAATGGGAGATAACTTGTGGTTATTTTATATTTTTCTGAACCTCAGCTTTATTATATATGTATAATAAATATATTCATGCAAAACCACCTTTCAAAATAATCTAGACATGTTAGAAATACAATAAGTCAAATTTGAATTAAAGATAAAGAAATTATCATCTTTCTAAACTTTTTCTGGGAAATTAAAAGGTTAATTAAAAATATAAATATAGGTTAGTTTTCTGTAAATGATATCCAATTATAAAATCAATAATAAGTAGGTTGTCCTAAACAGATCATTGATTGTGCTTTTACAACCGATTCCCAACACTAAGTTAGATACATTCCTGTATCATATAGCTATAGCCACAACATCATTGGAAACCCACAGGTGGTTTCACTTCACATATTACTCTATTGTGATAATATACAAGTGGAGAGGATGAATCAAGCTGGAGCAACCAACAATGGTAGTCATGAGTACAAGATCGATTCTATTTAGTAAATATGTACAATAGTACGTGGAAATTCTACTTTGTTTATATACCTGTACAGGTGAAATCTGCCTGAGGTTTGGAGTCATCGTTTACGGAGACAATTAATGAGGGATGGTATATATTGATTTTGATGTGATAATGTAGCATCTGTCACATGGTATTTTACAGAATACAAGTGTTATTGTTAATTGCTTGTGGTTGTACAATGTAACAATATCAAAAGACACATTTGGAGCTCCTACTCGCCTCACCAGCCACTCCCACGCTCACACCTTCCACGTCCCTTCATGTAAAACCAAGTCAGAAAACAATAATTTTTCCCACGAACCATAACAGATATATTGGAACAGTTTACCTCCAGATATTTGTAAAATCACCAAACTCGAAGCTTTCAAAGCATCTCTCACAAAACTACCATGAAAATTCACCTTTTTTTAGCTCACCTGGCCCGAAGGGCCGGTGAGCTTATGTCATGGCGCGGCGTCCGTCGTCCGTCCGTCCATCGTCCGTCGTCCGTTGTCCGTCCGTTCGTTCGTCTGTCCGTCAACATTTCCTTTAAATCGCTACTAGTCATAGAGTTCTGCATGGATTGTAACCAAATTTGGCCACAAACATCCTTGGGGGAAGGGGTACAGAACTTGTATAAATTTTGGCTCTGACACCCCGGGGGCAGGAGGGGCGGGGCCCAATAGGGGAAATATAGGTAAATCCTTTAAATCGCTACTTGTCATAGAGTTCTGAATGGAATGTAACAAAATTTGGCCAAAAACATCCTTGGGGGAAGGGGAACAGAACTTGTATAAATTTTGGCTCTTGACCCCCGGGGGCTGGAGGGGTGGGGCCCAATAGGGGAAATAGAGGTAAATCCTTTAAATTCGCTATTAGTCATAGAGTTCTACATGGATTGTAACTAAATTTTGCCACAAACATCCTTGGGGGAAGGGGAACAGAACTTGTATGAATTTTGGCTCTGACCCCCCGGGGGCAGGAGGGGCGGGGCCCAATAGGGGAAATAGAGGTAAATCCTTTAAATCACTTCTTCTCATAGAGTTTCTATGGATTGTAACCAAATTTGGCCAGAAACATCCTTGGGGGAAGGGGAACAGAACTTGTATAAATTTTGGCTCTGGTCCCCCGGGGGCAGGAAGGGTGGGGCCCAATAGGGGAAATAGAGGTAAATCCTATAATTCGCTACTAGTCATAGAGTTCTGCATGGATTGTAACCAAATTTGGCCACAAACATCCTTCGGGGAAGGGGAACTGAACTTGTAAAAATTTTGGCTCTGGTCCCCCGGGGGCTGGAGGGGCGGGGCCCGATAGGGGAAATAGAGGTAAATCCTTTAAATCGCTACTTGTCATAGAGTTCTACATGGAATGTAACCAAATTTGGCCAGAAACATCCGTTGGGGAAGGGGAATAAGAAACTTGTATAAATTTGGCTCTGATCCCCCGGGGGCTGGAGGGGCGGGGCCCAATAGGGGAATTATAGGTAAATCCTTTAAATCGCTGCTTGTCATAGAGTTCTGAATGGAATGTAACAAAATTTGGCCATAAACATCCTTGGGGAAGGGGAACAGAACTTGTATAAATTTTGGCTCTTGCCCCCGGGGGCTGGAGGGGTGGGGCCCAATAGGGGAAATAGAGGTAAATTCCTTTAATTCGCTATTAGTCCTAGAGTTCTACATGGATTGTTAACTAAATTTTGGCCACAAACATCCTTGGGGGAAGGGGAACAGAACTTGTATAAATTTTGGCTCTGACCCCCCGGGGGCAGGAGGGGCGGGGCCCAATAGGGGAAATAGAGGTAAATCCTTTAAATCGCTACTTGTCATAGAGTTCTACATGGATTGTAACCAAATTTGGCCACAAACATCCGTTGGGGGGAAGGGGAACAGAACTTGTATAAATTTTGGCTCTGACCCCCCGGGGGCAGGAGGGGCGGGGCCCAAATAGGGGAAATAGAGGTAAATCCTATAAATTGCTTACTAGTCGTAGAGTTCTGCATGGATTGTAACCAAATTTGGCCAGAAACATCCTTGGGGGAAGGGGAACAGAACTTGTATAAATTTTGGCTCTGGCCCCCCGGGGGCTGGAAGGGGTGGGGCCAAATAGGGGAAATAGAGGTAAATCCTTTAATTCGCTACTAGTCATAGAGTTCTGCATGGAATGTAACCAAATTTGGCCAGAAATATCCTTGGGAGAATAAGAACTGAGTTTGTATAAATTTTGGCTCTGGTCCCCGGGGCAGGAGGGGCGGGGCCCAATAGGGGAATTATAGGTAAATTCTATAAATTGCTACTTAATTGTCCAAGAGTTTTGTATGGATTGTAATTAAATTTGGCCAAAAATATCCTTGGGGGTAGGAGAACAGAACTTATATAAATTTTGGCTCTGACCCCAGGGGGCAGGAGGGGCAGGGCCCAATAGGGGAAATAGAGGTAAATTCTATCAATCGCTACTTGTCCTAGAGTTTCTGCATGGATTGTAACCAAATTTGGCCACAAACATCCTTGGGGGTAGGGGAAGAGAACTTGTATAAATTTTGGCTCTGACCCCCCGGGGGCAGGAGGGGCGGGGCCCAATAGGGGAAATAGAGGTAAATCCTTTAAATCACTTCTTCTCATAGAGTTTTCTATGGATTGTAACCGAATTTGGCCAGAAAACATCCTTGGGGGGAAGGGGAACAGAACTTGTATAAATTTTGGCTCTGGTCCCCCGGGGGCAGGAAGGGTGGGGCCCAATAGGGGAAATAGAGGTAAATCCTATTAATTCGCTACTAGTCATAGAGTTCTGCATGGAATGTAACCAAATTTGGCCAGAAATATCCTTTGTGGAAGGGGAACAGAACTTGTATAAAATTTTGGCTCTGACCCCAGGGGGCAGGAGGGGTGGGGCCCAATAGGGGATTTAGAGGTTTAATATTAAAATTCCTTCAGAAAAGAAACAATGACCCTGTATTCAGAAAATTATTTGGCATTACAAACCAGGTGAGCGATACAGGCCCTCTGGGCCTCTTGTTTTTAATTGGTATTAAGCACAACACCATATGACATAATCTTCATCCGTGAAGTGGTCATTATGAAGATGTACAGTTGAAGTATATTCGACTTGGCCATGTGTGATCGGGTCGGTTATGTGATAAACATAGATACAATATACCATATTCGACCCAACAAATGCTATAAGCTAGCTAGGGCGCTTAAAAAAACTGAAAAAATAAGGAGCATTTATAGAATGAATTTGGAGCTATCCTCTTTATAAATTATTTTACCTTAAATTGATATGAAAAAGAATCAAATATTTTCAGTCCTGCAGTTGCATTTATTCGAAGTGATTAAGCTTAAGTGAATTCAAAATTAAGGCCTCCAAAATGGAGGAGTGGCACTTATAGCTATAGGGAATGGGGCACTTATTGGGTCGAATGTGGTCCTACAGAAATACAGTGATACAATTATGTTATTATACATGTACATTACTGTTACAAATCAGGACAGAGCTCTTTAACCCAGTCACAAACAACAAGAAATTTTAAACTTTAATTCTGAACTAACATTTACCTACATTTAAGTTTAAAAAAAAAGTATAAAATTTCTATATACATGTAATATTAATTTACAAAAGGTTCTTTGTATTCTAAGTGAGGCTGAATTCAATTTTACTTTTGGTTGATTTAGTTGCTAATCTGTTTTATAAAACATTATGTTTAATGTTAGATTGTAAATATATTCGTGTTCTGACTATAGGCATGGTGAATGTTATACATGTACATTGTTTACAGAATATATAAATAATACATCCTCAACAAAAAACAAATTTTGGCCCTAGGTCAAATTATAATAAGCATATGTACATTTTCATCACTGCACAATTCAAGTTTACATTCTTTCATTTTACACTAAAATCTGCATAATATTAAGATAGATGTCATTATTTAAGATAGTTTTATTGTTTCGTTGGCAGAATTAGGCCAGAGAAAACAAAGGTAAATAGATTGCAGTCATCCATTATCGTGCATGTTCTGATAGTGTACATAATTATATATAAAACTGAACATAAATTTTATTATAATTAAGTGTCAGATTAAAACCGGTCATATATAGTCATATATATATATATAAAACTCAACATAAATTTTATTATAAGTGTCAGATTTAAAGCGGTCAATATTTCAAAGAGTTTGTGAAAATAGTGAAGACATTAGCAAGAAAATCTGTAGTAGAAGTAGGATATACAACGCCCTGATAAAGTCCTGATTTATGTGTCGCTGTCGTCCTAGCTAAAGCAGATACAAATCCGAGGCTGTTCTGTTTTATTGGAAACATTTAGCAGATAAAAGTACTGAATGTGTATTTATTAGGGGTTCAGATAATTGAAGGTAGAGGTACCCTGTATAGTAATAACGTCATTTATCTGTCCACAATTAATGGGGTAATTAACGATGTTACGTTTCTGCCTATTTTCTTGGCCCAAATATCAGGGTAGAAATGTTTTACATACGGTGTGCAGGGTAATACAATTTGTAATTTGCATTGTCTAAACCGGATGTCACTAAGACCAGCATAGTTGAACTGTATACTTGTATATATATATAGTCAGGTCTCCAGATTAGGTTTTTATTACCGGGTAGTATAAGTTATGTGAAAAAGACATACATTTACACCGGGTAGTATAAGTTATGTGAAAAAGACATACATTTACACCGGAATACACAGGGATCTGGATTAAGTAACAGCTGGTTTGGATAATTGATCAAAAGTTACACTGTTATAGCTGATGGTATTGTACAATATGAGTTTGCAAAATTCACGCAAACAAGTGGAACTGTCAATTTATTATGTCTATTAAAGTCATAAGCACCACTAAGTAGTTTGACATGCACATGAAAATGCAAAATTAAATCTGTTGGTTTGCAGTAATATTTTCTATGGTACATGGTCTTATTCCTGGCCACACTAGTGTATATATACATTATTCGACCCAATAAGCGCCCATGTCCCTATAAGCGCCCCTCCCACTTTTTGAGTCCTCAATTGCAATTTGCCATTAATAAGGACCAAAACTACATAAAACGGTATAGATTTGAAATATTTTGACTTATTAGCACCTTTTCATTTTTATCAATTTTTTAAGCGCCCTTGGTGCTTATTGGGTGGAATACGGTAATTACAATTGATAATACGAAATAGTTTAAAGGGACAATTCACTCAGGCTAATTCTTTTACATAACCAAGAAGCAAAATATGGCATAAATGTCTTGTTCTACATTTCTTATGAAACATATAACATAAGATATTGACAAATTCCACGTCATTATTTAGTATTTTAATTGATACCGTTGTAATTACAAATCGTTGATCAATACGATTAAGCAGGTACAATATGTACGCTGTACCCATACCCGAGCCAAAGTCAAGCACGTTAAACAGATGAACTACATAACCACTGTGGAGGTGATATAATGATTTTTTAGGCAAAACAATTCACCTAACAAGGTAAACACACTTCTGTCAGAGCGATTTGAGCAGTTCTAGACAAAAGTAGCATTACTCTACGAGCAAGGGACTAGGTTCGGCATACAAGATATTCGACCACAATGTGTAATGGCGGACAGCGAGTGAGTTTGAACATTTCACACGCATTTCACCACCATGGGATTTTCTGACATATCACAGTAAAACCGACTGATCTAATTTCCATTAGAACTGGGGGTTTTCCGATACATATACAAATTTTAATGTTCTCGTAGAATGAATTGTCCCTTTAATAGATTCAAAGTTGCAGTATGGTAGTTATGCTGTATCTGAAAATTTTGGTTTACACTGAATTGTTTATTATAATTTAATGATGTAAGGGGAAACATTTATTCTGTCAGAAACTTGAATAAGTTGCTATACAACCAGTTTTATCTAAAAATAGATGGAATGTTTAGCCAAAAAGTTCAGAAATTTGAAGTTGTAACGGTGCTTGATAGAAAACAGGCTTCCTTATGTTTAACTTATATTATAAGCCAACTAATTTTCAAGGTAGGAAATAACTAAATGCAGTTCATGCAGTTATAATTATTTAATGAAATTTTGTAATTTATGGTACATTATATATAGTTATCTGTTTATAAATGTAATGATTATCACGATATATTTGGTAATACATTAATAATTTGTAACATTATGTATCACATATATTTATCATACTGCAGTATATGACAAGTAATTATGTTGAGTTTAGTTAAATGGTATTGCAAATATTTCTTGGAATTAATTTATGATTCTCACATCACATCACACATACCATATGCAAGGAATACTACATATACAGATCTGGTGTGCAGGTGACACAAAATAAACTTAAACAGTTAATGTTATGACGATGGTATAGATTCAGTCTTCGGACAACAAGGTAGAAGAAAAATAATTAATTATGTAGACAGCGTGTGAGGGGGATCAGGCTGTATGGCATTGTTAATCGGTAACATTTGGCATGGCATCCAACTTTTAATAATTAACGTGCAGGACACTTGAAGCCAGCGCGGGCCGAGGTCATTCATTATAGATAGCATCAGGTGGCCAGGTGTGTGGGTTATAACCCAATAGATACCAGGAGAGAGAACAGGTTAAGAATGTATGGCTGCAAAGCTTAATTTCCTACGGATGACTTTGATGGAAAATTGTCAGCATATTCAGGCGCCAGTGTGGTCAAGAATTATACAATGAATACAGATGGTCTGGGGGGGGGGGGGGGGGGGGGGGGCTACCAGTGAAATAATTGGCTTAATTCCCTGGGGTGTCGTCAAGGAATTGTGGAGTGGAGGGTGGGAGAAGGGTTTATTAGGAAACCAAAACATAAGTTGTATGTGAGATGACAAAACTCAAAAGTCAGCCTTAAACATATGGCACAGTAATCTGTCATATTTAATATGCATATGCCTAGCTTATTACCTTTTGAGACGTGTTATTATGTTGTGATTCATATGTTAAAAGATCTCACAAGTTCATGTAATATATGGTAACACATTGTTAAATCCATGGGATGTGTGACACTTTTCAAATAAAAAATGTAAAAAAAAAATTAAAAAAGTAACAAAATTGAAATGTCAAAAAAGTGTGTACATGATATAAAATACCAGAAATAATATATTCAAAACAGCAAATTGATATGGGTTTAATTTGTACAAGTTAATTTGAATGTCAAATATATGGTCATATATTATTAAAACGTTAATATCAAAATAGGTTGTTATCGATCACAGGTGTAAGTTTCAAATTGTCAGATGTCATGCATATTTGGATGCACAAGAATTATAATGTAAAATGTGGTATATGTACATATGGTTAAAGGCCCACTACCTTTCTGAAACGAATGTTAATTTTTAAAATGGGAATGTATAACGAGATCGATAATTTTGTAGAGTCGCAAAAGTTATCAACTTACCGTTAATACTATACTTATCATCATCTTCTTAACAATTTAATTAAAAATAAATAAAATGTGAATTTTCATAGCGCGGGTTGTCTTATGTTTCCCTGCCGTTCGGCAGTTGATTCTCACGTGCACTGCACCAGATAGCAAAACCGCGAAATGAATCTCCACAGTTATCATATATCACGCAGGAAATTTATCATATGTTTGGTGTTATTACCACATCTTAGGCCATCGATGTTTCTTATGTTATTTATATTTTCAAGAAACCTTTGAATTTTACTCTGGAAAGGTAGTGGGCCTTTAAGATGTTACTAGAGCCAGCTATATATAGCTATATATATATATATATAGGTACATGTATACGTACCATATATGCATTAAGAGTAGTGGAGGAAATAAATCATGATCAGAAACCTAATAATCTAGTTAGTATTATTCAATAGCCATATGATTTATTGGAGGTATATTTTGCCTTTGTTGTGGTTATATTATAAGTCTTAAAGGATTTGTGCAGCCAAAATTTTTTTTTGATAAAATGTCAGGATATTGCTTTGGATGAATGAAAAATTAAGTCCCACCCAACGAATCGCCTAGCTTTTAGCGCTATCGGTTGGTTTTGGTCGTGATTTACGGGTAGTGTCGACTACGGTTCAGAGATAATGAGCTAGGCGGTCACGTGGTCTTGTGATGTCACAGTAGTCCGCGGCTACACAAGGTAAGCCTAGTACTATACATCTATACAGCACATACACGTATACGTTAGATCTACAATTTGAGTTTTTCGAGTAAATGGTTATTCTAGCTTTATGATTAAGATATTTTCAGTTTCAAAACATTCCATTTTACACCATTTCAAACATTCAAACAAGAATATATCTAACTTTAGATTAGATAATCAGTCCATTTCGATAGCGATATCAATATGATGTTCGGATCAGTCTGGACTGAGATTTAGATAGCATATTATGTAAATTTCTGTGTAATAAAAAACAGTATAATGTAACGCTATCTTTTTACGAGTAAAATCCCAAAATTTAGCATGAATATATCTAGAATCCATGTTTTTATTTCAAATTTTCTGCTATAACGATGCAAACACGGCACAGTTTTTGAGTAAAAATAAAATGTGGACGGTTATCAGTTATGTGATATTGGAGTAACAGTACCGAACTTATACCGAAAATAATATGTATATCTATATTGTTGCCTTTGAAACTTTATCCATAATGTTTACTAAAAAGCAGAAATACATCAATGATATTTCTGATATATGTTTCTTAATTACAGTATAAGTGTAGATTTCAATTCATTATTTCAAAATCATACTAAATCCTTAAAATAGTGTATTCATTGTCGAACCCTTTGTATATATATCATACCGAAATTTAATAGTATGATATATGAACATTTATCGTATAATCCAAGAAGTAACCACATATAGTGTTCAAATGAAAAATGAAATGATATTGAAATAAGTATATTTATATATAATTAGTGTGGTAATGCTGTAACCCTTCTTGTATGACTATACATGTAGATTCGAAACGGTGAAAATACATGCTTAGAAGTTTTACTAATACCTTAGAAATTACGGTAGATTGCTATATGGATATGCCACGATTCCGTAATTACAGTATTAGACTGGAATAATGATTAAAGTTTAATCTTTAGTTGAAATAGTTCTTAGAACCATTTTTGTTTCTGAATAAGTAAACTTCCATTATTGTTTTACCTGTGTACGACATATATATATCCCAGGTATGATCAGGGATATTTTATTTCTATCTGCTTTTACATCTTCATTTTAAAAATGGAGGTGACAAAAAAAAACTAGAGCATAGATGTACGGGGTTTCCATAATTCAAATCACAATCCAATTAATAGATGTCCTAACCTGATTGACAGTAAGACAATAGCAAATACCCGATATAGTCCACCGAATAGCAAATTGCCCGCGGCCAGGTAATTACAGGTGAGTTCGATGAATGGCGTTGTGTACAGGTAAACAACATCCTGGTCCAGGTATTACATAACCATCAAACTAAAGGCATGGCTAATTATATATCTATATCGGAGTATCTACTCGTATATCGATTAAAAATTGAAAGCGACCGCACGGTCTGAAAAAATAGTTTGTTTTGTTTAATATCTCAATATTTAGATCTTTTATAATATCAAAAATTCTTTCTACCATATGTTGAAACGTTTTTACGGTATTGTAATAAATGTATCTCAATTTCTTCGGTTAACAACACACAACACAATGTTTGTAATGATCAATCATCGGTGTGTACGTACGTCAATACTTTAATCAAGGATTTCTTAAATTGCTACATGTACGTAAAATTTCATTTTACAGTCACAAACTTTGTAATTCACAATGTATCAAAGATACAGACTACAGGAAAATATTATCTAATTAAAGCTTATTCGTTGCTGAACTCCTCGACAAAAAAATCCGAAACTTTTGTTTCTGTGTGGATTTTTTTCATAATTACACGAAGATACCTGCTATTAGAGCATAAATTAGAGTATTTGAAACATTGAATTTCACTCTTTTATCTATTAATATTCGAGCCAAAGTTATTATACGATTAACTTCACTCAAAAGTAATCATAAAAAATCGTTGATCGGCTTTTCCTGTGACCGTCGATGTAAGTGATAGCACACCAGTTATAGTACTGCTATAAACCACGGACTATTGTGACGTCACACGGTTTAGAGCTAGAAAATATGCATAAACGGGCGGCCAGAATTTTGGACCTCGATATCGACTTCTTACGGGTTATTCCGGTCGCGCGCGGCACGGAGAGGTTTCTACAGGTGCTAATAAAGCCATTTCCAGCATAAACTGAAATTATCGTTTTTGACTGCACAAATCCTTTAAGTCCTATTAATTATATAAATTAACAGCCAAATGCAAATGCAAGGTAATTTAAGGATGTGCCCTGTTTGTTAGAGAGGGAAAACCGGAGTACCTAGAGAAAAAAACACTGACAAGCTTGCTATCAGTACCTAGCAACTGCCCTACATGGGATTCAAACTTGCAACCCAGAGGTGGAGGCCTATATATATATTTATGTACCATGTTATGACGTAATCTTACTATGACGTCATTGTACTATGACGTCATGTTTTACAAATAAAAGAATTCAAACCCCTGAAGACCGGCATGAGCCGAGAAAGCGCTAGGGAGGAAAAAACTGTTTAATAGTTGTGTTTTCTTTTTATGTATATATATTTATGTATATATATATATGAATATATAGCGAGGGATTGTGGTAATGTCGGGACAATCACCCGGCCACCGCAGCTCCCCGGGGACAAACATTAGGCCACCGTGCGCAACTCCATGTTTTTATGCTATAATTATATTGTGTAATATAAGGGGAGAGTATATATACATGTATATACTGTATATGTTATACAGGAAAAAGCATTACTAAGCAAGTCAATGACGGAAGACTATTTCCTATTTTACAGGAATACTTACATAAAAAGCAGAAATATTGAAAAATTTTCCTGCTTGGGTACAGTTATAGCAGGCCATGCATAATATATTATGTAAATTTCCAGCTAATGAGTAAAATGATTAAAGGTAAGCTAAGACAGCCAAATCTCATACCATCATAATCAGGCTATGATATACTTATCATGCATTATTACAGCTGGCTAGCTAGACTATCTATATATAGCTAGACTGGAGAGAAATTCTCACCAGACTTATACACTATACTGAAATCAGTGATACAAATCGTGAGTAAATGAGACATGACAGACATATTTGATGTTCAAATATTTAATGAGAATGTTTGTTGGTCTGGTAGATAATGTGTTTGTACAAAACAAGTGATACTCAAATAGCTAGAGGGAGTTTAGTGGAAAGCAGATATTTCAAAGTATGGTCGAAATCAGGTCTTTGTTTAATTTTGTGAACAGATAGCAAAATACAAATATAATTAATGAACACATTTAGTCTTCATAACAGTGAACCTAATGCTGCCAATAGGAAAATCATGATCAGTGAAAGAATATTTTTTTCAGCTTTAACCAAACAAAATATTAGTGAAAACAAAACCAGCCATGATAATTACAGTTCATCACAAAGAGAGGACTATGATCATACACTCATGGCTATGTAATATGAAGTTGATTGAACTTGTTCAATGAACCCATGTTACGTAGATAAAAGTGTAAGAATTCTAGTTATCACATGTAAACATAGGCAGAACTTTGAATTTCATTTCATTTAAGAATGATAAAATCTGCAGGCTCGGATTTGGTGTTTCAGTCTGCTGAGATTATTATATTTACACCTGTAATCATGACTTCACCACAGTGTTAGTACATGACATTGTGTGTCGTACAATATTTATGATATGGCAGTATAATATGGCTGAGTGAATGAGCCAGTTATGTGATCAAGTAGAATTACACTCTAGATCGATATCAAGAGAATGTTTAATTAGCTAGCTAGCTACTTTAGTAATATTACCCAGGTAACTGAATGTATGACAAAACACTTCCTGAGGAAATCTGGTACATTGTGTTTCTGTGATAATATGATTCACAATATCATCCGCAGATTACATCTTCACAGAACCACATACATCAAATTAAACTACAAGTTTCCATCATCAGTTGTGGCTGATTCTATACAATTTATTAACAGCTTCACAGTGAAACATCAAACTGTAATTGATAATTATATGTACTCTCCATTGATTTGAGTCATTTGTGGTTGACACAGATTTTAAATTCCAGGTCATTTCTTTAGTGAATTATACTGTATATGTCTTTTTACAGACCAATACAGATAACCATATAGAAGCAGATGTATGTAGGAGTACCTCGCCCGAGTTCTCTGTAACATGGTCATAATGGAGGTAAGAATTTTAACTTAATTATTTGACGATTTCATGCCTTACAACTTTATACAACAATTTTTAGACTGTTTTACTGTACCTGTTTTTGAAGCATTTTGTCTGTGTTTGATTAAATTTCATTATTTTCTAATACCAGATATTTCTAATCACTGTAGAATATGTGAATATACCAGGTTCCAATTTCACAAATATTAAACTTAGGAATTCCTTAACTTAAAATTCCCCTTGGAAAAGCACTACAGAAGTTCAGGAAACTTCTTTTTGATCTTAACTTAAGGAGCTTCCTTAAAATTGTTATGCTATATATTCTATGGAGAATTTTAAGAAAAGTTTTAAATTGAATATGGGGGAGATGCTATGACGGGCGTATGATTTATATTGTGTCTATTTTTAGATGGAGCAGATGTGAGCGTTACTATGGCGGTGACCCTATAGCGGGTGTATGATGTATATTTTGTCTATTTTTAGATGGAGCAGACGTGAGTGTAACTATGGCGATGACGCTATGCCTGGTGTATGATTTATATTTTGTCTATTTTTAGATGGAGCAGACGTGAGAGTTACTATGGCGGTGACGCTATGGCGGATGTGTGGTCGTATCCCTAACAGTCGACAGCTCCTCCTGCTCGCGTGTGTCCTCTTCTCCTTCTGGTGTGTCACACTCTATCGCATGTCTACATCAGCAGGAGGGTCACAGAAGGAAAGCGAAATCTTAAAGGTCAGATATGGGGTCAAGGTCAGAGGTTCATATTGTGGTAAAAATCAGAAATATATATATATATATATATTATAAGTGTCTAATGGAAAAGAGGTCAGAAACATGTAAAGAGGTCAAGGTCAGAAATATTGAATGAAGTTATGGTTAAAAATATCTTATGAGGTCAACTTCAGAAATGTCTAGCAGGGTCAAGTGCAGAAACATCTAACAAGATCAAGGTCAGAAATCAAGGAAAGAAAAATCAGATTTATAAAAAAAAATTGTTACAATTATGGTGTGAATGACTACATATTGAGTTGAATTTTTATCTTATTTGTTCAATTTGATGCAATATTTTTCTCTTTTGTTTTCAGAATGAAATTATCCAATTAAGTGAGAATTATGTGCGAGCACTCGCCAGGGAAAATTCCGACATTGTAGATGGCCCCTATGCTGGCCGTTTCACAGCCTACGGTAAGGACTATACTTGTAACAACTAATTACCCCCCCCCCCCCCCCCCCCCCCGCAATGAAGTTAATGGAGGTATACTGGAATGGAATTGGGTTGTCCGTCCATCTGTCTGTCTGTATGTCTGACAACTTTGTCCAGTGAACTCCTCCTATACTACTTAACAGATTTTGATAAAATTTGGTACACAGAATTCTGACATAAAGGGCCGGGGAGTTGTGTAAACTATATATGGTTCTGCAATGTCCTCTATTTATGGAATTATTGCTAAATATGTGGGGGTATTAGTCGTCCACTCTGGCGACAGATCTAGTTCAGTTTGGGTATACTGTAATCAGTGTGTCACTCTACAGTTTTGTGAAGTGTTTAATGTGTTAAAGCTAAGTCTGAAATCAGAGGTACGTAATTTAGTGTTAATAGTGGTATTTAGCAGGAGAATGGGTTGTGATAAGAGTTAAATCACTACTACATAGTTGCTAATATCAACAAAGGTTTTAAAGTCTGAAAGGTTGAGGTTTGTGAAATTCAATAAAAAAAAAATTGAAATTCATCGTTTTACATACCACATCCTGTTATCTGAATGAAGCTTTCAAAATGTTTACAAAAATCATTTGTGAAAAATGACCCATAAACAGGTAAATCTTGAAATTTTACAACCGTTCAATTTAACAACACTTTGATAATAAAGTCTGGTATATTTGTACAGATTTAAAAAAGACGATGGCAGTTTTGCTGGAAAGTATGTTGGAGAGACTGAACAAGCTCGAGATCAAACTAAACAACGCAATCAATGGAACCAATAACGGAACGTCATATAACGCTACCAACAACCAATCGCAACGCTCCAATTATCAACTACGGGCCGAAGGTCAGTATACAAATCTAGGGTATGTTAGGGATTGAAGGTCAGTCTACAAAACTAGGACATGTTAGGGATTGAAGGTCAATCTACAAAACTAGGGTATGTTAGGGATTGAAGGTCAGTCTACAAAACTAGGACATGTTAGGGATTGAAGGTCAGTCTACAAAACTAGGGCATGTTAGGGGTTGAAGGTCAGTATACAAAACTACGGCATGTTAGGGGTTGAAGGTCAGTCTACAAAACTAGGACATGTTAGGGATTGAAGGTCAGTCTACAAAACTAGGACATGTTAGGGGTTGAAGGTCAGTCTACAAAACTAGGGCATGTTAGGGATTGAAGGTCAGTCTACAAAACTAGGACATGTTAGGGATTGAAGGTCAGTCTACAAAACTAGGGCATGTTAGGGGTTGAAGGTCAGTCTACAAAACTAGGACATGTTAGGGGTTGAAGGTCAGTCTACAAAACTAGGACATGTTAGGGATTGAAGGTCAGTCTACAAAACTAGGACATGTTAGGGGTTGAAGGTCAGTCTACAAAACTAGGACATGTTAGGGATTGAAGGTCAGTCTACAAAACTAGGACATGTTAGGGATTGAAGGTCAGTCTACAAAACTAGGGTATGTTAGGGTTGAAGGTCAGTCTACAAAACTAGGACATGTTAGGGATTGAAGGTCAGTCTACAAAACTAGGGCATGTTAGGGATTGAAGGTCAGTCTACAAAACTAGGGCATGTTAGGGATTGAAGGTCAGTATACAAAACTAGGGCATGTTAGGGATTGAAGGTCAGTCTACAAAACTAGGACATGTTAGGGATTGAAGGTCAGTATACAAAACTAGGATATGTTAGGGGTTGAAGGTCAGTCTACAAAACTAGGGCATGTTAGGGGTTGAAGGTCAGTCTACAAAACTAGGGCATGTTAGGGGTTGAAGGTCAGTCTACAAAACTAGGGCATGTTAGGGTTGAAGGTCAGTCTACAAAACTAGGACATGTAAGGGGTTGAAGGTCAGTCTACAAAACTAGGACATGTTCAACATGGGGTTGAAGGTCAGTCTACAAAACTAGGATATGTTAGGGGTCAAAGGTCAGTATTCAAAACGAGGACATGTGAGGGATTGAAGGTCAGTATACAAAACTAGGGCATGTTAGGGATTGAAGGTCAGTATACAAAACTAGGACATGTTAAGGGTCAAGGTCAGTATTCAAAACGAGGCATGTTGAGGGATTGAAGGTCAGTATTACAAAACTAGGGCATGTTAGGGTTGATGGTCAGTCTACAAAACTAGGACATGTAAGGGGTTGAAGGTCAGTCTACAAAACTAGGACATGTTAAACATGGGGTTGAAGGTCAGTCTACAAAACTAGGATATGTTAGGGGTCAAAGTTCAGTATTCAAAACGAGGACATGTGAGGGATTGAAGGTCAGTATACAAAACTAGGGCATGTTAGGGATTGAAGGTCAGTATACAAAACTAGGACATGTTAAGGGTCAAAGGTCAGTATTCAAAACGAGGACATGTTAGGGATTGAAGGTCAGTATACAAAACGAGGGCATGTTAAGGGCCAAAGGTCAGTATTCAAAAGTAGCGCATGTTAAGGGTCAAAGGTCAATATACTAAACTAGAGCATGTTTGCTACTGCAGTGTTGGAATTCAGAACCTTTAATGATTAGGAATCACACAATTGAATTTATTAATGTACAAATAAGCAATTTTCTCTGTTGGAATCCCTCTTTGTCTGTATCCTAATTTTATGTGTTTTGTTCCATGATTTTGTCAGAACCTTCCGAAAAATCCACTAGTATGTTGCATGGCAATACTACAGGTAATTTGCACTAATTTTAGATACAAATATAACCTACACGATTGTATCTAACACACGTATCAGCCGGAGCAGCCATCTGGTGGTTATTTAACGTCATTAGGATTATCTGGTATATAACATGTTTGTAGTACATATAACACAAGACTAATGTACAGTACACAGCCATGAAGGGTTTTTAACCTTGGTCGTGTCAAAGGTCATACAGGGGTTGTATTAGAAATGATATTTGTCCTTTGAGTATGCCAGAATCACACATATTGATTATGTACAGTGCACAGAAATGATGTCATAACCTTGACCCAAAGATTATAACCTTGAGCAAAAGGTGAAAGGTCAATTATATCATCACAGATGTGAGATCAACTGATGTCTCAATTCAAAATTGTCAGAGGGAGTGATTTTTGTGTACAGTACAAATCAGTTTTCGTTTAAAACCTCTTAAAAGTTAATTATAGTAACAAAACAATGACAGATGGCTGCTTGGCAAAAACCACGTAACCGTACTCAAGTTGATGTAATTTTCTTTTACTTTTCTAAAACATTTTTTTTGTGTGTGATGCATGATATGGTACTAAATATATCTTTTCTTAAGACTATCTAACTAATGCATGACTTGTAGTTTGACCCTAAATGACCTTAGTTGTTGATGGGCCGTAAAACAAACAAACAAAAAATCTTAAGACTATCTTGTATGTCTCCGCAATCGAAGTACAATTTCACAATGTTCTTTTATCAGTTTCTAGTTTATTATATTTGTGGTCTTGATAACAAATTGTTTTCTTTTGATTTCCTACATTAATCTAATTCTCAGGGGTTCATCTTTCTGGATTATTCATCATCACATCATTGAAATCTGGTGTGACTAGAGGCAAATTGACTTTTTGTTTCTTCATTTGTGGAATTTTTTCAAACATCTCGTTCATTTCAACGGTTTCTATGATTGTAATATTCTTTTGAACATCATTGCTTAACTTCGCTAGATTCTGCCTTATTTAACTTACAGAACGGTTTATTGAGTTAAACTTGCTTACTATTTGTTTCCTTTGCCATGTTGTATTTTCTATTGTTAATTATTTATCATGTGAATATGTTTGTTTGATGTGCTCGTGATGAAGGGATGGACTGCCTTGTAAATATAACGACCTATTTTGTGTAAACGGAGAGGATTACTTTAGCTTGTCCCTAGTATTTTCTATTAGAATTAATTTGTTTCCAAGAAACATACATTTGTAAGGATCCGGAACATTGTACTGATATTACGTCTTTGACTCATATCGTATCCTAATTACACAGGCTTCTGTCTCTAAAAGATATGTTATACCTATGCCACAGGGTCCTGATTCTAAACATATTTTCTAATACACAGGGTCCTAGCTTTATAATAATTTTTTCTCTAATACACAGGGTCCTGACTCAATAAATTTAACATAATATTATGTTCTATCTAATACAAAGAAACTTGACTTTATAAACATATTTTCAATCTAATCAACAAGGTCTTGACTCTATAAAAATATTTTATATCTTATACACAGGGTCTTGAATATATAAACATTTTCTATCTGATACACAGTGTCCTGACTTATATATCTGATACACAGGGACCTGTATCTAATCCATTTCTTGTCTCAGGCGCCTGAATCTAAATATTCTCTACATCTTGTTACTATCCCATACACTGGTGTCTTGGATTATCAGTCTTTCATGTTTGTTAATGCATTCAATTTTCCAAATAAAAAAAAAAAAAGAATAAACAGAATTTATAATAGCTGTCTAAAAATATTACATTATAATTTTGTAATTTGTCAGAATTGTTGGCCTATTCCATCTTTGCATATTGCAGAGTTAGCTCCCTTGCGGGTAGGTATCAATTGTTGCATCATTATTTTGTGAGTGCAATTCAAGCCGTTTTATCCGAAAACTATAACATTACGCTCACAAATACATGATGTCACAATCAATACCTACCCGCAAGGGCAAATAACTCTGTAATATGCAAATACAGAATAACTCAGGCTAATGGTTAACGTTCTAGCAGTGAAAAAATGTATATTGCATGTAGCTGGTTATTTTGACAAGGATATTTTCATTATTTCGCAGGTCATCATTGGCATTTTGAAAGAAGAAATATTAAGAATGGATTGAATTAGATGTTCAATTGAAGACAATTAATTTATAGTAAAGTATTGATTTGCTAAATTTTGATTTCTAGTTTGACCCGCCAAATTAACCTGTTTTTTTAATACTGAAACACAACAGCAGCTTTATATCATACAGTAAGGGTATTGTATGTAAAATGTTGATATATCATCCGAATGTAATTAGAAACACTCGTCTCAGATCCATTGTTCTTTCATTTTAGATTTGATACAAGGCAAGGTGGAACAATGTGACCTTACGACACAGGAAAAACAGCTGTACCCTCACTGTACCACTAAAATAGAGGTAAGTGCCTCGTTTTTAACCTGTTCAGGATTGGGATTTGTGCAGATAAGGTTTTATTTTCTGATATTTGAGGGTAGATATTGATTGTAACATCATGCAAGCGTAATATCATACTTTTTAGAGAAGATGATGCTGATTTCGCTAACAAAATGATAAAGTATCAATAAATACCTACCCTCAAGGGAGGAAACTCTGGAATATGCATAGAGGGGATACGCTGGTTTATAATGCTGGTTGTGTGAACAAATAATCTTGTCCAAATATTCTCTTGTAAACTAATTTTGATGAAACTACACAGAAGTTATAGACATGCGATAATGTACCAGCCAGGAAGGTTTTACTGTTTTCAGATATGGTCAATTTTCTTAAAATTTTGTCAGTTTATGAAAATATATGAATGTAATTTGACAAACCATATAAACAGGCTTCAAAATCTGTTGCCATGGGAACATAACAGATGCTTTTACTGGTTTAGTCGGTAATGTTTTCATTGATTTAATGTTTTTAAATGGATGTTGTTACAATGTTTCCGTGTCAGTGTTTGTTGCAATGTTATAAGGATGTTTATGATGTTTTCAGTGGATGAAGGCGATGTGGAAATCCGACCCATGTTATCAGTCCTATGGGGTCGATGGATCAATCTGTTCTTTCGTCATGTATTTAAGTGAGGTAAGTCACAGTCCTATGGGGTCGATGGATCAATCTGTTCCTTCGTCATGTATTTAAGTGAGGTAAGTATCAGTCCTATGGGGTCGATGGATCAATCTGTTCCTTCGTCATGTATTTAAGTGAGGTAAGTATCAGTCCTATGGGGTCGATGGATCAATCTGTTCCTTCGTCATGTATTTAAGTGAGGTAAGTATCAGTCCTATGGGGTCGATGGATCAATCTGTTCCTTCGTCATGTATTTAAGTGAGGTAAGTATCAGTCCTATGAGGTTGATGGATCAATCTGTTCCTTCGTCATGTATTTAAGTGAGGTAAGTATCAGTCCTATGGGGTCGATGGATCAATCTGTTCCTTCGTCATGTATTTAAGTGAGGTAAGTCACAGTCCTATGGGGTCGATGGATCAATCTGTTCCTTCGTCATGTATTTAAGTGAGGTAAGTAACAGTCCTATGGGGTCGATGGATCAATCTGTTCCTTCGTCATGTATTTAAGTGAGGTAAGTCACAGTCCTATGGGGTCGATGGATCAATCTGTTCCTTCGTCATGTATTTAAGTGAGGTAAGTATCAGTGCTATGGGGTCGATGGATCAATCTGTTCCTTCGTCATGTATTTAAGTGAGGTAAGTATCAGTCCTATGGGGTCGATGGATCAATCTGTTCCTTCGTCATGTATTTAAGTGAGGTAAGTATCAGTCCTATGGGGTCGATGGATCAATCTGTTCCTTCGTCATGTATTTAAGTGAGGTAAGTCATAGTCCTATGAGGTTGATGGATCAATCTGTTCCTTCGTCATGTATTTAAGTGAGGTAAGTCACAGTCCTATGGGGTCGATGGATCAATCTGTTCCTTCGTCATGTATTTAAGTGAGGTAAGTCATAGTCCTATGAGGTTGATGGATCAATCTGTTCCTTCGTCATGTATTTAAGTGAGGTAAGTCACAGTCCTATGGGGTCGATGGATCAATCTGTTCCTTCGTCATGTATTTAAGTGAGGTAAGTCATAGTCCTATGAGGTTGATGGATCAATCTGTTCCTTCGTCATGTATTTAAGTGAGGTAAGTCACAGTCCTATGGGGTCGATGGATCAATCTGTTCCTTCGTCATGTATTTAAGTGAGGTAAGTCATAGTCCTATGAGGTTGATGGATCAATCTGTTCCTTCGTCATGTATTTAAGTGAGGTAAGTATCAGTCCTATGGGGTCGATGGATCAATCTGTTCCTTCGTCATGTATTTAAGTGAGGTAAGTATCAGTCCTATGGGGTCGATGGATCAATCTGTTCCTTCGTCATGTATTTAAGTGAGGTAAGTCACAGTCCTATGGGGTCGATGGATCAATCTGTTCCTTCGTCATGTATTTAAGTGAGGTAAGTATCAGTCCTATGGGGTCGATGGATCAATCTGTTCCTTCGTCATGTATTTAAGTGAGGTAAGTATCAGTCCTATGGGGTCGATGGATCAATCTGTTCCTTCGTCATGTATTTAAGTGAGGTAAGTATCAGTCCTATGGGGTCGATGGATCAATCTGTTCCTTCGTCATGTATTTAAGTGAGGTAAGTATCAGTCCTATGGGGTCGATGGATCAATCTGTTCCTTCGTCATGTATTTAAGTGAGGTAAGTATCAGTCCTATGAGGTTGATGGATCAATCTGTTCCTTCGTCATGTATTTAAGTGAGGTAAGTCACAGTCCTATGGGGTCGATGGATCAATCTGTTCCTTCGTCATGTATTTAAGTGAGGTAAGTCATAGTCCTATGAGGTTGATGGATCAATCTGTTCCTTCGTCATGTATTTAAGTGAGGTAAGTCACAGTCCTATGGGGTCGATGGATCAATCTGTTCCTTCGTCATGTATTTAAGTGAGGTAAGTCATAGTCCTATGAGGTTGATGGATCAATCTGTTCCTTCGTCATGTATTTAAGTGAGGTAAGTCACAGTCCTATGGGGTCGATGGATCAATCTGTTCCTTCGTCATGTATTTAAGTGAGGTAAGTCATAGTCCTATGAGGTTGATGGATCAATCTGTTCCTTCGTCATGTATTTAAGTGAGGTAAGTCACAGTCCTATGGGGTCGATGGATCAATCTGTTCCTTCGTCATGTATTTAAGTGAGGTAAGTATCAGTCCTATGGGGTCGATGGATCAATCTGTTCCTTCGTCATGTATTTAAGTGAGGTAAGTATCAGTCCTATGGGGTCGATGGATCAATCTGTTCCTTCGTCATGTATTTAAGTGAGGTAAGTAACAGTCCTATGGGGTCGATGGATCAATCTGTTCCTTCGTCATGTATTTAAGTGAGGTAAGTATCAGTCCTATGGGGTCGATGGATCAATCTGTTCCTTCGTCATGTATTTAAGTGAGGTAAGTATCAGTCCTATGGGGTCGATGGATCAATCTGTTCCTTCGTCATGTATTTAAGTGAGGTAAGTATCAGTCCTATGGGGTCGATGGATCAATCTGTTTCTTCGTCATGTATTTAAGTGAGGTAAGTCATCTACATAACTGAAATCAGGTTGAGCAAACGTCTGTATGAGGTGTAAATCAACTTTCTTTTGCAGCTACAGTGGAACTTAGTTGATACCAACTCGGATAATTCGACAACCCGGCTTAATACGAAAAGCTTTGACGGTCCCGGCCGAATTCCTTTTTTAATCTTTGTTTAAAGAACTTGGATTATTCAAATTCGGAAAACTTGGAAGAACTCGGATAATACGAAATAAATTTTGGGTCCGAATGACAAAAATTATATATAAAATGTTCTTATAACTCGAAATAAGATTTTTGGACAACCAGGTCGCCGAAAATGCCGATTTCTTTTTCATAAATCTGCCGTAGAACGGCATTTCAAAATATATATCTAGGTTTTCTTGTTATAATTTTGCAACTACCATCGGCTATTTTGACATATGTCTTGTTCACATCGTTTTACAATATGGAACTAGTCTATTTATACCAATTGAATACAGAGATCGTTAGTAGACAAGAGAACTTGCTTAATTCGAACACTCAGATAACTCGAAGTTTTATCTCGGTCCCTTCCAATTCTAATTAACCGAAGTCCACTGTAATTGATTTCACGATTTTCATTAAAAAAGCAAGTGGCAAAGACCAAAATTCGGAGATTGAAAGTACTTTCTGTTTTGATTATTTGAGAAATTGCATCCATATCCATGGATAACATAATGATTTATTTTGTCTCTTATCAACAGGTTGAAGGTTGGTGCCCCACAAAGGCATGGCGTGGAAATATCAAACCTCCAAAAGAGGATATGTCCAAAGTGAAATACGTAAGTTGTAGAACTGGAGGGGGTGGGGGCATACCCTGAAATTAGAACTGGAGGGGATGGGGCATACCCTGAAATTAGAACTGGAGGGGGTGGGGGCATACCCTGAAATTAGAACTGGAGGGGGTGGGGGCATACCCTGAAATTAGAACTGGAGGGGGTGGGGGCATACCCTGAAATTAGAACTGGAGGGGGTGGGGCATACCCTGAAATTAGAACTGGAGGGGGTGGGGCATACCCTTAAATTAGAACTGGAGGGGGTGGGGGCATACCCTGAAATTAGAACTGGAGGGGGTGGGGGCATACCCTTAAATTAGAACTGGAGGGGGTGGGGGCATACCCTGAAATTAGAACTGGAGGGGGTGGGGGCATACCCTGAAATTAGAACTGGAGGGGGTGGGGCATACCCTGAAATTAGAACTGGAGGGGGTGGGGGCATACCCTGAAATTAGAACTGGAGGGGGTGGGGGCATACCCTGAAATTAGAACTGGAGGGGGTGGGGCATACCCTTAAAGCAAACTCAAAAGTGGTGTATATGTTTTCAAACATTGTTTCTTAATCAACCTGATATTAAAAGATTCTTTGACCAATGACTTTAGACTAAGTAATTGAATATTATTATTTATTTTCATTCACATTTGACAAGCTTCTTTTGAGATGTTTCAAAATTGATCTGTATATTGTAACAGTTTATAGGAAACTAATACGTATACGTACAAGGGAATGTAACAACATATTTACATCGATGCATCGCAGACTTTAAAAATACACTTGGATAATTTAATATCGATACCAATTTCGATGCTGTTTTTAGGCCAATGTAACAACATATTTACATTGATGCATCGCAGACTTTAAAAATACACTTGGATAATTTAATATCGATACCAATTTTGATGCTGTTTTTAGGCCAATGTAACAACATATTTACATTGATGCATCACAGACTTTAAAAATACACTTGGATAATTTAATATCGATACCAATTTTGATCCTGTTTTTAGGCCAATGTAACAACATATTTACATTGATGCATCATAGACTTTAAAAATACACTTGGATTATTTAAATCAATATAAATTTCCACTCTGTTTTAGGCCAATGTAACAACAGATTTACAGGCCTTGATGAAGATTTTGGTGGACCCAAACGAACGTCAAAGTTATGCCTGGATTAGAATGAGGATACGTCGCCTCTGGGATAAATGGACAGGTGGCATCAAACGACTCATGAAGAAACAAAATCTAGACGGCAGACGACGTAAAAAGGTAAGAATAAAAACTGGACGAAAGGCAAGAACAGAACCTGGATTGCAGACGATGAACAAAATCTAGACAGCAGGCGACATAAAAAGGTAAAATAATAAAAAACGTACGACAGTAAGATCAAAAACTGGATGGCAGGCGACCTAAAAAGATAAAAAAAAAAAACTGGATGGCAGACGATGAACAAAATCTAGATGGCAGGCTAAAGAGGTAAGAATAAAAACTGGATGGCAGACGACGTAAAAATGTCAAATAAAAAACTGTACGAAAGTAAGATAAAAAACTGGATGTGGCAGACGATGTAAAAAGGTAAAATAAAAAACTGTACAACAGTAAGATCAAAAACTGGATGGCAGGCAACGTAAAAAGGTAAGAAAAAACTGGACTGCAGATGATAAACAAAATTTAGATGGCAGGCAAAAAAAGTAAGAATAAAAACTGGATGACAGGTGACATGAAAAAGGTAAGAATAGAAAGTGACAGCAGGCGACAAGCAAAAACTGGACGACAGGCAACGTAAAAAGGTAAGATCAAAAACTGGATGGAAGGCAAAACAGTAAAAACAAAATGTGGATGTAGAAAAGTGTGTGAGAGAAAAAAATTTCTTGGTCTTCTGTCCACAATACTGTCAGAAAAGTGAATGTTTTGTTTTCTTTTCAGGTATTAGTTCATCTGGGCCTGCTATCAAAACAGTCAGGATGGGGGATAGCCGAAAATCAGTTTAAAGGTAAAAAAATGTTTTCAGAAATTCTTATGAATATATAATTAAAAACAAAATATTAAAAGCATTTATTCAGATGGCTCCAGATTTCCGATGTGAGCATGTAAGAACCAACATTTCATTTGATCTTGCACTTATAGGACTATAGGAGTTATCTCCCTTTCAAACAAAAAATGACAGTAGTATATGAGGAAACTCGGAAAATCCAGATTATGTTTTGATTCTTTATCATTGCGCTTTATTTTATTAGAAAGTTATATACCTGTGTAGTAACAAAACCCATCTTTATATCTACTGTAGAGGATATGTTTTAAAAGTTAGAAACTTAACGATGAAAATATTATATTATAAAAGGCCCTTTAGTGGAAACTGTGATTAAGGGGAGACTGTAATTTTTATAATTGGTAAAAGTTAATGATTGTTATGTTCGAAAGGCCCATCAAGGTATATTGGAATGTGTTAAAAGGTGACAGGCCCAATAGGGGATTTGTAATGTTTTAGAGGTGGGAAAATTAACAATAAATACATTATTATGTTACAGGAGGCCCATTAGGGGAACTTGTAATGTTTTAAAGGTGGGAAAATTAACAAATAAATACATTGTTATGTTACAGGAGGCCCATTAGGGGAACTTGTGCAATGGAGTGATCTTCTATCTACATTGTTTATACTCGGACACGACTTGATTGTAACAAGTGAGACCGACCAGCTGGCAGGGTAAGTTTACATATTACACACTTATTTCAAAATGTAAATATGAAACGGAAATTTTTCTGGAGTGGAGGGGGATTTTTTTTTGAGGATTAATAACTTTTCTGGAAGTCTTTGATACCATATTAGGTGGCTTATTAGAGAAGAAATACAGTACCTTTATTAGGAAATTTGATACATATAGTACTCTAATTGTATGATCATAATGTTAAATATGATTGGAAGTATCTCGGAATAAAGACTCAATAATAACTTCATCACTGGAGGGCGAAGAATGTTGTTTACTTGTTTTACTATTTTATTTCAATGTTTTGATTATCAGAAGATCACCATGATTTCTGTCTGTGGGTGGTATATGTTGTAATGTCTGACTGTTATATCTGATTGCTGTAATCCGTTTATCTCCTCAGGTTGGACTATGTAAGTGTGATTGGGATGATTTAGGGGTTTATATTTATAACGATCCTCCAAACAGCCGAACTCAAACTTACTGGGTGTCAGAATCATACTCCATAGAGGGAATGTCCTTAATTAAGTAATAAACTTAGAGACCCTTCTTATGAAGCTACCAGCTTGCTCAACCACATCCTCGATACTCCAGGGGTTCCGATCACTTACGATCTCAACACCCCTGGACTTTCTCATAGTAAAACTGGAGGCAACATAATAGAACAGGTAAAATCCTTTGATGTACATCAAATGAGCCGTATAATGGTACACTGTGGTTGACTATGTGGCTTTGTTGTTAGGCGTCGCTCTCTCTGTAGTCTTCAAAGGTAATCTTTGCTGGCCTGTGATTGGTCAAATGTTTTCCCCAGAGCTGCCTTCAATTTCACTATGAGATAGTCCAGGGGTGTAGAGATCGTAAGTAATGGAACCCCTGGAATATCAAGGATGGCTCAACCATCAACAAAAACGTTTAACTTTCTTGCTTAATTCAGGGAATAGCTAAAAAATGAAAATCTTAAACATGCAGCAACAGCTAAATTGAAAGATATTTCTAAGCAAGATTTATACTGTTTAACGTGAATTGTTGGTTGTTTAGTAATTTTTGTTGTTTTCTTGGTTGCTACGACAACAAAAATAAAATCAACGAATTATCAGCTAACCACAAACATTTCTACCCACAAAATGATTTGAAGGCTGCAGACAATGAAAGAAACTCTGCTCACTAATATTTCAAGTTGTACAGTATAATTTAAACCAGGAGAGTTTGGAACAATATTAATATGTCTGGGCAAGTGTAGCTTCATAAATATGGCCCTTGTTCATTAAGTTAAACATTTTATTCATTATTCAACTCTTTAACCCCTAAAATTTAATAATGGACTGGTCCAGTCTTTGATTTAGAAGGGTCTAATTGTGTCTTCAGGGGTGTGAATGAGTTTAATTGGTTTTGGTGTTAGATTTAATCATATGTGGGTAATGAACCTTGGTATGTAGATTAATTGAATAGAAAATTAAATCACTAATATTTTAACTAACAAGTTCAATTTTTGTTCAAAACTTGTTATATAGGTAATTATTTTCAAACTGTTTTGATGTAAGGGTAGTGCAATGTAATCACAATGCCATTTTTGCTTTGACTGAAATATCAAAGATTTCGAAATATGATGTCATAATCTCCTTACTTAAGAACCATGCAACAAAGGCAGACAGATTTTGTATTAATTTCTTTCATTGTTTTGCATGTTTTATTTTCAGCCAAAAAATACAAGAAGAGCATAAATGTTTCAAAAATTACATTCTTGCTTTTGATAATTGTTATTCCAACATTAAGAATGTGCCCATGTATAATCGTTCTGGTTTTATGATGACGTTTTAACGTAACTATAAAAGGTATATACCACCATCATTTTTCAGCATTATAACTGAAGGCACTATCCCCAAGAAATGCCAAGTGGGAGCGTTGAAATTCGACCTTATATACACAGACTTAAGAGGATATCTTCAGATGAAGAAAAAGCTTACTAAAAAACCGGCAGAGAGATTCCGGTTGGTCTAGAATAGGAAATACACTGCCACATTTATCTTTATTTGGTTTTGGACAAATGTCATGATATTCACATTATTTTTTCCATTATTATTTGGCCATGGAAATTAGAGTTGACTTGTAGTGACTGAGGTTTTCATAGCACAATTTTTCTGTCATTTGGAAAGCTGAATTGTCTGCCCTTGACTGCTATATTTTTATATAAAAAATAAACAAATTTACTATCTGTAAGAAAATGAAATAAATATATTAAGTATATGTATGAAAATAATACGTACGTTATAGATTGATATTTTTGATAACTTATTTTCCAAGTGCCATTATAATAAAATCAATATGCGCTTTCAAGGCAAGACAATCCACTCTATTAAATACAGAACTATTAAGGGGATTACACATTGAAAAGTTGCATGAAGTTTTTAATGTCATTTGTAGTTTAATAAGCAACACTTTGGTCACTAATGCAAAACAATACTTGTCTTGTATTAGGAATACATTTTCTCCTTCAAATGTATGGAACGTGGCACATAGAATGAATTGCGGAGATTTGATTGCATGTTGCTGCTGAAAAATTTGGTTTTGTTTGGTTTCAGATGCTGTCAATATCCAGATTGATGCCAGTAGATCACCATTATGCTTTCTCAGTACTATATATTTGCACTTAAGCTGTTATTGGTGTCTTGTGATATATATATATATATTTATATCAATGTGAAATCCAGGCGTATTAATATTTTTCTGAAATATGACATTCAAGTTTCAAATCACAAATTGAATGGCCGTACTGTACGGCAGTAAAGCAGTTTGGTGGAGAAGGTTGGGGGCGTATTACCAGGCACGACATACTCCTAAAGCTTGCTAGCTATGTATTACCAAAATTGTTCATATTGTTTGAGGGATGTTAGGGTTGTAGAATTTCATTTTGGCACCTCTAAGTTCTCAATTTTTCACTGCTCGGCTTGCATATTTTTTCTCACGTTATTTTATTTTCAGAATTTTATCAAAGTTGCCAGCTGCTAATTCACCGTGCCAGAGTCGGGCGGATCTGCCCGTACACATCATTTACACAGATATCGTAGGTTTGACCCAGTTCAGGAAGCATGTCAAGGGCGGATATGCCAAGTTCAGGTATCCAAACTATTATCAGTGACTTAATAATCTATTTATAGTTCAAATATTGGGAGTCACCACAAATCTATTATTAGATACCATCTATTTATTGTTCAAAAATTGGGAGTCACCACAAAACTATTTTTAGCTAATAAAAAGAAGATATCCAAATGTGCTGAAAATAATGTTGGTGTTTCTTATCGTTTATTTGAAAGGTTTTAATCAAATAAAAAAAGAATACCGGGTAAATAAATAAAAAAGAAAAAAAAAAGATATGTATCGAGTATTTTTATACTGTTCCTATAAAGCTACATAGAACATATTTTAATGACCTGTTGACATATTTGGACTTTGTTCTGATGTTAGATATCACGGGTAAGTGTTTATGTAAACTTCACTCCATATGGAATAAAATTCACTTATTATGAATTTATGGCATGTAAATAGCATGCTTTTCTCCATTCTTTATAAGATATATGATACATATAGATATGTATAATCTTGGTACCTGATGTTTCCCTCTCACTATCAGGATACAAAACTTTGCTGAATTATAGAAATTATTACATATTTTTTTTTTTTATTTGTATTTTTATTAAATTTTTTATGCTTCAATCTGCAGTAAAATCATGGGATATTATTTTTTAAAGACCTATTCTTGTTTTTAAACGAATTTCAAAGTTGTTGTGGCATCAGTAAATTAAACAAGTGCGACAAAAAAAAACAACCCAAAAAACAAACAAATGCTTCAGTTTCTATACAGTCGTTTTTTTTTTGCTTTCAACTTTTGTGTAGGTAATTCTGGTTGTTATGGATGACATTAATTAAGACAATGTCTGTAGTATTGTGAGGTATTTGTGGGATTATCTGTATTTTCAATTAATTAATGAATCCAGTTGTTTAATGAAAATGGTGTTGTCCGAGTATGATTAATACCATCTGAAATGATTGTGAATTTATGATATGATGGAACTTTAGGATAAATCATTGCCTAAAAGGTAATAAGACGAATCGTTCTCTAACAACATATTCTGATTCTCTACTCCAACTTTCTTCCAACCACAAACCTGGTGGCACGTCCTTAAATGACCCTAGCTGTTAAAACGACGCTGTAATGATTTAAAAAAAAAAAAAAAAATGAAAAAATTATTCTGTGATAACGTGAACAGATACTACATTGTATATTAATTTGAAGATAGTGAATAAGGACACTATTCTGTACTGTACAACCAACTTTTTTTTGCAGTTACTAAATTTGGCGATTTTCATTTCAAACAAATTTGCAAATATTAACATTTGCGGATTAAAAAATTGAATTGAAATTCCTTTCCAGTATATATATGGTAAAGATATTAATTTATGGAAATAAACTTTCACGAATTTATTCTGATCGCAAAATTCTCACGAAAGAAAGTTGTTATACAGTTTGTGTATCCTCATGTAAATTCTCCTATCTGATGATCCCGTTCCTTCCCCTCCCCATCCTGGTCATCCCAATTCAAAATGTAAGACACTCAGACACATATTTATATGTAACAATATATACACTCCCAAGTATAAATGCCATATCATTACTACAAAAATACAATATTTCAGCATTAAATTACCTTCCTATGGCACCCAATATGGTTAAAGTAATAAAAACAAATTAAGGGGTGCTAAAATAATAGGACCAGATTTGGGTTAACATTTTACAAAATTATAGCACAGGGAAAGTCAATCAATTTACAAAAGAAATCAAACAGAGATTCAGTTTGCAGGGATTCAGTCTGTACTTAAGTCAATGAACGAGCAATTGAGGCCTCGAAAACAGAGAGAGGCGCTTATAGGGTTAAGCAAGCTTATTGCGTTGAATACGGTAATAATGACTGATTGATGTATTTGCCAAGTTATAAAAGACTTTTAAAAGACTTTTGTCAAGTGATCATCGTTATTAGAGTTGTATATGAAATGGCTTCCCCCCACTTCAGAGGAATTTTTTTGTGAGTTGTTTCGCTGTTTCCGCGTTTGTTACAGCCGTTTTATGATTTATACGATACCCGGGGATGTTTTTTTCACTCTTTGCAACTGTTGTTATGTTACAGATGTCTACACACGGTACTGTTTGAACTTTCTAGCTAACACCACGTTTTGCAGTAATTTTGATTGATACGTTTTCACATTTTGTTGTTCAGATTGGCTTACTAGTATATGCATTCTATCTTCGTTTCATTTTTCACATAATGTCATATATCTATAGCTTTTAAATCTTTAAGACATTCACCCCTGAAATTTCATAATGGACTGGTCTAGTCTTTGATTAAGAAGAGTCTAAATGTGTCTTCAGGGGTGAACAAGTCATCATGGTAAGATTCTAATTTCTGAAGTTTGTGTTCATGGTTTGAAGTTTTAAACATTTTGGCAATAGGCGATTTGCCGGTTCTCAATGACGGTAAGCAATTTTCTTTGCAAACACCTAAGCGGCAACCGGAACAACCGGACAAGTTACCGGAGCGGCTTTATTATAAGAAGTGCTTACTTCTATGAAATACGATTCGTTTTTTACTTTAATAATGAGATATGCCATTTCATTTCTTGAATTATCAGCGTCACATATACAACACAAATCAGTATTTATTTGAAAATTAAAGGAATGGGGTGATTCATTTAAAACTAACAATTGAACTAAAGCGGCCAAACATAGCTAACGTTAACGTTAGACTTCAGTACATGAGCGCTACGAATAAAAACCATTGAATAGCAGACAAAAACACGGAGTCTATCTGCATATTCGGAAGTTAAAGTGTATATGAACTACATACGGGAAATAAAAAAAGATAAGAAAACAAACATTGTTAATTATAAAGAGGTATAGTTCCACTTGTAATACCGGCCCGTCTCGACTTAAGGCCTACAGAGGTGACCATTTTCAAAGTAAAGTTAGATTGAAAATAAATGTGAAATATGAGGTTTCTTAGTATATTATGTTTATATCTAATATATATATGATCTACAATATATTTGTGAAAAAGCAGTTTATAAAATCCAATAAATAATCTATTACACGAATGCAAAGTCGCATAGTCGTGCGATTTGCAAATTTTTGTAGGGATTTTCCCGATATTTATTGAGCGCATATCGGAGGATCAACTTCTACCTTGGAACATCTTTTTCCATGAAATAAAATATACATTGTTTATCCTATTGCAGATTGATCACTGTACATGTATGTATAAAGTAATGCAACTTTCTGTACAATAATGTATATAGTGTAATTACTATTGGAACAACGGAAGAATGCACAAATGATAAAAATTACAAATAAGGAAGAATTTTTTAAGTAAAAACAAGGATCACTTTGCTTATTACGTTGACATAACGTTCGTGAATATTTATTTTGCTAGTCTTCTTAGCAATTTAAATCAACTTAGAATTTTTCATTATCTTCAGATCACCAGCTTATCAATCAAAGTCCATATTAAAATTTTACTTAAAACGTATACTGATGCCCAGACACAAACAGTGACAATCTAAGGGGCACATACATGATTGAAACAATGTTGATGCAAATCTTATTACCTGCCGAACACATGTACATCTCCCCAGCAAATTATGAATGTTACGCATTAATCTTTTCTCTAGCAACTTCCTGGTATTCTGAGAGCAAAGCTACTTACTTTGTATTGAAAATGTTATCTGCATTAAGTTTGATCATTACAAGTGAAATATAATTTCTCAGCAATTTAATTGACACTCTGGATACCTGTACCACGGTTATCGTCATTAGCAATGAAGAAAAACATGTTGCAAAAACAATTGCTTATATACTTCTACAGTAGATTATTATTACATGTATCTAGTAGCATGTCATGATTTAATACTAAGTTTAATAAAAAAGAATCAGTGGGAAATTATACACTTTACCATATAGAGACATTTTGGTGATCGAAGTACATGTACAACTTTTAGCGTATGTATTAATTAATTCTCATTGGCACTATTTGCGATTCCGGTAAAACAATAAGGACTTATAGATTCTGTGTATAAACGTAATCAGTACAGTATAGGTTCTATTAATTCTAAAATGAACATGAAAATTCTTTGGTAATTTTTATACACGCCTGAATCTACATCGTTAAATAGACTACTTAAGTTAAACTTTATTATCAATCCAGGTCGATATAAAGGACAAGTTACATGTATATAAATATGCCTGCCTATATTATTAGGCTTTTTATTTTTTTTTTTTTCTTCTTCTTAATATATAGACTATATATTAGACAAAAAATTAAAAGCCTAATAATATAGGCAGGTTTAGCCTACTAAGCGCCCCTTATAACATATAACTGGTATTTTGAAAATAATAACAAGAAAAAAAGAGCATTAATGCATTTATTTGAGAGCTTGAATTATTTTGATTACAACACAAATAGAGGAAGCATGTACAGTAAAGTTTATAGGTAAGCGTAATATATACGTATATCAGATTATACTTTGAAAGAGCGCTTACTTCCGTTGTATCACCGCTATCCGCATACGTTATAGTGATAAAATTACCGATACAAACAAATAAATCAAAGTACACGACTTCTTATACAATAGGCTTATAAACGGAAACATAAAATCTGATAAATATACAGATTAAAATATGTATTAAATACTGTAAAGATAAGCTGAATCCGATAAATAAAACGTTTCGGTATGCCCGGTACAGGCTGTATGTGCACACGATAAATTCGGATTTATCGCTAAATGAATATTTTGACAGCCTTTACACATATCTCTCAGCTTGATATAATGCACTCAACAACCAAATACAAGCAAAAACAATTTGATTCTAGCGAATACAGCATTTCAACTGAGCTCACTTTCTTATTTGAGTATACGTAAAGGCCAACTTTTTGTCCAGTGGAACTCTTTTGTGTTTCAAGGGAGATCACTCTAATCACTAACCTATTGGAAACCGGCAAATGGTCTATTGCTTAACAATCAATAATTCCTGATAAAGATAATTATAATAAATGGTAGTTTGAGTTCTGTTTGGTAGTTTGTACAGCACTGACTACAAACCACATGGAGTAGAGGTGTAGTTTGTACGACAAACACTGACTTGGGTAACCTGAGTTTGCTCTTAAGCTCTTACTCTAGACCTTGACAGAGATGTGTGAAGTTGACGGGAATATGTGGAATCCTTTTGGTGTTACCAAGTGATTAATAAGCACAAAATAAATCACGAATGATGTTTAACTAGATGAAATATTCATAATTAAATGTTTAGTTTCATATTCCGTCTTTGCATATTACACAATTACCTCCCTTGCGGGTAGGTATCCAATGTGACGTCATTGTTTTATGAGCGAATTTCATGTTGTTTTCTCAGAAAGTTTGCCGTTTCATTCTTAATTACATGACATCACAATGAATACCTAACCGCCAGGGGTGATAACTCTAATATGCAAATACAGAATAACAATAGTAGTCTCTGGCTCTATTAAGCATTATTCTTATAATAATGAAAACTCCATAGTTCATGAATTCCACATTTTCATAAAGTAATGCAATCCTGTCTTTTAGTCACAAAGTATCTCTGTTCAAAATGTCAAAGTCTTATGTCAACAGCTGCATCTACTGCTTTCTCCAGAAATAAAATAATTTTTTTATAATTTATGGTATCATAATTACTGTTGTGTATCTGTCTAACTTAATAAATTTTGCTGGCTTCGCGTTGTGCAGATTAAAGATTTTTGTTTCAAGATTCCAGAAAGTTTGAACATTTAAAACTAATATAAAAATATGAAGAAAACATATTAACATAGACCATATTTGGAATTTGAGCTTTTGTTATTTGTCAAATCTTGTGGACAATGCAAAGATTAAAAAATAGTTTATTTAGATTTTAGTTGTAATGTTGTAATAACGCCTGAATGTGTTTGATGTTTCAGCTGTTTACTGAGAATCGTTGATTCATTTGGCACAGAGCCAGCCTATAATCATAAAGTTTACGCTAAAGCTCACAGGCTGGTAACATTCTGGGGAGGACAGAACCTACAACCACAGCAGTTCTTCACTATGTTCCGTAAGTAATCTGGTCGATAAAACAGATAGGCAGCCATCTTGGATTTTGATATTTGAAGTATGTTACTGCTATTGTTTCAAAAGTTCTAATATCTAAGATATCAAATGTATATAAAGCATGTGTATTCCTGCATGTGTCCATTTTAATTAAGTTGTCAATTGTATTTGTGAATAAACAGGACAACATGACTGATTAGCAGTAATTTAGGTTTTTGTCATTTTCTCAGATAATACTTAATAGGTCTACCTTCTTCAAATTAAACTTGTAGTGTCTCCTTGGTCCTGAGTTCTGCATATCCATTTTGGAACAAATCCCAGCACAGCATGGCAGACAGCTGTGGCCATATTAAATTTGAAAAGCAGAGAAAAGATCCCTCTTACAATTGTCTGACATAGATCATGGGCACCAAGACCCCTCTTGGATCTCTTGTACTGGGATCACTTGTACTGGGATCACTTGTACTGGGATCACTTGTACTGGGATCTCTTGTACTGGGATCTCTTGTACTGGGATCTCTTGTACTGGGATCTCTTGTACTGGGATCTCTTGTACTGGGATCTCTTGTACTGGGATCTCTTGTACTGGGATCTCTTGTACTGGGATCACTTGTACTGGGATCACTTGTACTGGGATCTCTTGTACTGGGATCACTTGTACTGGGATCTCTTGTACTGGGATCACTTGTACTGGGATCTCTTGTACTGGGATCACTTGTACTGGGATCTCTTGTACGGGGATCACTTGTACTGGGATCTCTTGTACTGGGATCACTTGTACTGGGATCTCTTGTACGGGGATCTCTTGTACTGGGATCACTTGTTCGGTGATCACTTGTACTGGGATCTCTTGTTCGGTGATCACACTTGTACTGGGATCACTTGTACTGGGATCTCTTGTTCGGTGATCACTTGTACTGGGATCTCTTGTACTGGGATCTCTTGTACTGGGATCACTTGTTCGGGGATCACTTGTTCGGGGATCACTTGTACTGGGATCTCTTGTACTGGGATCTCTTGTACTGAGATCTCTTGTACGGGGATCTCTTGTACTGGGATCACTTGTACTGGGATCTCTTGTACGGGGATCACTTGTACGGGGATCTCTTGTACGGGGATCACTTGTACTGGGATCACTTGTACTGGGATCTCTTGTACTGGGATCACTTGTACTGGGATCACTTGTACTGGGATCACTTGTACTGGGATCTCTTGTACTGGGATCACTTGTACTGGGATCACTTGTACTGGGATCTCTTGTACTGGGATCTCTTGTACTGGGATCTCTTGTACTGGGATCTCTTGTACTGGGATCTCTTGTACTGGGATCACTTGTACTGGGATCACTTGTACTGGGATCTCTTGTACTGGGATCTCTTGTACTGGGATCACTTGTACTGGGATCTCTTGTACTGGGATCTCTTGTACTGGGATCTCTTGTACGGGGATCTCTTGTACGGGGATCTCTTGTACGGGGATCTCTTGTACTGGGATCTCTTGTACTGGGATCTCTTGTACGGGGATCTCTTGTACTGGGATCTCTTGTACTGGGATCTCTTGTACTGGGATCTCTTGTACTGGGATCTCTTGTACTGGGATCACTTGTACTGGGATCTCTTGTACTGGGATCACTTGTACTGGGATCTCTTGTACTGGGATCACTTGTACTGGGATCTCTTGTACTGGGATCACTTGTACGGGGATCTCTTGTACTGGGATCACTTGTACTGGAATCTCTTGTACTGGGATCTCTTGTACTGGGATCACTTGAACTGGGATCTCTTGTACTGGGATCTCTTGTACTGGGATCACTTGTACTGGGATCTCTTGTTCAGGGATCTCTTGTACTGGGATCACTTGTACTGGGATCTCTTGTACTAGGATCTCTTGTACGGGGATCACTTGTACTGGGATCACTTGTACTGGGATCACTTGTACTGGGATCTCTTGTACGGGGATCTCTTGTACTGGGATCTCTTGTACGGGGATCCCTTGTACGGGGATCTCTTGTACTGAGATCTCTTGTACTGACATCTCTTGTACGGGGATCACTTGTACGGGGATCTCTTGTACTGGGATCTCTTGTACTGGGATCACTTGTACTGGGATCTCTTGTACGGGGATCACTTGTACTGGGATCACTTGTACTGGGATCTCTTGTACTGGGATCACTTGTACTGGGATCTCTTGTACTGGGATCTCTTGTACTGGGATCACTTGTACTGGGATCTCTTGTACTGGGATCACTTGTACTGGGATCACTTGTACTGGGATCACTTGTACTGGGATCTCTTGTACTGGGATCTCTTGTACTGGGATCTCTTGTACGGGGATCACTTGTACGGGGATCTCTTGTACGGGGATCACTTGTACTGGGATCACTTGTACTGAGATCTCTTGTACTGGGATCACTTGTACTGGGATCTCTTGTACTGGGATCTCTTGTACTGGGATCACTTGTACTGGGATCACTTGTACGGGGATCACTTGTACGGTGGATCTCTTGTACGGGGATCACTTGTACTGGGATCTCTTGTACTGGGATCACTTGTACTGGGATCTCTTGTACTGGGATCTCTTGTACTGGGATCACTTGTACTGGGATCACTTGTACTGGGATCTCTTGTACTGGGATCTCTTGTACTGGGATCTCTTGTACTGGGATCTCTTGTACTGGGATCACTTGTACTGGGATCTCTTGTACTGGGATTTCTTGTACTGGGATTTCTTGTACTGGGATTTCTTGTTCTGAGATTTCTTGTTTAGTTCATGTTGTCTATGGGTGGGCAATTGGAGGATATACTCTTTAGAGAGAGAAGTTCTTTACATTGTTACCTAATTCGCTATTGTTAATTGTTACACAGCCCACAGCCCGGATAACTCCTTCATGGGATTCCTGGTGGAACAGCACCTTAACGACAGCCGAGTTCAGGATATCAAGCGCAAGGACCAGGCCGTCGTGTATGGGAAACGCGAGTATATGTGGGAGGTATGTGGTTATCTGCTTCTGTGATAATGTGGTTCCAGAGTATAAGTTGATGTTTGTATGTAATATTATTCATTAGTGGAAAAGGACAAATTTACAGATGTTTGTCTATGTATCCTTCCAGAGATTATCTTATTTTGACGTAGCAGTCACAAGGGTCACAACTTTACAAGGAAATGTAGGTCGCTGTGACTTAACACCAGGTTCACAGGTTTATAAAGAAAATAGGTCGCTGTGACTTAATACTAGGCACATAGGTCTATAAGGCAAAGTAGGTCGCTGTGACTCAACAGCAAGGTGTGGGCCCAGGAACTGCTATGCAAAATAGTCTTGTTATTTGATGCATATGAGGACATCAATTTATTACCAATCATAGCTTATCTCAGAGACTTGAGTAAGTTGAGACTTGACTTAATTTATGTTGTTCTGTTTAGGGGAGACAAAAATATCTGGAAGTTATCAAAAACGCCCAGCTGGATATTCATGGAACTGTATATCTAGACCAAAAAAATACAACTAAAGGAAAACGGGTGAAGCTTCCGGATTATATCAATAATCATGGGTTTCTGAATGGAGAGGATCTTCATTATCTCTTACGAGAGTCAAAGGTAGCTTTAATCTTAATCACACATCTTCATCATTAATCTAATCTTCATTGCACATCTTCATCATTAATCTTATCTTCATCTCACATCTTCATCATTAATCTAATCTTCATCTCACATCTTCATCATTAATCTAATATTCATCACACATCTTCATCGTAAATCTTATATTCATCATTAATCTAATCTTCATCACACATCTTCATCATTAATCTAATCTTCATCTCACATCTTCATCATTAATCTAATCTTCATCTCACATCTTCATCATTAATCTAATCTTCATCTCACATCTTCATCATTAATCTAATCTTCATCTCACATCTTCATCATTAATCTTATATTCATCATTAATCTTATCTTCATTGCACATCTTCATCATTAATCTTATCTTCATCTCACATCTTCATCATTAATCTAATATTCATCACACATCTTCATCGTAAATCTTATATTCATCATTAATCTAATCTTCATCACACATCTTCATCATTAATCTTATATTCATCATTAATCTTATCTTCATTGCACATCTTCATCATTAATCTAATCTTCATCTCACATCTTCATCATTAATCTTATCTTCATTGCACATCTTCATCATTAATCTAATCTTCATTGCACATCTTCATCATTAATCTAATATTCATCACACATCTTCATCATTAATCTAATCTTCATCTCACATCTTCATCATTAATCTAATCTTCATCTCACATCTTCATCATTAATCTAATATTCATCTCACATCTTCATCATTAATCTAATATTCATCTCACATCTTCATCATTAATCTAATATTCATCACACATCTTCATCATTAATCTAATCTTCATCTCACATCTTCATCATTAATCTAATCTTCATCACACATCTTCATCATTAATCTAATATTCATCTCACATCTTCATCATTAATCTAATCTTCATCGCACATCTTCATCAATAATTTTCATATATCCTACCTTTCATTTGATTAGAATTTTTTGGATGGCTAGGTTTTTGCTCATTTATCAAAATTGATTGTAGAATGGTGCTATCTGAATTTGTTTCAAATAAAAAAAGAATATATTTTTTTTTATATAAACTTTGGATGTTTCTGTTCCAGATATTTATAGGACTGGGATTCCCCTATGAGGGTCCCGCTCCTCTCGAGGCTATAGCCAATGGGTGTGTGTTTATTAATCCTCGATTCAAGCCTCCTCATAGCAGCAAGAACACACCTTTCTTCAAGGGCAAGCCAACACAGAGACAGGTAATATTGAAGATAGAAATAAGGCTTGCTAAAAAGATCACCAGTGGTTTGCTTAAAGGGCCCCTATCTTTCCGAAAGGACTCTGAAATTTTAAAATGGGAATGTAAAACGAGATTGATTATTTTATAATGTCACAAAAGTTATTTACTTACCGTTAATACTACACTAACCATCACCTTCTTAACAATTTAATGTAAATAAATAAAATGCTAATTTTTATAACGCGGGTCGTTTTATGTTTCCCGCCGTTTTTTATAACGCGGGTCGTTTTATGTTATTATTATTATTATTTTAAGAAACTTTAATTTTTGTTTGGCAAAGGTAGTGGGCCTTTAATTAAGGGGATCACCACCCAGAATCCATTGTAATGGTTTGGAGGTTGTTTTTGTTTTCTGAAGCTCTGATACATGTAATTAGTCAGCACTCGTACAAGTGTTATTTGTATGCTGTGTTGAACAGACACTGTAAACCAATGTTCTTTCACGGCTAATAATTAAATTCCACAATTTCCATTTCAAAACTATTTTGCAAAGTTTAACATTCGCGGATTTGATAATTGACTAAAATTTCCTATTAGTTATAATTATGTAGATGTTCATTCGCGGAGAAAAACTTTTACGAATTTAATTGGACTGAGAAACTTGCGAAAGTGAATCGCACACGAAAGAAAGTTAGGTTACAGTAACTAACCAGCTCCCATACGCATGTTATTTGTATTTTCTGTTGAACAGATAACTAGCCAGCACCCATACGCAGAACAGTTTATTGGAGAACCATATGTTTACACGATTGACATCAACAACCTTGATGAGGTTCGCTATACCGTCGCAAAAATCTTGGAAAATCAAAAGGTAATTTGTTGTGTGAGAGAAAGCCAAGAAGTAGTTAAAGGTTATACAGGGATTGTGTGGTGCTAGTATCTCCAGTGGGGATGGAACTTATAATCATCCCACAGAAATGACGTCAGCGCAGGATATTATTTTTTAGCATCATTTCATCACCAAGGATTTCAATATCAGGAAGTACCCGGTACTTTTTGCCGGTTGAACCTGGCTGTGGTACCACCTGATTTTGGCTAAATTACATGATATACCATACAGATGGTATTAGAAAAGTACCCTCTGAAATTGCAATAGTACCGCCTCTCCTGAAAGATAATGAAACCCCTTCATCACCAATAGAAAAAATAGTTCTGCACAAACCTTATCAGATATAACGTGGCTTGACGTGAATTAGTCCCATTCATTGCCAATTTCTGTGGCAAAAAAATAAAAATGAAATAAATAAGAAAAAAGTATTTATGCAAATGAAAAAAAAAAAAAAGAAATAAGGAAAAAATATATGCAAACGAGTGAAAGTGTGCTGATAGTTTTTTTTCCATTGCAGTTTGAGCCACACCTTCCATACGAGTTTACAGAGGAAGGAATGCTACAGAGAATGAATGCCTATATTGAGCACCAGAACTTCTGTGAATTCCAGAAGCGACCGGCCAAATGGCCGCCCAGCTCTTCCATCAAGTTCCTGTTGGGTGAACCGGACAAATCCTGTAGCGACGTGTGCTGGGCTAAAAGTAAGACATCCATATTCAAACAGGAACATTTAATTTAGTGGTCATTCTAAACTGATTGCATGCTTGAACATTGTACAGTAGAAGCCACTAATATCATGTCTGTTAATGTCATATCTCTTAATGTCGTGTAATGCCATGTCTGTTAATGTCATATGTCTGTTAATGTATATGTCTTTTAATGTATATGTCTTTTAATGTCATGTAATGTCATGTCTGTTAATGTCATATGTCTGTTAATGCATATGTCTTTTAATGTATATGTCTTTTAATGTCATGTAATGTCATGTCAATGTTTGTTGTTAATGTATATGTCTTTTAATGTCATGTAATGTCATGTCTGTTAATGTATATGTCTTTTAATGTTATGTAATGTCATGTCTGTTAATGTCATATGTCTGTTAATGTATATGTCTTTTAATGTCATGTAATGTCATGTCTGTTAATGTCATTTTCTGCATAATATCATGCATTTCTATTATATTCTTTGCATTGTTACTACTGATATTAAATTATCAATTTATATCTCTGCCCGAAAACATTAAATATCACTATTTTACCTACATTTTTAAAACACGGGTAATTCTCTGTGATCTATGAAAGAGGGATATTTTCTTCTGCTTTTCAAACTAAGAGATTATTCCCCCATGAATCAGCTGTATTTTGAATGATGACCTGTGTTGAAAGTCAG
Organism: Argopecten irradians; assembly: GCF_041381155.1. NCBI lineage: Eukaryota > Metazoa > Mollusca > Bivalvia > Pectinida > Pectinidae > Argopecten > Argopecten irradians. The sequence continues at coordinate 3,036,489 of NC_091149.1, forward strand.
TAAATCATTTTTGTACAATTTTTACTGACATTCATTTTCATATCTTCATATCTAGAGCAAGTCTTCTTTATTTGATATGATTTAAACTCTCTTTAATTTGAGATTATTATTCATCTTTCCTTAATCATCTCGTCTTTGTTTTGACAGATCTAATGTGTGAACCTAGTCATTTCCGTGAACTCAACTCGATGGACCCTCTTACCAAATATGGTGTCTCGTGCAAGTCGGGTAAATCCTTATCGGATATTTACTACCCTGCCTACGACATTAATACTGCCGAGTGTATCATACAGAAGGAGGAAATGTTGTTCAGCTGTGTAGGACAGTCCGCCAACCTCCAGCGTCTGTGTCCATGTCGAACCTTCATCAAGGGCCAGTCAGCATTGTGTGAGGAGTGTATTCGGTGACAAAGCGTTTGACCTTTAGTTGACCTTTTGACATTATAAGAAGAAATGTACATTGAGGCAATTACATAACCAGCTAAAAAACCTATCATCACTTTAAATTATGTTTCCTGCATTGTGCTAATGTTTTGACCAATTTGACAAAATCTGAAGTTTTTATTTGTTCGTTGGTTAAAACTGTAACATTTATTGTTGCTCACTTTGTCTGCAACATTCGACCAGTTTTGTTATTTTGTCTAATCATGGATATACATCTAAGTCAGTTAACAAATCAATCTGATTAAAATACAGTTCCTTATAACTACTCCGTTCAATAGAGGATCTGACAACATCACATTAGGGGTCGTGTTCAGATGACCTTTATGCAAGCTGTACTTTAGATCAAATGCATTTTCTATACCTTGCTACGTTTATTGAACACCATTTCGTCCCAGTATACATATACATTTAGCTTTGTTATGCTTTTTGGGCGAGATGACTACGTACGTGAAATTAATTCTGACAGTTTTTCAAACTGTTTCGTTCCCAGTCAAGGTTCTGACAGCTTCAATTTGATTGGCCATTTTCAAAGGTCACCAGAACATGACCCCTAATGGGATGTTGTCAGATCCTCTTATCAAACATATAAGGATCTGTATTTTAATCAGATTATTAACAAATGTGTGAAAAGGAAGACATTGTACGATATGTTTCTGTTGTGATTTTTTACATGTGTCTGTTGAATATAAGATGTATGAGACAATCGGTAGATAACAATCCTACGCCTTAAACATGTTCACTCATGTGCAATGCTCTTGCCTTCAAGGTTATTTTTATCTTTTGAAACCGCTCACATGTTTTGCGAGTGTGAAGACAACCTTCCAAAGTTTATAAATCTCAGATTTTATTGTAAATAAATCATTTTAGAAGTGTTCGATATAATGATATTTTCAATCACTATAATTTTATCATTTGTCCATCTCTGCATCTATTTATTGTTTACAGGTGTCATTGTTTACAATCAATTATAAAAATAGGATAATTATGTATGTATACATGTAGTTGTAAATATTCACGAGGGTTTTAATTTTCGCAAATTCATCAAAATTTGCGAAATTTATCAAAATCATAGTTTTACATATATTACGGCTTGTCGTATGAATGACACTTCAAAAGGCTACAAAGATAATTTCGTGAAAATAAATCCCAGCGAATAAGTTTCAGACAGTATATCACAAATTTACACTCCCGAAATTTGAGAACTATACAGTATAACAAACATTTGAAATCATGTTCGTTTAATGCCAAAAGATTAATTATGAAAACAACATCTTTATACACATCAACTTGACAACTTGTCACCTTGGAGAATATATGAATTACTTGGTGGGCGTTTTTCTCTGTGAACTCCGGCTTTAAAATCCCTGCAACCAAACCTAAGCTGGTCTTAGAACACAAGTAAGTCAAACTAAAAAATTCAACAACTAAAAAGACTATCATGTTTTCTTGTTTATGTTTTATGTTATTGAACTTTTAATTTATAACGAATCATTTCATTTTATACACCTTGTATAAATTATTGTACTAGTTTGTAATATTTAAGTTTGTAGCTATATTCTTGGTGATACAAGGAACAAAATCGTATTAGTTACGATTAATTATCTCAATATTTCTCAAAAAATTGTGGAAATTCTTCAATGAACCAATTGAAACGATTATGTCTTTTAAAATTTGTTCCAGGCGAGAGTTTTGTACATTAATTTTACGACGAGAACAAACTTGTGATGACCCAGTGATGTAAACAGTCCATACATTCCATGTCTGTTTCTCGCCTTTGTAGGTTGTTATACCCCCGGCAACGACATTAAGGGTTAAAGGGGTAGGGGGGGGGGAAGGGTTATATACTGGAATTGTATAAATTTTGTACACAGAACACAACATAAAGGGGAGTTGAGTAAACTATATAAGGTTCTCCACTGTCTCCTATTGCAGCGGGGGGTATTAGTGGTCTACTCTGGGGACAGTTCTAGTTAAAAATGTTTCCCACAAGTCTACTGTGATGGTTAAACTGAAGATGACCACTTCATGGATTCAGTACCTTTTCAGAAGACAAAAATCGGGACAACTTGAGTTCCTATGTTTCCAGAATCAATCGTGAAACAATCTCGCCTGTATTTCTGAACATGAAGCCCGCCTCAAATCAGCTTATTCAAATGTTAGCCAAAATTGACATTGTTGCCATTAAGCTGTTGTATTTGTTCTTTAGATATTTCTAATATTTGTATCTTTATAACCCATGATTTTGTTTAATATACTTCTACTCATCTTAATTTTCTGACAAAAAAATCACAACAGTAATATGTTAATTTTTTGCGGTTGTTTGCGTGGCCATAAAAAGTCAATGCATGCCATTTAATGTGTTGGCTGTTTTGTTTGTTTTAGAGAGGTTCAAGTTGTATATTTAGCTTATACACCCCTGAAATGTCATTATGGACTGGTCTGGTCTTTGATTTAGAAGAGTCTAAGTGTGTTTTCAGGGTTGAATGAGTTAATGAAGATGGCAGTGCCGATTTAGTGAGTAATGGAGAGGTTCAAGTCATATCTATAATTTAGTCTTTTGTATATCATATTTATATATGGGCTTTCAGAACATGTGATTTACCATGTGACTTACAGGTGTCACATGATTACCATGTGACCTGTAGGAGTCATGTGATTACCATGTGACCTACTGGAGTTATGTTTTATCTAATTATGTATTTAATGCTGTGAAATTTAGGTTACCTGATACACTAAGTTTCATGTGACCTTTTGTAATTGCCTTCTGGACGTCGTTGTGTGTCGTGTTACTCTATCTGTAACCATGTTTACTTTTCCATATCTACTGAAACAACTTTTATGATCCAATATTAAACTGATTTATTGTCCCGGTCCTTAGGGGCTTGTGGGAGGGGTCAATAGGATTTTAAATGACTATTGTAAATGAAAAGTTTAAAACATGTATAGTTTGAAATAAATTTGAAATCTTCTTCTCACCTTTGGATCTGTATATGTACACATTAGTCCTGACTGTAGTTAGAATTCTACTCATCATATCGGGATAACAATAAAAGGTTCTCATATCATTATAATATTGTGTGCCAGAACTCAGGTGAGTGGTATTGAAGGCCTTTTAACCTTATTTTGTTTTTATAGTCCAGTAAAGATAGGGTGTTACCCCAAAATAATTGCAACAGAATTTTTTCTTTGTTTTTCATACAGACCTGATTTTGTTTTATACAAGGAAAAAAGTCGCCACAAATAAAAATTTGGAAAAGTGTTTGTCTTGACCCCCAAAAAATCAGAAAAATAGAGATATTTGCATAATTTGCCAACTTTGAAGCCATATATAAATTTACATGGTTATCATGAGATACTAGAAAATTAATGTATGACAAGAACGTTATAAGGACAGCACAGATTGCCAAAAACATAAGTTGAAATCAACACAGGGAAAAAGTATGACAGCATGAAAATTGCATAATTATGTCCTTGCAACAGCCAAATATGCTTTTGTTGGATTGTTAAGATAAAAAATTGTTATTATCAACAATACCATTGATACTCATTTTGGTGGAATCTTTTTAAATAAAACTTGTTGATTAAAGGCTTTAAAAGTAAAACATTTTACTTTCACTACCTGAGATAATATGGTTGCTCAAAGTTGGTCTTTTGGCCTTTTCCAAGGACATTTTGAAGTCCAAATTGAATAATATGTCTTTTTCGTTCAAGAATTATTCAGTAAGTACCGTCTCAAGTGTTTAGATAGTTATTAATTCAGATTCTATGTAGGCTATACTCACCTAAAAGAGACTACTATATCAAGATATCCCCAAATATAAAAGACGTGAGGTCGATCAAATCCTCATTTAGTGCCAATTTGACTAAACTTCTCTAATCGGCTAAGTCCTTAAGTTGAAATGTCAAAAATGTGAATATCTATTTTGTGACTAATCAGATTGCAAAATCCTTTGGCAGATATTACCACCATAATGGAGCGCTCTTTATAAAGTGAGATTGAAGTTTCTTTTTGATCAAATATTTGCATAGGTCAGTTTTTCATTTTACCATAATGGAACTGGATGGGGGTTATATAATTTTCAATGAGATAAAGAAATAAAATAAAAGTTCAAGTTCAATTTTACAGCTGAAAATCATCACAGTTCTGATTTATTTACTGGCAAAATTTTATGACAAACGAATAAAGCATATTCGAAAAATTTAGATTTTTGTATTGCAGATTTATGGACTTAGACATATTTTGGTATTCAGCCAAATGAATGTGATAGGAAGTTTTTACTACTAAATAAGATGTGCATATTTATACTGTTTTTACTACAAATGATAAAAATAACAAGTACAAAATATACAAAAAAGGATATAACATATTTGGAAGCATTTGCTTTTTTATTTTCCGAAATATTAACTACCAAAATGGGTGTTTTGCCAAAAATCTAAGTATAAAAACATTTCAAATTGGCACGATCAGTCAACTTGACATGTTAATATTTAGATTTTTCTAGCTAATGTATTATCGATCATGCATTAATATCAAAGAAAATGTAATTCTTTAAGGCATAAAACATAAACTGATATAGTTAAGGGTAAGATTTTATAAATGTTTGCATCTAAAAAGAACAAAAACGGTAATGCTAGCTAAATTCAAAAGGTTTTGAGCCGTTTTCATCCTTCTTTATTTCTTGGATTGACTGACATGAAATTTTTACCTAAAGTGTTTCTTACTATATACCCGATTTCATATTTCAAGTATTGCAAATATAGCAGATGTTGTACTTTAAAAGTGGTCAAAAGTGTAATTTCTATATATTTTCTTATTTTTCGGGTGTTGAAAAAACGACTTTCCGAACATATGATTTTTAGCGACTTTTTTCATGGTAAAATACTACGATCCTCCAACCCAAAAAGCAGAAAACAAATTCTGTTGCAATTATTTGGAGGTTAGGCGTCTATTTTTCGTATTTTTACTGGACTAAAGAATAACACCTTGTAAGCTGTTGAGATATATTGTTTTGTGCCGGTTTTCTTGTGTGTGCCATTTTGTTATGTGATAAGAGCTCAGTTTCTTGAAACTAAAAAGCACTAACTTAAAGTCAAAACCTACGACACCTTCCTATGTTTAATGGTTGTAGACGAGGCCTGATTTCACTGTGTATCGAAAATGCCTCTGTTAAGATGACTCTATCATTCTTTTGTGAATGAGATAACAACAATATAAAACGTGGGTATATCAGGTAAATTAGGACTCAACCATTATAAAACCATCTCAACCATTGTGAATTACTTCAGTAGGTTAGCACTCGGTAAGCCTCTTGCTGAAAGCCATTCACTCTGTTATTGATAACACTCGCTACACCAGTCCGTTATTTTATCTGTCTGTCTCCTGCAGTAATAAATGTGTGGTTTCATTTCACAGATTTGCACTACCACTGATTTCATAGTCTTAATCCTTAATCAGTCTTTGCTGATATACATAGTGTTGATCATGGTCATTTAGAACTAAAAATAATTGTCTCAAGAATTGTCTCAATAAATTATGGCTGTGAAGATAGATAATCATTAAGTTGATTATATAGGCCTTGGTGTGTATAAATCAAGATTTAAATAAATATTTTTCAATGAATCTAAAGTTGGTTTTTCCCCCTATAATGAAAAAATAAAAGATATAAAGGAAACTACTAGTATAGTAAAAAATAATTTAGCAGAAAATTGGAGTAAAAAGCATAAACCAGACTCAGATTAGAATGAAAATCTTAAACATACATTCCAATGTGTATTGTTACATGTTAAATAATGTTATTTTAGACTTCCAGACCATGATATAATATCTAATCGTCGGCCTCCCCCATTCTAGTTTTGTATAGTGTCCGTCCATCCTTACATACATATGTCTCTGTCTATCTCCATCTACTCCATCCTCGGTGTCAGGTGAAAAATACACCCATCATTAATTAACCCCTGGCTAAAAAGGCTACATCATCTACATTTTCTTGTCCATCAAGAACTCAGTCTTATGCTAATGACTTTATGGATGAGTACATTTTCTTTATTTGTTGAAAACCACCGGATTTCGTGCAGTTCTGAGAGTTACCTGCTGATTGTTGTGAATGTTACGACTTTTGTCGGTTCTAGTCTGCTTTCTGTTTCCATATATATTGTACATATTTACGGGTGAAAGGTGATGGACAGTCTGAATGTGATCTGTTGTATGTAATTATTGTCATGTAACTTTAAAATCAAAGACTGAGAAATGTTATTATAATATTGTGATATCATGATGAAGAACTGTATACAGTGTACATCTAATCAAAAATAAAGAAAATACAAATGTATGAAATGTGATTGTTTTAACCTTTACTATTCTAATCGTGTCACGACAGAAAAAAATAAAATTCTTCAAAGTTTATTTAAAAACATTATGATATTAACAGCGTTCAAAATTAACGCCTCTCCGTCTGCCCGTGACTGGTTCAAAATTAACGCCTCTCCGTCTGCCCGTGACTGGTTCAAAATTAACGCCTCTCCGTCTGCCCGTGACTGGTTCAAAATTAACGCCTCTCCGTCTGCCCGTGACTGGTTCAAAATTAACGCCTCTCCGTCTGCCCGTGACTGGTTCAAAATTAACGCCTCTCCGTCTGCCCATGACTGGCATCTTTATAGTAGTGCAGACAATTTTTGCCATGTAGCTGGTCCTTTGACCGGCAACTTTTGGTCCAGATAGAGTACTTAACTCTTTCACCCCTATGTAACTTTAGTAGTCTTTACCATCCATTGACCTAAATGAGTCCATTATGGCCTACAGTGGTGAAAGGGTTAAGATATACAAAACGAAAATAGCAATAGCATTGTAGAAAGGTTGAAAATAAAACTACAAAACAAATTTTCATAATTAATAATATTCTTGTTTTCAGTCACCTTTGTTGAGAGCACACGATACGATACCAGATATGTGGATATTTTTAAAATTATTTCTTTGCTAGTATATAAACTTCAAGGATGAATTGTAGCTCTGTAAGGACCAGTAACTTTTAGGGTCAACCGGTCCTTAGGACCAGCTGGAAAAAATGTTTAAGGGAGAACACTGGATATTAAATCTCATGGTCCTTACTCACAAGATGTCCGGAAGTACTTCGACATAGAATCAATTTAGTGACCATCTGGAACTCCTCAGGAAATAGATTATAATATGTAACAGTATTCATACAATGTATGCATGTTTTGCTTCCTAAGTATGAGATTTTAGAAAATCTGGAAAACACAAGTCAAGTAAAGGATATCGGTGAGAGTTATTCCCCTTCGTTCCTCACATGGGACGTTTAACTGGTTTTACATGCTAGATGTCGTTCACTAGGGATATCCTGAAATTGTTGACAGTTGAGGTACACCAGATAAATACATTCCAAACTCTTTGGGTAATAGATGATTTTCACAATACCCATTGAATTCAGGATGTCTAAAGAGCTGAAACTCGTCTGAAATGATCCCGAAATGATTTCATGGATGTTGGATTTTCGATCAACCCAAAAAATTATACCACTTGGTCAGGACCTTGTCCAGATGAAGCCAAGTTTCAGCTCAATCTTACTGATGGAACTTGAGAAAAAGTCTAAAATGTGATAAGTTTGCGGACGGTAGCCAAAACATGATCACTGACTTCAGTCAAAACTCAAACTTCTCTCCTTGTATGTATTACCGGTAAGTAAAATAAATGATTCAAGTTTTTTTTTCAGGTATTGGAGTTTGCCAAAAACCACTAGGACACTATCTGTAGAGCAAATCCTTGCTTTTTTATTGTACAAAAATTGAGTAAGAACAACAATAACAATTAGGTGTGGATTACTTATAATACACAGCTGTTAACAGGATATATTGCAGGACAAAAGTTTGTAGAAAATCTCCACATATAAATACAACCCAGCTATATAGAAATCCTAACCCAGTTATATAGAAATCCTAACCCAGTTATATAAACCATTGTTATAGAAATCCTAACCCAGTTATATAGAAATCCTAACCCAGTTATATAAACCATTGTTATAGAAATCCTAACCCAGTTATATAAACCATTGTTATAGAAATCCTAACCCAGTTATATAAACCATTGTTATAGAAATCCTAACCCAGTTATATAAACCATTGTTATAGAAATCCTAACCCAGTTATATAAACCATTGTTATAGAAATCCTAACCCAGTGATATAAACCATTGTTATAGAAATCCTAACCCAGTGATATAAACCATTGTTATAGAAATCCTAACCCAGTTATATAAACCATTGTTATAGAAATCCTAACCCAGTTATATAAACCATTGTTATAGAAATCCTAACCCAGTTATATAAACCATTGTTATAGAAATCCTAACCCAGTGATATAAACCATTGTTATAGAAATCCTAACCCAGTGATATAAACCATTGTTATAGAAATCCTAACCCAGTGATATAAACCATTGTTATAGAAATCCTAACCCAGTTATATAAACCATTGTTATAGAAATCCTAACCCAGTTATATAAACCATTGTTCAATTAATTCTGCTGTCTAAAAGTTCGGATTTACATAAATCCAAGTATTCAAGCTATCTTCACATAAAAAAAATCATCTTTGGCTCATTTTTTAAACATTTTTTTTGCAAAGACATTTTTGCTTTCTTTAAATTGCAAAAATTTGATTGCAAAAATGCAAATTTGTTTTCTTCTAAATTGTAATAGAGTTCTATGTTCAGCAAATTCCTCAAAAATATACATTTATCTTCAAAACAGTAATAATTACATTACAATCCAGAAATGAATTTTTTGTGCACTTTCATCTGGGCCATCAAAAGTGATTTGTGTAAGTTATAAACATATTTTGTAACTGATAATAAATAAAGTCTATATAAATGAACTTTATAACACAAAGGTGATGTTGGAGGAAACTCAGCAGCTAATCAACACAAAATGCCTTACATATTCCAAAAACCACACAGGCCCTAGAATCTGTTTTCTCCTGATCCTCGTGAATAATTTTGTAATCCGGTTAAATGATCGATACTTTTACAGCAGATTTTTATCGAATAATCCACATCAGTTTTCATGTTAAAGGTCCAAGGTGGTTATAGGGTCAAGGTAAAGCCAAATTAAAACCCTTAACAGACTATAAATGTAAAAGTTTGTGAACAATATTCTTAATGATGCTCCACCGACACATGCAAACACGATTATACATCAGTTATTGTTCATCTGACGGGTATCGTTTATCCTCTGTTGGCGGTGGAGCGTCTTTAAGATTAGAATGCAAATTGAATTATAAAGATGTTTCTCGAACATCTGATGAATATTGGATACATTGTAAAATAGACATGATGTCATGTCAGCAGTTAAGATGTACCTGGTATATACTATATCAAGATTGGGGTCCCTGGGTATTTTGTGTGATGAAGCGGACAGGGAAGCTCTTAGCTGTAACTTGTACATCGGTAACTTAACTATAACTGGTAAACTGAATGAACTTGAAGACTTTATTTTATCCAAATTATTTTAGTGATTCCAGTCGGCTGATCAACTTGAATTCTTGTATTAGTTAAACAATGATCCACTGACTTCCACTTAACGAGACTTGGTTCTAACTACATTTATTGGTATTGCAATAAGGAACTTTACATAGATATAATAATACATAAATAAATCATATCTCAAGTATCAATCAAAGTGTCTAACATGGGTGTTAGGGTGGGAAGATACTCCGATCAAAACATTTATTGTGAGTTTTCTGAAAATTACCTATAAAATATGTGACTAAAGGAATAATATATAGCCATGCGTCATTACAGATTAAGTACGCGGTCAGAAGGCAGGTGAAATATTATGCATTACATATTAAAATAAAAGGCCAATTTTATGACAGTCTGAATCAAGAACAACATTTAAACTTCATCCATATTCTAAATAAAGTTCATTTCACATTTCAAGGGATAGTGATAGAGAGAAGTAAACAAGTTCAGTATAACGAGGCTAATTTAACTGGTATGTAGTATAAAAACAGTGAATAAATATTACTAAGTTTATCAGCCGACCGTCGGCCACTAACAATAAACACCTGCGATCTACCTCCCAATTACACTACAACCCTAGTTAAAATTGTTATAAATATATGACACTACGAGTATAGCAACAAAAATGGAAATATAAGACATTTGTAGATAGAAATCTTTCTTTGGTATAGATAATAAATACTGATAAAAATTTTACAAAAGAAAAATCTGACAAGCACGGTCTGATACAAAGAAATGATAATGACATCGAGTTTAAAATGACTTAAGAAACATTAACATATGTCCCCTTTTAAATCAAGAAAATAGGATTTTCTCTGAAATTATGAGAATAACGACACAATAGTCAGATAACCATAAAGCCTGTAGTTATCGCCCCTGATTCTAAAAGTCAGGGGAATTATCACCCTTCATTCAAAATATACATACCTGGGCCGTTTTCAATTATTTTGGACCTAACTGTTTGTTTATGAATTAAAGACTGACCTGGTGATTTTATATGTTTTCAGACGGGCCTTGACTAAGCCTTCACACACCTGTATCAGAAACTGCAGGTCCGTCAGGATTTATACTTAAAATAATGACTTTAACAAACAGCCCAACCAGTTGTTCCTAATATATGAAAACGGCCCTGTGGTTATATCCTTAATTTCCAATTACAAAGGGAATTATCTTCAATCATTTGAACTAACCAAGGGAATTATCTCCCCTTATTCGAAAGATAGTTACCACTCTTGTGTCCAATAACCAAGGAAATATCTCCCCTTATTCGAAAGATACATATTTATCTCCCTTGATTTGAATGACAAAGGGAGATGAATAATAAAAAAAATTAAAATCAAAATAAAGGGGAGATGTTTCCACTTACAGTCATAACAAAGTCTTCTAGAAAAACCAAAATGTCTTTATCAATGATAAACAATCTGGTCCAATCAAAAGCTTGTAGAATTGTTCCAATAACCTTATTGATTACAACAGATATATAGACACTATAGTGTACAATACCCAACCATGCCAGGCCTACAGGCAGTCTTCAGGGTAAAATTTACAGAAGTTACCAAATGTCATGGTTGTGCTCAAACGTTGACAAGGGCAAAGCCAGTTAATCTTAAAATAAAAATTTTACAACAGCTTCTTAAAATACGTTAAAATGATTTGACATAGTTAAAAAATTACAAAATCTAACACTCTATATCATGTTAAAACAACTGCTTGCTTGTTAATTTTTTTGAAAGATGAGAAAATCATTAAAAATTAATAACAAAAAAAAGAAACAATAACTTATCTATGTACAAATAACAAAAGTATTCAACAAAAACAATTAATTAATTACAATATATATATACAATTCGCATCAGCAATCCCTAGAAAACACAACACAACAATGATCTTGTAAGTTGATTTGGCAGGTCCATATTTACAAATACCGATACATGTATGACAAATTGGAAAAATGTCAACAAAATCTCTTTGTCTATATTATATACAATGAATAGTCGTCTCTTTTGGCCTTCTTGAGAAGGCACTTTTGCCTTGTAGTATTGCTGATCAATATAACAATGGTATTGTATCATGAGACAATACTACGAGACAATTTGCTCTCTTTACAAGGCCATCAGGAGTTAATTACTCAACCGATTCTCATAGTATAATATGCAATTATTTCCCCTTTATATCATATTCTTATATACACATGCGAGTAGCAAACAAAAGTCAGTATTTAGTCACATGACATACTAATCACTTTGTTTGTAAGCCAATGATAAGTCAGTATTAAGTCACATGACATACTAATCACTTTGTTTGTAAGCCAACGAGAAGTCAGTATTAAGTCACATGACATACTAATCACTTTGCTATTATATATATGTTATTCCTTTTGTTTGTAGCCAATGAGAAATCAGTATTCAGGCACATAATATGCTAGTCGCTCTGTTTGGAGCCAATAAGAAATCAGTCATGTTTGATATGACAATTAAGATGTTATTGTAATAAGTGAGACTTTTTTATGCTAAACAATCAATCAAATTCTTACATAAATAAAATACAGGATGTTAGACTTTTCCAGTTACATATTTTCTTCCTCCACGGATGATTTGTTGTCAAGCTTACCACTCACAGTAATATAAGTAATAGGTAAACCCAACCAACTATAGATATATTTTATATACTTGCACAAGGTAGGTTACATAAAAGAACATTTCTAAATGATTTTGTGTCCATCAGATTTTAAACAAAACTAGAAAAGCTTGTCGGGGTTGTTGGTACGTTTTTTCTTGGATGTATTTCTGCCCTCTTCCTCCCTCATACAGAATGCTGCAAGGTTTCTCTTCAAGGTTTGCTGTGCGTAGTTATAAGGAGACTGGCGATAAGCTGCCGCAGACTCAGAAAAACTCGAACCAAACTCTTCCATACACGCCGCAGCAGCAGCATATGGCATGAGACTTGAGTGTGAATACTGCTTCTGTGTGATCATCCCGCTTGTATCCGCCTGGTTAAACTGTCGCATGTATTCTTCTGGTGTAGTATTAGAGCCCTAAACAGATAACACACACAAATTACAAACAAGTATATATGAAAAATTACAGAAGCATTCAATTTCAGCACAGAAGCGAACCATCGCGTATTGACTCCTGTGAACATTTATGATAATTTGATGAAGGATTCAATATCATACTTGTGCAACACAATCACCATGCCACCTCAACACCTGACCAACATTTCATTTGAGGTAATTTATCAACATTCCTTATAAGGTAATTTGACCAACATTCCTTATAAGGTAATTTGACCAACATTCCTGATAAGGTAATTTGACCAACATTCCTTATAAGGTAATTTGACCAACATTCCTTATAAGGTTATTTGATTAACATTCCTTATAAGGTTATTTTGACCAACACTCCTCATAAGGTTATTTGACAAACACTCCTTATAAGGTAATTTGATCAACATTCCTATAAGGTTGTTTAACCAACACTCCTTATAAGGTTATTTGACAAACACTCCTTATAAGGTAATTTGATCAACATTCCTTATAAGGTAATTTCACCAACACTTCTTATAAGGTTATTTGACAAACATTCCTTATAAGGTAATTTGATCAACATTCCTTATAAGGTAATTTCACCAACACTCCTTATAAGGTTATTTGACAAACATTCCTTATAAGGTAATTTCATCAACATTCCTTATAAGGTAATTTCACCAACACTCCTTATGAGGTTGTTTGACCAACATTCCTGATAAGGTATTAAAAACATTGCAAACTTACCTCAATATTTGCTATTGCAGAGAAAATATCTTCAAACTGTGAAGAGAGTGGGCTATTTGAAGTGTCCGCATGCTGGACTATTTCTTTAAACCTTTTTGATTCCTTTTTGAGCTCCTCAGAATGGGCTGGTGGGCCATGCCATTTTATCACCTCTGCGAATTCTCTGATGGCCACTGTCAGTTTATGTGTCGCTTTCCTCTTTTGTCGAATAACTTGAAGTTTAGAGATGTCACCAGTCTGGTGTCGTTGTACCTTAATAAATCAAACATCAACATATCAGCTATTAAAAGTCACAACTTTCCCCCTGGAAATTAGGAGTATCACCTATACACTAGTACGACTTATACGAGGACAAAAAACTAAAATCAGACAGATGTTTTGAAGAGAAAATAATGAAAAAGATTAGCGTTGAAAACAGAACAAAGTGATAATGAAAAGACTCGTGATATTGAAACAAATTTAATTCAATTAATGAAACAATCTGTTCTGATACGTCATGTCAGCTCTAAGATAACTCAGACATCTACTATAAGTCAACTTTTTTTCATATGCGATTTGTATTTGCAAATTTCTTGATCAAGATGACCACACACCTGTAATCAAAACACCTATAACTACACACCTGTAATCAAAACACCTATAACTACACACCTGTAATCAAAACACCTATAACTACACACCTGTAATCAAAACACCTATAACTACACACCTGTAATCAAAACACCTATAACTACACACCTGTAATCAAAACACCTATAACTACACACCTGTAATCAAAACACGCATAACTACACACCTGTAATCAAAACACCTATAACTACACACCTGTAATCAAAACACCTATAACTACACACCTGTAATCAAAACACCTATAACTACACACCTGTAATCAAAACACCTATAACTACACACCTGTAATCAAAACACCTATAACTACACACCTGTAATCAAAACACCTATAACTACACACCTGTAATCAAAACACCCATAACTACACACCTGTAATCAAAACACCTATAGCTACACACCTGTAATCAAAACACCTATAACTACACACCTGTAATCAAAACACCTATAACTACACACCTGTAATCAAAGCACCCATAACTACACACCTGTAATCAAAACACCTATAACTACACACCTGTAATCAAAACACCTATAACTACACACCTGTAATCAAAACACCTATAACCACACACCTGTAATCAAAACACCTATAACTACACACCTGTAATCAAAACACCCATAACTACACCCCTGTAATCAAACACCTTTAACTACACACCTGTAATCAAAACACCTATAACTACACACCTGTAATCAAAACACCTATAACTACACACCTGTAATCAAAACACCTATAACCACACACCTGTAATCAAAACACCTATAACCACACACCTGTAATCAAAACACCTATAACTACACACCTGTAATCAAAACACCTATAACTACACATCTGTAATCAAAACACCCATAACTACACCCCTGTAATCAAAACATCTATAACTACACACCTGTAATCAAAACACCTATAACTACACAACACCTGTAATCAAAACATCTATAACTACACACCTGTAATCAAAACACCTATAACTACACCCTGTAATCAAAACACCTATAACTACACACCTGTAATCAAAACACCTATAACTACACACCTGTAATCAAAACACCTAAAACTACACACCTGTAATCAAAACACCCAAAACTACACACCTGTAATCAAAACACCTTTAACTACACACCTGTAATCAAAACACCTATAACTACACCCCTGTAATCAAAAACACCCATAACTACACCCCTGTAATCAAAACATCTATAACTACACACCTGTAATCAAAACACCTATAACCACACACCTGTAATCAAAACACCTATAACTACACACCTGTAATCAAAACACCTATAACTACACACCTGTAATCAAAACACCTATAACTACACACCTGTAATCAAAACATCTATAACTACACACCTGTAATCAAAACACCTATAACTACACACCTGTAATCAAAACACCTATAACTACACACCTGTAATCAAAACACCTATAACTACACACCTGTAATCAAAACACCTATAACTACACACCCCTGTAATCAAAACACCTATAACTACACACCTGTAATCAAAACACTTATAACAACACACCTGTAATCAAAACACCTATAACTACACACCTGTAATCAAAACACCTATAACTACACACCTGTAATCAAAACACCTATAACTACACACCTGTAATCAAAACACCTATAACTACACACCTGTAATCAAAACACCTATAACTACACACCTGTAATCAAAACACCTATAACTACACACCTGTAATCAAAACACCTATAACTACACCCCTGTAATCAAAACACCTATAACTACACACCTGTAATCAAAACACTTATAACAACACACCTGTAATCAAAAAACCTATAACTACACACCTGTAATCAAAGCACCCATAACTACACACCTGTAATCAAAACACCTTTAACTACACACCTGTAATCAAAACACCTATAACACACCCCTGTAATCAAAACACCATAACTACACCCCTGTAATCAAAACACTATAACTACACACCTGTAATCAAAACACCTATAACTACACACCTGTAATCAAAACATCTATAACTACACACCTGTAATCAAAACACCTATAACTACACATGTAATCAAAACACCATAACTACACCCTGTAATCAAAACATCTATAACTACACACCTGTAATCAAAACACCTATAACTACACACCTGTAATCAAAACACCCATAACTACACACCTGTAATCAAAACACCTATATAACTACACACCTGTAATCAAAACACCTATAACTACACACCTGTAATCAAACACCTATAACTACACACACCTGTAATCAAAACACCTATAACTACACACCTGTAATCAAAACACCTATAACTACACACCTGTAATCAAAACACCTATAACTACACACTGTAATCAAAACACCTATAAATACACACCTGTAATCAAAACACCTATAACTACACACCTGTAATCAAAACACCTATAACTACACACCTGTAATCAAAACACCTATAACTACACACCTGTAATCAAAACACCTATAACTACACACCTGTAATCAAAACACCTATAACTACACACCTGTAATCAAAACACCTATAACTACACACCTGTAATCAAAACACTTAACACACACCTGTATATCAAACACCTGTAATACACTATAACACACACCTGTAAATCAAAACACTAAAACACATACACACCTGTAAAAACACCTATAACTACACACCTGTAATCAAAACACCTATAACTACACACCTGTAATCAAAACACCTATAAATACACACCTGTAATCAAAACACCTATAACTACACACCTGTAATCAAAACACCTATAACTACACACCTGTAATCAAAACCTTACACACCTGTAATCTATAAACACACCTGTAATCAAAACACCTATAACTACACACCTGTAATCAAAACAATAACTACACACCTGTAATCAAAACACCTTTAACTACACACCTGTAATCAAAACACCTATAACTACACACCTGTAATCAAAACACTTAACACACACCTGTAATACCTATAAAACACACCTATAATACACACCTGTAATCAAAACATCATAACTACACACCTGTTATCAAAACACCTATAACTACACACCTGTAATCAAAACACCTATAACTACACACCTGTAATCAAAACATCTATAACTACACACCTGTAATCAAAACACCTATAACTACACACCTGTATTCAAAACACCTATAACTACACACCTGTAATCAAAACACCCATAACTACACACCTGTAATCAAAACACCTATAACTACACACCTGTAATCAAAACACCTATAACTACACACCTGTAATCAAAACATCTATAACTACACACCTGTAATCAAAACACCCATAACTACACACCTGTAATCAAAACACTTATAACTACACACCTGTATTCAAAACACCTATAACTACACACCTGTAATCAAAACACCCATAACTACACACCTGTAATCAAAACACCTATAACTACACACCTGTAATCAAAACACCTATAACTACACACCTGTAATCAAAACACCTATAACTACACACCTGTAATCAAAACACCTATAACTACACACCTGTAATCAAAACACCTATAACTACACACCTGTAATCAAAACACCTATAACTACACACCTGTAATCAAAACACCTATAACTACACACCTGTAATCAAAACACCTATAACTACACACCTGTAATCAAAACACCTATAACTACACACCTGTAATCAAAACACCTATAACTACACCCCTGTAATCAAAACACCTATAACTACACACCTGTAATCAAAACACCTATAACTACACACCTGTAATCAAAACACCTATAACTACACACCTGTAATCAAAACACCTATAACTACACACCTGTAATCAAAACACCTATAACTACACACCTGTAATCAAAACACCTATAACTACACACCTGTAATCAAAACACCTTTAACTACACACCTGTAATCAAAACACCTATAACTACACACCTGTAATCAAAACACCTATAACTACACACCTGTAATCAAAACACCTATAACTACACACCTGTAATCAAAACACCTATAACTACACACCTGTAATCAAAACACCTATAACTACACACCTGTAATCAAAACACCAATAACTACACACCTGTAATCAAAATCTATAAAAACACCTAATAACATAACTACACACTTGTAATCAAAACACCTATAATTACACCTGTAATAAAACATCTATAACTACACACCTGTAATCAAAACACCTATAACTACACACCTGTAATCAAAACACCTATAACTACACACCTGTAATCAAAACACCTATAACTACACACCTGTAATCAAAACACCTATAACTACACACCTGTAATCAAAACACCTATAACTACACACCTGTAATCAAAACACCTATAACTACACACCTGTAATCAAAACACCTATAACTACACACCTGTAATCAAAACACCTATAACTACACACCTGTAATCAAAAACACCTATAACTACACACCTATAATCAAAACACCTATAACTACACACCTGTAATCAAAACACTTATAACTACACACCTGTAATCAAAACACCTTTAACCACACACCTGTAATCAAAACACTTATAACTACACCCCTGTAATCAAAACACCTATAACTACACACCTGTAATCAAAACACCTATAACTACACACCTGTAATCAAAACACCTATAACTACACACCTGTAATCAAAACACCTATAACCACACACCTGTAATCAAAACACCTATAACTACACACCTGTAATCAAAACACCTATAACTACACACCTGTAATCAAAACACCTATAACTACACACCTGTAATCAAAACACCTATAACTACACACCTGTAATCAAAACACCTATAACTACACACCTGTAATCAAAACACCTATAACCACACACCTGTAATCAAAACACCTATAACTACACACCTGTAATCAAAACACCTATAACTACACACCTGTAATCAAAACACCTATAACTACACACCTGTAATCAAAACACCTATAACTACACACCTGTAATCAAAACACCTATAACTACACACCTGTAATCAAAACACCTATAACTACACACCTGTAATCAAAACACCTATAACTACACACCTGTAATCAAAACACCTATAACTACACACCTGTAATCAAAACACCTATAACTACACACCTGTAATCAAAACACCTATAACTACACACCTGTAATCAAAACACCTATAACTACACACCTGTAATCAAAACACCTATAACTACACACCTGTAATCAAAACACCTATAACTACACACCTGTAATCAAAACACCTATAACTACACACCTGTAATCAAAACACCTATAACTGCACACCTGTAATCAAAACACGCATACCTACACACCTGTAATCAAAACACCTATAACTACACACCTGTAATCAACACATAGATCTATAATTTATTTACCTGTAATTGATATTCCCGGTAAGCACTGATTTCCTTTTCTATATCATTGGGTATCTTCTTGCCCTTACAAAGCCTTAACAGTGTATGCATTCTTTTTTCCAAAGTTTCAAAAGTGTCTTTTGGTTTATTGTTGGGGTCCTTCCAAGGTAGTAGGGAGGGCCATGACTGAGGCTCAAACTTTTTAGTCCAGATTGAGGAGGAACTAAAAGGATCCTGATTCACCAGAATACGTGACAACTTTGGCACGATATCTCGGAATGTATTGGTGAGAATTGTTCGCGTCTGCTCCTCTCCACTCTCCGAATCTGTGTTCAGTTTACAGCAGGTGCACTTTTGTTTGGTGCTGTTGCGTTTCTGTCGTCGGCCGCTACACTTGGCGGCAGGCATGTGCCACGTGGACTGGGGAGGAGGGTGTTTATTGTTCTGTGGTTGTGGCTCGTGGTCAAACGCCTGTCAACAAATAACAATGGTCTATACATTTCTATACACAACAGCATTAGTCTTTGTATAATTCAGAGTTCTTGCCGTATTAGTCTCTGTATGATTTGGAGGCCATGCTGTATTAGTCTTTGTAAGAAAAGGGAAAGAGAAACTACTGTGAAATTATCTATTTTCGTGTGGCTCAATTTTCCTGGAAGACAAAATTTCACAATTTTATGATTTAAATTTGTGGGTAGACATGTGCAGTGTTCATGTGCTGGTGTGTTGTCAGTGCACATGTAATTAAAGATTCATGTATGACTTTGGGTATAAAAACAAGCTACGCTTTTGATTAAATATTTGAATAATATAAACATTTTAAAAAAATGTCTTTTCTTACTTGTCTTTAAAACTAAACTAATACTAAACCAGAGTGTCATAGTGTACAAATACATTATTGATCAGATTTCATAGGGAAGAGTTTCAGAAAAGCTTCGATTAGGTCAAATATAATGAAAATTTAACCCCCTCGAAATATAATGATTGCACAAACTGTACTTACATGCAGTCTATTGAGAAACACAAAACACAAACTGGCCACTCTAAATGTTGGTTTGTTGGCGGGGTCATGAGCATGCTGGGTGCTAGCAGTCCTAAAATGGGACTCAAAGGCCTGCCAAGCAGAAAACATAAATTGCTGGCAAAACTTTATTTTTACGACTAATGTTGTGTAAATATATATACCGTATTCGACCCAATAAGCGCCCAGGGCATTTAAACAAATTAAATAAAATGAAAAGGTGTTTAATAAAACAAAACCATTGCAAACCTACAGTTTTCATAGTCTTGGTCTTATGCTCAGGCCTCAAAAGGGGGAGGGGCATTCATATGGATATGGGCGCTTATTGGGTCAAGTATGGTAATTATATAATAAGTGATCAGAATACACACTGGCATGGGAAAACTACCTATAACAGTCATTCACATTTAAATCATAGTTTTGTTTTTCTACAGACATGCAAACATCCATATACAAGAATATAGTCGGATATTTTCATAAAATTTTCATGATTTTTGACTAAAATGAAGTAAAAGTCGAGGAAATTAAATATAAATCTCAGTTTTTTTTGTTTTTTTTTTTTAATTTTCGCCACCAAAGCAAAGTCCAAAAAAAAATTGTGAAAATATCTTTCCCACAAAAAAGATTGTCTATAGTCAGTTAAGCTATCAAAACCCATGACGATCAATGGCATCATAGGATATAATATTTCAACATGAATAAGTTAATCTCGTATTTTTCTTTTGATGAATAATATGTTTCTGTGATTTCGTTTGAAGACACCATCCTACACTCACATCATTATGGGTTATAGTTTTGTAGGTAAGGCTATATACAGTGATCAGTCTAGAAATAACTGAATCAAATTTCAGGCTGCCCCAGATTAATCAATTTGACCTATATCATATTGGACTCAATAAGTCCTCCCACACTTGAAAATTCACTACCTCAAATTAAATGCAGACTGAAAATATGAAAATCATGATTGGTTTCTTTAACTCACTTTGTACAATTATTTCCTGAAAGGATGTTGAAATTTGTCCTATAAAGCACCAGCCCATTTTCCCTCCAAGTATTTATGTGCCATGGATACTGATTGGGTCAAATACAGTATCCATGAATTTTCAAAATCCACTAAAATTCTTATCTTTTAATCCAACATATCAGAACTGATAAAGTTTTTATTTTCAATCTTTGTTGTTCTGATCCATGCAAAGAGTATACGTAACTTGACAGCAATTTGGTATGATTAACTTTGTCAAAAGCGAAAACATAACACTGTTAGTCTCAAGTCTTCAGTTATTGCCAAGCAGAAGGCAACAATATAGAACATTTTTAAATGTAGGTAAAAATGAACAGCAATG
This sequence comes from Argopecten irradians, assembly GCF_041381155.1. Taxonomy (NCBI): domain Eukaryota; kingdom Metazoa; phylum Mollusca; class Bivalvia; order Pectinida; family Pectinidae; genus Argopecten; species Argopecten irradians. Next base: position 3,058,570 of record NC_091149.1, read on the forward strand.
TTGAAACCTCATAATCGATCGATTGTTTTTCCCCAGGGCCAACAATTTCTTGATTATAATTGATATATTGGGCTTTCACTACAGCTAGTAGTATGATTGGTATTATTGACGGGTCATAATGTCCTTGTTCCCATTATAACCGAGCCTGTGATTTCCTATGAAACATTCGTGGCCATTTATACTTACATGCAGTCGTCTGAGAAAAAGGAAACAAAGGGAAGCCACTCTGAAGTTGCTTTTCTTCACAGGTCCTCTTCTCTCATGAAATGTCTTCACATTTTGTCTAGAATTCTAACAAAAAGGAGTAAATGCTAACTGAGAATTGTTTCTCAAATTTCAATTCAAAATTTTATACATAACTACAGAGTTTATACTATAAACTATGAAGACCACAGAAAACTCCTATTTTTATATGAAAACAAGAAAAGTATATATAAAAAAAAAACTTCTTAAACAAGAGATTTCAGAGTGATCTTGGCACCACCAAAGCATTATTTATGACAGACAATTTAAATAGGGATTTTTTCTCTGTTTTGGTTTATATAAAGAAGTTGATTGCAGACAGATAGACAGGTGGACGTTGCAGTATGGCATGAGCTCATCAACTTGGTCCTTTTGGAACAGGTGAGCTAATAAAGATGACAAAATTGAACTATCAAAACCCAGCGAGACTGCTTATATGCCATCTTATTATATGACTGATGCTTTTGCTGTCTTTTGATTGGCCGATATGCTTCTCAGAAGTATTCATCAACTGCGATATCAACCCCAAAATCGGCGGCGAAAGCACGCAAGGTTACTGGACTCAGTCCAGATACCTCTTGCGAGTCCAGTAACCTGTGTCAAAAATAGACCGAGGAAAACTCCCTTGAGATGTGACGTCATAATCACTTTTGACGTCAAGCCGTACCCAAATATAGCGTAACGGGAGTTTCCCGCATTCAATGACGTCGGGATAGTCTATTGTGACGTCATTATTATAGTCAGCAACATATATGGCTGAAGGCAGCAAGTTTACTGCGATCAACGGTGATCAACAGAAATGAACTCCAAACTTCAATTTATGGAAAATGTTCAAGAATGCCAGACCGGCTGCAGTTGATACGATATTCCGGTTCTACCAGTCTATACCATTAGCAAGAAGCATTTGGATATTTACCATTAGTACTACATGTAACTACTTTTGTAAACAGAAAGTTTGCAAATACCATCCTGTTTTTGTAGTTAATTCTTTTTGAAAAGCCAGGTAAATATATGTAAGTGTATGTCATATAATAAAACAGTTATCGACCTATTTTCAGGTGGATACGGTGAGTTATCAACCCTCATAAATGATATAACCCTCGGCCTCCGGCCTCGGGATATATCACTTACTCGGTTTGATAACTCACCATATCCACCTGAAAATAGGTTGATAATTGTATATTACTGACTGATTGGGGCCGCGGTGGCCGAGTGGTTAAGATGTACCGACATATTACCACATGCCCTCCACCTCTGGGCCGCGAGTTCGAATCCCATGTGGGGCAGTTGCCAGGTACTGACCGCTGGTCGGTGGTTTTTCTCCGGGTACTCCGGCTTTCCTCCACCAACAAACCTGGCACGTCCTTAAATGACCCTGGCTGTTAATAGGATGTTAAACTAATCAAACAAACAAACAAACTGACTGATTGGTCCCAAAATGCTATACATGTATTCATAAGTCTGTATACATGAAATCTAAGAAAAATCCTGCACTTTCTGAGAAATAGTGATCACATGAATTTAACTGATGGACCACAGAGGAAAGGCAATTTGAACAGTCCACCGTCTAGATCTGATGATAGTGGGCTAGATATGGGGGTTAAAGAAATATCTTATGAGACAGTTGGGAAACACTAAATAATTTTTTTTCCATCTATGGTATATTATTAATACAAACCTGTAATCTTTGCAGAAATATACAACACAAACTGATTTTACGGAAAACATGCCGCATGCGGTGGTCTTCACTTGCTAAACCCATCCTGCTGTCAGACTTATATCTGAAATGTGAAATAATAAAATTGATTACAACAAAAAATAAAATCATAAAACATAAATATTTTCATTTGTTTTCCCACTACCGCTGCTATTCAGGAGATGTTACATGTTGTACTGGTATATATCATATATATATTTATGTATTCGACCTAATAAGACCCATGTCCCTATAAGCGGCTTTTTAAGCGCCCCTCCCCTTTTTGAAGCCTCGATCATTCCAATTCATCTATTTTTTAAATGCCCAGGCGCTTATTTGGTCTAATACAGTATATATTTTGTAAGGATGCAGTGATCACAAATTATCTTAATTATTATTTTGATCATAATAAAACTTTTCTTATATTTTCACTTGTGTGAACTTTGGTTTAAATCTGTATTTACATACATTGTATATGATAATATCTTCAACCCTAATCAGACTAAACCAGACCAGGCTATATACATCTGGGTTACATACATGTGTGAGCCTGTATATATATTTAAAAAAAAAAAAATTCATGTAACTCAACAATGAAATATAAACTATCATGGCCTATTAATCAAATGTTAATCATGATATAAAAAAGATTTCAATTGATTTTGACTTTCCATATTTGACCCAATAAGCGCCCATGTCCCTATAAGCGCCTCTCCCCCTTTTTGAGGCCTCAATTTCAATTGCCCATGCATAAATAAGGACCAAAATTACAGAAAACGGTATAGATTTGCAATAATTTCGACTTATTAGCACCTTTTCATTTTTATCAATTTCTTAAGCGTCCTGGGCGCTTATTGGGTCGAATATGGTACTAAATGCATGCGCCAGGCAGACCACGGCAGGTAGGTAAATATATGCAAGAAATCATTCAACCACGACACGGCCATGGTCCGTCCAGTCGCCTCAGTTTTTAGATGTATCAGCTGCATGTATATAGACATGTGGGATATTGAAGCTGATACATATCAATATTTCTCCTACTATTGGCTACAGTACTACAGATCTAGAAGGGAACTTCGTGTTTAAGGAAAATATGTACTAGACATAGTAGAGTAATTTTTACATTTGAAGATTTGTTGGATTTTAAAAAGGGTCAAATCAGCCCAGAGTGAAATCGGCCGGGCCAATCTTTGCTGGTTAAATCGTTCCAGGAAAAAATTGGTCCACATTATAAATTTCAATTTGTATATGATATGTGCTACTTACTTCTAATTTATGACGATAGCTATTAGATAATAAAATGATCATTTATTATAAACCAAAAATGTTTCAACTGCTATCAAATAATATTATCTCTTGTAACTTAAATTAGTACTGCATGTGTACATCTCCTTGTATTCACGCAAGAACTTTAGAAAGTGCAATATTTATAACTCTCATATGAAGTTTAGTAGCTATATAGTTTCATGTATCATCTATATAACATTTTAGAAATTATACTTATATTAAAATAGTAGATTACAGATTTAATTTATAATTTGTTGGCAAGAAATATAAAATAGGGTATCCTGCTGGTCAACGCATGGTGTCTTTCAATCACAATATTCAGGGAATATTCTGTCAGATTGTCTATATCTTATGTATAAGAGATGTCGTGAATTTTCAAAAAAGTGTCTCCGCGCGTTACACTGTAGGCCTACCTCTAACATTGTTGGAGTAAGGGTACTGTGTATAAACAAACCCCAGATATGTTGCATGAAGATTACATTACAAAATCAAAACATTTGATAGGCCGACAGTGTATTTCGTAGAAAAATATGTTTCATGCAGCAAAAAAAAAAAAAAAACATACGTAATTGTATGCACGAATAACATATTTTTAAGTACGACGATAAAGTATACCAATTGCAATGACAGGAAGTTGTCAAAACGCCTACAGTACTGTAGCTGTCAAATAGAAAATACTATTTTGACAGATTTTGGAAAGCGTCGTCTAAGACATCACAACATATAAACGATCACATTGACAACAACTATTTACCTTATATTCCGAATTATCCTATGACAACCCTTGAATATAACTATACCAGTCACTACAACCCAAAATAGAAGTCTAGCCTATCGAAAATTTCTTCTAAACAAACCTCTACAATATAGATTTTGGCTAACTAAATCCGGGTATTTTCCCAAAGGACATCGTGATCACAGGAATGTTTTGAGGGCCTAACTAATATTCAAACTTAAAGCGGACATTTTCCGGAAATAGTTCACTTGGTTTGATGTACTGTAACAAATAAGAAATTAATTATCTCAGTATTCTGATAAGGACTGATAAGGATATTTTTTCATTATTAAAAGAATTATCCAGAAAATATCGTAAAGGAGTCACTTCCGGTGCACGCACGCTGGATACAAACAAACCATGAGCGAACATGCGATTTACCATTTAGGGAAAACCACTAACATGCGTATTAGGCTCACGTACGAAAATATTTTTTTAGGATAGCGAAAATGTTTTATTTGGCGGCCGCCAGATAATTAAGTGGTGGCCGCCAAATAATTATCTGGCGGCCGCCAGATAAATTAAGTGGCGGTCGCCAGATAATTATATGGCTGCCGCCAGATAAATTAAGTGGCGGCCCGCCACTTAAATTTCTGGCATATACTTATCTGGCGGCCGCCATATACTTATCTGCCGGCCGCCAAATAATTATCTGGCGGCCGCCAGATAAATTAAGTGGCGGTCGCCAGATAAATAAAGTGGCGGCCGCCAAATAATTATCTGGCGGCCGCCAGATAAATTAAGTGGCGGTCGCCAGATAAATTAAGTGGCGGCCGCCAGATAATTATATGGCGGCCGCCACTTAAATTTCTGGCATATACTTATCTGGCGGCCGCCATATACTTATCTGGCGGCCGCCAGATAAATTAAGTGGCGGCCGCCACTTAATTATCTGGCGGCCGCCACTTAATTTATCTGGCGGCCGCCAGATAAGTATATGGCGGCCGCCAGATAAGTATATGCCAGAAATTTAAGTGGCGGCCGCCATATAATTATCTGGCGGCCGCCATATACTTATCTGGCGGCCGCCAAATAATTATCTGGCGGCCGCCAGATAAATTAAGTGGCGGTCGCCAGATAAATTAAGTGGCGGCCGCCAAATAATTATCTGGCGGCCGCCAGATAAATTAAGTGGCGGTCGCCAGATAAATTAAGTGGCGGCCGCCAGATAATTATATGGCGGCCGCCAGATAATTATATGGCGGCCGCCACTTAAATTTCTGGCATATACTTATCTGGCGGCCGCCATATACTTATCTGGCGGCCGCCAGATAAATTAAGTGGCGGCCGCCAGATAATTATATGGCGGCCGCCACTTAAATTTCTGGCATATACTTATCTGGCGGCCGCCATATACTTATCTGGCGGCCGCCAAATAATTATCTGGCGGCCGCCAGATAAATTAAGTGGCGGCCGCCAGATAAATTAAGTGGCGGCCGCCAGATAATTATCTGGCGGCCGCCAAATAATTATATGGCGGCCGCCACTTAAATTTCTGGCATATACTTATCTGGCGGCCGCCATATAATTATCTGGCGGCCGCCAGATAATTAAGTGGCGGCCGCCACTTAATTATCTGGCGGCCGCCAGATAAATTATATGGCGGCCGCCAAATAAAACATTTTCGTTATCCTGAAAAATATTGTCGTACGTGAGCCTAATACGCTTCCGTACAAACTAGAGTATTAATGTAATACCCCAATTGAAGAATGGATTTGTTACTAAAATAGATAAAAATGCTAACTTTTCCCAAATATTTTCACAAATCGCATAGCCACAGTATAACATTTGCATGTCGGTAAGTATTGAAAATACATGTAGGCCTACGATGTAGATGCAATACTTTGAGAAAAGTTACAAACATCAAGTTCCTTAGTAATAATTAAACGCTTCTATAGCACAATTCAGTCTAAGAGAACATTAAAATTTGTATATATATCAGATAAAACAAGTTCTAATGGAAATTAGATCAGTCAGTTTTACTGTGATATGCCTGAAACGCCTATGGTGGTGACATGTGTGTGAAATATACACACTGTGGTCGAACTTCTGGTATGCCGAACCCTGTCCCTTGCTTGTAAAGTAATGCAACTTTTGGCTAGAACTGCTCAAATCGCTCTGACAGTAGTGTGTTTACCTTATTAGGTGAATTGTCTTGCCTAAAAATCATTTTATCACCTTCTCAGTGGTTATGTAGTTCATTTGTTTAACGTGCGTGACTTTGGCTCGGGTATGGGTACAGAGTTAATATTGTACCTGCTTAATCGTATTGATCAACGATTTGATATTTCAACGATATTAATTAAAATACTTAACAATGTCGTGGAATTTGTCAATGTTTTACGTTATATGTTTCATAAGAAATGTAGAACAATACATTTATGCTATATTTTGCTTATTGGTTATGTAAAAGAATTTGCCTGAGTGAATTGTCTCTTTAATAATTAAACGCTTCTATAGCACAAAATTTAGTAAATTGTACTGGATCTTGGCATAGATAGTAGTATTATAGTGGTCAATGACTATTATAGTAAGTAGATGAGTGAAAAATGCAACAGTTTATGGTAAAAGCAGATCATTCATCATGATGTTAAAAAACATTTCAGATATGGACCGATCGCAGCTACTAGTTTATGGTACTTTGTATCAGAAACATGTATTTATGTTCCTGCTTACATTTCGTCTCCACTTTTAAATATCTATCATCTATGTAATTAAAACAATTAACAATATTACGAATATAATGCAAGCAATATATTATGTGAAAACAAGAATCAATATTAAACCGGTAATTTACTAAGTTCTAAAGTTCACGTGGTTTAGGTCACAACCTCTTCTCAAGACTTGTTAGTAAACCATGCAGGTGTAATCCCTTCCTTCTTTCTCAACACGGGCTACGGTGACGGCGGAGTTGCGCTGGGCAGGAGCAGAAACTACCACTTTTATAGACTTTGTGTGTCTCGGCCAGGGGACAGAACCCAGAACCTACTGAGACATATCAAGGACAAGATGACTTTATTTACTATAAAGGAAGGGACTTAACTCCAACATGCCTAGCTGAACGTCAGAAATATTATTGGGTTTATGAAATCATTAAAAATTCATGCTTTCATTTTTTTATTGTTTTTATTTTTATATCAAAATGTAATAATGTATTTCCGTTTCGAAAAATTAGGAACCGAAAATACATATACACACACATATGATCTAGGCCTATATTGAGGAAGAGAAAAAAACAAGTCAACTCAATACTGCTTCTCTGAAACATTTAGCATTACCGTGAATTATAGAAATTATAGAAATTATAGAAAAGGATGATATGCCACACTCGGATATTTGTGTCAAAAATTTTGATGATGACAAAATATATCAATCGGTCTTTTTTTCCAGACAATCTATTCAAAGACCTGTTACAGCTATCATTAAACTTTACCTCTACAAACCAATTTGACAAAACCCACGTGTCTTGTTTTGAATAATAAGACAGAGAAACTGTAAGATATATACATTAAAAAATGAAAATCAAATTCTGCCTTTCAGAGGCGTACAACAGGGTTCACATTTTTTATCCAGAACTATATCAAGTTAATATAGAAATGTATAATTTATTGCAAATTTGAACTGGCTGATTTTACAGCTTTGTTAAAAAAAACGAATAAGGAAGCTTATATAATTTACATGTATCGTTGATTTTTTTTTTTTTTTTTATATTTAAAAAAAAAAAAATTTTACGAAAGTGATACAATTAAAGATGCTCCACCGCTGACAAATGGTATTTTTTTTATCAAAAACAGGAGCAGACGATTTAGTATTTTTCTTCAGTTACAAAAGATACTTACTTTACACTATTACCACCATTGAAAGGTTTGAGCTTTTTTGTTTTACTAAATTTAAATATATGAAAAATTATTAATTGCATCCCGAAAAAATTCCGTGGCATTATAACTTAATATGGAATGAAGTAATGATTACGCATGACCAAAGGCGAAATAAATTATTTTATGTTATTTTTTGTGTTAATTAGGCATATATATACACGATTAAATACCAAATATTGTTCAAATGATGAATATCATTTATGCTCTGTCGGCGATGGAGCATCTTTAAATTAATAAAGTTATATGTGCCGTAATTTTCATAATTGGATATAAACCTACCCGCAAGGGAAGTAACTCTGTAATATACAAAAACGGAATATAGTTACAGTACTCACTTTTGGATTTGTGTCACATGTAATGGTGAGCGTATTTATTCTTTAATTCATTAATAGATTATAGAGTTTTAAGACAAAATAGTTCTCGATATATGACCTGATAGTGTAGAAGAACCTGTTCTTGGTGAAGGGAGAGGGAGGGGGAGTGGGGTAAAAAGCTGACAACGAAAATATACAGTAATATTTACTTCTACATTGATGCCATGAATAAGAATTCTCGGAGCAAAACATTTTGCGTCACTTTCTTGGTGCGGTGACGAGGTCGACGGAAAAAGTTGATGATATAATTGAACAAAGGAATGTATATTGCTTTTCTTAAAGTCGTATGTCACCATAACAAATCTTTAATATGTAAGTGCAAAATATTAATATTGAGATTTGTTAACTCACTGGATGTTAATTACATTTAATTAATACTCAAAAATATTATTTCGGACTAACAAATTTTCGAATATCTCGTTTGCACAGGTATATATATATAGTATTTCCATAAATTCAAAAGGGTGTTCTTACACGTATTAGCCATAAGGTTGATGCTTTCCCCATTTTGTTCAATATCCGTCTGGTATATCAAACGACTCCGCCCATTTTGCACACGTCACTGTTCTACATTGTATGACCCGAAAACTCACGATTTACGTGACGTCAGGGTTCCATAATGGAAAAGATGGCTGTCTCCACATGAATTTTGTAACAGATTTTAGAACGATGAACGTCTTGGAAATAGCGGTGGTTTCAATTATATTAAATGTGACAAAAAGTATTTTAAAATTATGTTTATTTCATGTGAAAGTTTATGGAACTCGATTGTAACGCCAAGGCTCGAAATGGTAATCATGATATCATGAATATTCATGAATGATTCATGAACTTTCAAGAATATAAGTAGATTGCGGTTCATGAAAAAAAGTTCATGAATATTCATCAAATGAATCGGGATTATCTATGAAATATTCATGATTGTTCATGATCAATGTGTCAAGAATTATGCATGAAGTTTTATGATATTCATTGAAATTCTTCAAAATGACTGAAAATGTTTCATTCATTTTTAAGAATTTTAATGAATAGAATCTATCAGTTATGGATAAAACTTCATGAATGATTCGTGACATGCTATTTCATTCATTTTGATGAATTTCAATGAATATCCACTGAAGTCACATGACTTGTCACATGACCACATGAGTCACATGACTTTTATATATATTTCCCGCCAAATCAGTCACGAACCAAAATGGCTGCTGTATCTGCTGGCGTATGGAAGGGGAAACATTATTCATCTTAAAATGGAAGCTTTGGCACATTAGTGAACGGATTATTCCATTCCTGGATTTCTTTAAGGGCAGATGAAAACTTTCAGTATGTTTTGATTTCTCTGCAGGGTTTTTTATAACATGAAATTGTTGCACACTGATATTGCTATAGTGATTATGCATAGATATTTGTTTGTGAAATTTTGTCAAATGTTATTGAATTAAATTGTCCATATGAACTATCATGCTTTACAACTATAGGTTTATTTTGGACAAATGCTTATTTACTTGGAATGTATTATGAAATTGATTGCTGCGTATCACTGAAAACAGATTTTGTTAGCACTTATCTGTGGTAGTATGAAAATATAATGAACACAGTAAACTGCTGGTGTTTTCATGTTAAACTCATCTTCCATATTAATATGTGGAATATACCTATTGTCATACGAATTTGTTTCATCACATATTGAATTGATTCTAATAGAATTGCCATTGGCTTGATAGAGTTCACGAAATTCAGATGCCGCTGACTTCAACTTGCATTCATTAAACTTCATGAACACGACTAAAGTTCATGAATATTCATGAATTGTTCCTGTTCACGAATTTTCATGAATATTCATGAATTGTTTGTGCATACTGCTGCGAGTTTTAACTCATGAATAACTCATGAATTATCACGAATAAACATTCGTGATAATTCATGACGGTTTTAAGTTCATAAATATTCTTTTATATTCGTGAACTTTTTATGAATTTTCATGAATGGGTCGTTTTCATGAATAAAAGAGATTCATTAATTTTCATCAATGAAAATATTCATGAATGTTCATGAAACATTTCCCCCCTAAATTATTCATGAAATTTTAAATTGATTATTTGTATGAAAATATTCATGAATAATTGAAGAATATTCATGGATTTTATTAATGAATATTCATAAATTTTATTAACTAATGATTCATGAATTATTTATCAACGTCTCGCAGGGGTACAATTTTTAAGACTCATTTTGTAAGATTTTTATGAAATGAACATAATAAGATTCTTACGTCTGTATAATCAACTATTATATATACCCAATTTTGACGAAAAGTTTACCAGTTAACGAGTTGAATTTAAAATCGTGTGTTCACTTTTGCTGAATTTGTTTAGCATCTCACAAATCATAAACTTAATAACCTCATATAAGTCCATTCATGTAAGATTATTTCAACGATGGCTGATTTGAGACCTTAGATATAATACGTATATACTTACAACTTTTAATACACCTTGTGTTATCTGGTAATACACTAACTGGCCCTTTAAAGCTTAGTCACGGCCACAACTTGATAGGATTATGACTTTGCTGAGCGCTATTCATTTCCCAATATCTTCAAAGGGGAGGGCAAGGGGCGTGAATGGAACAGTTTGTTTAGTTAACTCCTTTTGATGTTTCCCGCCCCATTCCAGGGGCAAAACACATTAGCAAACTGTGATATTCTACTCCAGGGGGTTCCAGTGGGGGAAAAGGTTTAAATACAAGTAATTGGGTGTTAATATGTGCCAATTAAATTCCAATGATCTTCAAAAGGACTAGTTCAAATGAAACAGTTACGGAATTATTACATTTAACAGTACACCATAATTAAAGAAACGAACGAATTAATTATGTAAGGATATTAAGTCTGTATCATATAGTACAATAGATTTTCTCCATTAAAAGCAGTTATTTTAGAAATTTATTTTTTATTTTTTATTAAAATATTTAATTTAAAGTTATTTTTAAACGCAATAGCTAAAGTCGCATGTTTATATTAAATGTTGACCATGTCTATAACCTAATATATCTCGGAGATTAATTAAATAACGGTGATCAATTGTCAAATTTGCCATATCCATTACAACAGTCGAAATAATTATTATTCCGCTCATGTAATTAAATTTCAAACCAGAATAGATGAAATCAATGAACAGCCAGTGCCATTTAAGGAAAACTCACGTTTAGATAGTGGAAAAAGCCGGAGTACCAGAGGGAAAAACCACTCTATCTATGGTTAGAACCTGGCAGCAGATCCTCCGATAATTTCGAACTCAAGATAAGAGGCGCTTGGCTTGTGGGTGTCCACTCTGATATCGCGGACCCCAAAATGAGAATAATATATATTTAATCATATCTTTTTCGCACCTTTGATGGGTTTACAGTTGTAGGACATTCTATCACTAGTCCTTCATCTTTGATGGGACTGCACTTGTAGGACATTCTATCACAAGTCCTCCACCTTTGATGGGACTACAGTTGTATTTCATTCTATCACTAGTCCTCCACCTTTGATGGGACTACAGTTGTAGGACATTCTATCACTAGTCCTTCATCTTTGATGGGACTGCACTTGTAGGACATTCTATCACAAGTCCTCCACCTTTGATGGGACTACAGTTGTAGGACATTCTATCACTAGTCCTCCACCTTTGATGGGACTACAGTTGTAGGACATTCTATCACTAGTCCTTCATCTTTGATGGGACTGCACTTGTAGGACATTCTATCACTAGTCCTCCACCTTTGATGGGACTACAGTTGTAGGACATTCTATCACTAGTCCTTCATCTTTGATGGGACTGCACTTGTAGGACATTCTATCACAAGTCCTCCACCTTTGATGGGACTACAGTTGTAGGACATTCTATCACCAATCCTCCACCTTTGATGGGACTACAGTTGCAGGACATTCTACCACTTGCTATCCACCTTTTATTGGAAAGCAGTTGTGGGATATTCTTTAAAGGCATACGTCCACGAAGGGATGCATGTCTGATTGACCAAGATCAGACGCTATTTCGTTTGGCTCATTTTGGAAATCGAACAAATCATACTAGGATATTTCCCCCTATATAAACTAAAGGTAACTTGACCCATGGTCATAAATCGACAATTGTTGTGAAGGGTCTTCTAATCTATGAAGAGTATTTGATGGGACTACAGATGTAAGACATTCTATAACTAGTCCTCCACCTTTGATAGGACTACAGTTATAGGACATTCTATCTCTAGTCCTCCACCTTTGATGGGACTACAGTTGTAGGACATTCTATCATTAGCCCTCCACCTTTGATAGGACTACAGTAATAGGACATTCTATCACTAGTCCTCCACCTATGATAGGACTACAGTTGTAGGACATTCTATCATTAGCCCTCCACCTTTGATGGGGCTACAGTTGTAGGACATTCTATCACTAGTCCTCCACCTTTGATGGGACTACAGTTGTAGGACATTCTATCACTAGTCCTCCACCTTTGATAGGACTACAGTTGTAGGACATTCTATCACTAGTCCTCCACCTTTGATGGGGCTACAGTAATAGGACATTCTATCACTAGTCCTCCACCTTTGATGGGACTACAGTTGTAGGACATTCTATCAATAGTCCTCCACCTTTGATGGGACTACAGTTGTAGGACATTCTATCACTAGTCCTCCACCTTTGATGGGGCTACAGTAATAGGACATTCTATCACTAGTCCTCCACCTTTGATGGGACTACAGTTGTAGGACATTCTATCACTAGTCATCCACCTTTGATGGGACTACAGTTGTAGGACATTCTATCAATAGTCCTCCACATTTGATGGGACTACAGATGTAGGACATTCTATCACTAGTCATCCACCTTTGATGGGACTACAGTTGTAGGACATTCTATCACTAGTCCTCCATCTTTGATGGGGCTACAGTTGTAGGACATTCTATCACTAGTCCTCCACCTTTGATAGGACTACAGTTGTAGGACATTCTATCACTAGCCCTCCACCTTTGATGGGGCTACAGTTGTAGGACATTCTATCACTAGTCCTCCACCTTTGATGGGACTACAGTTGTAGGACATTCTATCAATAGTCCTCCACCTTTGATGGGACTACAGTTGTAGGACATTCTATCACTAGTCCTCCACCTTTGATGGGGCTACAGTAATAGGACATTCTATCACTAGTCCTCCACCTTTGATGGGACTACAGTTGTAGGACATTCTATCAATAGTCCTCCACATTTGATGGGACTACAGATGTAGGACATTCTATCACTAGTCCTCCACCTTTGATGGGACTACAGATGTAGGACATTCTATCACCAATCCTCCACATTTGATGGGACTACAGATGTAGGACATTCTATCACTAGTCCTCCACATTTGATGGGACTACAGATGTAGGACATTCTATCACTAGTCCTCCACCTTTGATGGGACTACAGTTGTAGGACATTCTATCAATAGTCCTCCACATTTGATGGGACTACAGATGTAGGACATTCTATCACTAGTCCTCCACCTTTGATGGGACTACAGTTGTAGGACATTCTATCAATAGTCCTCCACATTTGATGGGACTACAGATGTAGGACATTCTATCACTAGTCCTCCACCTTTGATGGGACTACAGATGTAGGACATTCTATCACCAATCCTCCACATTTGATGGGACTACAGATGTAGGACATTCTATCACCAATCCTCCACATTTGATGGGACTACAGATGTAGGACATTCTATCACTAGTCCTCCACCTTTGATGGGACTACAGTTATAGGACATTCTAACACTAGTCCTCCACCTTTGATTGGACTACAGTTTTAGGACATTCTACCACTTGCTATCCACCTTTTATTGGAAAGCAGTTGTGGGATATTCTTTAAAGGCATGCATGTCTGATTGACCAAGATAAGACACTATTTCATTTGGCTCATTTTTGAAATCGAACAAATCATACTAGGATATTTCCCCCTGTATAAACTTAAGCTAACTTGATCCATAGTCATAAATCGACAATTTTTGTGAAGGGTCTTTTAATCTATGAAGAGTATTTGATTTCATCACACCTGATTGTTGTGAGGAGAATGACACATTTTTACTTTCCCCACTGCCTGCGTAAAGGTAGGTACCATACCATTCATAATTTGCCCGAAGAAATTTTCGTTGTAATTGCTTCAGTGGGTTTTGAGAAGAAGTCGAAAATGTAAATTGTTTAGGAACTATTAAAAAAGGTCAATTTGAGATGTGGTTTGGGGTGATCTTAAAAAGAAAAATCAAATATAGGTCATACTCAAGGGAAAAGAAAATGACATCTTTAATTTATCGTGTTTTTGAAAATGCATGTATCATGCAAATAGAAAGCTGATACATGTCTTACAGGCTAAATACTGTAGGCAAAGTGCGATCGTTTTGGGTAAATAGATGTGGCGCATTGGTACTAAGCAATGAAAATATGTTCCTACGGGATGTGAAAGTTGACATGTTCAGGATAGTTGAAATTTCCATAGATTTAGTAAAGTAGCATATTTCTTCTATACCCTCTCTATTAGTTTTATTAGAATGGAAGTTTTATTTTCATTTTTTACTTACTCCAATTTCAAAAATGGTATGAACTCTTTGGAAATATCGACATTGATTCAAATTTAATGTGAATTTCATGGTTGTGATAAGCTCAACCACATCTTGAACTAAATCTGAAGTTCATTTTTTTTTTGTATTGTTTGTGTGCCTGATTTAACACGAGTACGAAAAATGTTTAGGTATATATTAACTACATCGATACCTATATACAAATTAAATAAAATTGCCTGACTATGAATACTTGTATATTGAAGAGGGACATACATATTTAGGAAGATTATGTTTGCACAGTAACTGAACGATACATTTTGCTTTATGCCTATAATCAAGACACCGTAAATAGCTTTGATCAAGTATATTTATATATATAAATTTTAAGACGATAACCGATAAATTTAATTAAGATATCACGACTACTTTTACCAGCAGTATATATATGAACCCCGTCGGTGCCCCTGGAATGATTACACGATTACCTGTGAAGGGCGGGCCATCGCCTTTGAAGTATACCGCCATAGTTATAGTTGTACACCGGGTCTCTTTCTTCTCAGTACACAAAAAACACAATCCTAATAATCAACACTATTGTGTGTCTCTTTGTCGATCTTTTCATTCAAAAGAAATAACTTTGAACTTCGATGGATTTTTGCCTTCAAACATCTTGAGCCGTTTTCGTTGATGATTTACGAATGAATCATTAGACGTGTAGGCTTTGGAATTATCTTGCCGGCTATTGACGGCGTGAATAGTCTACAAGTACGTACTTTAAACTACAAACACTAATAATTAATAACTTTGGTGAAAAATTCCTTTATCAAAGAACGGCCGTGCTTCAAGTCGCTTTGAAGACCACTCATTTCAACTGATATGAAAGAGAAAATTACAAAAACCGGAGCTGTCGACTAAATAATTATTTATATATTTTACTTTGTAACAGCACGTGCACAGGTGCAAGGTAACACCTATGATACGCGGAATGTGGGTGGGCTGGGGAGGGATATTGGAAATTGTAACTCAAAAACGACAAACCCACTTCATAGTGACTTTGAAAAGATAAGGAGTTTTTTGGGCATCAAGCACGGAGTGACGATCTCGGGGTGAATCGAGCGGAAGGCTTTTTTCGACTACAGCTTTACTAATGTCTTGTTAAAGGAAGAAGATATGTAGCTTGACTTGTACCAGATTATATTAGTATTTACAGTAAGTAGTATACATGTGTCATTATTTCTACAAAAAAAAATCCTGGGGGTCCGAGAAGTGATATTAATCTCGAATAGATTATATATCATATAACATTTAATGTCCACAAATATGCATATCTGATGTGGATCGAATATAGTATTAGGAAATATACAAAATTTTCAAAACAACTAGCAAATATAAGTAGGATTATTTTATATTAATATGTTTTATGTCTATATGAAAACACACTATACACTTCCGAAACAAAAATAAAAGTTCATTATATGGTCCTTTGTTAAGGCCAATATGGTGTTCTATTTATATTCTGTATTTTCATTGGCTAATACATATATGTATATGATCACATGATTGTCGATATTTAGCTTATCAACGGGATGTTTCCATTTTTTGAAATACCGCTACTGTGACGTCACATTGCCCAAAGATTGAGTTCAATATGGTGGTATCCTGAGATTTTCATAACTTCTGCAGCAGAATCTGTTATTATGATCTTTGAAGACTCATAAGTTTTGGTCCGTTCGACATCGGAAACTTGTCAAACAGTTGTCATGGTTGTGATTTGTAGTGTTGGACGACATTGTCCAGCAGAGTTCACTGTTAATGATACGACATTGCTTACTCGTTACACTTCTGATGGTTGTTATACTCCCCTTGTAGCATGCCAGGTGTTATTGACATTGATCACTATTGATTGTCCATCATCCAAATATTTATTTAGTGAGGCATTTCTGTCATGACTATGGATGATCACAGTACTGAGTAACTCTCGCTGAAATGTTGATACAATGGTTTTTCTCCTACAAGTTCATGTCTTCGACTGACAGGATCAGCATTGCGCATTATTGATACAACACTAACTTGGTGTATCTTACTTTCCACACTAACTTGGTGTATCTTACTTTCCACACTAACTTGGTGTATCTTACTTTCCACACTAACTTGGTGTATCATACTTTCCACACTAACTTGGTGTATCTTACTTTCCACACTAACTTGGTGTATCATACTTTCCACACTAACTTGGTGTATCTTACTTTCCACACTAACTTGGTGTATCATACTTTCCACACTAACTTGGTATATCTTACTTTCCACACTAACTTGGTGTATCTTACTTTCCACACTAACTTGGTGTATCTTACTTTCCACACTAACTTGGTGTATCATACTTTCCACACTAACTTGGTGTATCATAATTTCCACACTAACTTGGTGTATCTTACTTTCCACACTAACTTGGTGTATCTTACTTTCCACACTAACTTGGTGTATCTTACTTTCCACACTAACTTGGTGTATCATACTTTCCACACTAACTTGGTGTATCTTACTTTCCACACTAACTTGGTGTATCATACTTTCCACACTAACTTGGTGTATCTTACTTTCCACACTAACTTGGTGTATCTTACTTTCCACACTAACTTGGTGTATCTTACTTTCCACACTAACTTGGTGTATCATACTTTCCACACTAACTTGGTGTATCTTACTTTCCACACTAACTTGGTGTATCTTACTTTCCACACTAACTTGGTGTATCTTACTTTCCACACTAACTTGGTGTATCTTACTTTCCACACTAACTTCTTAACTAACTTGGTGTATCATACTTTCCACACTAACTTGGTGTATCTTACTTTCCACACTAACTTGGTGTATCTTACTTTCCACACTAACTTGGTGTATCTTACTTTCCACACTAACTTGGTGTATCTTACTTTCCACACTAACTTGGTGTATCATAATTCCCAAAGCGATGAGTTAGAATACTGATGCCCTCATAGTTCCCGTCCTTTTTCTGATTATAGTAATGTCAGCACAACTTCATCATTGATGGTTTCCTCAATATATCTTTCTTAATCTCTGATGTCAAGGCAAATTTGGTGTGGATCTAACCACAGAGGTTCATGCGTGACCTTGTAATGGAAATACGCAACAGAACTTCTGGACACTACTCTCCCAAAGAGATGTATGGGCAGATACCAGGATAAAAGAAGGAACATGCGACAATTTTAAAGAACAAAAGAGGACGGACATTACTCCCTCAAAAATGACTGAAGGCAAGGCTTTAAAGGGCACAGCCAGATAAATAAATAAGTCAAGTAAAATAACTCAAATTACTGTGTCTCTTCCAAATCCCGTGAACGTTTTCAAATTAGAGCGATAACATTGAACTTCTTCCAGATAAAGATTATGTTCATAGCGACAATTGGAGATGATGGAGATGAGAAATAATGCCAGTTGTTTGTTTCTATATGTTGGACACATATGGGTGAAGTATTTTGTTGCTTCTATAAATACTTTTGTTAATTAAGTTTTTCCTTTTTCCCTTTAACTATAATGGCCTAAAAATATAGTTTATTGTTTAAATTATGAATTGATGCATGCTGTGCGAGACGAGGACATTATTGTTCGGGGTTGGGCACCCCAACCCTGCAGACCGATGTGTATTTTGTTGCAATTCTATATACACATCATACTTAACTGGGGAATAAAATATTTGTACTAAAAACAAAAAAACAAAAACTAGGATCACTTCATTTTTGATGTCTTTATATTAGCCTTGAGACAGTGATAGTAAAAAATAGTTAACAATTAATGCAATTAACACGTAAATATGCGTAATTGATATAAACATGCAGGAACCCATCTTCAAAATTGAACGCAAATACGCAGCAACCAAACTACGTCACTTGTAGATTACCCAGAATTCTGTTGGTATTATTGTTCTATATATACCCGGTACAGCACCTGCCGACACGGCTTGTATGTTAAGTATAAAACCTATTCTGTGACATTTCTGAGGTACTCTAAAGGGCTTGCTGGAATGAACACAATGTTTAAACATGAACGATTCTATTACGATGTATTACGTTTATTGGTGCTGCCTCTCTGCCCCTAATTTCGCTAAATGGGCGTGGTAACATGTTTTGAATTAATATAAATGTTTGAGATAGGTGATGGGGGAGGAATGGGCAAAACCATATTAAATATAGGATTAATAAGGAATGTGGCCGGGTAAATTGCTCCTATAACCAATCTGCGCTGGATTAGGTCCACACGTGCTTATTTTGTTTGATAATGATTTGCTATTCACAACCGGTGTCCATTTTATTATTTAAACATGCCGATTGCATTTTATTGTAACAGCAAATAGTGCTGTGTATTAATACCAATTACCCGTAACTGATTAAATATGAAAATTTAATTGGAAAGTATAGAGACATTCTTTATAAAATAGCAGCAGTGATTTGCTTTTCATGCTATAAAAATAAACAGGATTGAAAGATGCAAAACTGGAAATAAAATTGTCTTAGCATATGAAAAAATAAAGGTTATATTAATAAACTGGTAGACCAATTAAACATATGATTTTATCTCTTTCATCATGAAGATGTTCTGGATAAGACCAAATAAGAAACTTAAGATATTAAAACTATTTCCCTTACAAAAGACTAAATATGTTTAAATTAATTTTTGAAAACAAACTAGTTACAAAATTTTACAAAGTTATCGAAAAACGAAATAAAACATAAAAAGGAACAAAAATATCATCAATGAAAAGATTAAAGCATAATGTATATTTTGCAAGGACAAATTGATAATGATTTTAAAGAAAAGCAAAATATGTAAAATTAAAAAAAAATCTACTCATAATAACGATAATAATAGATGATTAATTTACGAGGTCATTACAACTAAAACAATCAAAGAATAATTAACCCATTGGAAGAATTATTGTGTTTCCCTCATCGAGAATACTCGTGGCAATATTATTTGAGGCCATAAGAAAATACACCCCTTTTGTTTTATATCCATACCCATTGTCATTTATATCGCATCATCACTTTTACAAAATATTACCTGATGGCTACATTAATTAACCTGGTCTAATTTTATTTCTTGATTTTCACATGTAAAGGTGTTTTGATTGGTGTGACTATGTTTAAAAACGTTTTGCTATCACCAAGAATAGTCGCGTCTATAATTCAGCCTACACTTTGTATGCGTGATCAATACGTTTTACTCTGACTAGGCATTACCGATATGTATAAAAGTTTTCGTGCGGCCTAATTTTATGTTATCATCATCCTTGAAAGAAATGAATAACGTTAAAAGTGTTAATATTCTGATAGGCCTTTTTGACCTCACCATTCATTCACTTAATATACCAATGAAGCATTAAAAGATGAATGAATAAAGAATCCTTAAAAAATCCCATACCATGGATAATTTTAAGCTCATGGATTAAGGGACGATGATGCACAGTGATGCTTTTAAAACGGTTGTTTTTGTTTATGTTGTTTTAACCACATTGGTACAATGAGAAAACTCATATCGAATAAAAAGTTATTTTATTATTATGTATGTTGATGAGTGTTAATTTTCTTTGGCATAATTAGAAGCAGAAAGTAACAAAGGTTACACACAGGGTCTTAAATGAGTGCTCGTTTCATATGAGATTTTTTGAAGAGAGTCTAAGACTTTTTATTATTATTGCGAGCCATGACAAGACAGGTTTTATAATCTTATCTTATAGAAAGCAAATCTAAAAAAAAAAACATTTTATTACATTACTACAACAACCTACATTTCAAAAGATCTCTATGTCAAAATGCGTAGCAAAATTCAAGCGGATGCCGCCATTTTGTCCCGACGGCCTCGAATCCTGACGTCATGTTATTATTTACTAACGTCACAATGCATTTCAAACCAATAAAAACGCTACATCTGATATTATACCAGTGACATATGTAAATAATGTTACATGGCCAACGTCACTTGTATCAGTCGGATTGTTTGATCATCATGATGGAATTTGCTTCAATAAGAAAATATTGTATTTTCCATTAGATCATGACAGGAATCAAGATAATAAGTATGCTAATAACTTTTTTTGTTTAGTTTTTTTTATTTCCCGACGATTTTCAAAATACATACATTGTTTTAGACATAACATCAACTATCACTCACACATTCATACAAAACTAACAATGTTTTTAAATTCTATTTTTTTAGTTATCTTTCATACAATCTTCCGTATACAAACAAACATATACACTTAAAAAGTAAATAAATGCGGAAAAGAGAGAGATACAGTGAGATAGGGAGTTAGGGGAGGAGGAGAAGGAAGATTTAGGAGATCAATTTGGCATATATATATTATCTGGTAAGAATGCTAATAACTTGTCTAGGTGCTTGTCAAAACAATGAATATGTCACGCCAGAATTGTGTGTGTCCGCAGATGATAAAGAGAATTTTACCCTTGACAAATTATACGAAGTGATCAAAATGATTGCCTCGTCCCACAAATGTTAACCTCGATTATGACGGATATAACAGTAAATATTCTGTGTAGATGATTATAATATGTATATATCATTTATCTGACTCGGGCAACGACGTGAAAATCATACCATGATGTTATATGTGTTATTACGGAGACGAGGCATTAATAAGTAATCTACATCAGATTTTCGTTTCCTTTGAAGGATTACTGCAGCATTCGCTCAGTGCATTTCATCGCCAGTCAGGGCATGCGCAACGTGTTAATTTCTGCTATCGATGTGCACGTGCATGTAAACTAATTAGACAAAAGATATATATCTGTGCACCTGCATGTAAATATACACATAACCTAAACTGTTTATTCTGTTTGCTATTTCCTGTAAATTTTATTCAAGTTATATAATTACGTACGTATTGAGAGAAAACCTATCGAACTTTTGAATGTTTTGTGTAAAGTTTTGGTAAACATGTTTTCAGTTATATATCAACATAGCAAAAACAACTCTTTTGGCAAAGTATTAAATCATAGCAAACAACTTGAATTATAGATATTTTATTGTGTTCTTAAAAAGATGCGCGAGTTATGGGTAAGATCACACGTAACCACATGTGTTAAAGCAGGAGCAAAAACACCTCAATGACTAGGATTTTATACGATAGGCGATATTTCACGTGAACAGGAGCAAAAACGTGAATTTCACGAGAAAATTTTCACACACATTTTCAAATGAATTTCACGTGAAAATTTTCACCTGAATTTCAAAAACATGACAATTTTCACATGGAATTCATGTGAAGAAATATTGCCAGTGTACATGAAAATATACTGGTTTAAAGTATACAACGCAGAAGTTTGCTCAAATCATTTCATGTTAGATTTCTAGTTAACTCGTCCGCTCACTTAACAGCCAAGGACAACATGAAATTTCCCACCAATGGACGAATCTTTGATGAAAATAAGAATAAATCTCTTAAGAAGGAGAAATATAAATTATTGTATTTTTGCTGACAAAGGTATCAATGGTACGTATTTACATGTTATCAATCTTCTACCCTTTTATCCTCACTGTAGAAATTATTTAGTCAATGTTTACCATGATTTACAATTACAATACATGTAGCTCAACCTGGTTCAAACATGGAACATATTATAATTTTGAACGTGACGTTAAAAATAGAGCTTGAAATAGACACGTTTACCATTTACAGACATGGTTCTCGCATTGTCAATTACATGCTTAGTTCTAGAACACATAGATCTGCCGTCGATGTGAAGTCAGTTCGAATACAAAAGGGAGAGACAAATATTTGTGAAATGAATGACATCAAAGGTTGGATGAAAGGACAAATATCGAGAGATTAAAAGGAAGTCTGTCAATAGAGGGATCATTGAAGAACTTCAAACAACACTTAGTACAAGGTAAAATGCTAATTCACGACAGAAATACATTTTTCAAATATCACAGACTAATCAACTATAGTCAATATATGTCTTGTTCAAGTAAAAGTCGAGACCATAAATAAACTATACTACGTATATGTCTGTTACAGTAAAATGAACTAAATTAAATCTAAATACTATTAAGTTTCACTTTTTGTCTTCAAACTTATATGTAACACCGGGATATGAATATTACTTTAATCAACTTTATATCAATTTGAACCCACCAGAGTGCTTATAGACCATTTTAGGCGGTTTAGGGGTCTAGTTAAAAACGTTAAATTCACATTCTACATAGTATTATAGTACAAGAGTAGAATATATAGAATTTTACCGATTTTTGATTTAGACCCAAAAAATCTAAATATGGTCTAAGGGCACTCTAGTGAGTCCAAATCGATATAAGCTGTAACTAATTCTCAGACCCCTGTATTATGTAATGTATTTTGAAATATGAAGGAACTATACAACGGATAAAAACGGCAATGATTACCAACTTGAAAAAAAAGTCATAAGAAGTAAGATAAACAATGAGAAATATAAAAAGGATATATTTGTATGAAGACTAGACGGCTACCAGTCTCTAGAATATTAAACAAATCACTAAAAATTGGCTTGATTATTTTTGTCTCTACTACATGCCTGATCCTAAGTTTTAAACCAAGGGGTGATAATCTAGTAAAGAACTCTACTGAGAAAATTTTTTCAGCAACTTAAGGTCTGGTGGTCAGTCTATATGAAGACCAAACATAGAGTTATGATGGAGAAGAACTCAACGCCATCCAAGTTCATGTCAAGGTCGAACAATGAGAGGAGGACAAATAAAATACATTTTTAGAAACACTTAATTTTTTTTTCATTTGTTTCGGAAAAGCATACTTTTATAAATTTCAGATAGTTCTCACTTAATATAATTTTTGCTTAAAAAATGGCACATTTTAATTGCAGATAATTTTTCCCCTTTTACATAAATATATATACGTTTTAAACTGGACCGTGAAATAACTGACATAAAACCAAATCATTCATGCGATGAGTAAAATAGTAAATCACAATATACACTTTTATGCCTTCGTCATTTTGCCACTTGTCACTCTTGTCCCTATGGTTAACAAATCATTCGATTCCACAATCATTTTATTAAAAACTTTGCCCCCCCCCTTTCTTTCCTCCCACTCGCTCCATTTGTATGTAAACGTTTCATTCAGGAGCACTTACTGCTGTAATATTTTGATATCACACAACTAATTTCTTGATATTTCAATGTATATTACATCCTGCTTTTAAAGATGCTCCACCGCCGACAGAGGATAAATGATATTCATAATTTGAACAATAATTGCTGTTTAATCGTGTATATATATGTCTAATTAACACAAAAAATAATATAAAATAATTTATTTTGCCTTTGGTGCATGCGCAATCAGTACATCATTCCATATAGGATATAGTGCAACGGGATTTTTTCGGGATGCAATTAATTATTTTCGATATTTTAAACTTGAAGTAAATTAAAAGATCAAACTTTTCAACGATGGTAATGGTGTAAAGTAAGTAAATTTTGTAACTGAAGAAAAATATTAAATCGTCTGCTGTTGTTTTTGATAGTGAAAAAAATACCGTTTGTCAGCGATCCTGCTCTTAAGATATGAAACTAAAAGGAACAAGAATTAATAAATTCAGTATTAACCATATAATTCGAACAACGGAATATCTTGCTAAAGCTAAAACAAACGTCACCAACATCAACTGTTGAGATAAAAACAAACAAACAAAACCCAATAATAGGTAAGACTTCAAAACAAAAGCAGAGAGGAAGATACTGAGCGGAGAAATACACATAAAACAGAAGTATAAAAACAAATAAAGATAATGAATAAATAATTTTTTAATTAAAGTATTTTTAGAACCTATCACTTAAATAGCTATGTACATAATAAGCCTGTCTTAAGTTTACACGACAAATAGGATACTAAAACACAAAGCAGTGATATTCAATTAGCAGTATAAATGTTCATTTTAAAGAATATGGATAAGACTTTAAAACAAAAGTATAGAAGAAGACACTTAGTACATATTACAGTGTTATAGCTATACATATTATAAGTCGGTCTTATAAAGTTTACACGACGACGATTATACTCAAACACCAAGCAGCGATATTCAATTAACATTATAAATGTTCATTTTAAGGAGAATTACACATAAATGATTGGCGTTAAAGGATAAAACAGCCAGATTCACTCTCGCCGAAATATAGAGTAAAGGTCCTTAGAGAAATATTTAATAATTAAAAACATTTCAAGGATTATTTTATAATGTTCCTCATCATAGCGGCTTGGTAATAACAAAATGAATACCATATGTATCACATCTAGTTAACTACTAGATAATTATAGCTCAGAGGTCCCACAATCCGTACAAATTACTTGTTGACGGGGAGGTAAGCTTTCTATATCGAGACGAAATAATTAGGATATCAATTTAACTAGTGTAGGCGCGTTCGCTTCACTACGACCGTGATCACGACTTTCTAAGCTCATCCCATTTTGATACCACGTTGTCAGTGGTATTTACATCTATGTAAGGTCTACGATTATGGTTGTAATTAGTCTATGTAATAAAAATAAGTATATTTACTGTAAATTAAACAGCAGTAATCACGGTCTGGTGTAAAAAAAACATTACGTTATGTTTTCTGTTCAAAAATTGAGCCTTAATAACCAATTAAGATGAAAGAGTCTTGTTCATGACCGGACTCTTTGATGTGTCCGCGAGGCATGCGATAAAAAGCGACTAATTTTCTTGCGTTTTGCAAGTCTGAAATCTACACTATGATCTCGTGTAAGACCAAAGCCCGTATTTGTTTACAGTGTGTCGGGTTTATGTGGCAGTGAAGTAAAACTTCAAATTATCATATAAATCAAAGATTGATTTCCGTATTTGCGATGAATGTTCATAATCTGCCAAATATTCTATTTTTTATTATTTTTCTTAGGTTTTAAGAGTTAGAATGAGTTACAATATTTGTGAAGTAACTCGGAGCATAAGTTATTAAATCATATATTATTCAATTTTGTTTGTAACGAGTATTTTCATTGGCTTAAAGATTGTTATCATCTCAAAAAGTAAAAAGCTGACATCGTTGTTTGAACTACGCCGCCTCTGATTGGCTGAAACAAGAGTCCTTCGCAAAATTTAAAATTTCACAGGATCAGATTAAAATGTAAAAATGAATTTCCCGGGTTATTTAGAGTACATTCTGATTGTTCTGTTATATCCTTAAATCAATTTATCAAAACCATAACAAACTACCATTAAATACATAAAGAAAAAAGAAAAATTAAAAAAAACAGTATCAATAGATCATTACTACAAATTACTTAACAAATTTTGTATGAACACAAAACACTTAATGCTAATACAACTAGAAACATCTTTAATCAATACATTGGTATTAAGATGATACTGTTAACACTAACTGCTTAACATGATAATATGACATACATATGTCAGCGAAAAACTTCCGGGAAAGTAGTCCGTCATATCAATATAGGTCACACTTATAAGAATCAAGACAGCTTTTAATATTTTATTCGTCACCAAAAATCACCAACATTTTGAGAATTACGATACTTACAATGCATATGGTTTAATTTTACTAGTACAATTAAGAGCTAAAATGTTTTTTTATAGTACTGACAAAAACCTTTTCATTTACATTTGTAGTGCAGTGAAATGACCGTATATGGTCAGACCATAAAGCCAAGTTGTGTCTACAATGTCATTGCACTTAGTATAGTGTTCTATAGACTATCTACCGTAGTCTTGTTGATATGATTAATTACATGTATTCCAGTGCTAGATCTGTTCATTCAACACGTTGAAAAGATATTTTTTTAAAATTTGAAAGGTAAAATATCATTATCTATAGACATATACAAAGGTTAACATAATATAGCAAAAACAATCAAAATGACATAAACATCACTTTATACCACATTATGATATGGTCTAGGATGAAAAGGCGCATTTTTTTCATGCGTCTTTTGTAAGGTCAAATGCGATATAATGTGGTTTGGTGAATTTATTTCTATTTCTAGATTAAAAAGATTTCAAAATTTCTTTTTGGTGTAGAATGCCCTTTTCTTCCTTTTTTTTACATTGAAATTGCCGCAAATGTGCGGGATATATCAAAAGCGCGAAATAACGTCGCCGCACAAAAAACAACAACTTAGTTTACAGGTTTTTTTCTGAATTCTGGGAGTCATCTTTTGAGTGAATTGTTTATCCAAACAATTCACGGATACTTTGTAATGTGCGAAAGGCTCTAAACATTTGTATATTGCATATCGCTTATCCGTGCTATCCCCCCTACAGTTCTAGATATAGGGGATCAAGAGATTCCCTTTCATCTCAAATGAAATAAGGTTCCGGAGAAATACACAAGATAGTTGAAAATTATTATCTTTATAATAGAAAGAATATAGTTGCGTATATATATTTAATACCATTTCTGTTGTCGCTGGAAAATTCATCACGTGGCTGTTTCAAGAGGTTTTGTATTTCAAACAAAATTGTTATATTATAACTAAGAGGTTGATATATTTTAAAGTCTTCTACTTTGTTTTTATTAATATCAAAGTTTATGAAGTTTAACAGATTTGAAGATTGGTAAATTCAATTAAATCCTTTTAAAAGGAAATGAAAGACATGAGTCTTAAAGCTTAAAAATTTTCAAATCCAGATGTACAAAACATAAATAAAAATAAATATATTAACTTTAAAAATGACTGAGATAGACAATGTATGTGAAAATCTAAGCAAAACAATGTAATTTCTCCGCAACTGAAATAACATACATATGTATTTTATGATATGATACATAATTGTTCATAAAGTTGAAAAAAGTTTATCTTCAAAGAAGAAATAACGTAACGTTTTAACATATCAATAAAATGTTAACCTACATGTATGGAGTACGAGTGTTAAGGTTTATAAATACGAAAACAAATAAATAAATGTCTTCGTTTTCTCAATCTATTTAATCTCGCATATACCTGAATAAGAATATTTCGTTCTTCTCGTACTCTTTGACAACCCACACTATCAATCTACATGTATCCATCCTCAATGTTTCTTTAAAACATTATGTGGTTGAACTAAAACTAAGTCCACTTAAGGTTTCTGTAAGATTCGATGACTCAATACCAGAAATGCGGACATGAAGCATGCGACCTTGCTGTTTTGTCCCTCTTGGACTCCGTAAACTATTACGAAAATATGAGTTAAACCATTGTTTGGTCATCTTTGTAGGATTTTTCAGCAATGGTCACTAAAGCATTGGATGTCTTTCTGTTGGCTTCCATAGCCAAAGTAAATGCCAACTGGACATAGGCAAAATCCATGAAGCGCACTAGCCTACTGCGTTTGATAAGGTTACAAAGTAGGGTTGCTGTGAATATAAAAATATAAAACAATGAACATGTTAATTTGCTTTTGTGTGAACTTCATGTATCTTAAACATTTAAGATTACATTTAAAATATTTTCCACACGTTGTATCCCAGAAGATTAGTATAAAATTTACATAAGCTTTCATGTGGTGATTGGTGTTTTCGGAGGATCCAGATTATTGCCATGTTATTTTCGTGAAAAACAAAATGATATTTTTGTTGTTGCTTATTTTTCTTGAAGAATTCCTATACGACAAACCTGACTGCAAAGACCACTTACCCGGGTTTTTGTTTGTTTGATTAATTTACGTCCTATTAACAGCTACGGTCATGTAAGGACGGCCTCCCATGTATGCGGTGTGTTGCGTGTATGTTGTGCGAGGTGTGTTTTGGGAGACTGCGGTTTATTTATGTTGTGTCTTCTTGTATAGTGGAACTGTTGCCCTTTTTATAGTGCTATAACACTGAAGCATGCCGCCGAAGACACACCCCACCCGGTTACATTATACTGACAACGGGCGAACCAGTCGTCCCACTCACAGTTTGCTGAGCGCTAAGCAGGAGCAGAAACTACCACTTTTATAGACTTTGGTGTGTCGCGGCCAAGGGACAGAACCCAGAGCCTTCCTTACAGGGGCGAACGCTCAACTCAATGCCAAAAGTGAGGCGCTGTCAAGGGAGACGCTAGGAAGAACAAAGTTAGTTAGGAAGAAGAGAAAAATAAGATCACTTACCCGGGAAACAGAGGGAAAAAGTCATTATAGTCAAGTGTGGTCTTTAGACACGTTTGATTGTGTTGAAATTGGAACAGAAGGTGGCAACAACAAACGGATATATATCGACAGATAGATAGACCGACAGAAGTGATAGTGACAGAAGTGATAAACAGAGGAACAAATAACAGAGATATGGAGGAGAAACAGAAGAAAAATAAACAACAGAGAAATAGAGAGGAGACAAACCAAGGAATAAACAAACTACAGAGAAATAGAGAGGATGGAGATACAACAGATAGATGATGATGAGAGACAGAGGAAAGAGATAGAGAGGATGGAGATACAACAGATAGATGATGATGAGAGACAGAGGAAAAGCAAAACAACAGAGAAATGGAGATGATAGAGTGAAACAACCAAAACACATAAATGGAAATGAGAACCGAGAAACAAACAACAGAGAAATGGGAGAATGACAGATGAACAACTGACAACAGAGAAATGAGATGGAAGAGTAGTGAGATAGACGGACAAACAAACAACAGAAAGAATCAGGGATATTGTTTCAATGTCAAATTAAATAGACCAAAATGACAAACATATTGACAAAGGCCAACGCAGTCAGAAGAAAAGTGACAAACAGTAGGAGAGAGAAATATAGAGTGTGAGAAAGACACACAGAGAGGCAGAGGGACAGAGAGGGGGAGAGACACAGTGAGAGAAGGGAAAGAGAGCTGCTCTGTCTATCGCTGTATCTCTCCGAGCGCCTTTAACTCAGATAGACCAGTTCTCCTCCAGTATCGCCTCTGTGATCTCTAATGACTTAGCTACGAAACACTTGAAGAGACGGCACTAGAGGTATCAGACCTCTCCATTCCATGCCATCCCTAAGTCCCGGTAGCTGTGAGAGGGTGGGGGCTACACGCGTTTTATCGCAGTATTCTGTAACCTTTATCGTTTCTGCTAAGACCACTAACTACCCCACAAAGGCATTCCAAACTACAAAGACTCGATTTATACAGATCCCGTGTCACGTGACTTTCTACTCGAATCACCTGTACACCGTGTCGGTATGTCTCTTTGATGTTTTAAATCCAATTATTTGTGTGTATAAACTCCCTGCAAGACGATTACTTTCCCGCCCTCCACAACCCGGCTAATACCAACACATAATCGCTACTATTATCTGTGTCAACAAACTAAGCTTTAGAACTACGCTCAGTGAATGGATTTAATTTCCTTTTAAACTACCCGGCTATTGATTCCAATTGGTTAGCGGCGAACTTCAAAGACACGACCAACTTACGCGATTGGCGGGCGGTAATTCCAAAGAGGTTTCAGTAAAGGATAGAAATCGCGATCTTCTCAAGAAAATGTTAACTTTATAAAGAACTTGAACAGTGAAGGGTGGAGATCTAGTTGTTCGACTTAACACTTCGCAGTGAATATCTCTCTGTTAAAGGATTTTATAAACCGCACTAGGAGTGGACTCAGGGTTTTTTTTACGCTAGACGACGACAAATATTGTATTAAGAAGTGCAGCCCTGCAGCTGCATTTGGACCACCGTGACAGATCGAATGTATTGGAAATTTGACTGTTTCTTCTCAACATGGCAACAGCTATAGCAGCACCTCGTCCAATACACTTTCATCCGGTAAGTCACATATGACGGGTCAATTTCATTATGTCCAGTGTTTTAAGATTTCATTCCATTTCTAGTTGAAGTGGTACCTTCTTAATCGATGTTGCTTTTTTTATTAATTTTCCTGAGGCGTCTTTTCACTAATTAATCACTTCGATTTTAGGTTTGTTTGTATCTATTTTTCTCTCTTTATCATCGTAATATTGTACTTTCCTTTACTATCTTATTTAACTTTCTTTTTATTTTTATCTCTCTTCTTCCTGTTTAATCTAATGTTTTTATAGAGTGTTTTATCTATATTAACAATTAAATGTTAATTTCAATGTCATCTGTTCATGCTTATGTTATACAGTTTTCTGTATCTTATGTTCTTTTTAGTGCTGTTTTCTATTTAGTTTTCTTTAACGTATTGTATTAAACGCCTACAGTCGTAAGCTTACAAATTAAGAACTTTTCTTTCCGATGTCATGAATGACTAAACCTATTCTCATGAATTGAATAAAATAAGTAATAATACGACAAAATGAAATATGAAAACACTCGACATTGACCCTGAACCTGAAATGAATATAACTGTTGAAAGCTTCTTCAATACACTCTTCATATACTATTATTCTGGTATTTCTCTCTTTATAGTTTATATACACACGCGTTTGTAATAATCAGGCTTTTAATATGATAATATTCTAACATACATGTTTAGTAACAATTCTTTGTTGACTGATTTCTGATTCCTCATTACCTCCCTGTTACACCGGCTACCCCGTCTTCTACAGTGACAGAAGTATAAGATTCTGTCTTGGGATAGTATCATCTATATTCTCTCAACTGTCACTAATCTGAAATATTTGGACATCTTCACCATTATACTCAGTTGTCACTAACATCAAAATCATTGATAGACTATAAAAGAATATGAAATACATGGCCATCTAAAACATTATGCTCAGTTGTCACTAACATGTTTAAATATTTGATAGCTTATAAGGGAATCTGAAATATTTGGACATCTTCACCATTATACTCAGTTGTAACTAACATTTTAAAGTCATTGATAGACTATAAAGAATATGAAACAATTGTCCATCTACATTGAACTCAGATATCACTTATATGTTTAAATACTTAATATTCTTTAAAGGAATATGAAGTAATTGGACATGTGTAATATACTCACTTCTTACTTCACTGACAGTTTTATAGGATACACAAATATATGGATGTATGAGGCTAAGAAGTTATCCCAACAGTTTGGATAAACATATCGTAAGTTTGTTAGGCGATCTGCCCCTTTATCAATACACAGCAAAAATAATTGTATAAGTAAGGTTACAACATGTTTTCTGAGGAACAATCGTTGATATGACTTCTCTGACAGACATAAACTCCCATCTATCATTTATTAACATATACATTGAAATTATCTTATAATCTTACGCTGTTTAAGCTGTTAAGCTAGTGTTACAGTGTACTTAAACTTTCTGTGCTGCCACAAAACGTACTTTTACATGATGTTACAGACAGTCACTGCTATGAGATTTGGATAAAATATGAAAATTATATAGACACTACGTAATATATCATTCAGGTTCAAATTCAATTTAACTCGAAATGTTTAAGTCATATATTTGACAATCACCAAGCTTCTTTAATCAATATTCAATTTTTCATTGAAATATTATGATATAATTATATATTAAAACCATATAAATCTAATTACTGACGAAGTTATACTTAATATGCAGAATAATACAAACAAATAGCAGACTCTTCGGTCGGATTCAAACTAAAAATATGTAATTTTTACCTTTAATACTATAACAAAGTGCACGTATAATGTTACAATGTTGTACTGATTTATTCTCAACAAAATATATCGTAAAGTTTTAAAACTCAACATGCTTCATCGCAGTTTAATACTCAATATAATTCATCGTATAGTCCACACTCCACTTAGTCGTTCTAGTCGTCCACTTTCATACTCAACACACTAAATATTATAAGACTCTTTCATATGTGGATATGAAGGACAAGGATATTCTACCCGAGGGTCACAAAATGTTGTAACCCGAGGCTTGCCGAGGGTAGAATATCCCTATCCTTCATATCCACACATGAAATAGTATTTTCTCTCATACCTCGACATTTTATTGCAATTTTGCTTTTATTTTTCTCCGCTATTTTGAAATAAATTTGAAAAAAAACGCAACTGCATGAAAATTCTCCATACATGACAATTGCATAATATTTTCAACGCAAATTCCGTTGTTTTTATCTTTTAAAGTTAATCCACCCTAGTTTCTGAAAAAAAAGAAGTTAAAATTGTACCTAGAAAATAATAATTTTGTTGACGCTGTGACGTCACGAAGCTTTATTGCATGGGAAGCTATGCAATACAGCCTCAGGCGACATGAGTTTATTGCCCTGGACCAGCCAGTATTACACGTGTAGGTATGAGAGAATATTACACCATTGTACTTCTCTGTGACCAAAATACTTCATCTTATAGGATATTTACATATCAGCATACTTCATACAATTTTACACTCGTCATACTCCATCGTATAATCAAATATCACCACACTTCCCTGTACAATTTTATTCGCATCATACTTCATCTCAAACATGTAGTTACATATGACCTAGACTGGCCACCAGACCCTAAGTTACTGATTAGACTTTCTCAGCAGAGGTCTTTACTAGATTATCTCCCCCTAGTTTAAAACTCAGGATCTAGAATCAGCCATGTAGTAGTGACAAAAATAATCAAGCCAAATTTTAGTGATTTGGAAAAAAAAAATTCTAGAGACTGGTGGCCAGTCTACATATGACAATGCTTCATCATACAATTTTATACTCAACATACTCCATCTTATAATTACATAAAAACATTTTTCATCATACAATTTTATACTCATCATATTTCATCGTATAATTAAATTTCACCATATTTCATTATACAATTTAATTTGCAACATACTTCAGCATGTAGTTACATATAGCCATACTCCATCATACAATTGTATACACAAGATACTTTATAATACAACTGTACTTAAATAGATGAACGTCTCTGTGTAGATTCACAGAATGAATGAAAAACATTTTACTGGAAACCAAGCCCAGATTATAATGATATAGACGACTTTGTATAGGCTTTATTCTGTGAAGTTTTGTGTATAACATAATGCTATGTTTGCCAAGTAAACCTTGCTTTGTATACTATGTATTCCAGAAACCGAATGAACAATTCATTCGTAATATATATAGTGGAAAATCATCAGCAGTCTTGTAAAATAGTCTGATACTTCTTCATTACAAAATTAGTTATAAAACATTTCTGACATAATAAGCATTCTAATTAACTATCTAGGATATATCTGACTAACTAAAAATATCTTATCCAAATACATATGGGATTGGGCACTTTAATTAAGATACTTTCCTCCATTCGTGATCAATACTAAAGTAAATATAACTAAAATAATTTAATAGCTTACCCAATGACTTTGTCGATATTAAACACAGTCTAGCAATTGATTAAATTATATATTTAATGACTTCATTGTTGAAAAGTACGCTTTGAAAATTCAGGATAGCTTTTATCTAGTAAAAGTTTGTTAAAGTTTATAATGTTTGCCAAATAAACAAAAACTATTCTTTATTTAACAGTATAACTTAGTTTTCTTCAGAGTACCAAAGTTTAAATTGAATCTCCTTGAACTACAATAGAATACCAATACTTGGTTTCCGGTGACTTATAATTTCACGGATTTCCCCCCAAATCGAATAACGTGCATCATGATACCCTATCATTAAACAATAGGTTGATCCTTGTCGCATGTGGTTTAGTCTGATTTATGGAGCCTTCTGGGGAGTCCATATCACCTTCGGGGTAGTTAATACGCTTTAACCCTTGGTGGGCCTGATTCACGGTAAACCATTAAGATGACCCTGATCATTTGGGTAGATCGTTATCTATACACCATATATGTACATTGTAAATTGTAACTGTCCTGATAGATGTTATCTAACAGTTCTTAATTATCAATTACATTTCAAATTAGTAAGAAAACGTCCAGCTATATTACAGTTATATTCCATAATGTCAATATCGTAATCAGTTTTAAGATGTTTACACTAAATGTAAAAGAACTTATTAAAATCCGTAAAAATATGGATTTGTTTGTTAAAATATTCACATGAAGGTAATGTGTTTGGTAGTAGTCTCGCTTATAAATCCTGTATAAAAATAGATAATGTAAGACACAAGTACAGTTCAGGTTTAAATTTTGTAGAAGTCTTATTTGTGCAGACAATGTTTTGCTGTTCACAAAATGGTTATATTTTACATTAAATAAGGTTAATTCTTTCTTTTAAGTTAAGGTTATTTTTATGTTTAAAATATGGGTTTTTTTTTGTAGATAGGTTATATCTTGCGTTTGAAGTTAATGTTATAATTTACATTTAGTAGTTTGATTAATTCTTATATAAATTTTACATTTAATATATATAGTATCTACATTTGCAGTGTAATTGAATGGCGATTTTGTTTATGCACCTATTTCAATATGAATTACATTACACCTCTTTTTCACTGATAATATAAGAAAGTATATATGGTATTGCTTTATCAAGTAATTAACGTAAGCAATTCCGTTTAGACATTCAAACAGCTTACCGGAGTTTCCAATATACCGCTTTAAAGGTTATTTTCACACGTACAGAATGTCGTGATTTCGATTTAAAACGAGAAAGTTTCGTGATCAGGTCAAAAAGAGTAATTTCACTTATATTTTTTGGAACTTAACTTATGCGGTCAAAACAAAATATCGAAAATATCGTCAGTACGAAAATTATCAGTTGTTCGGTATTTAAAAATTTCTCCTGAATTAATTAGTATAATTAATATCAATTAAGTATGTATCGTCTTTGGTGGCCTGCGTGATCAGATTGATTAGAGGTCCTGATTAACGAGCCATGGACATACGATAAAGTTATAGTACATCGTTTCAGTATAGAGACATACAGTTGAGAAGATTATCTCGTTGTTTTTGTTGTTTACAGTTGTTTACTGTTGTTTAAGCCTTTATTATCACCGCATTACTAACTTGTGTACGGAAAGGTCTTAGTTGGTGGGCCAGTAATTTCATTTATTGAACACTGACAAGGGAAGCTTGTTTGCACACAATGTTTATTCTCCCATATCAATAATACCCTTGAAATGATATCTTATATCAAAAACTTGTCCGGCAATGGCGAGTACGACAGTAATACATTATAAATTTACATACATCAGTATCATTATGCTATAAACATGAGTGGGATACACATTTCTTTATATTAAATCAATCTAACCATTCTTTTTTTATTAATATAAGTGATTATCAACCAATCATTAGAGGAGGGGAACCCTCTGATCCATGACAAACTATCCCTGTTAGGGCAGGACCCTTAGGGACCCAATAACGACCTATACCCTAAGATAAAAGCTTTGGGAGGAGATCTCCACCGAGCCGTCCTCTCTAACAACCCAGTACTGAACAGAGCATATCCCTGGTGGTCTGAAGGCGATGAATGCTTCAACATTTTCGTAAAACTTTAAACGCCATTATTTCCAATCAACTTGTAAGTTCCAGACCATTAAGACCCAAGTTTAGCTAAGATTATATTCTTCTCATCATCAGGGCTATTTGACCACACCAGTTGTATAGGTAACTCAATCGGACATGAAAACGGCTGGTGCGTCAACATTTATGTGTTTGTATATTTATATGGTTTTCCTATTGTTATATTTCAATTGGCCTACCAACAAAACGTATAACATTGCTTAAGGTATCTGTATCAAAGCTGGTTCACCTGTAGCGAGGGATTAATTACATCAGCTGGGTGGCACACCTGGGAAGAGGTGTTCATGGTTCTATAATTGCATCACTTCAAGTTTTAATGAGTTTAACTGCGTTATATCTAACAGCGAACTGAAAATTAAAATATATATTATTTCTACTTTTTATCAAATTAACATTCATTAACACCTATACATTTTTAATTTCTTAATTGAATCAACATTCATTGAAATAGGAAATATACCATTGCACTGTGTAGCTGTTTAATTTCGAGAATGGCTGTTTATTTCGCTATAATTTGGTTTTGTCCATATGAGCGTTGGTTTAGTGAAATACAGAAATCTCTGATCCGCGAAATTAAATTACCAAGAATATGCCCTGTATAGGAAACCGCGAAAAAGTGACCCCGCGAATTTATCTCGCTATACAGTAATTGATTTATCAATAAACCTTCTTTATACTTGGTTATTTTGTTAAGAAATTACAAAAGAGATAAAATATTTATCATTTCAATTGAGAGATTCATCGTATATCTGTTGGTGATTATTCACGACTTCTTCATAACTATCCATCCATATTTTTGTG
This sequence comes from Argopecten irradians, assembly GCF_041381155.1. Classification (NCBI taxonomy): domain Eukaryota; kingdom Metazoa; phylum Mollusca; class Bivalvia; order Pectinida; family Pectinidae; genus Argopecten; species Argopecten irradians. Next base: position 3,095,600 of record NC_091149.1, read on the forward strand.
CTATTTTCCCATGCTGATTCTATCGTCGTTCATACAACTTTAGGTATTCACTCGAAAACTCAAAAGTCAAAATAAAATACATTTTCAGCTAGATGTCTATTTCAGTAATGTGGATATCAATTGATAAATCCAGTGAAATCAAACAGTCTTTTAAAGAGGTGGAAACTATTAAAATCATTTCAGATTGTCTAGTTTCTGTTGAAAACACCAACAGCTTCTTTTGCACCTGGTGTTTGATTTCTAAAGGGTAGCAATACATGTATAAACTATTCTCCATCATTAAATAAAAAAAAAAGATTTTGTCAATTAGAAAATCAATTTCAAGCTACTCTGTTCTTACAAACGCTGTATGTAGTTACCGTAAAGTGTAAACATGAAGGTTTACTTTTAATGGAGAGAATGATTTACAAAATAGGCCTTGAAGTGAATGTTTTAAACACATTTGTTAGTTACGTTAGTCTCTATAGAGTTTTTCACACGAATTTTGTGTAATGTTGCACGTTCATCCTTAATCTACATGTCATTATTTGACATACCTATTATTTTATAATGAGTTACCTTTAACACCATAAGTTATACGGAGTAAACTTATATCATATGTTATCAAATACAAGCAGGCTTGAAGGGTATGTATTAATTGTAAGTAACAAAGAATGTATTCATAAGTCATTTTAGTTAGATGTATTGGTCGTTTACAAATATTTGAGTCTGGAGAAGGAAGTATGTAAGTTTATTTCGGGTTACCTTTTCTGCCTCCCTAGGGTTATACCGGGTCATACCAATCTGCTACTTCTAATCCAGATAGACATACGACCAGTGAGTCATAATGTTATAGGTTTACTAACCAGGTAATTTAACAAATCTTCAAAGCGTTACCTGTAACCTGACGCGCGCACCTGTGATAAACAAAATCACCAGCCTCAGAATACAGGTAAGTGTTGAGATGATAGTCTGGGGCCCCGGGGTAGGGCGGGCGAACATATAGAAAGTTTATGCCTGGCGATTAGGCACTTGTCATATGGTCCGGCCCGTGCCCCGGGGTTTTAACGGTACTGGTCAGCAAACACCTGAAAACCTTGCTGACCACATGTCGTACTAATTAGGTGTGCCATAATGAATGGGGAGGCGGGATTCTGGCTCAGGGCATATAGAAAAGGTTTGTCACAATAAGTCGGTGTAACAGTCAGGATATATACGTATATTAACTCAAACAATACCTAAAACGACGGGAGACGTGTTACAACACGGGGATATGTATATTGTAGAAATTTAACATCTCTTTTTACACGGGAAAATATAACTTGAAGGTATGTGTATTTACATGTTTTCTTGTGAACATGATTATTTTGATTCTTTTGCGAATAATATATCAACATATTATTCGATGAATCATTCCGATTTATCATAAACATTGTAATCGTGATTTAAAAATAATATTGATTATTTAAGTTGAAATAAGTTTTCTCTATAAGGATTAATCATGCACATAATTATCAATAATCATCAGTGATAATAATGATTAAAAATAATATTGATGATTCAAGTTCAGGAGTTCTCTCTTATGCGGATTAATTATGCACATGATGCTCAATGATAAAAATGAATTTTGGAAATATTTAATCATCGATAAAAGTCAGTTATTTATATTTCCAAATATTGTGATATTCACAGTTAAATTTTGTCGATGATCCATGTCCATTTAATCATAATCACGAATTTTGAGAACATTAATAATTAGCTTTTTATCGAAGTCCTATGCCGATCTATTATAAACATGATGCATAATTCTTGAAACAATGTTAATCAATATAAAAAAATATTTTATTTTACTTTTCAAATCTAAAATCACAATTTTTTCCCTTTTTACTTGCATATTTTGTTAGAGTATATATCAATTATTTGATATTTTGATACATATATAAAATTATCCCCTTTAAACTAACAATATTTTTAACAATTTTTTTCTGGTAAAGTGTGTTTCATATAAAATAAGAAAAAACGAGCATATCATTTTAACATATAAATTTAACTATTCACTACATTTTTTACAGAATACACTAGTAAGTACATTATCATACTAACATATAAAAACAACTATAGATTCCCTATACAGGAAGTGTAACATTACGAGAAGCTATTTAAATTCAGTCATAAAATATATCAGTTTTGTAAAATTATTAAATATCGTTGAAATTTTCGAAATTCAATTTCTTTTGTTTTTTAATTTGAAATAGATTGTGGAGAGTAAACCAACCGTAAACTGTCGAAAGCATATACATAAAACAATGTATGGTTTTATCAAAAGGAATGCATAAATGTTTATTAGGCAATATTAATATGAAATTCTGGAGATGGTTTTACATAAGCTTAAAGCTTGTTACCAAATCCGAATGTACATAATTGAATTGTATTCTACATGTATTGTCTTATCTTTGAATAAAACATTGTTCAAACTAAACTAAATGAAATTCTCAAAGCACTGATTTGTCACATCAATGACGACTGATTGAAGTTTGAATTATCTCATTCAAGATCAGCGCCACTTAGAATCTGCTTTAATAACTTTCCATACATTGTACGATGTACTTATGAATTAAAGTGGCATAATCCAGGTTTAGCTCCCTCTTCACTTTCCAGAGAGAGATTAAGTACTTTGGCACTCTCTTCAGTATCACAAACTTGGCAGTGTTTCAATGGGCCGTGTTCAATGGTGATTTACGTACACAATAAATGATGACATGTCTGCAAGGTACACAACAATTGATGACAATTTCATCATCGACAACATTTGATGACAAACCTACATATGTTTATCATTTTAATTACGATGTCGTCACCACAATAGAAGACTTGATATCGTTAATTTTTGTTATTTGGGTTTTTTTGTTATCTCTAAAGTGGGCCTACTACAAAGCAAAAATACTCTTGTATTGAAAACTTATAAAGTGGCTAAAATAGGTACATTAATATCAATGTATTTCTTATTTTAGGTATTTTATAAGGTTTCAATACAAATGTACATGTATAGATAACAAAATAAACAAAAAAGAAAGAAAAAAACGAATAACAAAAACACAAAGCATTAATTAATATTAAGATGTTTTAATTCATATCACTTTCTATTTTTATGAAAATACATACGTTTTTTGATGGCTATTTACAAATATCCATGCATCTTTTTGTACTTATTTTAATTTTATGTATTTATTCCAGTGCATCGTAACCGTGTTTCATGTGTGTGTTGATAAAGCGACAGACAGTCTTGAACATTCTACAATCTATTTTGTCTACACGGTTAGGATTGCTTCTTTGCCCTATGTATATTCGAACGGAGCAATATAGAGAATACCTTTCCAGTTCGACATAATAAGGAATGAGAGAGAAAAAAAATAAGTGTATTTCCTAATTATTGGTTTCATGATTTGTATTTTGTCGTTGCAGCACCCGACTACGATGGCAGGCATGGAAATGAAGATATCGATGAGGAATGTTCCGGATGTATCACCTGGAAACTTTCTTAGATTATGTGCACCGGAAGTTCATAGACCGACTCCGAGTCTTCCTCATCCAACATGGCGGCCATCACCGGAAGTACACATACAGGAAATAATGTCGTCATCCTTACGAACGCCTCTTCATCCGCTACAGCACATGCGTCAACAGCAGGAGCTGGCTATGCAGGCAAGACAACAAGATCAGTTACAATGTGAACAGTTTAACTTTGAACTTCATCAAGCACGGCTTCTGCAACAAAACGTCTTGGCAACTGGCAGACAGTTTCTTCCAACACCTTCAACGATGTCATTGCCTCCCTCTATGGGGAATTCCCCTATATCGCCCCCAGTAACTTTGGTACAACAGCCATGCAATACCCCAAAACAATTATCCCCTTCACCGGCGTCAGAGGCGGACATTCCATGGTGGAGCGTGCAAACTAGTAATACACCGGTTCCGCCGGATGTTAAGCCTGAGATTCACTCTCACTTTCTATATGCGCAGCAAACAGGAGGGGTGACAGATCTACAGTATCACGCTCATATAGCGTCCGTTATGCATGGAATGAAGTCGGCGATTACGCCGACACGGCGATGCAGACGTTGCAGGTGTCCAAACTGTCAAAACTCTAAAAACTCGGACAATCCTGCAAAAAAGAAACAACATATTTGTCACATTCCTGGTTGTGGGAAGGTATACGGTAAAACATCCCATCTGAAGGCTCATCTCCGCTGGCACTCTGGTGAGCGTCCGTTTGTATGCAATTGGCTTTTCTGTGGGAAAAGTTTTACTCGCTCTGATGAACTGCAGCGTCATCTGCGGACACATACGGGAGAAAAGCGGTTCGGCTGTCCAGAATGTGGGAAGCGATTCATGCGCAGTGATCATTTAAGCAAACATGTGAAAACGCATGAAAACAAGAAACTGAAACAAGCGTCAGTAGATTCTAGTGAGGACGGATGTGCCGTGGAGAGTGACGATGAAGACATTGATGTAGATGGTCTAGACGATGATTCTGACATCATGGACGAAAATGTCGATATATCGGGTAATTTCTCCACGAACTAATGTGTGCTAGAGATTATAGAACTGTGATATTGTTCAAGTGCTTGCATCTCTTTATAATATTCATTTTGTTTGTCTAATCATCGAAACTGCATTGGGGCATTATTTTGCTTGTCAAGAGAGATGTATCTTTATACACAAATAATTTGTGCTCCAATTTTCTGATTAGTGCTTTCATACAATAGCTATAACATTGTTGATTTTATTAATTTATTTTTACTTGAAGTGTTAATATAGAAACACATACCAACACAGGTGATTGTGCCGTAACTTGTGAGTAGGAGGCCCGGGATAGGACACAACTCATGGAATTGTTTTCCTTCATCGCTTAAGTTTCTTATTTATATACATATATTTGAGTATCTGCCACAACATGAGCCAAGTAAGATCTGGCTTGTTTTGAAACAAAACGATACTACGACGTTTTTCAAACAGTAACTATATCAAAATGAACTCTGTTTTGGACCAGCTATCTTGATAATGTTTCATCCGTTCATCAACAAATTAAATGTTCTAAAAATAATGATTCAAAGTCCCAATTCTAGTAACAAAGTATTGTGTGCAATTCTTGTGTTAAACTTCCGATAGTTTTGTAACATTTTAAATAATATTTTCCCTATTTTTCTTGTTTTCTTGTTCTTCCTTTATTTTCTCCGTTTGATAAGTGTCCAGTGAATCTATTTTCTTGCCCAGATATGTTATATGTCCTTTTACATTAATGTGTTCTGTTTTCATCTGTGCTCCAATGAAACTTATCTAGATGCCATGTGGATATTTGAGTTTGTGTTTGAATATATTTATATTATCACCAATTCGGCAAGGCAGGGTCAACAATATACAAAGTGCTATCAACGATGATCTAATTTTTAAAGAAAATAAAAAATGCTAACAAATGATTTGTGCTTCTTTATTTATTTATTTCACCTATTACTGTCGGATTTAAATTCAAATTGTCATTAACAAAACGAAGAAGAGTTCCGGCATACTAATCACTGTAACAGAGTCAACACGTGGTTATGTTTAATGACTGTAAGAGCCCTCCCCTGTACACGGTGGATAAGTAGTTTTAAGGAGACACTGCGATGTGCGGGAACTTTGGCCTGTGGTACCCACTGTATAGTGCTATCTTACTGAAACATACCACAAAAAATGTTTGATTTGCTATGTATCAATAGCCATGGTCATACAAGTACATGCTAGATCTAGGTGATGGCGGAACGCCGGAGTATTCGGAGAAATACCACTAACAGATAAACTTCTCCCTGAAATAGTCTATAGAGGAGCAAGGGAAAACATTTTCGTTACGGAAAACAGGCGACCTACATAGGCATTACAATGGCGGAGGTATCCTCAGTCCCGGGTGTAAATCGTACTGACTTTTACCTACCCCTGGGTACGTAGGCCGCATATTTGGCGGTTGAAAAATTCCCAAATTTGCGCACTAATGCGCAAGCGTGTAAGTCATCAGATCTGAACTCTTGCTAAGAGAAACCAATGATCAACAAAAAAGATGTCTGGGAAAAAAAACAAATCCAAAAACAAACAAACAAAAAAGCAAACAACAAACAAAATTAATGAATACTGTCAACATACTTATTTTAGCGGTTGTTTTATTTTAGCGCTTTTCGCGCTGTCTTTGAAGCGCTAATTCATGTACAGCGCTCAATTTTGTAGAAGAGTATTTCCCGTATTGAACGACCAAATTACGCTAACTTACATATACGCTAATAAATCATAATTTACATTTTGTCGCGTTTGCACTAAAATTTTGACTGCGCCAAAATAGGTCTATTTACAGTGGTTCATGATCCCGCAGCAAATGCCCGGGATCGACGATGTGGAGGACGTTTCCATAAGCAAATTCAAACGTTTAACACGCATTCCCGTACCAAAAGAACTTGGTTAGCATAGCTTAGCGGGTCTGAAGCTCAAAAGCCAAGGTGATATTGGCGGCCAAACGTTTATAGCTTTGATAATGTGGTATGGACGATTTCTGATAGTTGCGATAACGTAGCTCTGGACGACAGACGAAAAGCTTCTAATAGTTGCGATAATGTAACTCTAGGTCTACGATTCAGGACATTTTTCCAATTTGCGTTTAAGACTACTGATACATATTGACAATATTTAATCAAAGATGTTGGTTTAATCCTAAAGCATATATATATTCAAATATAATGGGCGTGTTTGGTTCTTGTTATAAAGTGAAAAGTCACAGTATTCGCAGACAAATCATCGACATCGTCACTGTATTGTTTCTAGTAACCGAACTCAAAATCATGAGATGTAGAACTGCAGGTAGAATGTCAGATCGTGTGACCTTCTGTAACCTTTTGTGACCTTTCGTGACTCCCTTGGTCAGAACCGTGTAAAATTAAAAATGCTGAACCAAAATATGTAAGATCAAAAAGAATTTTGATTAAAGTTAAAAGCTCATTACAGATAAAGCTAATTCTTCAATTATTTTTCAAACCATAACCTCAACGTGTTCTATATTAATCTCACAACAGTATAATGTGACGAAGGACATTGGACTAATTAGCATAAATTACGTAATTAGAAACTTCTTTCACTAATTATTGTGTTTGAGAAAAAATGTGCATTTGATGTTATTCATTTAAGTTTATGGTTATGATATTGAGTAACAATTTTACAACTGGGTACGACTTTTTAGAGAGAATTGTTACATGTCACATGTTACGTGCTATCACCTTACGTTGTTCGCCAGGAACGGATCGCGGCACGGATAGCGGTACGAACTGTGGTACAGTCAACCCTTCCGTAAAGGAGCTTACCGGAATTTCGTTTGTACAATAATTGTCGGGGATTACATGCTATTGACCGTGTTCAACATCAAAGAACGATTGGATCCCTCAAAGACCTTTGTCAACTTTATATGAACATCATTGACGAGACACATTCGGCTCGTCAGGATCAAATAACCCTGCTTCAATCTCCAGATTTCCTTTTAAGTGGCCGCACAAAGGAAAAGGTAAACACATCCAAGCTTCTACGTGACTCTGTCGTGACGAGTGTTGGCTGAGTCTTTAAATATGACATCTGGATCTTTGAGGTGTTTTAGCTGTAAAATAAATAAAGCGACGCTATGAAGTTACCGTTTAAAATTATTTAAATATATAATGTTTGATTGAAAGACAGATTGGCGGATATGCAACTTTGTCGTATGTTTAATTTCGATTTGGAGAGTTATCTTACCCTTTTTCTTGCAAGTACATATTATTATTTATCCATCGATCCTCTCGAAGAACATATACATGTAATCAAGTTGAAATGAGTCCTACTATATTTTTATATAATAGCAGAGATGAAAATAGTAATTATATTTAAATCTATGGCAACCAGAGACTCTCGCTAGTCCCGTTTAGTACGAGGCTTACAAAGTGCTGACCAGCCAGAATCTTTCACAGGGATTGACTTATCCCTGTCTACTTGAAACGTCCAGGTTTGATTATTTTTCTCTTGTTGTAAAGAAGTCATATGAAATGGTATCGGTTACATGCATTTTATTACACATTCATCGCATGCGTCAAAGTTGATGGAGTGTTTCATCGCATGAATAGATGACATTACACTGTTTTGAAAACAAAATCCTCAAACGAAATCACCAATAACGGATTAAACGTGATATTCGCTAGATATTCGATATGAAAGTCAATTCGGTGAGATGTTTGGTAAGGGAGATGCCGGGGATGACATTGTCCGGTGAAAAGTTTGCTTCATGGGATAGCGAAAATGGAATGTTAATTAAGAACATTTCACTAAGAGCAATCATTTTATCTTTTCCATGTACATTTATACTAATACCATTTGAAACAAAATATAAATGACAATTTTACTTATCAACGATTGCCTCCATTCGATATGAGAAATGTTGAATGTAACACGTCTGACAGTGCCAACACTCGTTCCAACCAATCATTGCAAGGTTGTTTCCTCTGAATGTATGGATGGGGAGCATACACTGTATTGTGTGTGGATTTAAAGTTAGACAAGGGATCCGGACCGCATAAACAATTTGGGGATCACAATTTCAGTGGAAACGTTATACAATGTATCTGTTCGGGAGTGTCAACCCGGCTAAAAACTGTGTTGCTATTTACAATTTGTAATTCAAAGTATCCCTGCAATTAGTCATATTTCTTGAAAAGGTTGGGACTTTGGACTATCTATCCGCTTTTGTAAAGTACCAACTTTTACAATGAATTAATTGAACAAAAAGGACTGTCGGTCAAGAACTGCAAACTGCTATCTTGCTATGGCATGGGTTAGATTCTCCCATAATACCTCATTCAAAATGGCAACTCCCATGGATCCTAGGAGGCATCCATTTTTAAAGATGCATTCTGGGGATTTTACCTGTGCCATATCCGTATCTCTACCTGAATTTTGGTAGTGTAAAAGGTCGTTACAGACCTAGTATTACACATATTGGACGTTTGGTTTACATAAGAATCAGACACCTGTGTATTTGAAGTATATTTTGTGACTTCAGACAAAAACGACGTAAATCTAACGCTGCTGCTTCGAGCAAATCTGGCCTATCTGGCTTTCTACACTGGCACACACCAATAGTTTTCTGTCGAAGCTAATTCAACAAATGTATAAGAATGAAGATAGAAAGAAGTCGAGACGAGCAGAGAAAAAAACAGCCTTATTCAGAAACCATGTCATCACGTAATGATATTTTATGTCTTCAATTTTTGTTTGTGACGTTTTTTCCAGTCGTATTTAAAACGATGAGTGTAACAACCATCGATTACAAACATAAAATTTGACAATTAGAAAGAATATAATTTATTAATTAATAAAGACATTTTTTTGCGTTATAAGCTTTTAGGTATTTTGCTAAGTTCCCTAAAAATGTGCATTTTTACGTAAAAAACTAACTTGGTTTTACGAAAAAAAAAATCATGATTTTTTATAGATATCAGAGTAAAATGGACTATTCAAAAGGAATCCTTAGAATTATTCCGTGGGAAGGGAAGTAACTCTCACAGTCGAATACACCCTATCCCTGTCCTTTAAATCGGAATTGCAATATTAACCACATTATTTCATTTTTCTGTTTCTTTTTTTTGCATTTTTATTAAGCTCAGTTTGTGCAATTATACATAGTCAGTGGCCATAATGCAGTACGCAAGTGGAAATTTTGGTATATGTATTATATTAGTAGTAAGTGTACATATTTTTATTGTTATTCCTGAAGTCATTTTGTCATCAGCCATTACAAGAATTATGTACTGACTACGAATGATTTTTGTATCCTTTATTGATAATGATAATGGAGTCCGTGTAAATTTTATATAACCCGGCTTCGCCGGGCTTACATACTTTACACGTGATCCATTATCATTATACATACCCTCATAACCTCAATAAAATATAAATCTATTCCTTAAATAATCGCTCACAAGTCCGACATATTGCAACGGAAGAACATTTTCATTATTTTAAAATAAGCGCTAGGTAAATAACCAATTCTGAAGTTTTACGATTTCTGTAGAGGAGTTTTTAATATGTAAAATTGCTATGAATATATAGTAAACAAAATCACTTGCGTACTGTATTATGGCCACTGACTGTATATGTATTATAAACATGATTATGGGAGCTTAATGAATCGAATAAGGGATTATCCGACTTGTCCAACTCTGAGAAGCCAAAGAAAAAATCTCAATTGAACCATTGTAATAAATTCAACAAAATGTTAAATTGATACATTGTATAATTCTGAAAAAAATCTGGAAATCTGGTCAAAATTGTCCTAAAATGAAGAACTTTGCTCCACAGAATATGGATGTTCATATGGTGCTTTATGGCCCAAGTAGAATAAATAATAACTGAGGGCGTAGGACAATGGTCCTTGATTTTTATATCAAATACGTCGTTTCTTCTAAAAATCTCAAAAACAGTCTCTAATATGCATAGTACTTATAAGAAAAGCGTTGGGCACAGAACGGCACCCTGAAGAATGCGGTGTTTGTGCAATGAAGTTCATAAAGGAATATAGACTCGATGTTTCTAAAACTGGAAACATCAAGTCAATATGCTATATATTGAACGTCACTTTATCATGAGCATGTATTAGCCAATGCAAATAAATAGTTTTAAATAAAGATGTGAACTTATATTGCTACAATCAAGACTATTAAATTTTAGTCAAATTAATTAACTTACATAGTTTTAAATAAAGATATGAACTTATATTGCTACAATCAAGACTATTAAATTTTAGCTTGTACATTTAAAAGTAATAACAAACCGATTTTGTCAGAGTGACTATGAGCGTTTTTGCCATTTTCAGGTTTTTTTTATTTCAATATTCTTACATATTTCTGTGCATCCGAATTAAAAATGAAATGGTTATATTACCTAAATACAGCTGTTTGTGTTGCTGCTCAACCGTCGTCGTAATCAGCCAGGTCCATCCATCTGGAACTCTCTCCGGATGGTGGGTCAGTAGGGGTGATCAGTCCCTACTCTTCGACGGTTGGCTTCCAGCTACTATCGCCTCTGCGTATCCACAGCTCTCTCTGCCTCCTTCCCCAACTCTTTAATAACAGTCTTCCTCGACTTTCCCGTGATGTAGAGGGCACCTAACATCCTCCAGCATGACTGACTGGGGAATCCCCGACAGCCTACCTCGACTGGAAAATTCCATCCTTTTCTTCCGCACTCGTCGGCCAACTGTGCATACTTAGTCCTTCTCCGCTCATGCGCTGATTCGCATCTTGTCTCCAAGGGCACAGTCAGTTCCACCATTACCAGTTTCTTCTTGCTAGAAGATACAAGCACTATGTCTGGTCTTAGTGCTGTCTCCACCATCTCTGGGAAGGTCAACTTCTTTCCCCGGTCCACATGCATCTCCCAGTCTCCTACACATCCTAGGATGCCTAGGTTTGTCTTTTTGTCTTTCTAGTTGATTTCGTTGATGTTTGCCCCTCCTTTTGAAACTGGATGAATGTTGGTCCTTTCTGTATTCCCTTTGCCTTTTTCCTCTCTCTTTCCAAGGTGTCCGCAAGCTTCCTTAGCACCTGGTCATGCCTCCATGTGTATCGCCCTTGAGCCAGTGCCACTTCACACGAAGAGAGGATGTGCTCTAGGCTTCCAGCCCTGTCACACTGCTGATATGTTGGATCTTCCACCAGTCCCCATCTGTAAAGATTGGTAGGTGTTGGAAGTACATCGTATACTGCTCTCAAGATGAACTGGAGCTGCCATGGCGTGTATTTCCAGATTTCTGCCCAGGACAATTTCCTCTCTTCTGTTTCCCACCTGGTCCATGCCCCTGACTTCCCATTTCTACTGCTTTCACTCTCCTTGCCTCTTCTTCTTGTTGCCTGATCTCTCTCTGTACTTGCTTCTTCTCTCAGTTACATTGGCTTCTTTCCATCTAGTTGTCTGACCTCTTCCCAACCCCTGTCTTCCTATGCAGACTGTCCCAACAATATCCTTGTGGCGAAGTTTGCTCTCTGCCTCAGATACAGCCTTGCTGGCTGACCATCTCCTTCCTGTTCTCAACTCTACTCCTGCTTGTCTTACTTTCTCGTCCCTGGAGTCTTTGAGTGTCATGACAAGTCTTGCTTTCCCGGTCTTAAACTCCTCCACTAATGATGTTAATGGGAGCTGAAGTTTTGATGTCCGACTGTATAGTCCTGTTGATGAGAAGCACTGAGGAACCCCTAACCATCTCCGGAGATGTTTACTTATTCTCCTCTCAAGTCCCTCGACTGTTGATACGGATATCTCGTATAACATCAATGGCCAGGATAGTCGTGGCAGTAGTCCTTATTGGAATATACATGCCTTGAAATTTCCTTGTCGATATTCCTCAGTCCTTCGCATACTTGCTGCTCTACCTTGCTGTTGTTGGAGTATTTCAAACTGTCGTCGTACCATTTCCCAAGAAATTTGATAGGATTTCCCACTATTGATGGAATTTCCTCTCCCTGAATAAAAAGGCGAAATCGTCTAGTCACTCGATCTTTCTTCAGGATAAGACATCTGGATTTGGCTGGCTTAAATTCCATCCTGGTCCAGGATACTGTATCCTCCAATGCTGTTAGGATCCACCTTGCTTAGACATGCGTTGTAGCGATGATTGTTAGATCATCCATGAATCCCCTGCTCGGTGATTGTCTGATGTTGGTCCTAGACAGCGGGCCTGTTGTCTCTCTTTTTCCTGCTTCGATGATCGTGTTCATAGCCATAATGAACAACACTACAGAAATAGTGCAGCCTGTCACTATTCCCTTCTCCAATTTCTACCATGATATTACATAGTCCTTGACCGCAAATCGCAGATGAATTCCTTGGAAATAGCTTTGGATGATTCCCTTCACCTTCTCTGGGATGTGGTACTGTTCCAGAGCTCTCTCTATCAGTTTGTGTGGGACGGTGCCATACGCATTTGCCAGGTCAAGCCATACTACTGTCAGGTCTCCATGGTTCCCCTTTTTGCTTCCCTGATTAGTTGACTTAACACACTTGTATGTTCCACACATCCAGAAAAACCGGGTACCCCACCTTTCTGTTCTGACGTATCCACATACTCGTTAGAAGTCATGTATGTTGTCATTCGCCTGGCCAATATAGAGAAGAAGATCTTTCCTCCCACATTCAGCAATGAGATTGTTCTGAACTGTCCTAACCCTTTTGAGTTTTCCTCCTTTGGGACAAAGCAGCCCTCGGCAGCTTGCCAGCATGTGATGGTATCCTACCTTTCCTCCAGACCACTTTCATCAACTTCCAAAGTCTGTGTAGGAGCTTGGGACATTTCTTACACACATTGTATGGAATGCCATTTGGTCCTGGTGCTGATGCTGCCCTTGCCTTCTTCACAACTTCTGAAACTTCCTTCATATTTGGTTCCCTTATATCCATTGGTCTATCTGGAAGGTTTACAGGATCTACTCTCTCATTTGGCCCCAAAGGTTCCTCTCTTCTCTCATCCCCATGTGTTGACCATGCGTTCTACCTGATCTTTTCCCTTCTAGCACTGCTGCCGTGAATTTGTATGTGTATCCACATGGGCAGATAACTGTAATATGCAAATACAGAGTACTTTCAGCGTGAATGAACACAAAAAACAAACAAAATGATTACAAATAACCATATTTATTTGATAGTATTCCTCACTGGTATAACCCATATCCTGTATACAAATCACACGCACCCCTTCTCATCAATGAGCTGTTCCAGTTTCACTATACATTGTTGTACCTGGATCATTCCACTCCCATATGAGAGGTGCTGATTTACAAAACACATGATAATTAACTGATACAAAAAACCGGGTACCCCACCTTTCTGTTCTGACGTATCCACATACTCGTTAGAAGTCATGTATGTTGTCATTCGCCTGGCCAATATAGAGAAGAAGATCTTTCCTCCCACATTCAGCAATGAGATTGTTCTGAACTGTCCTAACCCTTTTGAGTTTTCCTCCTTTGGGACAAAGCAGCCCTCGGCAGCTTGCCAGCATGATGGTATCCTACCTTTCCTCCAGACCACTTTTATCAACTTCCAAAGTCTGTGTAGGAGCTTGGGACATTTCTTACACACATTGTATGGAATGCCATTTGGTCCTGGTGCTGATGCTGCCCTTGCCTTCTTCACAACTTCTGAAACTTCCTTCATATTTGGTTCCCTTATATCCATTGGTCTATCTGGAAGGTTTACAGGATCTACTCTCTCATTTGGCCCCAAAGGTTCCTCTCTTCTCTCATCCCCATGTGTTGACCATGCGTTCTACCTGATCTTTTCCCTTCTAGCACTGCTGCCGTGAATTTGTATGTGTATCCACATGGGCAGATAACTGTAATATGCAAATACAGAGTACTTTCAGCGTGAATGAACACAAAAAACAAACAAAATGATTACAAATAACCATATTTATTTGATAGTATTCCTCACTGGTATAACCCATATCCTGTATACAAATCACACGCACCCCTTCTCATCAATGAGCTGTTCCAGTTTCACTATACATTGTTGTACCTGGATCATTCCACTCCCATATGAGAGGTGCTGATTTACAAAACACATGATAATTAACTGATATGTTTAAACAAAAATCAAAAATGTTAAATTAAAATGAGACTTGTTATTACATTTTCTCTCTGTGAATATGTTACACCCTTAATATACATTGTTTCATAATATTCAGAATTTTTTTTACAAAAATATTGCGATTAATCTTTCTAAGATACAAATCGGTTGATCTCTTTATATTTAAGATTACACTTTATATATAACCTGCATCTATATATCCTCAATCCTCTCGGGATAGGAGAAACAATTTAAACATTAATATGTATGCTTAAATGCATATCTTAATATACAAATGTTCACATTATTTTGTTATATTTGTAAATATTTTTTTTTTGCATTAAAACTTAATTGATATATTATTTTATACAGTACTTTTAATTTGAGGAAAACATGTAAATAAAGTTGATCAGGTAAATATTTGTGAAGACATGTAAATGTTACCAGTAAGATTGATGTTTAGGCTATTATATGCAGCCAGTCTATACATTTGTAAACTGAAAGGCCACTAACCGTCGGAGTAAAAACTACATGGTGCCATTTTCATCCTCACAACAAAATTCTACAACCTTTTTACTGGCCCACCATTTCCTCACGGGAAGAATGGAATCTTTTATAATACGAAAATTATGGAAAATGTTATTCAGTTATGAACAATTTGATGTACGATTTATCAAATTCTGAAAAAAATATATAAAATGAAGCAAAAATTATGACCACTGGACTTACAAGATGAAAAAACATATTTATATGTAGCTATGATAGCATAAATTATGTTTACAAAAAAAAAGGTTTATATTCAAGTTCATTGTATAAATTTTAGTTAAGGTAAAGGGAGGTAACTCGAGCTCTAGGGGGCAGTGTAGGCATAGTTACCATGGTGACTAAATCACAGCAGGGGCAAACTTATCATTCACTAACCAATTTGTGTATGGTGTACATGTCTAGATACATTTAGTATTTCTACATTTTGGGAGTATAATTTGGTAAAAAGCAGCATATATTGAAAGCATTACATGTATATCAAAACTTTAGAAAGAGCAATCTATATCAAAAGATCATTTTGTCAAAATTTATGGAGGATAAAAAATTATAACTCTATCAAATTTTATTGAGAATAATAAATCAAAATTGACAAAGAGTAATTAAATGAAAACTTACCAAGAATTTACAATATACTAAATGAAGTAATTTTAATTAATAAACAATTATTTATCCCTAATCCCTACATTTTCTGTATCAGGAATGTCTTAGAAATGTGCCATTTTCTGGTTCATTTTCCAGTATAACACTCTTTAACTTATAATCTTTATAATGAGACATATCTAGGAGACACTAGGACGTTATCAAAGACATCTAATAAATAAAAATAAGTTTGTATGTAACTGTAAAAGATAATGTGTTATGGAACAATACATCTATAATACTCTGTAATTATATGTATATATATATAGGCTATAAATACACAACCAGTGAAATATACAACATTGATAATATATACCATAATAAAAACAATATGAAAACGTATATCAAGGAAAAACACAACATGACAAACAGTTGGGAGTCACGGGGAGCAACTCACTTTGCACTTGATATGACCTTTGCACTTTTGCATACAAATTTGTTCGATAAAAAGGACATGCATATACAATGTACATGTATGGAAGCAAATATCATATGTGACAAAAAATCTACCGATGCATAACAATAAGCCTGCAGGAGGTGAAATAAATCTAAAGTTATGACCACCAGGGTCAATGTTCAAAGAACAGTGATTTGATTGGATGCAATTTATGCATCAGACTATCCGATTGGTCCAAAAAGAAACCATTAATACGCACCAATGAATTTGGAACACGTAAGGGCTACATACAAAACTTATTATTGATTGACTCCAAAAATAGAATGCCATGATGACAACATATCTAGATTTAAACAAACATCTATCAAAATAAATACACAATGTATATTGAAACCAATATTTCTATAAACATGTTCATTCAGACATGGACATATACACAATAGTGATTTATTTAAATGGAACCATTTTCTGCATATGGGCTTTTATAGTTGTAAATTATAACCAAAATCAAATTTAATAGAAAATCCTCTATTTGCAAATCATTTCGAAATTAGATTTAAAGAAAAGTCAAGTCAGCTCACATACTTCAGGAACATTGTAAAAACAACAATATTCACTTCTTATCCCTTCTTAATCAGCGGAGCACAATAGTGATTTATTATTGTTAACTGCACTAAGTCTCCAAAGCAAACCTTCATTTAATTCTGCTTTGTTTACGAGCTGACTTAACATTTTTCTCTACCAAATCTGATTATGAAAAGAACTGGAGCAGACTTTTCATCGAAAGGTAAATGATTTGAAAGAGGATAAACATGTCCCTACTCTTCATAAGTTCACCTTCAAGTGATTTGGAATCAGATCATCAATCCTACGACAGTTCTTACACAGCTTATCAAATGTGTATGTCTTTACAATGTGTTTTTATCATTATATTAACTCCACTTCACGGATTACTATATATAGGCCAGATTACTTGCTATATTTGTTAAGACATGTAACTATTACAGATATATCTCCACCAATCATGTGTAATTAATATATATTTCTCCACCAATCACGTGGAAGTATTACAGATATTTCTCCACCAATCACGTGAAAGTATTACAGATATTTCTGCACCTATCATATGTAACTATTAGATATTTCTCCACCAATCATGTCTAACTGATACAGATATTTCTCCACCAATCACGTCTAACTGTTACAGATGATACAGATATTTCTCCACCAATCACGTCTAACTAATACAGATATTTCTCCACCAATCACGTCTAACTGATACAGATATTTCTCCACCAATCACGTCTAACTGATACAGATATTTCTCCACCAATCACGTCTAACTGATACAGATATTTCTCCACCAATCACGTCTAACTGATACAGATATTTCTCCACCAATCACGTCTAACTGATACAGATATTTCTCCACCAATCATGTCTAACTGATACAGATATTTCTACACCAATCATGTCTAACTGTTACAGACGATACAGATATTTCTCCACCAATCACATGTAACTGGAGATATTTGTCCACCTACCACACTTGATTAAACATTCAGAGAAGTTTTCTTTTTCTCTCCTTTGTTAGAGTAACACTTATCTTTCTAATAGTAAGTAAATGCATCGATCCTGGAGCCGATTCCCTCCCACTCGACACAACATACAATTCTGTACCTTTATTTATATAGTAACTCTCTGCTGAGAGGAGCAGTTAGTTCTGTTTGGAAGACAGTCGTCATATAAATATAAAACTCTAATAACTTTCCATTCAACTTCAAGGTCAACAAAGCATATTCAACACTTTCTGAGAAAACTAAAAGAAAGGTTCTATAACAAACAAAACATATCTCGAAACTGAAAGTTTTGACAGAACTTGAACAAATTAATATACAAGCAGGCAGATATTGCATTATAAAAATATTCTACTGAAATAGCAAAATTATCTTATTGATTGTATCTGTACTGATACTGTTTGAAAGCGCAACAAATCTCTGTCTCATCAAAACTGTTTGAAAGAGCAACAAATCTCTGTCTCGTTGAAACTGTTTGAAAGAGCAACAAATCTCTGTCTCGTCAAAACTGTTTGAAAGAGCAACAAATCTCTGTCACGTCAAAACTGTTTGAAAGAGCAACAAATCTCTGTCTCGTCAAAACTGTTTGAAAGCGCAACAAATCTGTGTCTCATCAAAACTGTTTGAAAGAGCAACAAATCTCTGTCTCATCAAAACTGTTTGAAAGCGCAACAAATCTCTGTCTCATCAAAACTGTTTGAAAGAGCAACAAATCTCTGTCTCATCAAGACTGTTTGAAAGAGCAACAAATCTCTGTCTCATCAAAACTGTTTGAAAGAGCAACAAATCTCTGTCTCATCAAAACTGTTTGAAAGAGCAACAAATCTCTGTCTCGTCGAAACTGTTTGAAAGAGCAACAAATCTCTGTCACGTCGAAACTGTTTGGAAGAGCAACAAATCTCTGTCACATCAAAACTGTTTGAAAGAGCAACAAATCTCTGTCTCATCAAAACTGTTTGAAAGAGCAACAAATCTCTGTCACGTCAAAACTGTTTGAAAGAGCAACAAATCTCTGTCTCGTCAAAACTGTTTGAAAGAGCAACAAATCTCTGTCTCATCAAAACTGTTTGAAAGCGCTACAAATCTCTGTCATGTCAAAACTGTTTGAAAGCCCTACAAATCACAGACTGTCTAGATCTATGCCTCGTTTTATCACGTAAGCATTGCTGCTGTCACTAGTGTAACTGATCATACAGAGAAACAGATTGATTATAGTTATATATAGAGAGACACAATGTCCACCGTCCGTTGATCTTTGTCCTATATTTGTTTGTTTTTCTTCGTAAAAATGTCTCATAAACGTTTAATATACATACATATAATGCTACCTCAGAGGAGAGTTTGTTCTTATTACAGACATGAATATGACAAGTCCTGAATTGATACTCCATTACTTTTAAAGTATGAAAACTGAAACTAAGATAAATGGATGTTTAACAATCAATGTTTTGACCACTTGTTTGCTCCCTGACAGCTTCAATGACCTTTGACCTTTGAACTGAGCCAGAGTTAGACCACACAAAACCAGAAACATTGCTCAAAAGGAAAGTACAATGAATGACGTTTCCTCGCTCTCGCACACCATGATCAATTTAAATGAATAGAAAAAAAAAAAGATGCTAAAAGAAAAGAGAGAGAAGAAAATGTCCGCAGTGAGTTTGTCACTAATATCACAGTGATTCCACCAAGGGAAATGTTTGTGACCCTGAAAATAGCACACTAACCCCTTCAAGGGAAAGTTTTTAGTCATTAAAGACACAAGACTGGTCACTTGTCTATACTGACCACTGGTCACTTGTCTATGCTGACCAGTCATTCCTAATGGTCCATGATCCATGACGTTATGAATATAACACTGAAGTTTATCCACTACATTGTCGCTAAGGAATGCCAAATTTCTTCATTCACATTCAAATAGTAGATAACTCCATATTTTCCTTATTTAATATAGTCAACGAAAGAGAATAATCATTTTTTCTTTTGCATCTTCTTCTGTTCTTTTTCCTTTGCTTTTCTTTCTTTATCCTGTAGCTTCTTTTCCTTGTCCAATGCCAGTTTAATTTCTTTGATCTTTTTCTTCAGTAAGTCTCTGTCTTTACTTGATGTCACACCAAGGGCCTGTGATCAAACAAACAAATATTATATATACATTGATGTTATATCAAGCGCCTGTGATCAAACAAAAAAATATCATATATACATTGATGTCACACCAAGCGCCTGTGATTAAACAAAGAAATATCATATATATATTGATGTCACACCAAGTGCCTGTGATCAAACAAAGAAATATTGCATATACATTGATGTCACACAAGGCACCTGTGATCAAATAAAGAAATATCATATATATCTTAATGTCACACCAAGCGCCTGTGATCAAACAAAGAAAATATTACATATACATTGATGTCACACAAGGCACCTGTGATCAAATAAAGAAATATCATATATATCTTAATGTCACACCAAGCGCCTGTGATCAAACAAAGAAATATTACATATACATTGATGTCACACCAAGTGCCTGTGATCAAACAAAGAAATATTACATATTCATTGATGTCACATCAAGCGCCTGTGATTAAACAAAGAAATATCATATATATATTGATGTCACACCAAGCGGCTGTGATCAAACAAAGAAATATTACATATATATTGATGTCACATCAAGCGCCTGTGATTATACAAAGAAATATCATATATACATTGATGTCACACCAAGCGCCTGTGATCAAAGAAATATTACATATACATTGATGTCACACCAAGCGCCTGTGATCAAACAAAGAAATATCATATATATATTGATGTCACACCAAGCGCCTGTGATCAAACAAAAAAAAATACATATATATTGATTTCGCACCAGGCGCCTGTGATCAAACAAAGAAATATCATATATATTGATGTCACACCAAGCGCCTGTGATCAAACAAAGAAATATCATATATATATTGATGTCACACCAAGCGCCTGTGATCAAACAAAGAAATATCATATATATATATTGATGTTATACCAAGTGCCTGTGATCAAACAAAGAAATATCATATATATATTGATGTCACACCAAGGGCCTGTGATCAAACAAAGAAATATTACATATACATTGATGTCACACCAAGCGCCTGTGATCAAACAAAGAAATATCATATATATATTGATGTCACACCAAGCGCCTGTGATCAAACAAAGAAATATTACATATACATTGATGTCACACCAAGCGCCTGTGATCAAACAAAGAAATATCATATATATATTGATGTCACACCAAGCGGCTGTGATCAAACAAAGAAATATCATATATATATTGATGTCGCGCCAAGCGCCTGTGATCAAACAAAGAAATATTACATATACATTGATGTTACACCAAGGGCCTGTGATCAAACAAAGAAATATCATATATATTGATGTTACACTAATGGCCTGTGATCAAACAAAGAAATATTACATATATATTGATGTTACACCAAGGGCCTGTGATCAAACAAAGAAATATTACATATACATTGATGTCACACCAAGTGCCTGTGATCAAACAAAGAAATATTACATATACATTGATGTCACACCAAGTGCCTGTGATCAAACAAAGAAATATTACATATTCATTGATGTCACATCAAGCGCCTGTGATTAAACAAAGAAATATCATATATATATTGATGTCACACCAAGCGGCTGTGATCAAACAAAGAAATATTACATATATATTGATGTCACATCAAGCGCCTGTGATTATACAAAGAAATATCATATATACATTGATGTCACACCAAGCGCCTGTGATCAAACAAAGAAATATTATATATACATTGATGTCACACCAAGCGCCTGTGATCAAACAAAGAAATATCATATATATATTGATGTCACACCAAGCGCCTGTGATCAAACAAAGAAATATCATATATATATTGATTTCACACCAAGCGCCTGTGATCAAACAAAGAAATATCATATATATATTGATGTCACACCAAGCGCCTGTGATCAAACAAAGAAATATCATATATATATTGATGTCACACCAAGCGCCTGTGATCAAACAAAGAAATATCATATATAAATATTGATGTCACACCAAGCGCCTGTGATCAAACAAAGAAATATCATATATATATTGATGTCACACCAAGGGCCTGTGATCAAACAAAGAAATATTACATATACATTGATGTCACACCAAGCGCCTGTGATCAAACAAAGAAATATCATATATATATTGATGTCACACCAAGCGCCTGTGATCAAACAAAGAAATATTACATATATATTGATGTCACACCAAGCGCCTGTGATCAAACAAAGAAATATCATATATATATTGATGTCACACCAAGCGCCTGTGATCAAACAAAGAAATATCATATATACATTGATGTCACACCAAGCGCCTGTGATCAAACAAAGAAATATTACATATACATTGATGTCACACCAAGCGCCTGTGATCAAACAAAGAAATATCATATATATATTGATGTCACACCAAGCGCCTGTGATCAAACAAAGAAATATTACATATATATTGATGTTACACCAAGGGCCTGTGATCAAACAAAGAAATATCATATATATTGATGTTACACCAAGGGCCTGTGATCAAACAAAGAAATATTACATATATATTGATGTAAGACCAAGCACCTGTGATCAAACAAAGAAATATTAGTATAGATATTGAACAAAGAAAGATAAAGTGCATCAATAAGTGTTGAACAAAGAAAGATAAAGTGTATCATTAATTACTAAACAGTATTGAACAGGGTAAATAATTTATAAAATGTTATCGAAAATCACATATTGGCTGGATTTGTCATCACTGAAAATATTTATGCCGAATATTAGTACCATCATAGATTCTAAACTTGTCTGACACTCATCTTGATTATCAACATATATTGTCAGACAAATTTAATACCTATGAGTGCCATCAGCTTTGAACAAGCAACTATTTAAATTAATAATCCATTACAGACACAATTAGACTCTCCTAAATCAAAGACCAGACTAGTTCATTATGAACTTTCAGAGGTATAAGTGTTCATGGCCACCTACCTTGAGTTTTGCTCCATCAAACTGTAATAACTGAGTGCCAGAGACGTTCTTGTCCTTGAATGACGGGATGTACTTGTCCATCTCCAGGGCCATCAGCCAGTGACATACGTTTTCATTGGTCCATTCTGAGATTCCTCCGGACTGAAATTGGTTCACGTTCCGTCGACTTCCCGGGCCAGTCGGAGTCTCCTGGTAACACACATAACAGGTATACAACAACATGTCTTGTTTAATAAGCTGAAGTCTTGACCAGTTCTAATTTGTCTGACATTTTTATCAACACTGATTAAAACACAGGTAGAGTAAAATGATGAGTCTAAATTGCAAAATCTAATTGTGGAGAAATATAAGTAAAAATGAAAGCATTAGTCAATGCGAAAAAAATTAAGTTAGTTCCTTATCGAGGATTTCAGAAGTAAATAGGTGTGATCAATTTAAGTTCACATTAAAATTGATCAATTTGTAGAAATTGAATTCTGTTGGTTTGGTTACCATGATTGGAGAAATACGTAAAATCTCATCACTGTCTACATAGTTTGTGTTAAAGGGTAGACAACTTTAAATGCATAGGGGAGATAACTTTAATGACATACCTCTGTACCTGGAGTCCCCGAGATATTGAAGGAGTGGGATGACTTTTGCTTCCAATCCTCGTCTTCGTAATCTTGTACCATGAATGATGATGATGTGTCACTTACAGTACTAGCACCTGTGTATATCAAATCTGGATTAGAAAACAATCTGGGCTACCTATCAAAATATAGCACAAAGAAAGAGGAACAGACGGAAAAAATAAAATGGCGGATACAATTATCAAATCTGCTTCATACCTTCATTTTCATAGCCCTCCCAGCAGTAATCATTCTGACTACATGACTAGATACATGTATATACAGGTATATTGTTTAGGTGCTGGGTTTTAGCTACTTTTCACACCAATCTTTCTTTTGTCATTTTTCACAATCTACTTTACCATCACCCACATGGCCCCACCTATATCTAGTGTGTCTTTCTAGCTTTCTGACTGAGTGCCTATGCCTTGAATTTTTCTAAGCGCTAATTTATCATTCAAATGAACACTAAATTGCAGAAGCTTAACCCAAAATTGATGAAGCAAAACAAAAGATTTGTTTTCAGTTTGCTTTGGTTTATTGTATATATATTTTGTATAGATGAAAAATCCAACCTACACTGAAAAGAAATATAGAGACAATGAAAATAGAAACAGATTTTACGTGAAATTATACACATCAATTAATTATTTTCATACCCATAAAGACACTTGTAGAGTAAATGAACACATCGTAATGAAAACAAGAATACTGAAAGGATATCAGATTTTTAAAATGGTGTCGAAAAGTTATTTGATGGATATCAGATATATATATGAAAATCAGCTTTCGAAAAAACACACATTCCTTATCATTTTGGCTGAAAAAGTAGAAGAAACATAGCTAACTGGTGCAGAGCATGCAGTCCTGGAATGCAATCGTAAGTTTGAACTCCATTTCTTAGTGTTAAACACATCCCACACAGCAGGCGCAATGTATCAATCACAAAATAGTAAATCCAATAATCTTTTGTAAACCTTCGTAAATAGTTGGAAATCCCTATCATGAAAATGGAACAGTCGGTGTTAATATGGTTAGGTACAATACATTACATACTGGGCTGGTCTACTCTATATAAATAGGGTAGTACAGCAACCACAACTATGCTAAAACAATCTCTACATGCAATTTAATGATCACGAATTTTTAAGATCTTGTGAGACACTTTATGACAATATTATATTTGTGTTTCAGAGCCCAATTTCAGTAGGAGACCCCGGCCCATGAATAACTACCGTAAGAATACTTAGAGACTCACTAAATAATTGTTACAATATCTCTTGCTGTGAAGAGAAAATCATATATCATAGGTAGCACGTGTATTTTTCTTCTTCTAAAAAACTGACAAAGATGGTACCATACTACACATTGCAACATTGGTAAGTAAGAAAGACATTACACATCAGTGACTTTGATTTTCACAATTCTATAAATGCTGTCCGTTCTCTTTATAAATAGCTTATGGCTTATATCAGAAAAAAGGAAAATGTATACATGTACATTTGTATTGTGAAAAATATACAAATGGAGGAAAGATACAATATAAGAGTTATAAAGAGTATAATAAATTGTATTTAATGTTAGTAATGATCGACTAGGAAATAATTTGTAACAAAGGGGAATAACTTGTAACAAAGGGAGCTAACTAGTAATAAAGGGTAATAACTTGTAACAAAGAGGTATAATCTGTACTAAAGGGGAATAACTTGTAACAAAGGTAACTAACTTGTAACAAAGGGTATTAACTTGTACTAAAGGGGAATAACTTGTAACAAAGGGAGCTAACTAGTAATAAAGGGTAATAAATTGTAACAAAGAGGTATTATTTGTAAAAAAAAGGGGAATAACTTGTAACAAAGGGAACTAACTTGTAACAAAGGGGAATAACTTGTAACAAAGGGAACTAACTAGTAACAAAGGGTATTAACTTGTAACAAAGGGAACTAACTTGTAACAAAGGGGAATAACTTGTAATAATAAAATAACTTGGTGTTAAAGGGAAATACCGTATTGCAGATAACATTCACGGGCATGATATTTTTCCAATTTTGCAGTTGATAACTTAAATACTAATATGTATGGTATGTTGATGACATATTTACCGGAAATTAATTAAATATTCCAAATCATGATTTTTTACCCGCGAAAATGACCAGCTTTACAGTAATCAGTGAATAACATAATTCGGTGACAGGGAAATAACTTAAGGATATGTAACATAACTGTGAATAAGGGTACAATATATAAAATGGGAGATAACTGTACGTGTCCATTAACAAATAAGTGCAATGGGGCATAACTCCCTATTGTAATAAATGGTCTAAGAGTTTTTCTTCTTGTTGCTGAAAAAATCTCGTGCCATTTCTTCGTGATAAAATACTTCATCGTTTGGGTAATTTTCCATTCATTATTAATATCTTTAAAATTAAAATCATGGAAAACCATAGCATAACTTTATTACCTATGGATAGAATTTCAACTTTTATCCAGAGAATAACCAACAAAATCGGCATTTTTTCTGGTTATAATTTTCTGTCCAAGTAGACAAGCAACACAGTAGTCAAGTGTTAAACTTAACATATAATCTATATAGCCATCCATGCTACTAAAGTGCAAATTTCTTTCTCTATGATTTTCTTTTACATGCAGTGCCAGAAATAATCCATTTTCCACTAGTATCAAAACTATATAAATAATTTTTTTTAGAAAATTCTTCTGTAAAAGAAAATGTAACCTTTCTACTTGCAATTTTCTTTCGAACAATAAAAGTCCCAATTTTGCACAAACATATAGAGCCCTTAATAAACATGTATTCATCTTGATACAGCAAAGAGAGATTCTAAAATATATGAAATCCAGATGTATAAATGTGAGGTTCTTGGTTTGCAGGCATGATGCAGTTGTGGGCTAGTGTTGCCTATAAGCTTTAGTATACCTTTCCGAGATTCGGCCACTTTCCTGTTTACTACAGAAAGAAGACAGAGTTATATAATCTAACACTTATAAACATTATACAGAGTGTAGATGAGCAGAAGTACAGAAATGAAACAGACCAAAAACAGAGATACGAAAATAAGGAATAGTATGGTTAGTATTGTAAGTCGTATTCTGGTCCAACAATTTACATTCACATTCTAACATAGACTAAATTCTTCAATAAATCCAGCGACATTTGTTTATCATCTTCTATTTCCTGTTGACTTTTTATCTGAAGTCAAATAAAAACATTTTCTCTGACTAACATGATATCATGAGAAAACAGTTTTATTTTGGACTAAATCGAACAGCCTATGAAACATTAAAACTGACATTTTATATTTTTTCTGGTGTTGTTAAATATCAGGACTTATTTACAGCTTTCTATTAGTCTGACATTGTAAGCCTATAATACTAGAAACAGTATCTTTGATGTCCCTTGCTGTGACCTTTGTATAATTTTGATCCAGACTTCCCCCACAGAACTTACCATCCATCGATATTGAATCAGTTGAATACGCCGAATCCAGCGGTCGCTTCGAAACCAGGATAATTCCATCACCGTCTCGACTGCCTACAGACACATCATCCCCTAGGGACTGTTTGGAGAGGAGAGTAACGCCCCCAGAATTTTTACTGGACGACTTGGATCCATCTAGGGGAGTTTTGGATAACAACACAATTCCGCCTCCACCGGAAATATCCTTACTCCCAGACTTTCCGAATGATAAAAACTTTGGAAGTCCTATTCCTAGATTCAAATTAAGATACAACATTTGAAGTTTGCTGTATATCAGGTTTTGTATTTAGTCTTTCACCAAACCCGGACTCCAGAATTTTGTCAATTTACACCCGCCACATCACCAATATACCCTCAACCATATCCATTAACATCAACCAGGTATTCTCCCAGAGAAAGAAAACTAAATACACCCATACACCAGGCAATCCTTTCCAATTCCTCTCCATAAAACAAAGTAGAATGAGACGAGAAATTTATAATAGGCGCATAAAAAGGCAGGCAAATCAAATCTAACATCTTTTGCTGAAAATTTAGTTAAAAAATCTCGAAAATAGATCACTAAAATTGTAAAATGAGACAAAAGCTGATATCTTTGCTTTCAACCGAATTATCTGAAGTAAAACCACAAAATTTTGAATTCTCTCCCCTTCTTCTGACACTATTTCACTGATGGATACTAAAATTCCTGTGTGTGAAAATCCTACATTTTTGGGTTGTGCCTTCACCTTATACCTCACAGACAAGCATTTGATTTGTTATACATTGACAGCTAGTTGTACAAGTGGCTGTCTAAGAGCTTTAGAAATCACTTTTAAATCACTCTTTACTTCAATCAACATATTTACTCTTGTCACTTTTGATTTAATTTATAGTTTTTCATTTTTTTTTAATTCATTTTTACTGAAAAGTAATCAAAAATCATTTTCCATTAAGAAAATGTAAGATACCTGACCCTAATTTTGTGAAACAAACAAAACCTAACAAACATTTTTGCCTAATATTTCAGGAGATGTACATTACTGAATCTTACTGAGTTACTGAAACAGATTTCAAAAGCTCTTTAACTTTTATTCATGCAAAAACCATTCATTATTAGTAACAAAACTCATCACAATTTTATTTGGAAGTAAATCTCAACTGACGCATGCAGATCTACAATGTTAATACTATTCACAATGATTTTTAATCCACACAAAGCATAATATACAGACTTAATATTAATTCAATCATTATAGTTGTCTTGCTTCTTAAAACAAAACTGCAAGTTTGGCCTTTTTCATTGATACACTTTTCAAAATCCTGAATTCATGTTATTTTATGTTCTTTAATTTTGAAACAATGTTTTTCATTGGTCTAATGATATCAGAAATCTGTAAGAAAGCATCTGATTGGCTTACCTTTACTAGATGATTTGGTCCCTGAACTTGAACCTCCTGATGAGCTTGCTGCTGACCCAGAGGTTACTATGGAAACTGTTTCTGGTATTTCAGATTCCAAGTTTTTGAAGTGGGGATTGGAGGGATCATAAGAGGTTTGCGAAACTGTTGAGGAACTTTCCTCTGATTGGCTGAAAAATAGAAGAAATTGTTGAGTAATTTCCCTCTAATTCACTGGAAAAGAGAAGATACCGTTGAGGACCTTTATTCTGATTGACTGGAAAAATAGACAAAAATGTTGATAAACTTTCCATTGATTGGCTAAAAAAAGAAAACTTTCCTTTAATTGGCTAGAAAAAGAAGAAAACTTTCCATAATTGGCTAGAAAAAGAAGAAAACTTTCCATAATTGCTAGAAAAGAAGAAATTTTCAATTTTTCTCTGATTGGCTGGAAAAGATTGCATATAAAGATGTTTTACTGATATCTGGTCATTAACTGTCAGTGATTACAGGAGTGGAAGAGGAGGGGGAGTCTTGGAGTGACATTTCATTATGACAACACAATCCACACACAAAAGTTACACAAATTATATCTAGACTGTATAAACTTAAATTAATGTCAATTATACCCCTATTTCACTGATGATCTGCCAACTATTTATTCCAGTTATCTCCCTTTACTTACTGGGAATGTTGTGATTGACTATCTGTATCTTTCACGACTTCAGTCGTAGGACAAGGGGGTGGGGGCGGGGGTACTGACGGGGGCTGTAGAATGTCCTGAGGCTTCTTTTTCTTAGCAGAACTCTTCTTCACAGTTCCATCACTGTAAAAAAAATCAAAGTACTAAGTACTGTAATAAAGCAACCACTTCATAATGACCATTATAGAAGTGCAATGTACAATAAAAATTTAAGAATGTTAACTCCACTGCACTGATAATAAAATTTTAAAAATTAACAAACTCGTTAATGGATTTACTGCTTGTCTCATTGAACTCATTTAAAAAATTTCATATTACATAGCCATTAGTGTCAGATCCTCTGAAAATATATACTGACCTGTCATGCTTCATCCAAGCCTCCAGTCGACTTTCATTTTCAGGCTTCACCTCTCCCTCAGCAGTTTCATTAAGGCTTTCTTGTGACTGTAAAAATTCAAAATTAAAAGCTTACAACCATTTTATACAATAATAAGTCTGTGTCTACTGGCATGAATGATATTTGTATTTACATTGTTTCATTTCGTATTAACTTTGTTGTGTTTCGTAGTAACCAATATAAATGATATGTATTTACTATGTTTCATTTCGTATTTACTTAGGTAGCCTGTGACTTACTTTGTTTCATTTCGTAGGTAGCCTGTGATTTACTTTGCTTAGGTAGCCTGCGACTTACTTTGTTTCATTTCGTATTTACTTAGGTAGCCTGCGACTTACTTTGTTTCATTTCGTATTTACTTAGGTAGCCTGCGACTTACTTTGTTTCATTTCGTAGGTAGCCTGCGACTAACTTTGTTTTGTTTTGTAGGTAGCCTGCGACTAACTTTGTTTCATTTCGTAGGTAGCCTGCGACTTACTTTGTTTCGTTTCGTAGGTAGCCTGCGACTTGCATTTCCACCAGTGGTACCCACTTGTCCTTTACTTTTGTTGGCCGTCGTGTCTAAGAGTGATGTTTCTGGAACAACGCCTGTGAGCGTGAGGTCAAGTTCAACATGACCGTTAAGGTCAAGGTCACGGTCAAGCTCACCCTCCAGGACCTCAGGATCTATAAATAAATTTCATATCTTCATTTCATTGTTTCCCAATTTCAAAGATTAACAAATCAACAACTAATTTCTTAGACAACAATTTACACAATGATTACAAACAAATGTAACTTATCTAATGGATTAATAATCCCAAAAAAGTTTTATTGAAGACAAACAATGCAGATATATCTAATTTGTTTTCTTTCATTTTCATCATATCATATATATACCTTTACTGGCAATAAACCCCTCTCGGCAATAAGCCCTCTCCCCTTTTTATCAAGTCTTTCAGAACTAGGTCCCTATTTTCCGATTTGTCTGCTTAGACCTAAATTCAGTGGTAATACCCTATCCCTTAAAATCCCAACATTCATTTCTAGGGTGGGGGATCTATTGCAGGTAGTATACGGAAATGATTGAATATCTAAGTATATCTCAAATTCTGTCTGAAACCTTGAGTTGTCTCCCTTTATATAAACAATATTCACCTGGACTGCCGACAGTTTCAACTGGAGATCCGTCAGAACCAGAGGAAATTGATGAAACACTATCTGACATCTGGTGCTTCAGGACCTTTGTTTGTTCTGAAAACATCAACAAATCACAAAAATCTTAAAATGATAATTCAACACTAAGCATCAACTTTCTCACAGTAAAATTGAAAAATCATCAAACTTCATAAAGTGCCTTATTGGTTTTTTTCTAGACCTTTATTATAACACTGTGTAATTGTTTAATTTTGTGTGGAGGAAATTTAGCAATTTTCTGTCTGATATTTATTCATGGTTAGCCATTTATGTGCATTGTCTTTTTCCAACAGTAATATGCTATACAGACTATCCTTCTATATTTCAAGTTGGCAGAAATTGAACTGACTGTGAATACAGTGAAATTGAATACAATGTCGAAGCAACTATACTTATATATAGAGAACACTAAAACTGTGATGGTTCAGAATGTTTGACAGGTATTCTGCATTCACATATCACAGAGTTATCTGCCCATGTGGGTAGGTAATAATTGTGATGCCATGTGTTTGTGAACATTATGTCATCTTAAAAAAAAAAATACAAAGCACATGTCGGGTCAGATGACCTAAAAACAGCATTCTTTCTGCATACAAACTAATGACAACAATCTAAGCCTAACCACAATTAAATTAAAATTACACTTGTTATTCCGCTCGACTACAGTGCTCTACGATACGCTCTAATACAAGATCTAACAACATCCTGTTCGGGTCACCTCAGCATGACCTCAGCATGACCCCTAAGGTTGGCCAATCAGTGTGTTGTCTACGAAATCTTTAGTGTAGTCGATTTATTTGAAAATATAAATGGCTAACAGGACGTCCTGAGATTTTCCAATTCTAGGCCAGGTGTCATGCTGATATGACCCGAATGGAAGGTTTTTAGATCTTGTATTGCAGCGTGACGTAGAGCATCACAGTGGTGCGGAGGTCAGACTAATTATAATTAGATTGGGCTTAACCACAAAAGCAGACAACTGTATATACATATACAGAATTTGTCTGGTTAGACAACTGTATATACATATACAGAATTTGTCTGGTTCTAAGATACTAGTTTAACAGATCAAACATTAACACTGACCTGAAGGCTCCGGCTGGGACACAGAAGACTTGACTTTGAGTAAATTGTCCACATCTGCCTTTTGTGGGGTCGTGGATTCTTTAGGGATGACGACAGGTAAGCCAGCTGCCGCCTGGGCCTCAGCAAGTTCTCCCTCTAACCGAAATACCTGGTAAATAACACAGAATATATTGCAAAGTTCAAACTCTAACAGAAATATCTGGTAAAATCTATTTTACAACCATAAAAAGTTTACTGGTCAATGAACTTATAAAAGTGCTGATAAGGCTATTGCAGTGTTAAACATTAAAAGGAAATATTCAAACTCTTATCAAACATCATTAGGACTTAATTGGAATCATGCTTAAGTTTAAACCAAACATGGTTAGGACCAAGATAGTAGCTAAACATGATTTAGACACGATAGTCATTCAAGTTGTACTCAAACATTGATAGGACTTAGACAGTATAGCTAAAGGTTATTTAATAGTCAATATTTGTTATGATCAAGACAGGTTTTACGAGACCGATGACTTACCCGGTCCTTAAGAGATTTGACCAGAGCGTTGTACTGCTAATCTTTTTTATGACCTAGACAGATTATATGATGACTTACCCGGTCCTTAAGAGATTTGACCAGAGCGTTGTACTGCTGATCTATTTTATGACCTAGACAGATTATATGATGACTTACCCGGTCCTTAAGAGATTTGACCAGAGCGTTGTACTGCTAATCTTTTTTATGACCTAGACAGATTATATGATGACTTACCCGGTCCTTAAGAGATTTGACCAGAGCGTTGTACTGCTGATCTATTTTATGACCTAGACAGATTATATGAGGACTTACCCGGTCCTTAAGAGATTTGACCAGAGCGTTGTACTGCTGATCTATTTTATGACCTAGACAGATTATACAATGACTTACCCGGTCCTTAAGAGATTTGACCAGAGCGTTGTACTGCTGATCTTTTTTATGACCTAGACAGATTATACGATGACTTACCCGGTCCTTAAGAGATTTGACCAGAGCGTTGTACTGCTGATCTTTTTCTGCCTGCTGTTGTAACAGAGATTCTCTCTCCTGAATAAAATCTTTCTCTCTGAAAACAAACACAAGTTTGAGAATTAAGCTCGTCTCTGGCAGCCTTTTATAACATAAGAGCTTATAACTATACAAGTACATTTTGGCACATTACGTTTCTTGAAATTATCAAAATTCTGTGTTTTTCCCCTTTAAAGATTTGCCTATATCCATACCAACATATATACATTGTAAACCTTTATAGATGAATCAATGAATGTTAAGATGCATAGGAAAACATATGCATAATTTGGTCCGTTGGATCTCTTGCAATCCCATGATATCCTAATTATGAAATTAGTACCAAAATATATAAATCACTTATCTAAACACCATCCATAAATAAAAGCTTAATCGGGCAAATTTTTGAAAAAAAGAAAAGATTTAATGCAAAGGGTCACCAACGTTTTTAAGGAAAATGTTCCACCAGTTTCAGATGAGATGTCTGGATAAGATATGCAGACAGCATGATTCTAGTATACCCCTAGGAACAGATCGCCTCTATTCTTTATACAGAGTTTACTAACCTAGACTGGTATTCTTTAATAAGCTTCTTGGCTTTGTGGTACTTTTTCTCCAGAGCCGTAAAGTCACCCTTCATTCTCTTCTCTAGTGCTATATATTGACCTTGGGATCCCTCCAAAAGGTCCTGCAACATGGGGAGTAATGAATATGTAAATTAAAGGTCAAAAGAGGTCATTAATATAGAAATAGGTCATTAAAGTAAAAGAGAAATATAAAATTAAAAAGGTCAAAAGAGATTTTCTAATATAAAAATATGTAAATTAAAGGTCAAAAGAGGTCACTAATACAGAAATATGTAAATGAAAGGTCAAAAGAGGTCACTAATACAGAAATATGTATATTAAAGGTCAAAAGAGGTCACTAATACAGAAATATGTAAATTAAAGGTCAACAGAGGTCACTGCTACAGTAATATGTGAATTAATGGCCAAAAGCGGTCATTATACAGAGTTCAGTTTACAGTATCTGAACAGGGTTATGTAACCTCTCGTATGTCAATGTAACTGGGATCAGCATCTGAGGCCAAAATTTAGTACTGTATTATGTCTTCAAAGTTAAAAAAAAATTATCAGATCAATGTTCATTCTTTTAAACTGTTACTTTGATATAGGGTCAGTAAAGTTCATATTCAAATGAGGGTTAATAAAGGTCAACATTTAACCAGGGTGGAGTCAACACAATCCCGATGTAATTATAACCAAAGGTCTGTCCATCGTTGTTGACCTCTTACCTGATATTGGTTCATCTCCTTCCGAGATTTCTCCAGACTTTTTTCCTGATCCCGTAGCTGCTTGGCCATCGATTCACATTTCTTCTCGTAATCTTTCTTCTGGTTTTCAATACTTTCCAAGTGGATCAGCTGTAAATTGATAATAAGATCAGTTCAGATACAGTGTATAAATATTTGTGCTTATAGGGATTTCCATTATAGATCAAGAATGATAACTCTATTAATTGTCCACACTAAAAACAAGATTCTACTAAATATTGGGATATCACATGACACAATTAAACCAATAGGAATATGAGATTCTTGGGCTATAACTAACAAGTATCTTACCTTTCCTTTAAGCTTTGCCAGCTCGGCCTCGGAAACTGCTTTCTTGTACTGAGCCTTAAATAGAGATGACAATTATTTTATTCATCAAGTCAACATCAATTGTTTAGAAACATTTTTATCAACATGTCATGGTAATTATTTAGGTACTGATGGTATTTTATAATTATCTATCACCTCTAGGCCACCATATAGCAGGTTCTTTTATCGGGAAATGAGGGAATGATATTTTCATGATTTCACAGGATATTGCTATGACATTTGATCTGCGAAATATTGAGAAATGATTGGAACATTTACATCTTAATAGGCACATCACCAACATTTTTAAAATGACTGAAATATAATTTTTTTCATTCTCTGTCAAAATTAGAAATGGATATTTGCTAGCTATTGAATGTATTCACTGCCAACATTTAGATGACCCTATCATATGAAACACTAACCTCTTTTAGCTTGACAAACAGAGCTTGTGACTCCATGTCGGGAGAAATAGACTCGCTGCTGCTCTCTTGTAGGTCAAACACCTCAATATTAGGGTTAGCTCCCTCCTCAGGGGAGCTAATGCTGTTCTCAGTACTGTCCAGGCCTGAAGGAAGTGACATCGGAGTAGCCTCCCCTGCTGCTGTTTCCTCTGTCTCCATTGCATAACCACCTTCACTTTCATCGCTGTCATCTTCAACTTCTTCTTCTTCTTCCTCCTCCTCCTCTTCCATCACCTCAGACTCGTCAACATCCTATAACCAAAGTCTCCAATGTTATGGACTCACATATAAAGCAATTTACAGAAACTACTATACTATTATATATTTCATTTATCTGGGTGTTTTCTTTTCCATTCAACCTTCTAAAATTATTTTCAAGTCAAATTTAAGGAAATTTTATACATGGAAAAAAGTTCAGTTACATTTTCTTTGACAGCATTTTCATTATTATTATTTAGGTAATGAAATACATTTTAACTAATCTACTCTGTCTGCGTATATACAAAATTACAGTCATAGAACAAGTACAGTATTACCTTGTCCTAATCAGATGTCATTAAGGGACAAGCATATTTGGCTGATGTAGGCAGGTTTACAGATTATACAGGTATTAAATACTATAATAGAGAAGGAAAATGCCTGATGAGACAGATATCTGAATTAGACAAGGACTGGTTTTGACAGTTTGAACTGTACTACTAAGAGAACTACCAATACATCGATCAGAATTCCGAGCCCAGTACCTTATCGTCGTCGAGGATGACATCCTTCTCGCTCTCAGATAGACGGCGCTGATGTTGATGTTCTGCTACTTCATCTCGTGGCTTCACTTCATCTTGTAGATGCTGAAGACGCTCCTGCTCTCGCTTTCTCATCTCTTCACGTCGACGATCTTGTTCCAGAGATTGTTGAATAAGGCGTGCTACTTCACTCTTACTGGGGTCTTTTTCACGTCCAATCATAAACCTGGAACAAAATTATCAACCAATTATAAACCTGGAACAAAATTATCAACCAATTATAAACCTGTAACAAAATTATCAACCAATTATAAACCTGGAACAAAATTATCAACCAATCATAAACCTGGAACAAAAATATCAGCCAATCATAAACCTGGAATATAATATCAACCATTCATAAACCTAGAAAATATCAACTAATCATGTTCAAGACTAGAACCAAATCATCAGCAAATTAAAATTATAATTCAATCAAAATGTTTGTTTGTGCATAACGGATCAGAACTTGGACAGATTTCTATCAAAAGATAAATTTTTGATCACAATCATTATATTTTTTCATATCATGATTTAGCAAATATTCTTCAATAATTTGGTTATTTAAATACTGTAGGTTGAACTTAGTGTTACCGGTGATATGTAGGTGGCTATTCTCCTGGTACTCTGGATTTTCCCTGTCTACAATACCGCACACTTTCTTTAATGACAATGTCATTCGAATGTAAACAAAAGCTCACATTCATGCCTCAAGTAGATAAGGGGAGACAACTTACTTTACAGTGCCACTTGTATTCCGGAGGACTGAGGCAGCGTAGGCTTGTGTTACTCCGACCAAACTTTTCCCGTCTACCTCAATAATCTGGTCGTTTACTTGGATTCTGTCAACAATAAACGTAAAGCTGACTAATACTGTAAATGTAATATTTAACAGTAGTTTTATTTTAGCGGTAGTTTTATTTTAGCACTTTTCTCGCTGTCTTTGTGTCACTAATTCATACACAGCATTAAATTTTGTAAATGGGTATTTCTGGTATTAAACCACCAAATTGCACTAATTTATTTCTGCGCTAATAAATCATAACTCAGTTTTTCTCATTTGAGCAAAAAGTTGACTGCGCTAGAATAATAACTTCTTTCTCATCCAGAAAGATTTGTAACTTACTTCTCATTCTATATAGAAAGGTTATCTCCACAAGGAAGGACACATCATCAGTCTATCCCACGTCTATAAATGTTATCATGGCTTTAGTAATTAATCTACTGTCAATGTTTCACCTGTGTCTACATGTATTACCTTTAAAGAAAAGGTCTTCATCTGGTGGGAGGGGAGGGAGGGGACACTCCCCCCCCCCCTTGGAGTTTCCCCCAGACCTACCTGTTATCCCTTTGTGCTGCTCCACCCTCTGTCAGAGTCTTGATAAAGATGCCAAGTTTTTCCAGCCCTGCATCAGCTCCAACCCCCATCCCTATTATACTGAGGCCCAGCCCCTCGGGACCTGTAAAAAAAAGACGTTAAATGTAAAAGAAAGACCAACAAAGATACAACAGTCAAATGAAATCTGACCGTGATGGGACTAATTCATATACCACTTGATACCCGATAATGTTTGTTCGGGACTAGCATCTCTAGTGGTGATGGGATGTTACTAATTGTAAAATAACGTTAGCGTGGTATATCATATTTTGACGTCATTCCATCATCAGTAGAAACAATGGTCACGCACAAACGTTATCGGATATCACATGGTACGTGAATTAGTCCCATTGTACAAAGATGTAAATCAAATTGAAAGAGAAATGTGATTTATCTGCCCTTGAACATGGTAAATGTCAAATAAATCATAAACATGTGCCTACAGATCTAGTGACTTGTTGATATGTAACCATGGTTACCTTTGGCAAGGTCGACAGGAAATACATCCATTTTTTCCACACGTTTTTCTAGTTCGTACTCGGCAGAGGCAGCTACTGGGTCTACATCTTCATTTCTACGATCATATTCCTCCGTCGAAAAAGTCGGAAATACCTATTGGCAACAAAAAACAGCCAATTTTAATAGATCTTGAAGTCGAGACAATAAATCAAATCTAGAATGCTCTTTCCCCAGAAATTGGCAAAATCTCAACTCCTTAGAGGTAAAATATTTAAATTTGAAATGTCTATAAGACTTAAATGTTCCTTCTCTCATATACATTTGAATATGGTATTGGACAGACATCAAACTATCTGCCCTCCACCTCTGGATTTCATCCTGGGAGTTATCTGCCCTTGAACGCAGGATGTGATGGCTTTAATATTAGCCTGTGACAGTAATATCATAAATCTGATCGAAAACAAATACTGTGAAATCAGTACATTTTGTGATTTTGTGGGGATTTAATTAACATGGTTTTTGTTTTTTTGGTACAAAATTTGATAGGTCAGTTAAATATAAGAATATTTTAAAAACATTATCATAAACATCTATTTCAATCAAAGACAAACTTGATATAATTGCTGTTTTATCCAAAGCCATATAAAATTAAACTTAAATTACAGTGACAACACGAAAACATATAAAAACTGCATACAAATAATTTTAATCTCAATGGATTTCTAAAATTTGGTTTCAATGAAAATTGAGCACTGATTTTACATTAATTTTCCTACCTGATCTCTTCGGAAAAGTCTCTGGGGTTTTATACTCACCATTATTGGTCCTTTACTGAAGCGTATCCTTGAAGGTTTGTGATAATCGACAACATCATATCCATCGTCAGACTCGCTAGCATTTCCACTACTCAGACCAGGAATCTCGATGTAGTCGACGATTTCGTCAGTCGGGTACTCTTCTGATAACATACAAAAAGTCATCAATTAAAACTTATTAATCATAAAAACTACTTTGATTATAATTTAGGAATAAACAAGGTTGTTTTGAAAACGGAAGTTTTGAGACCCTAAAATGACATAGACCAAGTACGACTAGTCCCACCTTCTGGCAATTATGACGTCATAATCACCAAAGTGTGGAACTAATCAACAATGACGGCACTTCAGCAGCGTCATGTCTAGATATCATGAATGTAATGTGTTGGGAACGGGACCCAACATCATCATCACCAAAATACACTATAGAAAAGGACGTGGCACAGCATCATTTGTTCATTTATTAGGAGGACAAAAAAGTAAATGAAGTCATAAATGTCTTGTCATTGTTTAATATGTTTACCTCCAATCAGAATGGAATCAGGTTGTTCGTGGCCGTCCCCAGCTTCACGAGGAGGAATGATGTCATCACTTTCGTATTTACTGTCCGAGGTCTGGTTCTTGCTTTCTACGTAAACTCCACCACGAGCTCTGTAACACAATAGCAAGGTGTAAAACCAACTGACCCACGGTGCTATATAGTATAGTTTTACAACACAATAGCAAGGTGTAAAACCAACTGACCCACGGTGCTATATAGTATAGTTTTACAACACAATAGCAAGGTGTAAAACCAACTGACCCACGGTGCTATATAGTATAGTTTTACAACACAATAGCAAGGTGTAAAACCAACTGACCCACGGTGCTATATAGTATAGTTTTACAACACAATAGCAAAGTGTAAAACCAACTGACCCACGGTGCTATATAGTATAGTTTTACAACACAATAACAAGGTGTAAAACCAACTGACCCACGGTGCTATATAGTATAGTTTTACAACACAATAGCAAGGTGTAAAACCAACTGACCCACGGTGCTATATAGTATAGTTTTACAACACAATAGCAAGGTGTAAAACCAACTGACCTACGGTGCTATATAGTATAGTTTTACAACACAACAGCAAGGTGTAAAACCAACTGACCCATGGTGCTATATAGTATAGTTTTACAACACAACAGCAAAGTGTAAAACCAACTGACCCACGGTGCTATATAGTATAGTTTTACAACACAATAACAAGGTGTAAAACCAACTGACCCACGGTGCTATATAGTATAGTTTTACAACACAATAGCAAGGTGTAAAACCAACTGACCCACGGTGCTATATAGTATAGTTTTACAACACAATAACAAGGTGTAAAACCAACTGACCTACGGTGCTATATAGTATAGTTTTACAACACAACAGCAAGGTGTAAAACCAACTGACCCACGGTGCTATATAGTATAGTTTTACAACACAACAGCAAGGTGTAAAACCAACTGACCCACGGTGCTATATAGTATAGTTTTACAACACAACAGCAAGGTGTAAAACCAACTGACCCATGGTGCTATATAGTACAGTTTTACATTTCAGGGAAGGGGTGGGAGACTTTCTCTTGATAATTGTCAATATCCAATAGGCCCAGATCACTTCATCTCTATAGGCCTAATGGTTTAATTTGACACTATCATTAGAGATTTTAGCATTTGTGACCTCTTTGACCTTTAACAAAGGTCAAGGGTAAAGGTCAAGGTCTTTTTTTAGGTATAGCCCTTCATCCAAGGAATACTACAAATCAAATACAATTCAGTTCTCTAGGCTTTCTAGTTACTGACTAAAATTCATTTAAAGATTTTAGTTGATCTGTGACCTTTTATGATGGTCAAGGTCATTCATTTGATCATGTTTAACACCTGAATAGACAAGTGATGAATATTCCACACCTTTTACCTATATTGTAGATGTGTATTGTTTTATAGCCCACCAATAACTGGATCACAGTTCATCAACAGACACTTTATATCTAGTCTCTAACCCAAGTATTACAACTCTCTCTACCACAGTCATTCCATTTGTTTGTTTGTCTGTGTAGTTTATGACATATATTACACACAAGGCTACGACAGAATGCTCTTTATCCCATAATGTTAATGCTTGTACATCACAAACTGGTGTGTAGCATTTAGATACAATAGCATAGCAATTGATAGGAAATGGAAAAGTAATAAGAGTGTGATTGCAATTAGAAATCGTAACTCAATGACCCCTGAAAAATCACAATGAACTGTTCCAGCCTTAGAATAAGACTAGTTCAACTGTAACTTCGGGAGTGAATATGAGTTTGATTATCAGTATGTAACAGCAGTATTTTCCTGGGTATTTTCAGAAATATTTCAAACTTTGGTTTTGACTTCCATGTATTAAGAAGGTGATTTTCATACAGAGGCGGTTGTGTTTAACTGTTTAACACCTAATGTTTTCAGAAATGAAAGAAACTAAAGGTACAAGAGATGTAGCTCTCATTCATAAATAGTGTTTACGGTCAGTATGATGTTATGTAGCCCTTGATCTAGATTTGTACGGTGTAGGTAAATAAGGAATACCTCCGTACAGAAATCTTTACACCTTGCCCACCTGGCTATAGGATGTCTGACGGTCCTTTGATGACACCAGTCAATTAGATCACAGTTAGATCAGACTGTTTACTCCACACACATTACAACATCTAACTTATAAGTCTTCACAAAATGATTAGATAATATAACTGTGTAATGTATCAATGATCTTAAACATCCACAACTGGACTTTGTGATATTTTGTTTTTGTTTTAACATTCATTTCACAACCAGAGTCGTTAAATTATGCATAGTCATGTGTATGGGGTTGGAAGAAAGTCAGAGTACACACAGAAAAACCACCAACCTACGACAGTCAGTACATATACATGATGACAGCTGTAACTGCCGTACATTGTATTTTAACTCAAGTAGGACCCAATGAAAATATGTCAGAACATCATAATCACTCGGCCACCAAGACCATTTTTATTGTGATTCAATCCTGAAAGATTTTTTTGGATAACTTTGAGACAGAGATAAAATGATGAACTCCCAACAAGACTTATGAAACGACGAAGAACTGAAATGGTAAGAATCTGAAGTGATGGATAATGAGACAACTGAAATGATAAATTTTCAGACTAGTGAATCAGATGTCTATTAATTCAGTCAGAATACAATAGTGTTGTATTAACCATCTCTGTATTGTAATAAGTCAACAAATTAAAATTAATGATAACATCAAGCACCTTTCATAAATAAAGCAATATGTATTATTTCAGTAGTTTACTTTAAAATTGATTATCAGAAGGCAAATTGTCCTTATGTCCGACACTAAAAATGATTTTACTAAAACAATTCCTCACACTTGGTAATTTCTTTAAATTACTTAACGATTCCTATCACTTTGCCTAACAGTTTGTCTGGTAAGAAAGCTTTTAAAACCAGATGAAAACAAAAAGAAAATTTACAGTATAAAATCTACCAAAAACACTAGAACACATGAAAAACTTGATACACAGGAAAAAAATGACAGTTGCTTCCCCAACATGTGGTTTTAATTTGTTGTTGAAAGCAAACAAAGCTTCCTTTGTCTCTCTGAAGATAAACTCCTGGCAAATACCTCTATCTTTATATACAGGGCAATCTTTCAAAGTATGATAAAAATAGAAATCAGAAACCATGCAATCCTGAATTCCTCCACAGACTTCACACGAACCAAGCTAAGGTTATAAACAATACAAATGCATGGTTAAAAATGAAATATTCTGTAACTCAATATCAAAAACATTCTGAGATACAGTATCCTAAGACTTCAATATGAAGATTCATAAGACCTGCAATAATTTGAGATGAAGTATATCCTAAGACCTGTATATGAGATGAAGTATCCTAAGACTTGTATTTGAGATGAAGTATCCTAAGACTTGTATTTGAGATGAAATATCCTAAGACCTAGCCTGCATTTGAGATAAAATATCCCAAGTCCTGTTTTTTAGATGAAATATCCAAAGACCACGTCTGTATTTGAGAGGAAATATCCTAAGACCTTGAGATGAAGTATCCTAAGACCTGTATTTGAGATGAAGTATCCCAAGCCCTGTATTTGTGATGAAGTATCCTAAGACCTGTATTTAAGATGAAGTGTACATGTCCTAAGACCTGTATTTGAGATGAAATATCCTAAGACCTAGCCTGCATTTGAGATAAAATATCCTGAGTCCTGTTTTTTAAGATGAAATATCCAAAGACGTTTACCTCGCCTGTATTTGAGATGAAATATTCTAAGACCTTGAGATGAAGTATCCTAAGACTTGTATTTGAGATGAAGTATTCTAAGACCTTGAGATGAAGTATCCTAAGACCTGTGTTTGAGATGAAGTATCCTAAGACCCTGAGATGAAGTATCCTAAGAGCTGTATTTGAGATAAAGTATCCTAAGAGCTGTATTTGAGAGTACATGTATATCCTAGGTCCGAGATAAAACCTATACATGAATATACAGAGGGGGAAGATCCAGCAAAAACAAAAACAAGGAACATCTGGTTTTGAGTGTGTGTGTAATTACTGGGCCACCTCTATCTAGACAGATGGCACATTTCTGTTCCACATATGTTATTACTTATGTTCCTATACACCCAGAGGTACCGTCAATTCTTTAACTCTACTGTGACTGAACTCCAGTTTTCAATGCTCTAATACTTTATAATTGAAATGAGATTATCTATATGAAACGTCTCAGCATGTCATTTCCAGGCTAGAGAAATCAACAGTTGACATATGCCAATATGGCAATAATTACATCTTATCATTTATCTCGCCTATAAATCCCACTTTGTAAGTATATACATATACAAGTTAATTATTTGTTGACAAAAATCAATACAGTAGGACATATAAATTCTTCTTTAGGATTGATCACATATATTGAATGATGGTACCTCCTAATCTCGACTAGATTCAGATAAACTTTGTTAAAAAGCAAATCTCGACTAGATTCAGATAAACTTTGTTAAAAAGCAGACTTTTAGTAAAAATTTTAAAACCTACCAAAATTCTGAGGAACCCAGGTCAAAAAAC
The DNA here is from genome assembly GCF_041381155.1 of Argopecten irradians. NCBI lineage: Eukaryota > Metazoa > Mollusca > Bivalvia > Pectinida > Pectinidae > Argopecten > Argopecten irradians. The sequence goes on from NC_091149.1 coordinate 3,139,007, forward strand.
GAAAAGAACCTGTCTTCACTTTTTATGTTCTAATGGATTTAAACTTGATGAATTAATTTTCAGTAAAATTGAAATACATTAACACAAGTTCTCAAAATTGTAGCCCAAAATTAAACATACAGTATACAAAACCTACAGAAACTTACCCTTAAACAACAGCAAATGATAGATTTAACAGGAAAATTCCTTACTAATACACAATATCATCCAATCACATCAGACAAGTCAATTATCTTGTTTGTTTTTCCAGGAATATTGTCTAATTATATTAGGAAAATGTTTATCCATAAGTTTTAACCAGGAGAAAACTTTGTATCCAGAAGGATTCCTTTATCCAGAGAAAGTTTTAACGACAAATATCTATCCAAGATAAGGATTTATCCACAAGAAAGATTTATCCACAAGAAAGATTTATCCATTGGAAAGATTTATCCACAAGAAAGATTTATCCACAAGAAAGATTTATCCATTGGAAAGATTTATCCACAAGGAAGATTTATCCATTGGAAAGATTTATGCACATGCAAGATTTATCCATGAGAAAGATTTATCCATAAGAATGATTTATCCATGAGAAAAAGATATCCAAGAGAATGAAAGATGAGGAGAATCTTTTATCCCGGTACTTTTTAACCAAAAGTATTTATCCAGGAGATTTGTTTAACCCAGAAAAATATATGTATGTAGAGAATTGTGTATCCGTCAGAAACTTTTTAACCAGGAGATGGGTGTAGGCCCACTTCTTGTGTCTCTATTTCCCCTCTACTCCCCAGCTGGGGTCTAGCCTTAGTATACAGACAGACTGGGCAGACTCCTTAATATCTTAATCTCTCAAAAACTGATGTCTACAAGAGGTAGCAAAGATGATGCTCAGATATTGACAGCTGGCTGCTATGTTTATCTATGTTATTATCTGTAGCTCTGCCCACAAACCATCAAAAGATCCCCCTTCTTAAAACCTCTCAATATCTCCCCTCTATAGCCCCTTCTCCTGCACACTTATATCTTGACTCTATATAGGGCCCTTTCCCCTTTCTGACACTTATATCTCCCTCTACACACCTTCCCCCACACTCACATCTCCCCCTTACTATAGCCCCTTCCCCTCCCCCACACACACACTCATATATCTCCCTATAGCCCTTTCCCACACTCACATCTCCCCATATAGCCCTTTCCCAGACTCACATCTCTCTCTCTATAGCCCCTTTCCTACACTAGTATCTCCCCTATAGCCCCTTTTCTTCACTCATATCTCCCCCATAGCCCCTTTTCTACACTCATATCTCCCCTATAGCCCCTTTTCTTCACTCATATCTCCCCAATAGCCCCTTTTCTACACTCATATCTCCCCCATAGCTCCTTTCCTACACTCATATCTCCCCTATAGCCCCTTTTCTTCACTCATATCTCCCCAATAGCCCCTTTCCTACACTCATATCTCCCCCATAGCTCCTTTCCTACACTCATATCTCCCCCATAGCCCCTTTCCTACACTCATATCTCCCCCATAGCCCCTTTCCTACACTCATATCTCCCCCATAGCCCCTTTCCTACCCTCAACTCTCTCCCTATAGACTATAACCTCCCCACTCCCCTGGCCATCCTTACACTCATATCTCCCCTCTTTAGCCCCCTTTCCCCACACTCATATCTCCCCCATAGCCCCTTTCCTACACTCATATCTCCCCCATAGCCCCTTTCCTACCCTCAACTCTCTCCCTATAGACTATAACCTCCCCACTCCCCTGGCCATCCTTACACTCATATCTCCCCTCTTTAGCCCCCTTTCCCCACACTCATATCTCTCCTCTTTAGCCTCCCTACTCACACTCATATCTCTCCTCTTTAGCCTCCCTACTCACACTCATATCTCCCCTCTTTAGCCCCCTTTCCCCACACTCATGTCTCCCCTCTTTATCCCCACTCCTCACACTCATATCTCCCATCTTTAGCCCCCTTTCCCCACACTCATATCTCCCGTCTTTAGCCCCCCTTCCCCACACTCATATAGCCCCTTTCATACACACATATTCCCCTCTATGGCCCCCTTCCCCACACTCAAATCTTCTCACTACAGCCCGGCCCCTTCCCCACACTCATATCTCCCCTATAGCACCCTTCCCCACACTCATATCTTCTCACTACAGCCCGGCCCCTTCCCCACACTCATATCTCCCCTACAGCACCCTTCCCCACACTCATATCTTCTCACTACAGCCCGGCCCCTTCCCCACACTCATATCTCCCCCTCTGGTTTCCTACCCCACACTCACGTTCATATTACCCCTCTATAGCCCCTTCCCTACACTCATATCTGCTCACTACAGCCTGGCCCCTTCCCCACACTCATATCTCCCCCTCTGGTTTCCTACCTCACACTCACGTTCATATTACCCCTCCATAGCCCCTTCCCTACACTCATATCTTCTCACTACAGCCCGGCCCCTTCCCCACACTCATATCTCCCCCTCTGGTTTCCTACCTCACACTCACGTTCATATTACCCCTGTATAGCCCCTTCCCTACACTTATATCTCCCCCTCTGGTTTCCTACCCCACACTCATGTTCATATTACCCCTCTATAGCCCCTTCCCTACACTCATATCTTCTCACTACAGCCCCAGCCCCTTTCCCACACTCATATCTCCCCCTCTGGTTTCCTACCCCACACTCACGTTCATATTACCCCTGTATAGCCCCTTCCCTACACACATATCTTCTCACTACAGCCCGGCCCCTTCCCCACACTCATATCTCCCCCTCTGGTTTCCAACCCCACACTCACGTTCATATTACCCCTGTATAGCCCCTTCCCTACACACATATCTTCTCACTACAGCCCGGCCCCTTCCCCACACTCATATCTCCCCCTCTGGTTTCCAACCCCACACTCACGTTCATATTACCCCTCTATAGCCCCTTCCCTACACTCATATCTTCTCACTACAGCCCCAGCCCCTTTCCCACATTCATATCTCCCCCTCTGGTTTCCTACCCCACACTCACATTCATATTACCCCTCTATAGCCCCTTCCCTACACTCATATCTTCTCACTACAGCCCCAGCCCCTTTCCCACACTCATATCTCCCCCTCTGGTTTCCTACCCCACATACACTCACGTTCATATTACCCCTCTATAGCCCCTTCCCTACACTCATATCTTCTCACTACAGCCCGGCCCCTTCCCCACACTCATATCTCCCCCTCTGGTTTCCTACCCCACACTCACGTTCATATTACCCCTCTATAGCCCCTTCCCTACACTCATATCTTCTCACTACAGCCCGGCCCCTTCCCCACACTCATATCTCCCCCTCTGGTTTCCTACCTCACACTCACGTTCATATTACTCCCCATAGCCCCTTCCCTACACACATATCCTCCTATATAACCCTTAACTATGGCACACTTTTACATCCCCTTCCCCTATAGCCCCACCACCCTCTATTTCATATATGTCTCTTTCCTTTTGTTTTTTAATTCACCCAGGCCTTTCAAAAAAGCACCAACGTTTCATACCTAAATATAGATTCACCCTCGAGCTCTGGTTCCTTGTTATCAATGGCCAAAACAATTTTAAGTGTTCTATCTGAACATTTTGTCGAGGAAGTAAGCTTGAGAAATGACCTGACCGACCAGTCACTCTAGCTAGGATATAAATCATGATCTACACAAACTTCCCCGCAGACAAACATACGGTAAACTGCATTTCTAGAAATTAAAAATCTAGGTTAAATGGAGGCTTGAAATAACAGTGATAAGACTTGGCCGGTGAAGCTATCAAAGTTATAACTTACCGTTTTTTCTTGGCTTCTATGAGAGCGATGGTATTCTTGGTAGGTTTATCTATAATAATCATTATATCTGTAGGATTCTACAGGCGAGGAGGGGATTGTCTGTCCACATACCAGTCATACTAACATAATATAACACTCCAAGTCATACTAACATAATATAACACTCCAAGTCATACTAACATAATATAACACTCCAAGGAATCTCTGTACTCCAACCTCCACACTCCACCCGAGTACCAGGAATACTTCACGTGTCTCTGTACTCCAACCTCCACACTCCACCCGAGTACCAGGAATACTTCACGTGTCTCTGTACTCCAACCTCCACACTCCACCCGAGTACCAGAAATATCTCAAGTATCTCTGTACTCCAACCTCCACACTCCACCCGAGTACCAGGAATACTTCACGTGTCTCTGTACTCCAACCTCCACACTCCACTATGCTCCAACATCAACACTCGAAATGAGTACCAGGAATACATGTATCTCAAGTGTCTATGGAATATATCTGGAGTATCCCAGGACTCTAAAAGTATCACAAGTAATCTCCGGACTCCAGGAGTATCTCCGACCTATTTATAAGTCCATGGAACTACACCGAAACTATCCAATATCAACACTACTGATGCACTCGCTTGCCTCCAAATCTAGGAGTATTTTGAACATGCAGTATAACTTGTCTAAACTGGATGTTAACAGGATACTTCTTACTGTTCGGTATATTACATTAACTCTCCACGTGTATTGGTATCCTCCAAGAAAAGACACAGTCTTATCAACTCCTTCAAGTATCTATGAAGAGGAACAATATGCGAGACAGACCGACAGACACACTAATAATTTAGGTTTCATGAAGCAGTTGTAAGCATGGACCCGAACATCCTAGGACCCTCTGTACATCTCCAAACATGAGAACTCCCCAACACTCCCTACAAACAGTAGGTATATATCCCTCCAAAGATAACAGTATGATGTCTATCACTTCCCAAGGGGTGACAAAACCCCCTCTCTTACACAGAAGTACCACACAAAACTATGTACAGAAGTTGCCTCTGTCCACTTTCTTACTGCCTGTGTTACAAGTGATCCGCATCATATTTCTACTTGACAATTCTATTTGCTGCACTATATGGTACCAATAACGTTTCACTAAAACTCCACTTTTGTTAATTGGCCGGCTGGCTTTATTAGCACTTTTACACTGACAAGTTTGTAAGTCAGCTCACCTAGCCTGCACTGTAAGTGTGTTATATAGCTGTATGTGTGGAGGAAGTACAGCGCCCCACCACAAACAACCCAACCCACATGGTATACCATACTGACATACATACATGTGCAATTCTATAGTCTAGCACGCTCCCAGAGTATCACAAAAATACATCTTATCCTAGACAAAAGTTCACTACATCAGACAGTTGTTTTCTTTGTAGACTAATTTAAGTGGACAGTATATTACAAATTTGATGATAGAGGAATTGGGGGAGGAGATATTTCAGTTAAGACAGGGGAGTTAGGGGAGAGGATATTTTAGTTAATATAGAGGAGTTTGGGGAGGGGATATTTTAGTTGGGATAGAGGATTTGGGGGAGGGGATATTTTAGTTGGGATAGAGGATTTGGGGGGGGATATTTTAGTTGGGATAGAGGATTTGGGGGAGGGGATATTTTAGTTGGGATAGAGGAGTTTGGGGGAGGGGTATTTTATTAAGATAGAGGAGTTGGGGGAGGGGATATTTTAGTTAAAATAGAGGAGTTGGGGGAAGGGGTATTTTAGTTAAGATAGAGGAGTTTAGGGAGGGGGTATTTTAGTTAAGATAGAGGAGTTTAGGGAGGGGGTATTTAAGTTGGGATAGAGGAGTTTGGGGGAGGGGATATTTTAGTTAGGATAGAGGAGTTGGGGGAGGGGGTATTTTAGTTAAGATAGAGGAGTTTAGGGAGGGGGTATTTTAGTTAAGATAGAGGAGTTGGGGGAGGGGGTATTTTAGTTAAGATAGAGGAGTTTAGGGAGGGGGTATTTTAGTTAAGATAGAGGAGTTTGGGGGAGGTGATATTTTAGTTAAGATAGAGGAGTTTAGGGAGGGGGTATTTTAGTTAAGATAGAGGAGTTTGGGGGAAGGGGTATTTTAGTTAAGATAGAGGAGTTTAGGAAGGGGGTATTTTAGTTAAGATAGAGGAGTTGGGGTAGGGGTATTTTAGTTAAGATAAAGGAGTTTAGGGAGGGGTATTTTAGAGGGGGTATTTTAGTTAAGATAGAGGAGTTGGGGGAAGGGGTATTTTAGTTAAGATAAAGGAGTTTAGGGAGGGGGTATTTAGTTAAGATGGAGGAGTTTGGGGGAGGGGATATTTTAGTTGGGATAGAGGAGTTTGGGGGAGGGGATATTTTAGTTGGGATAGAGGAGTTTGGGGGAGGGGATATTTTAGTTGGGATAGAGGAGTTGGGGGAGGGGATATTTTAGTTGGGATAGAGGAGTTTGGGGGAGGGGTATTTTATTAAGATAGAGGAGTTTAGGGAGGGGTATTTTAATATAAGTTAAGATAGGGGAGTTTGGGGAGAGAGTATTTTAGTTAAGATAGAGGAGTTGGGGAGGGGATATTTTAGTTAGGATAGAGGATTTGGGGGAGGGGATATTTTATTAAGATAGAAGAGTTGGGGGTGGGGATATTTTAGTTAAAATAGAGGAGTTTAGGGAGGGGGGTATTTTAGTTAATATAGAGGATTTGGGGGAGGGGATATTTTATTAAGATAGAGGAGTTTAGGGAGGGGGTATTTTAGTTAATATAGAGGAGTTTGGGGAGGGGATATTTTAGTTAAGATAGAAGAGTTGGAGGAGGGGATATTTTAGTTAAGATAGAGGGTTGGGGAGGGGATATTTTAGTTAAGATAGAGGCGTTGGGGGAGTTGGGGGTTGGGGGAGGGGATATTTTAGTTAAGATAGAGGAGTTGGGGGAGGGGATATTTTAGTTAAGATAGAGGAGTTGGGGGAGGGGATATTTTAGTTAAGATAGAGGAGTTGGGGGAGGGGATATTTTAGTTAAGATAGAGGAGTTGGGGGAGGGGGTATTTTTGTTAAGATAGAGGAGTTGGGGGAGGGGATATTTTAGTTAAGATAGAGGAGTTGGGGAGGGGATATTTTAGTTAAGATAGAGGAGTTGGGGGAGGGGATATTTTAGTTAAGATAGAGGAGTTGGGGGAGGGGATATTTTAGTTAAGATAGAGGAGTTGGGGGAGGGGATATTTTAGTTAAGATAGAGGAGTTGGGGGAGGGGATATTTTAGTTAAGATAGAGGAGTTTAGGGAGGGGGTATTTTAGTTAATATAGAGGAGTTGGGGGAGGGGATATTTTAGTTAAGATAGAGGAGTTGGGGGAGGGGTATTTTAGTTAAGATAGAGGAGTTGGGGGAGGGGATATTTTTGTTAAGATAGAGGAGTTGGGGGAGGGGATATTTTAGTTGGGGGTGGGGGTATTTTAGTTGTGATAGAGGAGTTGGGGGTATAGAATGTTATCATCGGGGTTGGGGGAGTGGTGGAAGGGACAGAAGTACTGAGTTTAGAAGGTGAGTTAGGAGGGTAAAATGGTATCCTGGTGAGGAGAGGGGTTTGTTGAATAGACAAAATTATAGAAAGTTTTAGTGGGTGCAAGTTAGGAGAAAGAGGTATATCTTGTGGGGAAAGACATCAGGGTATGTGGGGGGGGGGGGGGGGCTAGACAGAATTATTGAGGAGAGAGGAGGGTAAAATGTTATTCTGGGGTAAGAGGAGGGGTGGGGTAAATAATTTAACTTAAATGGATTGAGGATGGTAGAATGGCATGGGAATGAGAGGAGATGGGAGGGGGGGGGGGGCAGAAATTTGGAGTTTGTAGGGAGAGTGGAGGACAGAATGTTATGTGGGCAGAATAATGATATAAAACAACACCACTAAACATTACTGGAGACAGATTCTCAAGTTTATTATCATTTACACTTCATCTTTGGAAGATTTCACACAGGAAACTGTAGATCGAAATAGCTCGCCACCTGGGCCAAGATTATTGAAGAAGGTGTGCCAATGGCACTTAGATTCACCTGCACTTAGAGAATTTTAACAGTTTTGGCATCGAAGAAAGATAACTACATACTGATTGCACCTCCCATGTATTAGGGAAATGCATGTATGTATTCAGTTTTTAACAGGAATTTAAGCTGGATAGCCATTTAAAATTTTTATCAGGTTTTAACAGGAATATAAGCTGGAGAGCCATATAAAATTTGGCTAAGAAAATTATAGAATTGACCATAAACGTCTTTCATAATAAAGTTTATAACATATTTTTTCCATTTTATGTCTTTGTGCTCTTTGGTAAGAAGGGTATTTGAACAATCAAGATTGGAAATGTAAACAAGAGGCCCAGAGGGCCTGTATCGCTCACCTGGTTTGTAATGCCAAGTAATGTTCTGAATACAAGTTCATTGTTTCTTTTCTGAAGGAATTTGAATATTTACCTCTAATTCCCCTATTGGACCCCACTCTTTCTGCTCCAGGGGGTCAAAGCCAAAATTTATACGAATTCTGTTAACCCCAAGGATGTTTCTGGCCAAATTTGGTTATAATCCATCCAGAACTCTAGGACAAGTAGCACTCCGGGCACTCTGGTTTCCTTCCACACTAATTATATAAGACCCCACGCACACTTACATCCGGGCCATCGAGAGTGATTTGTATATTACTTGTTTCGTAATCGATGTCAAATAATAAAGTTTATATTTTGTTTATCAATTATATTAATTATAAGTATATATACAGAACTTACATGTATTCCACAAGGAAGGTTTCTATCGTGTCCAGATCAGGGCATGGAACCAAATACAAACTGCATAATGACTCGGCCATTATTTACGTCCGAAACACACAGAGATCTCTCTTTCTCAGTCCCTACTTGTAATTAGTTGTACATGTATTTAAATGTCAAAGTTTTATGTGCTGCAATTTCCTGTGAGGCTCAATTCACCTGGACAACAGGTGAAACAACTAATCTATACCTCATTGTATATACAGGTACAGGTAAAGGTCATCAGGCAGGGGAGGGGATGGGGAGGGGACTTATACATGGTTGGTAACGAAGCTGAGGTTGCATTTGGTTAGGGAGTTGTAGCGATAAGGGTACTGGTACCATGGGTTAGCAGCCCCCCTCCCCTCCCCTTTCCGGCATTAAGGTCCTCATGGATGAACTGGGGATGGGGGTACCAAAGGTCAGTTGATCATGGTCATGAGGGCAAGGAGGTATGAAAATAAAGGGTGATTTGGGTGGAGAAGGTATTTATTACACCCAATATATCCATACAAATATATACAGGTTGTGGAAATTGGGATAAGGGGTAAGGTAAAAAGAAAATATTGTATACTTCATGGGTAAGGAGGAAGAAATATTGTAAATCTACTTTCTTCCTTATGCAATGTTTACTTTTGTACTTTACTTTAATTGACCATTCATTTTAAAGTTTATCTCCATGAATTAGTATTTACTTCAATAGTTTTGAAAGACATTCCAATTCAGTTTTTAAATCTGTGAAAATTAACCTGTGTGAACTTGATTTGATACTAACATCAAGAAATTTAGTAACCGCCAAAGAAAGTTTACATTAAGTAAAGGCAGAGATGTAGATGTAGTCACTTGTGTTCAAGGTTGGGGGAGAGTAAGGCAGAGAATCGAAGGAATAGTTAAAGGCAAAGGGGTACCAAATGGTGGCATAAGGGAGGAGGAAGGTGAATATGGAATGGGTAAAGACAGAGGGGTTTCAATGGGTATATATAGTGTTGGAGTGGAGATAGAGAGGTCATTATAGTATCCAGTTTTGTTCTGAATCCAATGTAATATTTTGGAAATCATAAGCTGTGCATGATATAAAAGATAGTTTGTAAATTAGTCACGGCCTATTGTAATGCAGGGAAACAACATAATTGCAATTAATTCGAGTGTGTCTATGGTCAGTTGGGAGGGAAGAGGGGGACTGAATCAATGAAAGACCCGGTCAATATAATATTCCCAGGAGCACAACTGATAATGCAGCATTCCAAATACAAATATTCAGGCTCCTACTAATTGATATCATCAATTATATACTGGACATACCAATCTCAATCATGGTCAATATATAACAGGGACATTTCCACAGCAGGGAAAACATACACAGTGACCATGTCCAAAGTGACAGCTTATAACATATTAAACCAGTCTATAAAGCTGCTACACCTTTTTGTACAAAGTAAAATTCTATAAGCCTGAAAGATTTACCTCCCTTACATTTAACAATATGCGTAATTTAACATTCTCTTTGCTTGACAGAGTTGATACTTCCCACATACATAACATTATTCTATTGGGCCGACAGACTATATATAGCTAACTAAAATTATCTTGGGCTGAAAGATTTACCTCCCCTATACTAGCTATTATAGTAGTGTAATATAACAATACACTGCAACATTCTCTTGTCAACATTCTCTTGTCCTGACAGACTTAACTCCCCTACATAAATATTCTCTTGTCATGGCAGATTTACCTCCCCTACATAATATTCTCTTGTTCCAACAGATTTACCTCCACTACATAATATTCTCTTGTTCCAACAGATTTACCTCCACTACATAAATATTCTCTTGTCCATATAGATTTACCTCCCCTACATAAATATTTCTTTGTCCATATAGATTTACCTCCACTACATAAATATTCTCTTGTCCATATAGATTTACCTCCCCTACATAAATATTCTCTTGTTCCAACAGATTTACCTCCACTACATAAATATTCTCTTGTTCCAACAGATTTACCTCCACTACATAAATATTCTCTTGTCCATATAGATTTACCTCCCCTACATAAATATTCTCTTGTCCATATAGATTTACCTCCCCTACATAAATATTCTCTTGTCCATATAGATTAACCTCCACTACATAATATTCTATTGTCCATATAAATTTACCCTCCCCTACATAAATATTCTCTTGTCCATATAGATTTACCTCCCTTCATAAATATTCTATTGTCCATATAAATTTACCTCCACTACATAAATATTCTCTTGTCCATATAGATTTACCTCCCCTACATAAATATTCTCTTGTCCATATAGATTTACCTCCACTACATAAATATTCTCTTGTCCATATAGATTTACCTCCACTACATAAATATTCTCTTGTCCATATAGATTTACCTCCCCTACATAAATATTCTCTTGTCCATATAGATTTACCTCCCCTACATAAATATTCTCTTGTCCATATAGATTTACCTCCCCTACATAAATATTCTATTGTCCATATAGATTTACCTCCACTACATAATATTCTATTGTCCTGGCAGATTTCCCTCGTCTACATAAATATTCTGTTGTCTGTACAGATTTACCTCTCTTATATATACAGAAATATTCTAAATCTCCTCCCCATAGATTTATCTCACTTACATATAACAATATACTATAATATTCTCTTGGCCTGAAAACTTTTCAAACTTTCCTTTTGTCAGAATTCTTTCTCTTATTTCTGGTGCCGAACTAGTCACTCAAATCAACAATTGTATAAACTGTCTAATATTTGTTATAATAACAGACGGTTAGATGGTCAAGGACTCTTCAGAGACTTACCGTTTTGTCTGAAATTGGTCGGTCTCATCTTCCGTCATTTGTTTGACCATTCGGACGACAGGAGATGGAGGTGGTTGATCTGGTGACGGTGGCAGTAGTTCATGTTGATCTCCAACCTTTCTCATCTGGACCGAACCACTTCCAGTTACATTTTCGTAAATGGAAGATCCCATGACATTTTCATACAGTGGTACGTTGTCTACAGAGGGAGCAGAGTGTTGTTTATTACTGGCGACCTTCACCTCTATGACCTCCTCCACGACCTCTACTGCATGAGGTGGAGGTGGGGGTGGAGAAGGGGGAGGAGAAAGGTCCTCAGTAGATAAATTGATAGACGAGGACTTGACAACTTGTCCCAGGGCTTGACTATACGGTGGGGGTGGTGTCTCCGGGACCGGGTATGGAGGAGGTGGCTGTCGTTCAACATCCAGGGAGGCATCATCAGGTAAAGACTGAAGAATTTCATCAGGAGGAGAGGAATCAGGGATGGGAGGTGGAGACGAGGAAGGAGGTAAATCCTCATTTTCTTCAGAAGTGGTACTGGTCTTGAGGAATGATTGGGGCTGTGACTTCCTTGGAACAGGAGTGGGTTTTGGCACAATGGCAGGTTTTGTGGGAATCGGAGGTTTTGGCTTGCTTGAGGACACTTTCCTTGTACGAGGCTGCCCCGAGTCCGAGCCAGCATACTTTGAATCACTTGACTCCGAGTCGGATCGAACACGAGAGGACAGGTCGATACTGGGAATAGTTACACTGGGTTTGTCTCTCTGTTTTTCCATGTGAACATCACCATTTTGTACATGGTTTTCCTCATCAAAGTTTGTAACACTTTCAACAAAATTGTGTGTTTTGGCATTAGTCGGTACAGGATCATCCAGTGCATCCATTGATCTTGACTTTGGAGGCATACCTTGATGTTTGTGCTTTTTCCAATCGAAAAAACTGTCAGTGACATCGGACTTTTGCTCGCGCACTTCCCACGACCGCCGTTTAGCCTGAAAGTCTGACTTTGTATCATTCTTCCAATATTTATCGGCCTTCAGTAAAGCTGCCTGAATTTCTTCGCGACTAATTCTCTTGTCGTCTGACAAAGCACTATCATCTTTGCGTTTTCGTCGTAGCACTACAGCATCTGATTTAGAATCACTGTCATTTGAGGGGTTATCTGTCAATGAATCACTATTACCGTGCGATCCCGATCTTTGCCGGGTATTTACCGGTCTGGCCCGACTTGAATAGCCAGACTGCACAGAAAGGTCATAGTTCGTAGACTGTTCCTTATCGCTAGGTTCCTCTTTACGATATCTACCGTACCTATGTTCCTCATTTGTTACATCAGAATGCTGTCGTCGTTTCCATAGCAACCCACCAGGGGCATTACTGTGCATTGGAAGCGACGGTTTTGAACCCGATTTTTCAGTTCTTATCACATCTTGCTGAAAAGCTAAATTGGTGGGCCGCTGGTCAGCGCGTGACCATCGTCCCGACCCAAAAGACGTCGGAACAGATTCCTCTCGCTCAGTCGGTTCTGACGAAGAGCGACGCTTACTTGAAACTTGAAGAGGTTCGGAATGTGAATTGGTGAGAATATCTTCAGATGGGGAACGAACTCTTCCTTCTGGACTAGATGGAGAGCTTAATGTAGGGGAGAGAACTGGGGAGGGAGATGTGGTTCTTGGTGAAGTTTTCCTCGCAGTGTATCGGTCCGGCTCTAATGTGTTGGCACGTGCTTGCTGATCTAATCGAGCAAACAAAGCGCGTGTATAGTTAAACCTATCTACGTGGTTTGTTGCATCTAATAACTTCTTTGGGTCTGAAGATCTTGGAGGAGACATTGCTTTGCCTCCTCTCAAACCGGACATATCAAACGTTCTCTTTTTTTTTATTTCTGGGGATTTTTCTGGAACCGGTGGTGGGTGTCTAGTCAGGTGACTCTTTGTTTCCCCTCCCCGCCCTTCCTCTCCTGTTTGAAAAATTTCCTTTATCTTACTGACATTAGAGCGAAATTTAACATGTGATCGAGAAGCTGCAGCACTGTCTCCGTTATTGAACACTTTTTCGTTACCGACTTGATCAGTTTTATCAGAGGTATCCATCTGCTCACTCATGCTTGGCGGTAAATTTTCTGCATCATCGACCACACTGCCACTTCTGCATCGACTCGCTCTCAACACGTCAAAACGACTGTCGTGGTTCCTCGCCATTTTTCCATTGATGAAGGGTGAAGTGAACTTTGAATGCGTAATGTGTCTTATTTAGGTTTTGACTGTAGATTGAATGTTTTGAAACTTGAGACATACACTTAAGGCTGTAAGTGAGGATATGATTGGTGGGCTGGCTTGGCTAACCGACATAAGGAAGGATTTGATTGGTGGAAAGCTGGCCTGACTTTTCCATTTAAGGAAAGATTTGATTAGAGGGCTGGCCGGGCTAGTCCAAGTAAGGGAGGATTTGATTGGTGGAGGGCTGGCTGGACTAGTCCATCCTCTTTCTTTCACTTCCCACACACCATCTTTGAAAGTATATATCGTCTTGACAAGATTCTGTAAACAAACAAATAAAAAAGATTTAATTATTATACAGAAACAAAACACTAATTAGGAACTGATCGATTAAATGAAATGTGAACCTCAAAATAGTACAAGATATTTTTTTATCTGATGATTGACTTTTGAAATGATAAAATTTACACCAAGTTACATGCATATTCTGTTCTGTCAAATAAAAAGATCACTGTTCAAATGATTTTGTAATTCTTTCAAAATGATACAGACACTGAATGTGCAAGAAGCTTAAGGTTTTGGACAAGAAATATTTATTTTTCAGTGGTGATGGAACATAGTTCTTTTTAATTTTCCCACTGAAATTGATGACGTTGGAGCGGGATATAATCATTTGATGTCATTCCATCACCAACAGAAAAAGTAGTACTGTCCTGCACAAACGATATCAAGTATCATATGTGGTTCGTGAATTAGTTCCATTGTATTTTTTGTAATTTTTAGCCGATTATACACATTATACAACCCTATCAGATATTTCTATGTATTGAAAATGTGTGATTTTAATCACAGCTGAAAATTAAAATATCCTTAACAAAGTTTATAAAAGATTTAAAGTATCCTCCTTATATCATGTAAGTAATTAATATTTTAAAAAGATATGAACAACACTATACATAGTTATAACTATTCAGTGGAACATCCCGAAACCAATCATGGTCGGTGCATATAATTTCGGTCGGTTTAGAGAGGGTTCGGTTTGGAGAAGTGAACCGAATACCGATCATCACGATCCGGATTTAATCGATCGGAAGTCGTTATTTACGTTAGTGCGCCGCATGTATGCCTAGTGTTCGTTAAAACCGACCGATATTGATTGTTAATGTGAATATTATCACAAAAGAGAGAATCAAACGTTTAAAATAAATGGATGGAAGCAAACTTGACTTTGTTACCGCTTATAAACGTAGTTTAGTTAGTTAGTTGCATGAATGTTCTTGGGGATGTTCTCGTCTGCAACCTACATACGACCGATCACTTCCGGTTACGTCAAGAATCAAATTATATGGTCTAATTACACGATGATCAGTCGATACCGGTCATTATATGACATAGTCATTATCTAAAACAATACATGGCTTCGGCTTCTTCATACAGATAATTTACGTTATCCGACAACTACATATGTAAATAAAAAAAAACGTGTGATTTGAATACGAAACTTTCTCTTTATTACTAGCTCTGCTTGTTTCCCTACAGTAAACAAACAGCGTGCACATGGTACACCTTCGTTAGATATATAAACAATAGGCATGATTAAATAATTACACCACCATCTTGGGTATAATTACCGTGTACCTATAGCCTTCACATCTGTATACATGCCGAAGGACATGGCATGCAACAACTATGGTACAGGTACGTGTGTATTTCACGGTCGGTTGATCAGACCTCAATGCAATCTATCGGTGTCGCTCAGGTAAGGCCGGTTTTCAGAAGTGTATTTTAAATTTAGTTACATTTGACTATTCCGATCTCAAAATCGGTCCGGTATTCGGAATTGGGAGGGATCGGTTTTGGCAAGTTTTATATACTATTAATAAAGAGGAATTCATTCCGTACATGACATCCATGTTCGGTTTCTAGAGGTGATCGTTTGGTTTGGGAGGTTCCACTGTATTATATTGTACATATATACTATGTATATATATCTGTACCATGTATAACAAACAAATCTGAAGCCAAGTGTAACTGTACAACAACACCTGATACTGCCCATTTTAAAGTAAACACATACATATAATACCAAATATTTGTACACAAAAGATTAAAAGTTTTTAATGGCTTCTATATACTGAAAACCTGTTCCTGCATATTGAGTATAGAATTTCCTGGTCTTCTCCCTATATATAACCACTGGTTCTGGATTTAACCTTAACCTGTATTCACATGAAGATATGAGAAATATGCAGCATTTTTATTTGATGAATTTTTAAATAGAGATATAGTTGCTTGAAGATACTACTGACATCTACTGCTGATATCGTCACACCTAGTCAAGCCTGTGTATAAAAGGTACCCCAAGGAAAAGGCCATAGTTATCAAATCACTTGATTTTGTTTGCATGTGATTCATTTAGGTAGGGTTATGGTTGTAATAGAAAGCCAGAGTTCCCAAACAAAAACCTCCACCTCAGAAGTAAGCCACTGCAAGTACACGACAGCTGCAGCTGACTCTCTCTCTATATATATACTGTACACTGTATCTACAATAGTATACATGTACATGTATTGCCAGTTTTCAGTACAAACATTTCTACATATATACTGTACACTGTATCTACAATAGTATACATGTACATGTATTGCCAGTTTTCAGTACAAACATTTCTATATATATATATATATATTGTACACTGTATCTACAATAGTATACATGTACATGTATTGCCAGTTTTCAGTACAGACATTTCTATATATATATATATATTGTACACTGTATCTACAATAGTATACATGTACATGTATTGCCAGTTTTCAGTACAAACATTTCTATATATATATATAAATACTGTACACTGTATCTACAATAGTATACATGTACATGTATCGCCAGTTTTCAGTACAAACATTTCTATATATATATATATATATACTGTACACTGTATCTACAATAGTATACATGTACATGTATTGCCAGTTTTCAGTACAAACATTTCTATATATATATATATACTGTACACTGTATCTACAATAGTATACATGTACATGTATTGCCAGTTTTCAGTACAAGCATTTCTATATATATATATATACTGTACACTGTATCTACAATAGTATACATGTACATGTATTGCTAGTTTTCAGTACAAACATTTCTATATATATATATATACTGTACACTGTATCTACAATAGTATACATGTACATGTATTGCCAGTTTTCAGTACAAACATTTCTATATATATATATATATATATACTGTACACTGTATCTACAATAGTATACATGCACATGTATTGCCAGTTTTCAGTACAGACATTTCTATATATATATATATATACTGTACACTGTATCTACAATAGTATACATGTACAAGTATCGCCAGTTTTCAGTACAAACATTTCTATATATATATATATATATATATTGTACACTATATCTACAATAGTATACATGTACAAGTATCGCCAGTTTTCAGTACAGACATTTCTATATATATATATATATATATATATTGTACACTATATCTACAATAGTATACATGTACATGTATTGCCAGTTTTCAGTACAAACATTTCTATATATATACTGTACACTGTATCTACAATAGTATACATGTACATGTATTGCCAGTTTTCAGTACAAACATTTCTATATATATATATATATATACTGTACACTGTATCTACAATAGTATACATGTACAAGTATCGCCAGTTTTCAGTACAAACATTCTTATATATATATATATATATTGTACACTATATCTACAATAGTATACAAGTACATGTATTGCCAGTTTTCAGTACAAACATTTCTATATATATATATATACTGTACACTGTATCTACAATAGTATACATGTACAAGTATCGCCAGTTTTCAGTACAAACATTTCTATATATATATATATATACTGTACACTGTATCTACAATAGTATACATGTACATGTATTGCCAGTTTTCAGTACAAACATTTCTACATATATATATATATATATTGTACACTATATCTACAATAGTATACATGTACATGTATTGCCAGTTTTCAGTACAGACATTTCTATATATATATATATTGTACACTATATCTACAATAGTATACATGTACATGTATCGCCAGTTTTCAGTACAAACATTTCTATATATATATATATTGTACACTATATCTACAATAGTATACATCTACATGTATTGCCAGTTTTCAGTACAGACATTTCTATATATATATATATACTGTACACTGTATCTACAATAGTATACATGTACAAGTATCGCCAGTTTTCAGTACAAACATTTCTATATATATATATTGTACACTGTATCTACGATAGTATACATGTACATGTATCGCCAGTTTTCAGTACAAACATTTCTATATATATATATATTGTACACTGTATCTACAATAGTATACATGTACATGTATCGCCAGTTTTCAGTACAAACATTTCTATATATATATATATATTGTACACTGTATCTACGATAGTATACATGTACATGTATTGCCAGTTTTCAGTGCAAACATTTCTATATATATATATATATTGTACACTGTATCTACAATAGTATACATGTACATGTATCGCCAGTTTTCAGTGCAAACATTTCTATACATATATATATATTGGACACTGTATCTACGATAGTATACATGTACATGTATCGCCAGTTTTCAGTACAAACATTTCTATATATATATATATTATACTGTACACTGTATCTACAATAGTATACATGTACATGTATTGCCAGTTTTCAGTACAAACATTTCTATATATATATATATTATACTGTACACTGTATCTACAATAGTATACATGTACAAGTATCGCCAGTTTTCAGTACAAACATTTCTATATATATATATATACTGTACACTGTATCTACAATAGTATACATGTACATGTATTGCCAGTTTTCAGTACAAACATTTCTACATATATATATATATATATTGTACACTATATCTACAATAGTATACATGTACATGTATTGCCAGTTTTCAGTACAGACATTTCTATATATATATATATTGTACACTATATCTACAATAGTATACATGTACATGTATCGCCAGTTTTCAGTACAAACATTTCTATATATATATATATTGTACACTACATCTACAATAGTATACATCTACATGCATTGCCAGTTTTCAGTACAGACATTTCTATATATATATATATACTGTACACTGTATCTACAATAGTATACATGTACAAGTATCGCCAGTTTTCAGTACAAACATTTCTATATATATATATTGTACACTGTATCTACGATAGTATACATGTACATGTATCGCCAGTTTTCAGTACAAACATTTCTATATATATATATATTGTACACTGTATCTACAATAGTATACATGTACATGTATCGCCAGTTTTCAGTACAAACATTTCTATATATATATATATATTGTACACTGTATCTACGATAGTATACATGTACATGTATTGCCAGTTTTCAGTGCAAACATTTCTATATATATATATATATTGTACACTGTATCTACAATAGTATACATGTACATGTATCGCCAGTTTTCAGTGCAAACATTTCTATACATATATATATATTGTACACTGTATCTACGATAGTATACATGTACATGTATTGCCAGTTTTCAGTACAAACATTTCTATATATATATATATTATACTGTACACTGTATCTACAATAGTATACATGTACAAGTATCGCCAGTTTTCAGTACAAACATTTCTATATATATATATATACTGTACACTGTATCTACAATAGTATACATGTACATGTATTGCCAGTTTTCAGTACAAACATTTCTATATATATATATATATACTGTACACTGTATCTACAATAGTATACATGTACATGTATCGCCAGTTTTCAGTACAAACAATATTTTAACATTTTCTGGTGACCTATAACCATATCAGGTGTACCTGTTGAACAATTCTCTATAACAATATAAGGTATTGAAAGTTATTGAATCATGAAGGAAATATTAGCCTGTTGCAATTTTTCAACATTTTTTTAAAGCTGATAAGATTTGAGTGTTACTAATTTTGTTTCAGCTATTATTGTGAGCGTGTGAAGCACTTGTCGGCTTTGTACTATAGCTATACAGGTAACTGGAGGTAAGGATCAAACGGCTTCAGGACACTGATGATATTTAATACGGGCCTGTGTAAATATAGGCCAACGCCCCAAGTAATATCCCTACAGTTTCTTGTTTGCTAACGGAGTCTTAAGTCAAGCTGTATATTACAAAATTCTTACAATATCATGACCAGTACCCTCGGGCTATTCTAGGTAACATGTACATGTATGTTATGACGCTTGGATTAACAGATCCAGACACAGTTCCCCTATAGGATTAATACAATCTTTTAAGATTCCCCTGATGGGTGTCCATCTGGAAACTTATAATTGAATTTCTCATAAAAAAAACATCAGTTGTTGTCTTGGACGTCAATTTCCAATTTGGTTTTTGATAACCAAAAGAACAGTCAATTAGTGTATCACATATAGCATTTCACAAGTACATTGTTCATGTAAACCATAATTTGAGTCTGTATACGTACATATATGTCACAGGTATACGTACTGTCAATACTTCACACATATATATATTTATCAATATAATTTGAATCGCTGTCCGTACGTCATCTATACACTAAATTAGAGTCGCTGTCCATACGTCATCCATACCCCAAATCTGAGTCGCTGTCATGTATGCACCTACGTCACAGCCCATCTTAAGCTGTACATACCTTCCCTATGACCAATAATGATTCAGTAAGAATTACCTACCCACACTAGTAGGTATATTATAGGACAGGTGAGAAATTGACAGGTGAGGAATTACCTGTTGGATTTACCTGTAATATATTTTTAATTCTACTGGACTACTTATAAGCGAAATAGGTGCGTACGTGTATAAAATAATGCTATGTATTAAATACTATATCTACTATGATCAATTTTATATCATATTTACATTTTTCATGTAGATTTCTAACCTATTATCAAAACATGTAACACTGACAGTAAGAACCTTTTAATGACAACATAATATCAAATACATGTTTTTTCAAACCTAATAAAATTTATTATTTTTGTGAATTACATGTATCTGTAATAAATATTTCAGCTTAATCATATATTCTGTTATTTAGATATGAAAATCCAATTCAGATTAAATCTCAAATGAAATAAATAAAGGTATTTCAAATTTAGTTGATGTTTAAGAGTTGATTCTGCAAAATTGTATGCAGGAATTTGATGAAAGTTAAAGCCCCTTGCAGCTAAAGGGAGGTAATGCAGCAGCAGTCATTGATCAACTTTATAGAAAGCTGCTAATTGTAATATTATTTATTCATTAACACTATAAAGATAAAGTGTAACATGAAGAATGAAAACACTATTAATAACACTCTACGTTTCAAACATCAAAAAAGTGGTAAATTTATACATACAATCAAGTAAACCGCCATATTTTTGTATATAGTTTTTTTCATCATTCAATAGATCTTAAATAAGAGGTAACAAATTTGTATTATTTTCCTTGCTTTTTTGTGACCACATTAATATTTTTCAATATTTTTCCAATTATTATTGGCCAACTTATGTCAATAATTTTTAAATAATTCTGTATATATATCATTGTGACTGGAGTATAATTTTAAGGACCAAAAAACTTCTAGTTTATATAGAATTACCTCATTAAAATTTAGAAGTATGTATATACTAGGAGTAAGCTAGAATAATAATTTAGATTATCATAAAATAAAATAAATTGGAATTAAAATGTAAAACCAAAAAGACAAACAATTGTTCAAGACAGCGACACAAGTACTGTTGCTTAAATTACAGAAAATATGAACATTAGATATATATTATATGATACGGCCGAAAAAATAAACAAGCGATTAAATTGAAATATTGATCTAGCAAAAATCAGTTATCATGAAATCAAAATATTTCTTCAGAACTAGGTAACATCAACTCCAACGTTTCAGCCTATTGAGTCATTGAGGTGAAAATGTTACACAACTACATCACAACATTCCATGATAAGATCTGCATGGAAACATGCACCCTAAAGGTGTTTTCTGGTCTGGACAGCCAGTGACCAGTGGTCAGATATCACCTTGTGGCTGGTAATGTTAGCATGCTTAGCTGTAAATGTAAGGTTTTATCATGGTGACCATTAATATTACAGGTATGATTGTATTAAATCGTTTCCAAAGAATGTATATAGTTGAACAAGAAATCCCATGGATACAGTTGGACCTCATCACTTGAAAACCCATATCATTTATGTAACCCCATGCATAATATACATTATTTGAAGTGCTTTGTAGACGTTTTCCTATTAATTTATATAAACCACATTAAAAAAGTAAATTAATTGGATAATTGATACCATGGTCACGCAGACTCTAGATTATAAATAGCGTGACTGTGGTTTTGACTACATGTGTGCATGCGTATACATTCTGTATCTATATATTGCAATATCATCTAATCCAATGTTCAGAATAAATGATATTGTCTCGTATTTCCATTTGAACAAGCCTTGTAATTTGAAAAACTTATATAAACAAAACATTTGAAAATCAAATGTCATAAAATTGAAACCATACCACAATGTGTGATTTAAATTTGACCATGCTGGCAAATTATCTGCAGGTATATGTATATATACACATGATCTATTAGATTCCAAACATAATTTCATTTTGTAAATGTATAAATATGAAATCAAAATAAATCAAAGCGCAAACAAAAGGCCTCAACTACGTATACCATATTTTCCAGATATAAAGTCGTGACTTGTATAAATTCGTCATAATATAATAACAAACTTTAGAAATTTTTATATACATGGTAAATGAAACAGATTTTAAATAAACACCTTTTTAATTTATTAGTAGCTACAATGTCAGGTGTAAAAAAATATGATACAGCTGTAAAATCAATAAACGAACAAATATCGTAGAATTAATAAACAGTAAGAATATAAACACATTACATAATGTAAACATGTTATTAAGGAAACACCCATAATCCGAACTTAGTAGCTGATAGCTATATATAAAGTATTGGGTCATATCATTGCAATGCATTGGAGACCAAATTATATACATTCAGGTTGCTTAATCATTATCTGCATATGATACTCTAGCATCAAGTTAATGTTGGAGATTCTTGGTGCGGTTCAAACCCCAATTTGGCTGTCATATTTCTCCTTTTGCTGTTACAGATAATTATAATGATCGATGTTGGACGAATTAAAACATCATTAATTAATGTCCATCATTTATTTCTTTTTATTTCAAAATTTAAAGCTAGGACAGTAGGAATTAATACACTAACAGGTAATGATTTTGAGTCATTCTCAAGCTACCCTGACTAGGAATCAAACCCGGGTCTCTGGAGTGAAAAACTCCACCAACTAATTAGCAAAAGAAGCATGCTCCATCAGCTGAGTGACAGAGACTGTATTAAACAATATGTACAAACCACATCGACCGGCTCATTTTAGACATATGCATGTACACAGAGTTACACAACACAGGTCACTGCAGGGATAATTTTGGAGGAGGCGTCGACCCTTTTGGTCATCTACGTACCCAAACTTTTCAAAAATGTCTATGATTCAAGAACCCTTAAAATATAATGTGTCTTTGCTATTGCCTCTAAGAATTGTTAGAAACAGACTGAATTATCTAGAGTTGTCAATCTGAAAATGATCATGCTTTTTTTTTTTTTTTTTTTTTTTGTCAAAAGGATATTATCCCATATGATTTTTATCACTATTACCGTGCAGTTCAGGAATAGGGCTTAATTAGTTTCAATTGGATTCAAATTTACGTTTTGCAGAACCCAATTCACTTTTGAATAAAAATTTGTAATGTATGTAATGATCATATGTTACATGTACAAAGTGCAGCTAGATAACACTAAAATCCAGTATAAACAGAAGCCTCTCTAATTTTTAACTTGCACTTTCGTCAATAAATAATTGATCTTAAGAAAATCCTTTCACTAACATATATATATAAATAAACATCGAAGCAGACGTCACAGCTATCCTGAGCTTTGTAGTAAACGACCAAAATACGGTGACATTTGTACTTCCGCTTTGACAGGACAACTACCGAACTAGGCTACCAGGTTTCGATTTTCATTGTTCTGTCATCGAGTTTTCGAGTCGACAGAAGACCACTGAACGATATAGGAGTCAAACTTAATCTTCAAGTGATACACAGTAAAAGCTCAATTAGATTGTCCCTTTCAGATATATCAATTTTACTAGAAGGCCATCGGCTTATCTCGAACAGGGGTCAACAACACCCAGCTATACCCGTCAGACCGCTACCGGAGTCGACGCACCCGGATATTTCAAGGCGTTCGTATAATTCTGGGATTAATTATACTTCTCAAGTTATACAATCATCTGACCAAACAGGAATGGTTAAAACAAAACATAAGCTACTAAAAAATAATCAATAAACACTTAATAAAGTCACTTATTATTACAGACCCACCTCCGATTCATAAACGTGCCGCCATCTTGATTAGTGACCCCTGACCTGAAGTTCCCGGATATGACAACTACGGAAAAGGCACATGAGTCCTGCTACGCCTAGTGTTACGAATGATAGCTTTAGGACATACCTACATGTGGTTTACTAAGTATAACTGTACAGGAAATGTACTCATGACTTAACAAATGAGTTAATATAAATTATAATATAAATTAGCAAATGTGTTAAACAAAACAATTTATACAGTTCAGCCATCTTTATATAATACAGAGAAATCACAGATAAAGAGAGATAATTCAGTCTATATTTTGGAGTGTTGGGGTAGCATTTTATATGTGTATATTGTGAGTGTTGGGGTAGCATTTTATATGTGTATATTGTACACTATTAACTTGCACTTATACAGAAAAAAAACTTTAGCGGTTTCAATGTTAAATCGAATTGTTTGTTTTGCTCTGTGCAAGTTTGTAGAAAGCACTCGATACCAAAGTGAAATATTTAGTTGCTTTGACATTGAAAAAATCTCCTGTATCAGTAGGCAAAAATAAGATTTTACACATTCGTGAGTGTAGGAGTTATTGGAAATATACTTTCGATTTTAACATATTTTATTTGTATCAATTGTAAACAATGAGGAACTTCGTTTATATTTTCTAAAGATTTTATTTTATAAGTGACAATATTCTCATCAATTTTTCGTTCTCCTATCTTTCATTTGAGGCTTTCACAATATACGTTTCTCATTTACCGTCAGCACCTGAAAATAATATTTTTTACAATATATATCTTGTACGGTGGCTGGAAGCGGACATGAAATAAATAAAAGTATTGCGTGGGAACGAAATATTATTGCGTTCGAACGAAATATCATTACGTGGGTGGGAAATATTATTGCGTGGGAACGAAATAATTATTGCGTTCGAACGGAATATTATTGCTTTCGAACGTATTGCGTTCGAACGGATTATTATTGCGTGGTAACGAAATATTATTGCGTTCGAACGAACTAATTATTGCGTTCGAACGAAATATCAACGATTCACCTTTTCAAATTATTTCAAATGTGGCAGTCAGCAATTTCACATCATTATTTTTTGTAATTGGTCATTTAAAGTGGTTTTGTGTGATATTCTCTCTTGGTTATCTAATTATCTGCTTAATCGTTGTCAATGTGTAGTAATTAATTGTAAACAATCTCATTTAGCTAATATTTCAGCGGGTGTTCCTCAAGGATCCATCCTAGGTCCATTGCTATTTCCTAAATTTCATTAACGATATTGTAAGTAATATCAGCTGTTCCATCAAACTATTTGCGGACGATACATCATTGTCTGTTATAGTGGAATCCCCTGATCTGAGTGCAAATCTACTAAATAATAACCTTAGAAAAATAAACGATTGGTCTAGTACATGGCTTGTAAAATTTAATCCTTCTAAAACTGTAACAATGATCGTAAGCAAAAAAATTAACAAACCGATTCACCCCTCCCTATTTGTGAATAATATCACACTAACAGAAGTTACTTGTCACAAATATTTTGGCATCACCATTTCCGAGTGTAAGTGGGGCAGACATATAGACCATATCAGTAAAACTGTCACGAAACAATTAGGTGTTCTACGGAAATTAAAATTCATTCTCTCTAGACAAACGTTAAGCAAAATTTATAGAACTTTTATTCTTCCTATATTGGAATATTGTTGTGAGTTGTGGGACGGTTGTACGGTCACTGAAGCTGAAATCTTAGAAAAATTACAATTAGAGGCAGGTCGTATTGTTACGGGATTACCATCGTTCTCAAGCAGAAACTCTATTTACTGCGAAACTGGGTGGGAGCCCTTATAATAAATAATTATCTAACAGACGGTCTCGCAGAAAACTCCAGCTCTTTTATAAAAATACACCATGGGCTAACCCCAACCTATCTACAAACACTCCTTCCTTCTATAGTTGCTGATAACACCCAACACCTTCTTCGCAATGCAGAAAATCACACACTTCCTAATAATAGACTTGAATCTTCAAATATATCTTTTTTCCCGTCTACCGTTCGTTTATGGAACCAGTTGCCTATAAACAACAGACATAGCGAGTCATTCTCTAATTTTAAACATGCTATCCGGAACCAAGACGTACCTGTAATACCCGACTTTTTTTATTTTGGAGACCGTAAATTAAACATTATACATGCAAACTTAAGAAATCGTTCAAGTTCATTACGTAGCCATTCATTCAGAGCAAATATTGTAACAGATCAAAAATGTCATTGCGGTTTCCCAGTTGAAGATCCACAGCATTTCTTTTTTAATTGTAATTCATATAATGACCAAAGAATCATTCTATTTCGACAGCTAAACTCATTTATTCCACTCTCTGTCAATTTATTACTTTTTGGAAATATGAACTTAAGTACACAAGAAAACGAATTAATCTTCATGCATACTCAGCAATATATCAAAGATACTCATAGATTTTAACTTCGTCCTTCTATTATTATCTAATATTTCCATATCTGCTTTACTCCCAACATCTACCCTCCGATACTGACGACAAAAGAGAAACGAATATTCAAAGAAAGCCTAGAGTGACCAGGAGAAAGACAAACCGAAGACAGGATGATATGAACATTGAGAAGTCGAAAGTTAAGAAAAGTGGTTTAGAACTTCTGTCGTCTTTATCGGAGGGGTAGATTTTAGATTTTAAAATAATAGTATAATACGAATTGAAACTTATAAATAGCTCTCTCCCTCCCCCACCTCTCTCTTTCTCGCTCTTCCCTCACTCTCTCCCTCTCTCTCTGTCTCAAATACAACTTTATATATTATGTATATCTTTTCTTGTAAATGCCATCTTGTCTATGTAATTTGAATGTTTTATTATTTTTGGGAACGGGCTTTATATAAGTTGTATAACTTGTGCCCAATCCCATTGCACATTTTGCAATAAAATATGTTTAAATCAAAAAAACATTTCAGCTAACGGAACGTGGTCTGACCATCTACAACAAATTATTAGTAAAACTTCTATAAAACCAAATTTACTCCGAAACCTCAAATTCAGCATTGATAGAAAATCTCTTCAAACTTTATACTGTTAATTTATTAGACCATTGCTTGAATATGGAGACATTGTCTGGGATAATATAACAGTTGGACAAAGTAATCTTTTAGAAAACATTCAACTTGAAGCAGCTAGGATCATTACGGATCATTACCGGTACTAGTCCGCTAAACCTGCCTAGTCATGATCGATTATATACAGAATCTGGATTAGATACACTTATGAATAGAAGGCGAAAACACAAAATGATTAAATTCCATCAGATTGTTCATGGTCAGTGCACCCCTTACCTAACTAGCATGCTCCCAGCTCGTCATCGTAATAATCATTCATACAACACAAGGAGTGCCGATTCTTTCTATCAACCTCCATGCCGCACTAACCTTTCTACCTTCTTCTGAGGACCTATGGAACTCGCTTCCGGACATTATAAAATTTAATCCATCTATTACCTGTCTCAAAAACTTCCTTAACACTGATATCCCAACTGTCCCTCTCTACTATTATTATTGTAAAACAAGGCACGGCCAGATTAACCACTCCCGTCTTAGAATGCATTGCAATTCTCTAAACTCGCATCTATATCATCGTAATCTTGTAGTTAGTCCTCGCTGCTCGTGTAACCAATCTGACGAAACTTCTGAACATTTCAACAAACAAGAATGGTATGTTTCAGAAACCTACCCCATGACTATGATATCAACACTTTACTCTATGGTAACCCTAATATGCCCGATCATTACAATGTGCAGCAGAGAAAGACAATAAGGCAAACTTTTCTATGTCAAAATGTTTTAAGTATAGAATATGTCTGTCCTCTAGAAGACTTATATCAATATCACCATGTGATCTTTTAATAAATTGGTCAATTGGTCTACTTTTAACAGGTTTTGTAATTATTCCTTTGTAAAACAGCAAGTTGATTGATATACATTGTATCCAAACTTCAATTCAAACCGAATAACCTGTTAGCTCACCATAGACCATGAAATTGTTTGTACACTTTCTTAACTTCAGGATTGTTTTACAAAATTACGAATGAATTTTTCTACATTTTTTATTTTCAAAAACCCCATACCTCTGATGAGTATAATAAAACTGTCATTACAAGTGAATCAAATATTTTCAGTTTAAGATGAACAGGAAGAGATACATTCCTTTATTTCTTATAAATAGCAAACACCGATTTAATTGTTTGTTCAGCAGGTTTTTTCCCTTTCTTTAAAAACGCTACCATTAACATTATTTTTTGTACCTAGATATGTAAACAATTCTTATAAATCTAATTCTGTATTCCGTAACATCAACTGGTGTTGTTGTACCGATTTACGTCTTGAGAATGTCACAATTTTTATCTTTCTGATATTAAGTTCTAATTTCCATGTTATGCAATATTGTTAAAATTCATGTAACATTTGTTGTAGACCATCAGATATTTCTGATATCATAACAGTGTTATTGGCAAATAATATGATAAAAAGTTTGGGATATATTCCGATATCATATACCGTAAAAACTGGTATAATTTGCGCAGGTACTTTTTAGGGCTGAAAATGCTTAAAAAATCTACTATCAGTATATTTAGCGCATCAAAAAATGGGGGAACACAATGTCCAGAGAGTCCCAAAACCGATGTAATGAAGGTGACAATTTCAATGCAAAATATTCCCGATAAATGCTTGACAACTTGCACAAAAATGTTGTATTTAGAAGAAATAACATATAAAAACCGCATTGTGTGTTTGTTTTCTTTTATTGGCCATCGTAACCTGAAACTGAAATATCTAGCAGATGTCCAAAACATTGGCGGTCTGGTCCGCCGTACTCCGTGCACATGTCAATGTTTTAAGATATTACACATGAATAGTAATCAGGAATATTTGAAAAGAGTAGAATCTATTTACTTAAATTGGCACAATAAGTAATTAGTGTGTTTGAGATCATTAACAATCAACAGCAATCAGCTAGCGGATACGTAGTTTAGCTTGCAACAATCACAGTGTGCACAATTTGTCAAGATTTGTAAGACAAAATATTTTTTCCACCAGGTAAGATTCTAAGTCATAAAGGTAGATTGAAAAAAGGAAGGGAGATAAAATAACCAGATAAATATTTGTAGCGGGATCAGACTGGGTTGATTATCGTGTGATCAGGTAGCTCAGTCGGAAGAGCTACATTTTCTTCTCTCCTGTTACAGAATTGGCACCCAACTAAATAACCAACGGCTGTGGGTGTTTGAAAGGGTCTCGTATGTATTCAAAAAAAGGATGGATGAGTGTAGCGGGACTGGACTTGGTCGATTATCGATGACCAGGTAGTTTCAGTCGGTAGAGCACTCAGCTAGTGTTCGGAGAGGTCCCGGGATCGAATCCCGGTCTTGCCGCTACATTTTCTCCTCTCCTGTTACATATGGTACCATACTGTGCATGTAGATATTCAAGGTAAATCAACAATGTTCGCTGATCTTGCAGAATTGCCTTACAGTGATATAATGAATGTAGTAAATGTATGTCTCATTGGTGTGATTGATTTAACGGCAGTTCATGTGGTGACCGAAAAAAAGGTAAAATCAATACTTTCAGAGTGATCAGGGAACATTGATAGTCAAGGCGTGGGGAAAACATAAGACGACCTCTGTTATACAAAATTAATGTTTAATTGATTTTCATTAAATTGTCTCGAAGGTGATGATTAGTGTGTTATGAACGATAAGCTTAATATGTTTTTGACAAAAAATATAAACAGCTAATGTCATATTGTGTGTTTTAAATTTAAATAATCTTTTATTTATTCATTTCATTTCAGTGCATGTACATGTCATAGAATATAAACAAATATCCAGGTATATGCTTAAATCATATTACAGTTTAATTCACAATAAGGAATTTGAAGATGATGATAGGTATTATTTTCGGATTGAAAATGATTACAATATTAAGCTTTCCTCAGTTGAAAATTACTTCTTTTTGTTCACACAATTCTTCTCTTAGACTGTTTCCAGTTGAAATGATACATGCATGCTGACATTCTGTAAAACATAAGGAAACATATAATTGTATTAACAGAGTAATTACTGAAAAGGCTAATATCATATAATTAAACATTTTAATCATAAATAGCAATACCAGCATAGAGGAAATATTATAGTTTAATTCCCGCTGTTCTTCAGTCCTCCTGTTCTTACATGTAAGAGTTTTGTCCTTCATAAATTGATTGTAAATATAGCAGTTGTTTATATAATGTGCACAAAGAAGTATAAATATACACACGTATCATATGCATGGGTACAGTGGTAAATCAATTGGCTATACAGGAAAATGATGGTGCTGATCATCGTAAGACTGTGCCAGGTGATAGAGATTAGTTCCGCTTGAGTGATCACACAATGCAAGTGAGAGTCGGGAATATGTTTATGTAAGTTTTAATTGCTAATCTCTGACGATTGTTGGTAAAATATAACTCAGGATATTAACAGTTTTCTCTACATTTTTACAGATTGAAACAGCTTTTTTAAGTGCCGTTTTACGGAAGAATTATGAAAAAAGAAATCGACATTTCGTCGATCTAGTAGTTCAAAAAACATCACTTCGTAGTTATACAGCAAGTTGATTGATATACATTGTATCCAAACTTCAATTCAAACCGAATAACCTGTTAGCTCACCATAGACCATGAAATTGTTTGTACACTTTCTTAACTTCAGGATTGTTTTACAAAATTACGAATGAATTTTTCTACATTTTTTATTTTCAAAACCCCATACCTCTGATGAGTATAATAAAACTGTCATTACAAGTGAATCAAATATTTTCAGTTTAAGATGAACAGGAAGAGATACATTCCTTTATTTCTTATAAATAGCAAACACCGATTTAATTGTTTGTTCAGCAGGTTTTTTCCCTTTCTTTAAAAACGCTACCATTAACATTATTTTTTGTACCTAGATATGTAAACAATTCTTATAAATCTAATTCTGTATTCCGTAACATCAACTGGTGTTGTTGTACCGATTTACGTCTTGAGAATGTCACAATTTTTATCTTTCTGATATTAAGTTCTAATTTCCATGTTATGCAATATTGTTAAAATTCATGTAACATTTGTTGTAGACCATCAGATATTTCTGATATCATAACAGTGTTATTGGCAAATAATATGATAAAAAGTTTGGGATATATTCCGATATCATATACCGTAAAAACTGGTATAATTTGCGCAGGTACTTTTTAGGGCTGAAAATGCTTAAAAAATCTACTATCAGTATATTTAGCGCATCAAAAAATGGGGGGAACACAATGTCCAGAGAGTCCCAAAACCGATGTATGAAGGTGACAATTTCAATGCAAAATATTCCCGATAAATGCTTGACAACTTGCACAAAAATGTTGTATTTAGAAGAAAATAACATATAAAAACCGCATTGTGTTTGTTTTCTTTTATTGGCCATCGTAACCTGAAACTGAAATATCTAGCAGATGTCCAAAACATTGGCGGTCTGGTCCGCCGTACTCCCGTGCACATGTCAATGTGTTTTAAGATATTACACATGAATAGTAATCAGGAATATTTGAAAAGAGTAGAATCTATTTACTTAAATTGGCACAATAAGTAATTAGTGTGTTTGAGATCATTAACAATCAACAGCAATCAGCTAGCGGATACGTAGTTTAGCTTGCAAACAATCACAGTGTGCACAATTTGTCAAGATTTGTAAGACAAAATATTTTTTCCACCGGTAAGATTCTAAGTCATAAAGGTAGATTGAAAAAAGGAAGGGAGATAAAATAACCAGATAAATATTTGTAGCGGGATCAGACTGGGGTTGATTATCGGTGATCAGGTAGCTCAGTCGGAAGAGCTACATTTTCATCTCTCCTGTTACAGAATTGGCACCCAACTAAATAACCAACGGCTGTGGTGTTTGAAAGGGTCTCGTATGTATTCAAAAAAAGGATTGGATGAGTGTAGCGGGACTGGACTTGGTCGATTATCGATGACCAGGTAGTTCAGTCGGTAGAGCACTCAGCTAGTGTTCGGAGAGTCCCGGGATCGAATCCCGGTCTTGCCGCTACATTTTCTCCTCTCCTGTTACATATGGTACCATACTGTGCATGTAGATATTCAAGGTAAATCAACAATGTTCGCTGATCTTGCAGAATTGCCTTACAGTGATATAATGAATGTAGTAAATGTATGTCTCATTGGTGTGATTGATTTAACGGCAGTTCATGTGGTGACCGAAAAAAGGTAAAATCAATACTTTCAGAGTGATCAGGGAACATTGATAGTCAAGGCGGGGAAAACATAAGACGACCTCTGTTATACAAATTAATGTTTAATTGATTTTCATTAAATTGTCTCGAAGGTGATGATTAGTGTGTTATGAACGATAAGCTTAATATGTTTTTGACAAAAAATATAAACAGCTAATGTCATATTGTGTTTTAAATTTAAATAATCTTTTATTTATTCATTTCATTTCAGGCATGTACATGTCATAGAATATAAACAAATATCAGGTATATGCTTAAATCATATTACAGTTTAATTCACAATAAGGAATTTGAAGATGATGATAGTATTATTTTCGGATTGAAAATGATTACAATATTAAGCTTCCTCAGTTGAAAATTACTTCTTTTTGTTCACACAATTCTTCTCTTAGACTGTTTCCAGTTGAAATGATACATGCATGCTGACATTCTGTAAAACATAAGGAAACAATAAATGTATTAACAGAGTAATTACTGAAAAGGCTAATATCATATAATTAAACATTTTAATCATAAATAGCAATACCAGCATAGAGGAAATATTATAGTTTAATTCCCGCTGTTCTTCAGTCCTCCTGTTCTTACATGTAAGAGTTTTGTCCTTCATAAATTGATTGTAATATAGCAGTTGTTATATAATGTGCACAAAGAAGTATAAATATACACACGTATCATATGCATGGGTACAGTGGTAAATCAATTGGCTATACAGAAAAATGATGGTGCTGATCATCGTAAGACTGTGCCAGGTGATAGAGATTAGTTCCGCTTGAGTGATCACACAATGCAAGTGAGAGTCGGGAATATGTTTATGTAAGTTTTAATTGCTAATCTCTGACGATTGTTGGTAAAATATAACTCAGGATATTAACAGTTTTCTCTACATTTTTACAGATTGAAACAGCTTTTTTAAGTGCCGTTTTACGGAAGAATTATGAAAAAGAAATCGACATTTTCGTCGATCTAGTAGTTCAAAAAACATCACTTCGAGTTATATGAACACTCCATATATGATTTATGTCATTCGGCCAAAAAATTACTTCGTATTACCTAGTTTAATGAATATGCTGTATGTATATGATCAGAACGTCAAGCTCCTGTGGTGAAAATAACTAAAATGTTTTAAAAGTATGGTTTAGAGGTAATCTTTGAACGTACTTTAGTATATAGATATAATCTGATATTTATACATGTGCTTATGAAATTATCGATAATTATGGATGTGGAAAACACTCATACCTTATTAATTGCCGTTAGTTTTAAGATTACACCACCTTGGACATTTACAAAATGTTCACCGTCTGTCACGTGCTATTTTATCAGTAGACCAAGTTTGTCCAAAATTTTGTTAGAGTTGTCTTTCTTCCATTGAAGTAAGGCCATGTGCCATAACATGCATCTCCATTTCGCCATGAAATGTATCTGCTCCGAGACAAATTTGATTCAAATTACAAAATTCATTATGGTATCAATTTTGATGTTCGAGGCGAAATATTGATTTCATTTTTTTTCCGTTGCAGGATAACTGTCACTAATAGGGAGTAAACGTCTGAGGTGAACCAGCTTCGGAGCGAAGCATTTTTGGGACGAAACGTCTTCATTCATTGTAAACACCATTTTGGGGACGAAAAGTCTAGATACTTTGTAAACAATTCAGGTGAAAATTTTCAAACAGAAGATCTTTTGGATAGTGTATATAGTAAGGATATGAAAGCCGTAATATTCTGTTCCTATTTCAACGTTACAGATACGCTTATTTCAGTAACTTTTATATTCAAAATTTGCTATTTAAAATTCCTGGTAAAATCAAAGTTGTTGAATACACTGCCGCTAGGAGCGCTAGTATCTGCGAGCAATTTTTAAGCCATAATGACCAAAGAATCATTCTATTTCGACAGCTAAACTCATTTATTCCACTCTCTGTCAATTTATTACTTTTTGGAAATATGAACTTAAGTACACAAGAAAACGAATTAATCTTCATGCATACTCAGCAATATATCAAAGATACTCATAGATTTTAACTTCGTCCTTCTATTATTATCTAATATTTCCATATCTGCTTTACTCCCAACATCTACCCTCCGATACTGACGACAAAAGAGAAACGAATATTCAAAGAAAGCCTAGAGTGACCAGGAGAAAGACAAACCGAAGACAGGATGATATGAACATTGAGAAGTCGAAAGTTAAGAAAAGTGGTTTAGAACTTCTGTCGTCTTTATCGGAGGGGTAGATTTTAGATTTTAAAATAATAGTATAATACGAATTGAAACTTATAAATAGCTCTCTCCCTCCCCCACCTCTCTCTTTCTCGCTCTTCCCTCACTCTCTCCCTCTCTCTCTGTCTCAAATACAACTTTATATATTATGTATATCTTTTCTTGTAAATGCCATCTTGTCTAAGTAATTTGAATGTTTTATTATTTTTGGGAACGGGCTTTATATAAGTTGTATAACTTGTGCCCAATCCCATTGCACATTTTGCAATAAAATATGTTTAAATCAAAAAAACATTTCAGCTAACGGAACGTGGTCTGACCATCTACAACAAATTATTAGTAAAACTTCTATAAAACCAAATTTACTCCGAAACCTCAAATTCAGCATTGATAGAAAATCTCTTCAAACTTTATACTGTTAATTTATTAGACCATTGCTTGAATATGGAGACATTGTCTGTTGGACAGTTGGACAAAGTAATCTTCTAGAAAACATTCAACTTGAAGCAGCTAGGATCATTACGGATCATTACCGGTACCACCAAACTCACTAGTCATGATCGATTATATACAGAATCTGGATTAGATACACTTATGAATAGAAGGCGAAAACACAAAATGATTAAATTCCATCAGATTGTTCATGGTCAGTGCCCCCCTTACCTAACTAGCATGCTCCCAGCTCGTCATCGTTATAATCATTCATACAACACACGGGGGGCCGATTCTTTCTATCTACCTCCATGCCGCACTAACCTTTACAAAGACTCCTTTCTACCTTCTTCTGTGTACCTATGGAACTCGCTTCCGGACATTATAAAATCTAATCCATCTATTACCTGTCTCAAAAACTTCCTTAATACTGATATCCCTGCTGTCCCTCTCTACTACTATTATTGTAAAACAAGGCACGGCCAGATTCACCACTCCCGTCTTAGAATGCATTGCAGTTCTCATCTATATCATCGTAATCTTGTAGTTAGTCCTCGCTGCTCATGTAACCAATCTGACGAAACTTCTGAACATTTCAACAAACAAGAATGGTATGTTTCAGAAACCTACCCTATGACTATGATATTAACACTTTACTCTATGGTAACCCTAATATGCCCGATCATTACAATGTAAATATTTTTGATACGGTTCAAAATTTCATCAGTCGCTCAGTTTTAAGTAGATAATCAAAGTACTGAAAGTACTAAATGGCTCGGTCTCGAGGACAGGAGGAATATATTTCTAAGGTCAATACTACTGTAGTTTTGTACAATTAGAAATAAATTTGGCTGGTGTTCCTTCCAGTTTGGACTTTTGAGGATTCCTTGGACACCAAGGTGTAAAATAAGAGACACATACTAAAATCTTGGAAGCCCATTCTAATATTTCCTATGATGTTATATGTCAAATGATTTTATAACACCTTTAGCATTTTCCTTGTTAATTTGATGTTAATGAAAATATCCATTCTTAATGACTATTGTCATCAAGTTCCTGGGACCAGTGTCAGTTAACAAGTATTGTTTTGCAGCAGAGAAAGACAAGAGGCAAACTTTTCTATGTCAAAATGTCTTAAGTATAGAATATGTCTGTCCTCTAGAAGACTTATCAATATCACCATGTGATCTTTTAATAAATTGGTCAATTGGTCTACTTTTAACAGGTTTTGTAATTATTCCTTTGTAAAACAGCAAGTTGATTGATATACATTGTATCCAAACTTCAATTCAAACCGAATAACCTGTTAGCTCACCATAGACCATGAAATTGTTTGTACACTTTCTTAACTTCAGGATTGTTTTACAAAATTACGAATGAATTTTTCTACATTTTTTATTTTCAAAACCCCATACCTCTGATGAGTATAATAAAACTGTCATTACAAGTGAATCAAATATTTTCAGTTTAAGATGAACAGGAAGAGATACATTCCTTTATTTCTTATAAATAGCAAACACCGATTTAATTGTTTGTTCAGCAGGTTTTTTCCCTTTCTTTAAAAACGCTACCATTAACATTATTTTTTTGTACCTAGATATGTAAACAATTCTTATAAATCTAATTCTGTATTCCGTAACATCAACTGGTGTTGTTGTACCGATTTACGTCTTGAGAATGTCACAATTTTTATCTTTCTGATATTAAGTTCTAATTTCCATGTTATGCAATATTGTTAAAATTCATGTAACATTTGTTGTAGACCATCAGATATTTCTGATATCATAACAGTGTTATTGGCAAATAATATGATAAAAAGTTTGGGATATATTCCGATATCATATACCGTAAAAACTGGTATAATTTGCGCAGGTACTTTTTAGGGCTGAAAATGCTTAAAAAATCTACTATCAGTATATTTAGCGCATCAAAAAATGGGGGGAACACAATGTCCAGAGAGTCCCAAAACCGATGTATGAAGGTGACAATTTCAATGCAAAATATTCCCGATAAATGCTTGACAACTTGCACAAAAATGTTGTATTTAGAAGAAATAACATATAAAAACCGCATTGTGTTTGTTTTCTTTTATTGGCCATCGTAACCTGAAACTGAAATATCTAGCAGATGTCCAAAACATTGGCGGTCTGGTCCGCCGTACTCCGTGCACATGTCAATGTTTTAAGATATTACACATGAATAGTAATCAGGAATATTTGAAAAGAGTAGAATCTATTTACTTAAATTGGCACAATAAGTAATTAGTGTGTTTGAGATCATTAACAATCAACAGCAATCAGCTAGCGGATACGTAGTTTAGCTTGCAACAATCACAGTGTGCACAATTTGTCAAGATTTGTAAGACAAAATATTTTTTTCCACCAGGTAAGATTCTAAGTCATAAAGGTAGATTGAAAAAAGGAAGGGAGATAAAATAACCAGATAAATATTTGTAGCGGGATCAGACTGGGTTGATTATCGGTGATCAGGTAGCTCAGTCGGAAGAGCTACATTTTCTTCTCTCCTGTTACAGAATTGGCACCCAACTAAATAACCAACGGCTGTGGTGTTTGAAAGGGTCTCGTATGTATTCAAAAAAAGGATGGATGAGTGTAGCGGGACTGGACTTGGTCGATTATCGATGACCAGGTAGTTCAGTCGGTAGAGCACTCAGCTAGTGTTCGGAGAGTCCCGGGATCGAATCCCGGTCTTGCCGCTACATTTTCTCCTCTCCTGTTACATATGGTACCATACTGTGCATGTAGATATTCAAGGTAAATCAACAATGTTCGCTGATCTTGCAGAATTGCCTTACAGTGATATAATGAATGTAGTAAATGTATGTCTCATTGGTGTGATTGATTTAACGGCAGTTCATGTGGTGACCGAAAAAAGGTAAAATCAATACTTTCAGAGTGATCAGGGAACATTGATAGTCAAGGCGGGGAAAACATAAGACGACCTCTGTTATACAAATTAATGTTTAATTGATTTTCATTAAATTGTCTCGAAGGTGATGATTAGTGTGTTATGAACGATAAGCTTAATATGTTTTTGACAAAAAATATAAACAGCTAATGTCATATTGTGTTTTAAATTTAAATAATCTTTTATTTATTCATTTCATTTCAGGCATGTACATGTCATAGAATATAAACAAATATCAGGTATATGCTTAAATCATATTACAGTTTAATTCACAATAAGGAATTTGAAGATGATGATAGTATTATTTTCGGATTGAAAATGATTACAATATTAAGCTTCCTCAGTTGAAAATTACTCTTCTTTTTGTTCACACAATTCTTCTCTTAGACTGTTTCCAGTTGAAATGATACATGCATGCTGACATTCTGTAAAACATAAGGAAACAATAAATGTATTAACAGAGTAATTACTGAAAAGGCTAATATCATATAATTAAACATTTTAATCATAAATAGCAATACCAGCATAGAGGAAATATTATAGTTTAATTCCCGCTGTTCTTCAGTCCTCCTGTTCTTACATGTAAGAGTTTTGTCCTTCATAAATTGATTGTAATATAGCAGTTGTTATATAATGTGCACAAAGAAGTATAAATATACACACGTATCATATGCATGGGTACAGTGGTAAATCAATTGGCTATACAGAAAATGATGGTGCTGATCATCGTAAGACTGTGCCAGGTGATAGAGATTAGTTCCGCTTGAGTGATCACACAATGCAAGTGAGAGTCGGGAATATGTTTATGTAAGTTTTAATTGCTAATCTCTGACGATTGTTGGTAAAATATAACTCAGGATATTAACAGTTTTCTCTACATTTTTACAGATTGAAACAGCTTTTTTAAGTGCCGTTTTACGGAAGAATTATGAAAAAAGAAATCGACATTTTCGTCGATCTAGTAGTTCAAAAAACATCACTTCGAGTTATATGAACACTCCATATATGATTTATGTCATTCGGCCAAAAAATTACTTCGTATTACCTAGTTTAATGAATATGCTGTATGTATATGATCAGAACGTCAAGCTCCTGTGGTGAAAATAACTAAAATGTTTTAAAAGTATGGTTTAGAGGTAATCTTTGAACGTACTTTAGTATATAGATATAATCTGATATTTATACATGTGCTTATGAAATTATCGATAATTATGGATGTGGAAAACACTCATACCTTATTAATTGCCGTTAGTTTTAAGATTACACCACCTTGGACATTTACAAAATGTTCACCGTCTGTCACGTGCTATTTTATCAGTAGACCAAGTTTGTCCAAAATTTTGTTAGAGTTGTCTTTCTTCCATTGAAGTAAGGCCATGTGCCATAACATGCATCTCCATTTCGCCATGAAATGTATCTGCTCCGAGACAAATTTGATTCAAATTACAAAATTCATTATGGTATCAATTTTG
The DNA here is from genome assembly GCF_041381155.1 of Argopecten irradians. Classification (NCBI taxonomy): domain Eukaryota; kingdom Metazoa; phylum Mollusca; class Bivalvia; order Pectinida; family Pectinidae; genus Argopecten; species Argopecten irradians. The sequence continues at coordinate 3,178,608 of NC_091149.1, forward strand.
ATGTTCGAGGCGAAATATTGATTTCATTTTTTTTCCGTTGCAGGATAACTGTCACTAATAGGGAGTAAACGTCTGAGGTGAACCAGCTTCGGAGCGAAGCATTTTTGGGACGAAACGTCTTCATTCATTGTAAACACCATTTTGGGGACGAAAAGTCTAGATACTTTGTAAACAATTCAGGTGAAAATTTTCAAACAGAAGATCTTTTGGATAGTGTATATAGTAAGGATATGAAAGCCGTAATATTCTGTTCCTATTTCAACGTTACAGATACGCTTATTTCAGTAACTTTTATATTCAAAATTTGCTATTTAAAATTCCTGGTAAAATCAAAGTTGTTGAATACACTGCCGCTAGGAGCGCTAGTATCTGCGAGCAATTTTTAAGCCAATCATATTGAGGAAATTGACTGTAAGAGAATTTTGCAACCACGATCACAATGGCGAGGTGACCCTCGCCAAAAATTATAAATACATAGGTAGCTATCAGAACTACTCTACTGTCCATCTTAAAACCAATCTGATCTTTTTCGTATATTGGTTATAAACTCATGACCCGTGTTAGTTTTACTAATGATCAAACTGTGGCCGATTTATCAACAAATCTTTGGTTTTGTATGGTTGAAAAATAAACACCATTTTTCTCTACTCAATCCCTGCACCCTTCCCTTTCCTTACCAAATCACTGTATAAATAGCACTGAAAACTCTGAAATCAGTACTGTCCCATTGCTTATAAGTTATATATATATGGAAACGGATTAATATAAGTACATTGTACTTGTTTCTGTATAAAACCTTTTTGAAATGTATATTGTACTCTATCGTTATTGTATTGAATAAAATATTGTTTAAACCAAAGTGGTTTTGTGTAAACCTTCTTAATAAAGTATATTTTTTTGATAGAATATTTTGCTTCGAAACCATTAATTTAAAGTTTATTCCATATATTATTTGTATTTGTAATTTATTTCAGTATTTGCCTTCAATGATTTGCATTAAAATTGTAGAAAAAGTCATGGAAATTCATTGTTTTACTTTTTGAAATTAGTTGCCTAAGTATTGATACAAAATAATGTTCGTTGTAACACAATTTGCATACATTCAAATGGAAATATTGAAACATAATAACCCGATATATTAAAGTCATATATACGTTTATACGTACATTGTTGTATCATGTACGTACAACCTGGTATCTTTATATACTAAGTTGTTCATACATGTACAAGATACTATGTTGTACGCTTGTTTGTTTGTTTGTTTGTTTGATTAATTAACGTCCTATTAACAGCTATGGTCATGTAAGGACGGCCTCCCATGTATGCGGTGTATTGCTTGTATGTTATGCGAGGTGCGTGTTTTTAGAGACTGCGGTATACTCATGTTGTGTCTTCTTGTATAGTGGAACTTTTGTCATTTTTATAGTGCTATATCACTTAAGCATGCCGCCGAAAACACCAAGCAACCAGTCGTCCCACTCCCTGTATGCTGAGCGCTAAGCAGGAGCAGAAACTACCACGTTTATAGACCTTGGTGTGTCTCGGCCAGGGGACAGAACCCAGAGCCTTCCTCAAAAGGCGAGCGATCAACTCAAGGCCAAAAGTGAGGCGTTGCCAAGGGAGGCATTAGGAAAGACAAAGTAAGTTAGAATGAAGAGAAAATATAAGATCCTAAATTTAGTCGCCTTTTACGATCATGCAATAGGGGCATAGGCCATGGGCTAGGAGGGTCCCACATGCACCCCCCCCCCCAAACCTCCGAACCAATATTTTTCTGAACCCTTATGACCCACTGATCACAAATCAAAATGTTAACATTGCATAACTTGGGATGACCTTCCGGTTATGACGTCATCAAGATGGCCGCCATCTCGAATTTGACTAAAAATTGAAAAATAGTCATAACATTGACATTTTTCAACCGAAGTAGACAAATGAGGTATCCAAATGACCACAATAGAACAACAAATACATATCAGGACCAAAAAATCCAATATATGTAGTGATTTCTACGCAGGAAATGAAAAAAATCTGATTTCAACCTCAAAAATGGAGATTTTTCAACAATTTTTTTCATATTTAGCTTTACGCAGCAAAAATGTTTCCCAACAGCAAACTATTATTTCTAATAAGTTTTTTGACCACTTATCAATCAGTTTAAGCAACAAAAACTACAAAAAACAATGTTAACATCGTATAAATTCCGGTTATGACGTCATCAAAATGGCCACCATCTCGAAATTCACTGAAAAATACAAAATAGTTATAACACTGATATTTTTCAACTGAAGTAGACAAATGAGGTATCAAAATGACCACAATAGAACAACAAATACATATCAGGGCCAAATTATCAATATATGTAGTGATTTGTACGCAAGAAATGAAAAAAATAATATTTTAAGCGCAAAAAAGGTGATTGTTTGGTTTGGTTTGGTTTGTTTATTTTTACGTCCTATTAACAGCCAGGGTCATGTAAGGACGTGCCAGGTTTGTTGGTGGAGGAAAGCCGGGAGTACCCGGAGAAAAACCACCGACCAGCGGTCAGTACCTGGCAACTGCCCCACATGGGATTCGAACCCGCATCCCAGAGGTGGAGGGCTTGTGGTAATATGTCGGGACATCTTAACCACTTGGCCACCGCGGCCCCAGGTGATTGTTCAGCAAATTTTTCATACTTGGCTTGACGCAGCAAAAATGTTTCCCAACAACAAATTATTACTCGTAATCAGTTATTTAAACTCCTATCAATCAGTAAAAACAACAACAACAAAAATATACAGGAATGCAAAAAAGAATTATTGTTATACCCTCAATTGTGTAGATTAGCAGTGCCTCAAAAATAATTATTATAGCACAACGCCTCATGATAGCGTAACAAATGTAACCTAAGCTAAGCTTGTGTTTCCGTTAATATCATTAATAGTTTCCAAAACGTTTGTGTCTTTGAAAATGAGCAGATTCATTGTTTATTTCCTATGCATAGCATGAGCAAAATGAAGGATGGTTACTACAGTGTCACATATGTCTTTCACTGGTTCTCAATGATAACCATTATCATTGCGCGTGCTTTCTCGCCTCACTGCACTATCCACTGAAGAGACTCGCCATATCTGGTAGCTGGCACATGCAGTCCGAATCAAAGTAATCGAGATATCGGTATCCAATTCGTTGAAAGTCAGAGCGTCGTCTTCGACGTCGATGAGCTGATGTGACACTACATTGCCAGTGTTGTTCTAGCCTGTCTTCTTTTATGACCCATCCATGGCAAGAGTTCATATCAGGAACAACAGGTTCAGAGATGTGGGATCTCTTTCAGATTCTAACATATCGTACATATATGCTGTTTCAGACTTCTCCGGCATGATGGGAATTACACCAGATCCACATTCATTTGTTCTCCTTAGCACATAGCTCCATAATTCGTATGAAGTACTATTCATCAATCGTGTGGACCCTCGTGCAACCATAAATGGCACAGGTGATATCATCGAGGTCATTAATGAGGCCATAAATGTTAAATGCTTTTCATTGGTCTGACTTTTCCCACTCCCTTGAAGGTGCTGGTTTTGTCACATCTGGTGTATGCGTAAAGAGAACATTGAAGACTCTCAAGTAAAAAGTTCTCTACAGTGCTTTCCAGACTTGGCAAAGAGTGAAACTTCACTGCAGACCTCATCTATACTATGACCTCAAAGAATCCATCTGTGCCAACTATGGTTACTGAGGTTCACAAGAATGAGGAATTGTGCTTCATACGAATTAAGGAGAACCAACCCAACCCTCCGCAGAATGTGGATCTGGTGTCTTTTCCATAATGCCGGGGAAGTCTGGAACATCATATACGATATGTGAATCTAGGTGAAACAAGGTAGGAAAGAGGAAGAGCTCCAACATCCCTGAAGCCGATGTTTCTGATGTTATGTCATGGACGGTTGACAAGTTAGAACCACGATGGTAACCCGATAATGTAATGTCACATCAGGTCATCGAGGTCGAAGACGACACTCTGGCGAGAAAGCACGCACAACGAAAATGATTATCATTAAGAACTAGTGAAAGAAATATGTGACACTGTAGTAACCATCTTATATTTCCTAACGTTATACACAGGAAGTAAATAATGGATGTGCTCATTCTAAAAGACACAACACGTTTCGAAAAGTGTCATGGTATTTGCGGAATTTTAATTTGATACCCTATAGCTATTAGTTGGCATTTTGCTGTAATAATTCAGTTTGAGAGGCTACTAGTCTACAATATTTCGAACATGAAAATGAATGATTTTGAAGTCCTACTTAGATATTCAGCCAACTTTAAATTCAAATTTGTTAAGATATAAATCGTTAATAGCCAATGTTATATTCAGGAAATTCCAAGACACCAGGAAACTGTAGTGTCAGTGGTTTGGAAAAAAATAACAATCATATGCCGCATCCGGTGATGTTTTGTAAACCAAATGATGGTATAACAACAATTCTCTTTTGCATTTCTATATATTTTTGTTGTTGTTGTTGTTGTTGTTTTAACTGATTGATAAGAGGTCAAATAACTGATTACGAATAATAATTTGTTGTTGGGAAACAATATTGCTGCGTCAAGCCAAATATGAAAAAAAAAAATGCTGAAAAATTATCATTTTTGAGCTTAAAAATAATATTTTTTTTCATTTCCTGCGTTCAAATCACTACATATATTGGATTATTTGGTCCTGACATGTATTTGTTGTTCTATTGTGGTCATTTTGATACCTCATTTGTCTACTTCAGTCGAAAAATGTCAATGTTATGACTATTTTTCCTTTTTCAGTGAATTTCGAGATGGTGGCCATTTTGATGACGTCATAACCGGATTTTTATACGATCGATGTTAACATTGGTTTTTGTTGTTTTCGTTGCTTAAACTGATTGATAAGTGGTCAAAAAACTTATTAGAAATAATAGTTTGCTGTTGGGAAACATTTTTGCTGCGTCAAGCCAAATATGAACAAGAGGCCCATGGGCCTTAACGGTCATCTGACTCATTGCACAAAACAACAAATTCACAGTATAAAGTATTGGTTAAAGATTAATATAAACAATACGAGGAACTCCTTAGTTGAATATGTAAGTTTCTGAAATAGGTAAATGTCATTTGTTGAACAAACTTGGTAGCCCTTCATCCATATATGGTTGTAACCCATTCATGGATTAATATAAGGAGGAGTCAGATTTTAAAGCCAAATTTCAGCAAAGCTTCCATTTTGGACGTCCGCCGTACTATCCCCAAGGGTCTTAGCTCGGTCCTTTATAAAATATGATTGTCCTCACCTGAAGTTCCCCCTTCTGAATCAATTAAAACCCCTATAGACCAATTTTCCTTGAGATCGGAGACTGAAACCTGAAAACAGGAAGTGGGTCAGCGGCCATCTTGGAATACCAAAATCTTTACGAAAATGTTTGCATGTTGTTCGGCATCAATTTAAACCCCTAAAGAATAATTTTCATTGAGAACAGAGACCGAAACCTGAAAACAGGAAGTGCGCAAGCTAAAATTAAGAAAATTTGCCCTTTTGGGGCCCCACCCCTCAGCCCCTAGGGGTCGGACCAGACTCATTTATATAAAATATGATTGTCCTTCCCCAATAACGTTTCACACCAAATATGAATGAAATTCATCCAAGGATGAAGGAGGAGTAGGATTTAAAAGCTTAAATTAAGAAAATTTGCCCTTTTGGGGCCCCACCCCTCAGCCCCTAGGGGTCAGACCTATCTCAAATATATAAAATATGAATGTCCTTACCTAATGATGTTTCACACTAAATATGGATGAAATCCATCCAAGGATGAAGGAGGAGTAGGATTTTAAAGCTAAAATAAGAAAATTTGCCCTTTTGGGGCCCCACCCCTCAGCCCCTAGGGGTCGGACCAGACTCATTTATATAAAATATGATTGTCCTTCCCCAATAACGTTTCACACCAAATATGAATGAAATTCATCTAAGGATGAAGGAGGAGTAGGATTTAAAAGCTTAAATTAAGAAAATTTGCCCTTTTGGGGCCCCACCCCTCAGCCCCTAGGGGTCAGACCTATCTCAAATATATAAAATATGAATGTCCTTACCTAATGATGTTTCACAATAAATATGGATGAAATCCATCCAAGGATGAAGGAGGAGTAGGATTTTAAAGCTAAAATAAGAAAATTTGCCCTTTTTAGGGCCCCACCCCTCAGCCCCTAGGGGTCGGACCAGACTCATTTATATAAAATATGATTGTCCTTCCCCAATAACGTTTCACACCAAATATGAATGAAATTCATCCAAGTATGAAGGAGGAGTAGGATTTAAAAGCTTAAATTAAGAAAATTTGCCCTTTTGGGGCCCCACCCCTCAGCCCCTAGGGGTCAGACCTATCTCAAATATATAAAATATGAATGTCCTTACCTAATGATGTTTCACACTAAATATGGATGAAATCCATCCAAGGATGAAGGAGGAGTAGGATTTTAAAGCTAAAATAAGAAAATTTGCCCTTTTGGGGCCCCGCCCCTCTGACCCTAGGGGTCGGACCAGACTCATTTATATAAAATATGATTGTCCTTCCCTAATGAAGTTTCACACCAAATATGGATGAAATCCATCCAAGGATGAAGGAGGAGTAGGATTTTAAAGCTAAAATTAAGAAAATTTGCCCTTTTGAGGCCCTGCCCCTCTGACCCTAGGGGTCGGACCAAGCTCATTTATATAAAATATGATTGTCCTTCCCTAATAAAGTTTCACACCAAATATGGATGAAATCTATCCAAGGATGAAGGAATTTATAGATTTACATTGAATATGTCTAAAGTTATCTGGGGTGGATTTTAAAATTTGTCCTTCTAAAGATTTTAAAGTTTAAATTAAAATAAGAAAATTTGCCCCTTTGGTGCCCCACCCCTCAGCCCCTAGGGGTCGGACCAGGCTCATTTATATAAAATATGATTGTCCTTCCCAAATGATATTTCAAACCAAATATGGATGAAATCCATCAAAGGATGAAGGAGGAGTAGGCTTTTGTATAAATAGTCTTACGCACGACGCACGGCGGACGGCGGACGGCGGACGGCGCACGGCGCACGGCGGACGGCGCACGACGACGGACGAAACACGATGACAATAGGTCATCCTGACCTTCGGTCAGATGACCTAAAAATTTGCTGAAAAATCTCCATTTTTGAGGTTAAAATCAGATTTTTTCATTTCCTGCGTAGAAATCACTACATATATTGGATTTTTTGGTCCTGATATGTATTTGTTGATCAAATATGGTCATTTTGATACCTCATTTGTCTACTTCGGTTGAAAAATGTCAATGTTATGACTATTTTTCAATTTTTAGTCAAATTCGAGATGACGGCCATCTTGATGACGTCATAACCGGAAGTTCATCCCAACTTATGCAATGTTAACATTTTGATTTGTGATCAGTGGGTCATAAGGGTTCAGGAAAATATTGGTTCGGAGGTTTCGGGGGGGGGGGGGGGGGGGGGGGGGGGGGGGGGGGGGGTTGGATGTAGGACCCTCCTAGCCCATGGACTACAAAACAATATAAAATTTTTGCTGTTGGGAAACATTTTTGCTGCGTAAAGCTAAATATGAAAAAAATTGTTGAAAAATCTCCATTTTTGAGGTTGAAATCAGATTTTTTCATTTCCTGCGTAGAAATCACTACATATATTGGATTTTTTTGGTCCTGATATGCATTTGTTGTTCTATTGTGGTCATTTTGATACCTCATTTGTCTACTTCGGTTGAAAAATGTAAGTGTTATGACTATTTTTCAATTCTCAGTCAAATTCGAGATGGCGGCCATCTTAATGACGTCATAACCGGAAGTTCATCCCAAGTTATGCAATGTTAACATTTTGATTTGTGATCAGTGGGTCATAAGGGTTCAGGAAAATATTGGTTCAGAGGTTTCGGGGGGGGGGGGGGGGGGGGGGTGTAGGACCCTCCTAGCCCATGGACTACAAAACAATATAAAATTAACCCACAAACTACGGGGACTGTATTGGATATTTCATTTTTACCAACGATAATTCAGATACCGGTTATGTCAATAATGGTAAACAGTGCTTTACTGACACTGTACCGTAGTTATATCAAATAATACGCTTATTGTTAATCTAAGAAAGTGGAAATATTGTTTTTCAATTTGTTCTCTAAGTGATATTGAAAAAGATTAATGTAGCAATGTAACATAATTTCATGTACAATGATATACTAGTATCAAGAGTATGAACTCTACGGTAGAGAAAAACGGACATATATTTTAAACCGAGTTTTTTTTTTTTTAAATAATCGGGCTCTACACATCAGTGACGCATATCTTACCTTAAAGAGAAATAATTGATACAATAATACATATATACTGTTGGTTAGAAAATTGTGACAGGTCCCTGTGTATAGGCATAAACATTTTCTACATCCACTTTTCCCGTGCGAAGTCAATCGGATCACGACAATTACGGAAGCGTTTCGTATAGGCGTATAAAGCCTATATCGATCATGATATTTTCCGGAAATCGAGTTTCCGTGTCGTTTCGGTTTGTGTTTATTGTGGGCCACATTAATTATTTTTCTTAATATATTTTTTCTAAACTTCACCGGTGGTTTCAGTAACATCTTACCTGGCTTTAGTTAACTTTTTATGCAGGGAGAACGTGGTAATTACATGTATCTTGTAAATGTAAAAGACAAGAGGCCCATGGGCCTAAACGGTCATCTGTACAACAATGTCACAGTATAAAGTATTGGTTAACAATTAATATAAACAATACAAGGAACTCCTTAGTTGAATATTTAAGTTTCTGAAATAGGTAAATGTCATTCGTTGAACAAACTTGGTAGCCCTTCATCCATATATGGTTGTAACCCATTCAAGGATTAATATAAGGAGGAGTCAGATTTTAAAGCCAAATTTCAACAAAGCTCCCATTTTGGACCTCCCCCGTACCATCCCCATGAGTCTTAGCTCGGTCCTTTATAAAATATGATTATCCTCACCTAAAGTTCCTCCTTCTGAATCAATTAAAACCCCTATAGACCAATTTTCATTGGATCGGAGACTGAAACATGAAAACAGGAAGTTGGCCCGCGGCCATCTTGGAATACCAAAATCTTTATGAAAATGTTTGCATGTTGTTCGGCATCAATTAAAACCCTTACAGACCATTTTCATTGAGATCGAAGACCTAAACCTGAAAACAGGAAGTGGGCCAGTGGCCATCTTGAAATACCAAAATCTTTACGAAAATGTTTGCATGTTGTTCGGCATTAATTAAAACCCCTATAGACCAATTTTCATTGAGATCGGAGACCGAAACCTAAAACAGGAAATAGGCCAGCTAAAATTAAGAAAATTTGCCCTTTTGGGGCCCCACCCTTCAGACCCTAGGGGTTGGAGCAGGCTCATTTATATAAAATATAATTGTCCTTCCCCAATGATATCTTAAGCCAAATATGGATGAAATCCATTCAAGGATGAAGGAGGAGTAGGATTTTAAAGCTAAAATTAAGAAAATTTGCCCTTTTGGGGCGCCATCCTTCAGCCCCTAGGGGTTGGACCAGGTTCATTTCTATAAAACATAATTGTCCTTCCCCAATGATATTTTACACCAAATATGGATGAAATCAATTTAAAGGGACAATTCAGGCTAAGAGAACATTAAAATTTGTACATATATCGGAAAACCCCCAGTTCTAATGGAAATTAGATCAGTCGGTTTTACTGTGATAAGTATGAAAAGCCCATGGTGGTGACATGTGTGTGAAATGTTCAAACTCGCTCGCTGTCCGCCATTACACACTGTGGTCAAACTTCTTGTATGCCGAACCCTGTCCCTTACTCGAAGAGTAATGCAACTTTTGTCTAGAACTGCTCAAATCGCTCAAACAGTAGTGTGTTTACATTATTAGGTGAATTGTCTTGCCTAAAAATCATTTTACCACCATCTCAGTGGTTATGTACTTCATTTGTTTAACGTGCATGACTTTGGCTCGGGTATGGGTACAGCGTCCATATTGTACCTGCTTAATCGTATTGATCAACGATTTGATATTTCAATGATATTAATTAAAATACTTAACAATGTCAAGGAATTTGTCAATGTTTTACGTTATATGTTTCATAAGAAATGTAGAACAATACATTTATGCTATATTTGGCTTCTTGGTTATGTAAAATAATTAGCCTGAGTGAATTGTCTCTTTAAGGATGAAGGAGGAGAAGGATTTTAAAGCTAAAATTAACACTTTTGGGGGCCCATCCCTCGGTCCCTTGGGGTCGGACCAGGCTCATTTATATAAAATATGAATGTCCTTCCCTAATGATGTTTCACACCAAATATGGATGAAATCAACCCAAGGATGAAGGAGGAGTAGAATATTAAAGCTTAAAATAAGAAAATTTGCCCTTTTGGGGCCCCGTCCCTCAGCCCCTAGGGGTCGGACCAGGCTCATTTACATAAAATATGATTGTCCTTCCCCAATGATGTTTCACAACAAATATGAATGAAATCTGCTTATCGGTTAAGGAGGAGTAGCGTTTTAAAGGGAAAAGTTTACGCACGCCGGACGACGACGGACGAATCAAGATGACTAACGTCATGTTACCCAAATTGGCACGCTACCCAAAATGGCACACTTTTTGATAATATTGTTCCGTTTTAAATTCACTTTGGAAATTTTCTTTCAGCTGTTGCTATAATTATTCCCTGATCATCATGAAATACTTTAATGGTGATATTTCCACATGACCATAGCTAGGAGGGATTTTGTTCAGCTATAAACTTAAGAAAATACCTAAAATCAAGTGTTACGGTAAATATTGCCCCGTGCGATGACTCTAGTTTTCCACTTTTTGCTCATTAGTCTGCTCTAAAAAGTGTGGAAATGGTATAAACTATGTCTAGAACACAAATTTAATCAATTTAGTTGTCAGTTACTTGGTAGTTTCATAGTTCAGAGCTGTTTAGCCTCAGTAAATATTGATTTTCTAGTATGAAGATTTTTCATCTGCGATAATGTGCGCATGCGAAATGAAACAAAGGTGCGCTCGAATAGCACTTATACATCCAAGAGTTACTTCCCTTATGCCATTTATATGTTTATTTAACAGTAAAACACACACAAAGCTTAAAAGGGCAAAATATGCTTAAATATTATCGTAAAAATTATGTAAGAAAGGTAAGTGATAACCATAAAGATGAAATTTTACCTGCGTAATGACTGCATTGATTTTCACGTAAATCATCCAAATAATACATATGGAGAAAAGTGTTCAATGGCATTAATTGTTGATTTTTGTATTGTAGTTTCAATATAAGTCAAATCATATTTGAAATATTCCGATATTTCCTATGCTCACTGTTTTTACCTGGGTGTGCCAATCTGGGTACCCGCACCTGGTTGATAGCAGGTGCGTTCTAGACCTGTATCCAAGGATGCTATTTATGGAAACACGTGCAGAAAGAATTCCAAACATAAACCAACAGACAGATGATAGGCTCTATTTGTAAGATTGATACAAAAATTGGAATTATATTGCAATCTGAAAAATAGATGCTTAAAAATAAGAAAAATGTGTGCAAATCTGGGTTACATGACGTTAAGCGCTGTTTTAAAATGGTATTGTGTGATATGGCTTCATCATTTAAAATAAGTGCTGTTCCAATGGATTTTGAAATCACTTACGACTTTGTGAAAGTATCTTGAATCTGTTGATTTAGAAAAAAAATATTATCACTGTTTCCAGGGAGACGGAGACATAGTTGCAGCATCTATGCATTTCACGAAACAATTATTTTATCAATCCGATTAAGTATTTCGTGAAACATTTTGTTTATGAAGCAAGACATGCATTTTACGATACTAACAGGACTGGGAGGACCAAAGAACAGTTTCGTGAAATGATGCGCTCTTAAAACATGAAAGTCACAAAAGACGACAGTAACCTCCTGTGAAACCTCCTTTACTCAAACTTCTAAAACAGAATTACCAATTTCTTTGCTTTTTGCAACTCAATTTTAGTCATGTCTTAAAATTAAATATTCGGATAATTAATTGTTATTTGAGAATTTACCGCCATTCCATCAACTTTGAGCGAAAAAAGTTTGACTTGTAGACTAGTAAGTAAACATAAAACAAACCAGTGATTTCCTTGAATGATATTATTTTGTGTGTTTATTCCCGTTAAAGATCTGCTAATACAACCAAAGAAATGTTATTATGCATCACATTACTCATGTCTTAATTGTATGATTAGTATGTTTATGGTAGTTAGCCAGGTTATACTACCTACAAGGTGCTAACGACCTACACGATTAGCCAGGTAATACTACCCTACAAGGTGCTAACGAACTACACGATACCGGGTATGTACTGAGTAGACAAATAATAATATACCTATCTCCCGTATGATAATAGAATCTTCAAGAGGTCGTCAAGTGGACAGGAATATCTCAACTCGATGAAAGATTTTGGCCAGTCAGCCAGCTGTTTGCCGAAAGTTTATGACCAAAATCTTTCACTAGGGTTGGGATATCCAGTTGACAGACCCATAAAAGATCATTTTTCTACCATACCTTGTGGGGAAATCATGAAATTTCAGTTGCTTTCAAGCTTTTTCATCACAAGAACGTCGCTATGGGTCAAAATTGATGACGTCATCGACAATGACATGTATTGTCTAGTGTGTGCAAATTGTCTTAACACTTGCAGCACCCACTATTCTTCTACATTTTCATACATTTCTGACGACAAAAAAGTGTGATTTTGTATATTTATCTGGTTGCATTGACACAGGCTTTATATTACCGTTGAGCACCAATTTGAATAGGTAACTTTAACCAGCGAGTTTTGTAGCTTCCCCGTAAGTATAGAAACATTAACTGTTGTAACACAATCATCTCTCACTCATTAGGACAGGGGCACAAAATCTCATTTTACAGACATCTGCTGACAAAACAGTGTCATGTTCACCACAAATAGATTTGTCTGATCTCAATGTAAAATTTGATCTGATGTCACAAACAAGTGTTCTCTAAATGTTACATACATTTGTCAACGCCATTTCTATAAAATATATATAAACAAGACAGATATCACAAGTTATACCGGTAATACATTAAAGCTATAGGTTCCACACATCTGTAACAAAACATAGGATATATAACAGCTGACATGTTGTAACATTTCACTCATACAACAGGTATATCATAGGTATTACATTTTTACATGTACATTAGTTCATAATCTACTAAAACTGAAATTCCCTATAACTAAAGTGTTGAACCAAGTTAAACTGAGACTTTAAATATGTAATCAAACCAAATGTGAATTTGTTAAATGAAAATTTTGTTGAAACAAATTAAACATGAAATAGCAATTTAGCTAAATCTAAATTCTGAAAATCTTTGCCAAACTAAATACTAGCTAGGAAACATCTAAATGTGAAATGAACTAAAATTTTAAATTGTGCACTAAAAACTTAATTTGTGAATCAAACTTAATAAGAAATTCTCTGTTCCTGAACTACTCTGAAATGCTATAAAGTAAAGCCTAACATAAATCTATCTAACATCTGCTACATTGTAGCTCTAACTATATATCTATCTTTCTCTTCCATTCTCTGCTCTTTCTCCCTGCCCTTTTTACTTATCTTTCCATCTGTCTTTTTCTTTCTCACTCTTTGTCCTTGTCATCTTTACCTCACCCTCTCTCTCTAATTCTTTCCCAGTCTTTTCTTCTTCTTACTCTCTCTCTCATCTCTTTCTCCCCCTTTCTCTCTCTCTCAATAGGAGTTTTCCTTTCTCCTGATGACATTTCGGACAACTTGTAGAATGATCACGTACAACAGCACAAACATCATAACCTGTTTAGAAACTGACGTAATGATACATTACACACTAGAAATATTCAATTGTACAGTAATGTATAATTCAAAATTACTATGAAATAAAATATGCAACAACAAAATGTATCAAAAACACAAAATGAACAAATTCTTGAGGATTAATACATCATGAACTCATTCACCCCTGAAGACACAATTAGACTCTTCTAAATCAAAGACTAGACCAGTCCATTATGAAATTTCAGGGGTGCATGAGTTAAGGAAATCAGACAATTTTGGCAATGATCTTGCATAGACATCAAACTAGTGATGATCTATTTCAATAATACAGGTGTTAAACATAATTGGTGATCAAGATGAGCAAGTTATTGGTGATCGAGGAAAGGCTCCAGAGAAAAATCATCAACCTGCCTTAATAACTGGGCCAGTAAGACCTCCGTATGGAAACTGTTTGGTAAATCATTTGGTTACGTAGAGATCATAAAAAGTTGGTCTTGTGTGAGTCAAATAAAATAAAAAATATATTCTATATACATGCTTTACACAAACATTTATGTGGAGAGCTTCTATAAATAGATTTATAAAATACAAAATTTATTAATAACCAGTATTGTGCTAAAAATAGATATGAAACACAGTTAAATACAACAGGATAATTTTAACATACATTGTTCAGAACATACATGTATTTAACACAATAACGTGAATATTAAATAGATTTTTACCAATTACAGGTAAACATCAACAACACTATAAATAGATTTGTACAGAACACGGATAAATATAACATCACTATAAATAGAATGCCGTTACCACAAATAGATCTATTGAACACAGACAGAAATTGGTGTTACTATAAATAGATGCCACAAGTATAAACATCACAGTAATCTTGGAATGTTTAATAATTCGATGTTAACGACAATAACACTCATAGTGTTGAAATCCTGGACCATGACATGTAATATAGAACATAATACCAATTTTTATAAGCATCTCACTGTCGTATAAAACATCTTGTAATCGATCTCTGCAGCATCAAACCCCACGAGGTCATATCTGGAAGTTTACAAAAATAAAGCTTGGGATTATAGGATACGCCTACACTCTAAACAAAGTCGATAGTACAGTAACTCTTTACACAAAGACATATCAAATACACATAATATATCAAAATAAAGATATAATACACTCATATGCGTACTGAAGACAGTATCTTAACCGGCGTATTGAAATGTTAGCAAGAGTAAGCATGAATTCGAACTTGCAAATGTGTTACACATATGTTTATTTCCTGGAATCCTGTCGCCATGATTTTAATGAAATACTCCAATCAACTTTATAAACGGAAATAACGTGTAATATTTAACATAATACCGACATTATAGACATTCACACTGTCGTATAAAACATAATGTAATTGATCTCTGCAGTGGCAAACACCACGAGGTCATATCCGGAAGTTTGCAAAAATAAGGCTACGTTAATGCATTATGCGATACGCCTTCACTCTAAACGAAGTCAAATTTAGGTTACGATGCTAATCTTGATAATACATTAAACTATTACACAACAATATGTTTGATACACAAACTATGTCAAAATAGTGATACAATACAATCCTATTCATATTGAAGACTGTATTTTAACCGGCTTACTGAGATTCGTACGGCCGCCATGTTTGTTTACACACAAGTAGGCTTACGTAATGGCAGAGTAAACAACAAACAGAAACATAGGCTTACGTAATGGCAGAGTAAACAACAAACAGAAACATGACCAAATCCACTTTTACTCAAGATATTTTCATCATTGTGAGTGTTATTTGTTATTTATTTCCATTAAGTTTACAGACAGTTTTAGTTATTCTAATCAATCGATAATCATTACCGTATACGTACATGTACTTCATCAGAGATCGATCGTATGTTTTCAAACGTGTGGTCCGAGGTCAGTCGTAAATTCCAGTCACGGGATTGGGGAAGTAGATACGGCGTGGTCCACGTCGTAAATTACCAGTGTGGATATATAAATGATAGAGATGAATGGTCCAATCCAGTTACTAGGGTACGTTTATTCCGAGAAAATATTAAAGCTTCAATTAAAGGATAGTCTTCAGCTTTATCCAGAAATACAGTTGAGAGTGGAATTAATCTGTGACAGCTGAAAGGTCAAATTTGCAGCATCTATGCATTTCACAAAACAATTCTTTGATCAATCCGGTTAAGTATTTCGTGAAACATTTTGTTTATGAAGCAAGACATGCATTTTACGATACTAACAGGACTGGGAGGACCAAAGAACAGTTTCGTGAAATGATGCGCTCTTAAAACATGAAAGTCACAAAAGACGACGGGATGCCGTGAAACCTCCTTTACTCAAACTTCTATAACAGAATTACCAATTTCTTTGCTTTTTGCAACTAAATTTTAGTCATGTCATAAATATTCGGATAATTAATTGTTATTTGAGAATTTACCGCCATTCCATCAACTTTGAGCGAAAAAAGGTTTGACTTGTAGACTAGTAAGTAAACATAAAACAAACCAGTGATTTTCTTGAATGATATTATTTTGTGTGTTTATTCCCGTTAAAGATCTGCTAATACAACCAAAGAAATGTTATTATGCATCACATTACTCATGTCTTAATTGTATGATTAGTATGTTTATGGTAGTTAGCCAGGTATACTACCCTACAAGGTGCTAACGACCTACACGATTAGCCAGGTTATACTACCCTACAAGGTGCTAACGACCTACACGATACCGGGTATGTACTGAGTAGACAAATAATAATATACCTATCTCCTGTATGATAATAGAATCTTCAAGAGGTCGTCAAGTGGACAGGAATATCTCAACCCGATGAAAGATTTTGGCTAGTCAGCCAGCTGTTTGCCGAAAGTTTATGGCCAAAATCTTTCACTAGGGTTGGGATATCCAGTTGACAGACCCATAAAAGATCATTTTTCTACCATACCTTGTGGGGAAATCATGAAATTTCAGTTGCTTTCAAGCTTTTTCATCACAAGAACGTCGCTATGGGTCAAAATTGATGACGTCATCGACAATGACATGTATTGTCTAGTGTGTGCAAATTGTCTTAACACTTGCAGCACCCACTATTCTTCTACATTTTCATACATTTCTGACGACAAAAAAGTGTGATTTTGTATATTTATCTGGTTGCATTGACACAGGCTTTATATTACCGTTGAGCACCAATTTGAATAGGTAACTTTAACCAGCGAGTTTTGTAGCTCCCCGTAAGTATAGAAACATTAACTGTTGTAACACAATCATCTCTCACTCATTAGGACAGGGGCACAAAATCTCATTTTACAGACATCTGCTGACAAAACAGTGTCATGTTCACCACAAATAGATTTGTCTGATTTCAATGTAAAATTTGATCCGATGTCACAAACAAGTGTTCTCTAAATGTTACATACATTTGTCAACGACATTTCTATAAAATATATATAAACAAGACAGATATCACAAGTTATACCGGTAATACATTAAAGCTATAGGTTCCACACATCTGTAACAAAACATAGGATATATAACAGCTGACATGTTGTAACATTTCACTCATACAACAGGTATATCATAGGTATTACATTTTTACATGTACATTAGTTCATAATCTACTAAAACTGAAATTCCCTATAACTAAAGTGTTGAACCAAGTTAAACTGAGACTTTAAATATGTAATCAAACCAAATCTGAATTTGTTAAATGAAAATTTTGTTGAAACAAATTAAACATGAAATAGCAATTTAGCTAAATCTAAATTCTGAAAATCTTTGCCAAACTAAATACTAGCTAGGAAACATCTAAATGTGAAATGAACTAAAATTTTAAATTGTGCACTAAAAACTAAATTTGTGAATCAAACTTAATAAGAAATTCTCTGTTCCTGAACTAATCTGAAATGCTATAAAGTAAAGCTTAACATCAATCTATCATCTGCTACATTGTAGCTCTAACTATATATCTATCTTTCTCTTCCATTCTCTGCTCTTTCTCCCTGCCCTTTTTACTTATCTTTCTATCTGTCTTTTTCTTTCTCACTCTTTCTTTCCTTGTCATCTTTACCTCACCCTCTCTCTCTAATTCTTTCCCAGTCTTTTCTTCTTCTTATCTTACTCTCTCTCTCATCTCTTTCTCCCCCCCCCTTCTCTCTCTCTCAATAGGAATTTTCCTTTCTCCTGATGACATTTCGGACAACTTGTAGAATGATCACTTACAACAGCACAAACATCATAAACTGTTTAGAAACTGACGTAATGATACATTACACACTAGAAATATTCAATTGTACAGTAATGTATAATTCAAAATTACTATGAAATAAAATATGAAACAACAAAATGTATCAAAAGCACAAAATGAACAAATTCTTGAGGATTAATACATCATTAACTCATTCATCCCTGAAGACACAATTAGACTCTTCTAAATCAAAGACTAGACCAGTCCATTATGAAATTTGAGGTGTGCATGAGTTAAGGAAATCAGACAATTTTGGCAATGATCTTGCATAGACATCAAACTAGTGATTATCTATTTCAATAATACAGGTGTTAAACATAATTGGTGATCAAGATGAGCGAGTTATTGGTGATCGAGGAAAGGCTCCAGAGAAAAATCATCAACCTGCCTTAATAACTGGGCCAGTAAGACCTCCGTATGGAAATTGTTTGGTAAATCATTTGGTTACGTAGAGATCATAAAAAGTTGGTCTTGTGTGAGTCAAATAAAATAAAAAATATATTCTATATACATGCTTTACACAAACATTTATGTGGAGAGCTTCTATAAATAGATTTATAAAATACAAAATTTATTAATAACCAGTATTGTGCTAAAAATAGATATGAAGCACAGTTAAATACAACAGGATAATTTTAACATACATTGTTCAGAACATACATGTATTTAACACAATAACGTGAATATTAAATAGATTTATACCAATTACAGGTAAACATCAACAACACTATAAATAGATTTGTACAGAACATGGATAAATATAGCATCACTATAAATAGAATGCCGTTACCATAAATAGATCTATTGAACACAGACAGAAATTGGTGTTACTATAAATAGATGCCACAAGTATAAACATCACAGTAATCTTGGAATGTTTAATAATTCGATGTTAACGACAATAACACTCATAGTGTTGAAATCCTGGACCATGACAGATATTTAATAATTTTATTTTTAATTTCATGAAAATTAAATGGAATGTGACTTCATCATATGCTGCACCAGATAAACAAATCATAATTATAATCAGGTCAACAGGTACCAATTATTGCTGTACTTTTTGTGATGAATCACTTTAAAGTTAAAATTCCTGCATAAACATTCCATTTTAGCATGCATTGTATGCATCTAAGGAGTAAAATGATTTTCATAATCAGTAGATGTTATAATGACTTAATTAGGAAAGTCATTTCAAGGATTAAAAATAATCAAATTACATAATAACTTAAGTCTGAATCTATATCACTTTGTATTTGTGAAATATAAAAAAAGTATTGATATATTAATAACCCGATTGAAATTATTGCCACATACAGTTTATATAAATATATCACAATAAATGAACACCAGAAATCGTTCACGTCTCCGGTATTCTGCCCGTTTTCTTTAAACGTGACCGGAAATCAAAATGTTTTGGCTCGGTTGAGTTGCTGGAAGCTTTGAATATATCGTCCTGGGATAAGTCAATATTTGTTTTGCGAAGCCTCGTTCTGAAGTTTGCTGGCGGGTCAATACTTTCAGTGCTTCCGTGGCCATTCATATTGGACTGAGGTATTATGGACGGTGTCCTGGAAAAGTAAATAATCAAAAGTCAATTCTGATTGGACAATTGCAATGTCACATGACCAAATATAATTTAAAAATTTTGGAAGGCAAAATGAATTACATAGTACAGTGAAACCTGTCTTAGTGACCACCTCTAAAAGAGCACTTGCTTATTTAGGCCATTTCCCTAGGGTTTCTTATTCATTCATACCAAGTGTATAAAGACCACTTCCCATTGTCCTTTGGGTGGTCATTATATACAGGTTTGACTGCAATGAGCAAAATCTCCATTTTGAAAGGGAACCCAATCTTTAGTTAATTTTAAATTTAAACTGTATTTGTTATCAAACAAACATACAGCACATTTGGTCTCCACAGATCTGATAAAGAATCTCTTGTTACAATGAATCATAGGAAATATGTACAAAGACTTTATATGATTCAAAAGCAAGAAAAACTCGTCAACATTCAATTCAGCCTAAACGTCTCGTACTTGCAGTTCCCCGTTTATATAGAATTTTTAGATATAAAATTCAAGCTGGACATGTCGTCTCTATGACAAACATATAAGAGATCTACTTACAAAGCAAATTTGACCTTGCTGGCTGACGGCGGTGTGCTCCTGTTCTCATTGCCGTTGATATCAACCTTTGGTGATGTGGTTTTGATGGCCCCGGGGGACGGAGACTTACGGGGCGGAGTGGGGGGAGGGGGTGACGAGGGTGGGGGAGGTATAGTTAATACAGGAGCTGCCATCCTGTTACGGGGGATGCTGGGAGGGGGATGGGAGGGAGGTGGAGGGGGCTGGGGTGTGTTGGTCCCATTAACACCATTCTCGGTTGGTTTCCGCTGGCGTTGTTGCCACAAAGACACTACACTTCCCGCACATTCATTTTCCAATCGTTTCGCAAGCTCCTGTTTACTGGATTCTGATTGGAGGTCGTCATGGATGGGGGCGGGATCTTCCTCTATGAAATTATGGCCGTTCGTTAAAGGAATGGAGGAGTCACCACTGAAATTATATAACACTCACACATTAATTTCCATATGGTGGAAATCTGGCTTCCAATCAGGAAGTAATTCTAAACTTGATTGTTTGATTGACCAATCAAAAACAGAGCTACATTTTCGAAATCCGTCCATGATCACATAAAGACTACAAAATTGATACTACAGTCATATAGACATATTTAAAACTTAGAGTTTTGATAAGAAATAGTGATTTATTATAATTAACATGAATTAAATAAAACCTGTAAAATTTGAGCTAACTGAAATGATTATTAAATCAGTATGTTGGTTCACGTTGTCCCATAATTCAGGTTCAGTCATCTGAATTATCAGTAATTAACAAATGTCCGTTAATTGCCATTAAAAGGTATGTCTGTTGCTTAGCAACCTGTAATGGTTGTATGGCTGACATTCAGTTGATGTCAAAATATTTATCTGATAACTGTGGACTTAAAGAAAAGAAATATACCATGCTTTAAAGTGCTTAAACAAAACATATACAATTGGCTGTGATAAAACAGAATAACACAAGCTTTCTAAAAATAATAACACAAAAGATGACACAATCTGTAGTCTGTGTTTGAATATTACAGAGTTATCTGTCCTTGTGGGTTGGTGTTGATTGTGACCTCATGTGTTTGTGAAATCACACTTTTCAGAGACAACAAAGCGAATTTGGCTCACAGCATTTATATAACAACGTTACAATGGATATATACCTATCCACAAGGGAGGTAACCCTATCCACAAGGGTACCCAAGTATCCACAAGGGAGGTAACCCTATCCACAAGGGAGGTAATCCCAGGGAGTATAACCTATCCCAAGGGAGGTAACCCTATCCACAAGGGGGGTAACTCAGTAATACACAAAGATGGAAATAGTAAAATATGACAGAACAGAATATCAATTCATCTACAAAATGAGTATTTTGTAGCTTTAACTGTTTAGGTTATTTTATCATTTTCTCAAACTAGAATATTAGGACACACCTATATACAGCTAATAAATATTCAAAACAGATATTCAAATTATGTAAAAAGAACAGGTTTATCTTAACATAATTTCTTGTATAAGATTTTGCTTTGTTTAGACAAATGACTCAATGATAAATGTCTGTGTCTACAACATCAAAGAACTGTCACATTGACAATCTGTAAAATATAAAGACACATGCATTTTTTTAAAAATATATTAGTATGATCTAAGCTAACCTTAGGACTATATTCGCAGTATTTTAGAATGACAAATGATCAGTACTCAGTAAGTGTAGCAAGCATATACCAGGATGAACATTGAGCAAGCAATACGTGTACCATTACAATATACCATCAACAAAGCCCCATGACCACCACCGAAATCACAAGCAAGCTCAAACAGCTAGTTAACTACTGGAAACCAACTATCTTTCGCGTCGTCTAAATTTCACGATTTTTATTTCAAAACGAGTTTGTGAAGATTCACATTCATAGATTAAAATATTTAATGGAAATTCCTTAGATTGAGATATGTGGATTAAAATATTATATAAACATTATTAAATATTATATTTCAATTTAAATGATGAGGATAAATATTAATTCGCTGATATATTAGCTTTCGCGAATTGACTTAGATCACAAAATTCTCAAAGTTGAATTGTACGCGAAAGAACATTGGTTTTCTATGCATCTGTGTCACAACACTGACTTGTTCAAAATAGCTTCTGCGATGGATCGTGCCAATTTTGTTCTCTCAGGGTCGTCAATGCTCTCGGTATCGTCGACAGGTAGATGGGAGGTACCTTTTCTTTTCTTACTGTGTCATTAATTCATCAGTTTTATTGTACAACAAATGAAAATTAAGTAAAAGGAAAACATATAGTACCAAGGTTATCTTTAATCTTTTGCTTCTTAAATTGAATTCTATAGGAAGATAACACGATTTTCATAGCCATTCATGCATGATCCTCTAGCTGTGTATTGAATGGGGATATCTTTAAAAGGATTCTCTAAAACAGAACATCTATATAACTGAGTTTTATCTGCGTGTATGAAGGCTAGTCAGTCCAGCACTACCGGATTAATAGTCTTGGATAGTTTTATTTATAGTCCCAAATCTTCTTGAGTATGATATTGAATGTATTCAAAGCACAACAGTATATTATTGTACATACATGTATGGGGGAGAACTATCATGCATAAAAACAGTAAAGGTAGATAACTCCGATATAAAGGGAGCTAACTAATGCACTTTTTGAATTAAGGGAAATAACTTTTAGTGTCTTTATGACAATACAACATTATGGGGGGGGTGGGGGTGGGGGGTGTTATATTCACATTGGAAAAAATGCTGCAGCTGCAACTTAAGGATAAAGGGGAGACAATTTAACATGTAAGGTAACAGGGGAGGTAATTTAACATGAATATCTGAAGAAGCAGGGAGACAATTTAACATGGATATGCAAGGAAACAGGGGAGACAATTTAACATGGAACAACATGATGCTTAAAAGGAAGGAGGGGGGGGTGTTAAGCCACTGAGGAATCTGATTATATCATACATCATAGTATACTTACATGAGCGAGAGAGCGTTATGTTTAGCTTGGAGCAGTGGGACGTCCCAGTCTACAATTTGGTCCGAGGGTACATGATAGGTGGAGTCAGACCCCGGGGGTAATCTGGACAAAATTAGCATAAAACTCTAGCCACACTTAAATCCAGGTACTATTGCAGCCCATTGAGTAGGGAAAGGCTCCAAGCAAGGAATGTGTCCAATAAGCTCATAAAATAGAAGTCTTTTGATTTATGAAATAATGTATTTGTAAAATTGACAATATGTATACCTTGGAAATTAAATTGACTTGCTATTCTGGAATATTCATAGTTTGTTTCATATCATGCAAAGCTGGTCGTGATTTTGAAATATGGAAGACTTTCACAAGAGTTTATAGAGAACTAGATGAAGCAAAACCAAATAGACCAATCAGTATACTTGGTGGTGGATTGAGAAGTCATTATATTTAGACGAAGTTTGTAATCAAAGCAAATTGAAGCTTAGCCCGTTCCCAATGGGAATTTGAGAAAAAATGAAATTTACTGCAATTTATGATCTGGCATGCCACGTTTATTCAGTCATGGTCACAAGAAAGTCTGAAAAAATCTCTAGCAAAAAAAAAAAAAAAAAAAAAAATTAAAAAAATATATTCCAATAAGCACTATAGCTGTGAAATCAGTGTAATGTAAGCAAAACTATTATAAAAATTTTAATTACTGGTATACTTTATCATTGGTTTATAACATATATCTTACACAACATCTAACAATATCTACTACAGTGCAGTTTTTCTAAATAAAATGGATTTTTTTTTAAATTAGTTTAATGTCTTATTTTAATCAACAGCCACAGTTATCTAAGGATGTCTGACTGGTTTATAGGTGGAGGTGAGCCGGAGTACTCGGAGGAAAACCACTGACCAGCAGTCAGTACCTGGCAACTACCAGCACCCCAAATGGGATTCAAATTCACGAAATGCAGAGGTGGAGAGCTTGTGGTAATATGTCGGAATATCCTAACCACTCGGTCATCGTGTGGAAATACAAAGTACATGTACCCATAATGTGTATGATATCATATTTCTGTATTCTTAGATTTTTATGAACAATAACAGGACAATATGCTTATATATGTTCCCATATACTGTACATTATACAAAATCTACTCACTTAAAGCTGACAAATATTTAGTAGCAAATCTCATAATTTATAGATAGTTTTCAAATGCTAACATATAAAATTTTATGTCGTATTCAGTAAAATAAATATGTCTGATAGCTTGGCACTGCAGCATTAAAAGAAGCACTGATATTTTTATGATCCAATAAAAACCAAACAATTGATTAACACAAATGATAAACAAAATAATTAATTATGATTGATGCAAATAATACCTTGTTATTATCACAAATATACATGTTACATATATCTATAATCATATATAGAATTAGTTAAGAATTAAGTTTTGTTTAAATTTACAGTTAAGATATATAAATGCATATCAGTAATTTTAATGGTAACATTTGATATATGAACTAGTGAGATGTTATTGAAGCCTGATTTAATGAGACACTAAAGAACATAATAAAACTATTCATCACACTTAAGTTCTAAACAACAAATGAGTCAGCTCACATAACCTTACCTAAAGACAGAACTGATCTTCACATCGGAAAATTATTGGCCATGACCTTGATTAATGATTGACCTTGACCTTGGTAAAGACTAACCATGACCTTGTTCAAATGCAACCAGTATCCTCTTGCTGGGAGACAACATCCTCAGGCAAATTAATTGGGGGAGTAATGAAACCCTGACCTTGGGTAATGATTAACCTTGACCTTGGGTAATGATTAACCTTGACCTTGGGTAATGATTGACATTTGATGACCGTGGAGTACTTACATTTCCTCTGTAGAAAGAGTTGTCCTGAGTGATATCCTGGTAATATGACTCATTTTCTGGTTTCATCAGGGATTTCATCTCACTGTTTTAGAAAGCAACATTAAAAGTTGTGTCTATTTGATGTCTGTTAAGTCAATCCCGCACCTTATAGAATCTTATCACCGTACATATTTGTTACTGTTTTGCCTCTTATCAAAGCACTCTAAACTGTTTTCATTGCTAATCTAACTTTACCGAATTAACCTTATAGCAGGAATGGTGCTTCAACTTCAAATCTGCTTTCAGAATATACTTCCTTCACCCCTGTAGACACATTTAAATTATTCCAGTTCAAAGACTGGAACAGTCCATTATAAATTTTCAGGGTTAAATGACTTAATGAGTAAAATAGACCACAAAGATTTAAAAGCTTTATCTTCACAGACTTGCTATTAACTTTGGTCTGTAATTTCAGTATTTTATCCTCAATAATTATATGAACTGTTACAGTCCTTAATCATAATTATTGCTCTTCATGTTAATTCACTAACCTTTTCCGCGCCAGGTGTTCTGGGATAGGAGGAGGTGGCGGGTGGATATCTGCCGTTACCACGGTTACTGCAGGCTCCTCCTCCTTCGTTGGGTAGTCCGGTATGGGTACGAAGTTGTTTAACTAGAAATATTGAAATTGTATGAATATCATTATCTGCATTCTTTAATAAATTCAGTATTCAGAAGTAGTAAAACCTACTAATAAGGACACCTCTATATAAAGGACACCTGTCTATAAAGGACAGACATATTTGTGATAAAATTTCACGAATTTACTTGGATTTTGAAATTTGCGACAGTATTAATTGCATGTGAAAGAAGATTGGTTTACAGTATAAGAATGACAATCGATTTTACCTCATCATAATATTTGGTTTCTTTGGGTGGCATCACCGACTTAACGTCGTTCATCTTGGACATCTGATCCAGTCTCTCCTCTGTAACATCCGGTTTCTTCTGCACTGGCTTAACAACTTTAGCGTAGATAATTTCTGCGGGAGGGGGTGGAGCCTCACGTTTTGTGCCAGGCGGGAGTGGAGCCTCTGATTTTCTAACAGTGGTCGGGCTTGATTTGGCATTGACAGGTGGTGAAGGGGCAACAGATTTCTTACGATTCGACTGTGCTTCAATCTTTGGCTCCATTTTCCTTGGTTGAATATTTTTCATTAAATTCTGGAACATATCCTTGCTGTACATTTCCACCTGGAAATTTATAAAACGAAATTAAAACTGAATAGCAATCTTTTCCACCTTTTTGAACTATGTATCAAGTACCAAAATTTGAAGCCAAACACCCCCTCTGATGAAAAGGTGAAGAGGATTTGTGTGTCTCACTTGTTGAGTGAAGAAGAGGATTTGTGTGTCTCACCTGTTGAGTGAAGAAGAGGATTTGGGTGTCTCACCTGTTGAGTGAAGAAGAGGATTTGTGTGTCTCACCTGTTGAGTGAAGAAGAGGATTTGGGTGTCTCACCTGTTGAGTGAAGAAGAGGATTTGTGTGTCTCACCTGTTGAGTGAAGAAGAGGATTTGTGTGTCTCACCTGTTGAGTGAAGAAGAGGACTTGTGTGTCTCACCTGTTGAGTGAAGAAGAAGAGGATTTGTATGTCTCACCTGTTGAGTGAAGAAGAGGACTTGTGTGTCTCACCTGTTGAGTGAAGAAGAGGATTTGGGTGTCTCACCTGTTGAGTGAAGAAAAGGATTTGTGTGTCTCACCTGTTGAGTGAAGAAGAGGATTTTGTGTGTCTCACCTGTTGAGTGAAGAAAAGGATTTGTGTGTCTCACCTGTTGAGTGAAGAAAAGGATTTGTGTGTCTCACCTGTTGAGTGAAGAAGATGATTTGTGTGTCTCACCTGTTGAGTGAAGAAGAGGATTTGTGTGTGTCTCACCTGTTGAGTGAAGAAAATGATTTGTGTGTCTTACCTGTTGAGTGAAGAAGATGATTTGTGTGTCTCACCTGTTGAGTGAAGAAGATTTGTGTGTCTCACCTGATGAGTGAAGAAAAGGATTTGTGTGTCTCACCTGTTGAGTGAAGAAGAGGATTTGTGTGTCTCACCTGTTGAGTGAAGAAGAGGATTTGTGTGTCTCACCTGTTGAGTGAAGAAGGGATTTGTGTGTCTCACCTGTTGAGTGAAGAAGAGGATTTGTGTGTCTCACCTGTTGAGTGAAGAAGAGGATTTGTGTGTCTCACCTGTTGAGTGAAGAAGAGGACTTGTGTGTCTCACCTGTTGAGTGAAGAAGAGGATTTGTGTGTCTCACCTGTTGAGTGAAGAAGAGGATTTGTGTGTCTCACCTGTTGAGTGAAGAAGAGGATTTGTGTGTCTCACCTGTTGAGTGAAGAAGATGATTTGTGTGTCTCACCTGTTGAGTGAAGAAGATAATTTGTGTGTCTCACCTAATGAGTGAAGAAGAGGACTTGTGTGTCTCACCTGTTGAGTGAAGAAGAGGATTTGTGTGTCTCACCTGTTGAGTGAAGAAGAAGAAAGTTTTGTGTGTCTCACCTGTTGAAGTGAAGAAGAGGATTTTGTGTGTCTCACCTGTTGAGTGAAGAAGAGGATTTGTGTGTCTCACCTGTTGAGTGAAGAAGAGGATTTGTGTGTCTCACTGTTGAGTGAAGAAAAGGATTTGTGTGTCTCACCTGTTGAGTGAAGAAGAGGATTTGTGTGTCTCACCTGTTGAGTGAAGAAGAGGATTTGTGTGTCTCACCTGTTGAGTGAAGAAGAATGGTAGGTCCGTTGTGATGTCTCACCTGTTGAGTGAAGAGGATTTGGTGTCTCACCTGTTGAGTGATAGAAAAGGATTGTGTGTCTCACTGTGAGTGAAGAAGAGGACTTGTGTGTCTCACCTGTTGAGTGAAGAAGAGGATTTGGGTGTCTCACCTGTTAAGTGATGAAGAGGATTTGGGTGTCTCACCTGTTGATTTGAAGAAGAGGACTTGTGTGTCTCACCTGTTGAGTGAAAGAAGAGGACTTGTGTGTCTCACCTGTTGAGTGAAGAAGAGGATTTGTGTGTCTCACCTGTTGAGTGAAGAAGAGGACCTTGTGTGTCTCACCTGTTGAGTGAAGAGAGGATTTGTGTGTCTCACCTGTTGAGTGAAGAAGAGGACTTTGTGTGTCTCACCTGTTATAGTGAAGAGAGGATTTGTGTGTCCTCACCATGTTAAGTGAAGAAGAGGATTTGTGTGTCTCACCTGTTGAGTGAAGAAGAGGACTTGTGTGTCTCACCTGTTAAGTGATGAAGAGGATTTGTGTGTCTCACCTGTTAAGTGAAGAAGAGGATTTGTGTGTCTCACCTGTTGAGTGAAAGAAGAGGACTTGTGTGTCTCACCAGTTGAGTGGAAGAAGAGAGATTTGTGTGTCTCACCTGTTGAGTGAAAGAAGAGGATTTGGTGTGTCTCACCTGTTGAGTGAAGAAGAGGACTTGTGTGTTCTCACCTGTTGAGTGAAGAGTGATTTTGGTGTGTCTCTCACTTGTTGAGTGAAGAAGAGGACTTGTGTGTCTCACCTGTTGAGTGAAGAAGAGGGACTTGTGTGTCTCACCTGTTGAGTGAAGAAGAGGATTTGTGTGTCTCACCTGTTGAGTGAAGAGAAGAGGACTTGTGTGTCTCAACCTGTTGAGTGAAGAAGAGGATTTGTGTGTCTCACCTGTTGAGTGAAAAGAGGATTTGTGTGTCTCACCTGTTGAGTGAAGAAGAGGACTTGTGTGTGTCTCACCTGTTGAGTGAAGAAGAGGACTTGTGTGTCTCATCCTGTTGAGTGAAAGAAGAGGACTTTGTGTGGTCTCACCTGTTAAGTGAAAGAAGAGGATATGTGTGTCTCACCTGTTAAGTGAAGAACGAGGATATGCTGTGTCTCACCTGTTGAGTGAAGAAGGGGATTTTTGTTATTCCTCACCTGTTGATTGAAAGAAGAGGATTTGGGTGTCTCACCTGTTGAGTGAAGAAGAGGATTTGGGTGTCTCACCTGTTTTTGTAGTGAAGATAATTTGGGTGTCTCACCTGTTAAGTGAAGAAGAGGACTTGAGTGTCTCAACCTGTTGAGTGAAGAAGACTCGTGCCCTATCCGGGCCTCGAACTCATGATCTACGCGACCCAATCGCCTAGCCAAACATATCTGCGCTTCTACTACTGCGCCACATCCACATCCCCAAAAAAGGATGTTTCTATGACAAAGTGATAGTCAGTTCAATATGCTGACATGATCACTGTGGAAATTGTCAAATTAAATCTTTGGATCAACAACACATAGTGAATATGATACATTTTTTATCTTTAATTTTGCTATAAAAGTTGTCATGTACACAGCATATAACACACCAAAATATTCTGTTAAACTAAGTAAGAATTTGTCATTTTTTATACAATGTTGCCTTTTGAAATACATTGTAACATATTTATATATAAAATGAAGTAATCTCCAGTACATTAAACCATTGTATTGTATAATTTAATAATTTAGTGAGGCATTGTACACTGTAGTATGAAGTAACACCAAAGTAATTTATCAACCATCCTAATACACTGCAATCCAATAGTTTAGCTCCATATTAACATAATTTGCCTACATTAAACCAGAAATAGAAAAAAATACAAGATGTTGTCTTCAAAACAAGATAAATATTTTGTTTTATTCAATACAATGCAACAAAACAATGTAATACATCACATCCGTAATTATATCTTCATTGTATTGCTTTGCATTAACCATGCAATATATTCTTCTGTCTGTAAATTGTGTCAAACATGCAGCGTATTCTCCTATGCATTGTGTGTATCATTCAGCGTATGCATTGTGTGTATGATATATATTTTCCATGTAAGTTACTTGTCATCCTTGTATACCTGTAGGCATCACCTCATCACTCTCATCTCCACGTTCCAGGATGCTTAATTCTGATAATGATCGTCTTCCCACAAACCCACGAACCCCTGACTGAAGAGCAAGGACAGACTTCCATCGCTTTTTCACAGTTTCATGTTTATCATGAAGTTGTTTACTTAGTAAAGGGTTTTCCATGTCTAAAAGGAAAACACGTGTATTCAATGGTTTTTTTCGAGCCGACTCAACTTGTACTAGATTTATTTCAGTGGTCAGAAATGACCTCTTAAACCTTTAGCACTAACCAATCATCGACAGAATTTTTCCAGGATAAACCTTCATGATAGCTATGACCTTTATTACCCCTTAGCCCAAATAAATAACAAGAAAACATTATTAATCTAAATGTATAAATTACAGAAATACAAATGGCACAGAACCCGTGTAATATTTAAAACCCAGAGAAAATAAAATATAACTTTCCTGTGTAATACTTAAACTCCAGAGAAAACTAGAAATGTCGCCAAAGTAGATGACTAATTCCCCCATTGCACAAATTTAGTAATAACTCCATCAATAGGGGACATTGTAGAACTCTAGATACATTAAGTTTACTCAATTCCCCTTAATATCAGGGTTCTTTGTACCATATTTTATCAAAATCTGTCAAGTAGTTCAGGAGGAGTTCGCCGGACAAAGTTGTGTCTACAGACAGACGGACAGACAAACGGACAACCCGATTCCAGTATACTCCCCCCCACCTTATCTTTGTTGCGGTTGGTATAATAAACTGTGATTTGAGAAGATCATCAGGTGTGTTTACCTGTGGGAGAAGTGTCTGGCCTTACAGAAGGCCCAGATTGTGATAGGTTATGACGAGCTGAAAATCCTCGCCAGTGTGACTGTATCACAACTGCAGCGTCCCTTATCTTGTCAGCCTGTCCATCTACACCCGTCACCAGAGTCACGTTTCTCATCACTATGGCAACACAAACATCCATTCCTTTAATATCCGTGAGGTATCATCAATATTGTACCATTATTGTATTGGAAGGATATCTCTACAGAATATTGTTACTGATGTTTCTGGTAAATTGATTTCTGCTCTTGTCTCTTCATCTAAATTTTTTTTGGAAAAGCCAGGGACACATACTGTAATTGTATAAGAATCTCTCTATAGATCCTTGTCGTTTTTGGTTCAAGTGATTTTTGTTCTTGTTTTTTCTTTCATATTTTTCAAAAAAAAAAAAAAAAATTAAATATGGTCAGCCTGGTTTCTCCACACTATGACAACACAAACATCCATTCCTAAAATATCTGAGCTATCATTACTGTATTAGAAGATACTTGGTGGTAATGTTTCCAGTAAATTAAATTTTTCTTGTTTCTGATTTTATGTTTTAATTTTTTTTGGAGAGGCCAGGGCAGGTAGTGTTATTGTATAAGAAGAATCTCTCTATAGCTGTTTCTGATTTTATTTTTTCTTGTTTCTTATTTCAAATTTTTTTTCTTTCTGAAAATCTTTTTGAGAGGGGCAATGGAGGTCTTATCATAGCTAAACCCCTAAATCCTTTGTAGGTCCTCACCATCCATTTCAGAAGACTCTGGTTCTAACATTTGTTTTGTGATGCCCTTTCGTTTGAGATAGTTTCTCCAGGCTGTCTGTATTACAATGACTGCCTTCCATCTTCGCTCCATGTGATGATGGATATCAAACATTTGTTTACATATAATGTAACCTTTCATAGCTAGAACAGAAAATTAAAACGAGTCCATCTAAAAGCCTATAGAAATGACAATGTTTCTGAAAAATATATTTAGATAATTTCTGCAGCAATAATCTGCTTTCAGGCCAAAATTTGGGTTACTATATTCTTGCAAATCTGGTCCTATATACTACTGCTTTAACTGTTCCCACAACAAAATACCACAAATGGTCTCACCTCAAACCATGTAGTGAAGAGAAGTGAACAACTAAAAACATGCAATGAAGCATCATAAGAACATTATACTACCCAATTCAGAAAAGATGTGAATTAAAATATTTCACAACTGCTATAAGAAATTCACATACACAAAAGTTCAAAGAAGATCTTCAAGCAAAACAAAGGTTTATCTATAGAGTCCAAACAACTGAAATATTTAACTTTCTGTCTACCTATTTACATACTTTCTTTTTGTTCCACAAAACAACAGCTACACAGCCTGCCTTACCTTCCTGTGTTACCATTGAATGTTCTCGTTTACCAATCTTTTTCTTCTCTATTGACCTTTGACCCATAAAACCTCGCAAACCAGTTCGTAGTTTTAACACTTTCTTCCACCGGAATTTGCGGACTTGTTTTGGAGTTGCTATTAATACATGAAGTTCTTCTCATTGAGACAATGATAGCATATAGCCTTACTATGTTAGTTTATAAAACTATCAAAATTTTCGAGTTAGATTTATTGAAATAGTGACTACTTTCATATTCTATTCTTTGAAACAAAATGCAATGTTTAAGGAGATTTATTAACTTGAAAACTGTCAGAAAGAAAACCAGGAAAAGACAAAAGTTTGTTTGTATATTGGTCCTTCGAGAAGTATACCTTTTACTTTAAGAGATGACTCAGCTTTTTCGCACTGTCTTCTCCAGAGCCAAGCTCTTATAAATTGCTGAATAACTACAGCAGCATCATCTCGACGTTCATCTTCTATCTGTTTTCGTGCCAAAAACTGGCGAAAAGCTGGGAGTCACAGACAGAATAAAAAAGAAAATCAAGACTTACTGAAAAATCAGCAGATGCAGTTAAGAAGAACATAAAGATGTCATTTTTTATGTGTTAAAAAGTGGATGTGTTGCCTTTTGTGCTTCATGTTTGGAATTATTGAAATCACCTTGGATTATATGTTTGAAAGTTAGAAATAAACATTGTTGACTTCTGATATCTCAGTTCAGGTTAACGTAGCCAACAAATACAATTCATACTTGATGGTTTTCTTGAAATAATTTTATGACATCTTACAAGATTTGTATTCACCCCTTAACTGAAATCTGATGTTACCTTTCTGAATGATAATTGCAGAGTTCTCTTTCTTCTGATTATTTCTTATCATTTCCTGTACTCTTCTACGTGCTAAACATCCCCGTAACAAAGACTGCATCATTAAGATGGCTGCCCTTCTCTTTATCAAAACAGGATGGATGCGTTTACGAATAAGAAATCCACGAACCACTAAAATCATAAGATGAGAAGTCTCGAGACGTTCCGTACATCCAACCAATCAAAAGGTTTTAAGACATTTTCACCAATTTAATTGACATCTGTCATTTTATCTATTAAAATTATTTAAAAATAATCAAAAATATGTTGTGAAATTGTTTAAATAGGCGAGGGTCACCAAGTTCTGAATTCCTTGAACCTTTTCATTCTTGTAAACCTGCCCCTACCTTAAGTTCTGTTTGGGTATAAGAGTAGTTCATTACAAGTAAAGAAAATCTCACATACTGAAAACTCTTAACCACAATTTTATCAGTTGAAGGAACTGAGAAGCAATGCTTTAAGAAAGTTTTAGTTAATAATCTAACTTTCTATCATCCCCTCTCTCGAAAGACCGACTCCCATGGCTTTCAAAACATTTACACCTAAACATCATCTGGCAGCAGGAAATAAGAGAAAGTTGTAGCAGTAAAACAGATTTGGAAGATTAATCTTCCTCAAATTTACATTTGTAAAGACTGAGACATGTGAAGAATCATTATCTGATGCAGTTGCTTTTTCTTTCTCTTTTGTGGTTTTTAGGAATTTTGAATTGATCTGTTCATGCAAATCAAAAAATGAGAGCTGACCTGATCACAACATGTGACAATAGCACGACTACACACAACATTTCATACACAATACAACAATTGTCCTCATGTCAATCTATGTTTCTGTTGATTGACTTTCATTTTGCTTTAGTGTGTCCTAAATTCCTGTTGTAATTGTCTCCCCCTTTGTTCTAATTGTTGTGTTTCGTTTTGTTTTAACATTTCTTCGGTTCCTTATAAGTTCAGTGTCTCCTCAGTATACAGTTGTTGACTGGGGTTCAGGGTAACAGATGATTTGTTGGACCCGAAGACACGGCCTCGGGCAACAGTTTGTGTGAGGGTCCAACAAATCATCTGTTATCCGAAAGCCCAGTCGATAACTGTTTTGTTATATCCCATTGTGACGTCACTCCGGTCCAACAGCACATTTTAACAGTCGATTTTAACAGTGCTTTGTGCTTTGGACTGCTCGAAGGAACAGTTCATTTATTGGCATTTTTGTCCGTAGAGTTTATATAGAAACTATTTTATAGGGGTATAACAATATCTTTTGTTGTCTGTCGTTTGTTTTGATGTTTCTTCAGCATTGCATGTTATTTCTTCCTTTGTTTCATTCATCTTTTTTGTTTTTGTTCCTTCCTCTGCTTTCTTTGCTTTTGATGTTTTGTCATATTTTAAAGAAAAACATATTTGTGATTCTCATTTTGACATGGCGTCAGTTTTATCCTTTTTCCTCTGTATATTATGGTTTTTACCTCCATCTGTTTGCAAAATCTAACCTGTATATTTTGGTTTTTACCTCCATATGTTTGCTAACTATCCTCTATTTTCCGCTATGGCCCCGCCCCTTGCCCCGGGGGACCATAGCCAAAATATAAACAATGTTTTCCCCCAAAGGATGTGTTTCAAACTAGTAAGCGATTTAATGGATTTATCTCTATGAGGCCCCTTGATTATCTGTGCAAAATTGAACACAATTTCTGTTCCCCTTCCCCCAAGGATGTTTGTGGCAAAATTTGGTTACATCCATTCAGAACTCTACCAGATTCTAGTAACTATTGTCACAATGCAAATTTGGTTACATTGCCATCAGACACTATGACTAGTAGCGATTTAAAAGGATATACCTCTAGTTCCCCCTATTGGGCCGCCGCCTCCTGCCCCCAGGTGGACCAGAGCCCAAATTATAACAATTTCTGTTCATTGCAAGAATCTAACTAGTAGGCTTTATTATGGCTGTTTAAATATCTTAACATTGCATTCTCAGGAATCAAATGCGATTAAATGGAAAACCATTTGACATTTAAAGCACATGCTTTTACAGGAACCACCAGCCACATTATAATTGGTGCTATGATTGCATGCCTTTATTGTTGGCCATTTTTACAATGGGCCATGATTGTGAGCAATATTTTTCATCAATGATTCTGAATCATGATCGTAGGCTATGATTGATGTTACATAAGAGCTGAATCGGAACAAACACCATTTCAAGCCATGCAAAAACACAACTTATGACAAAAAATATACAATTCAAAATTCCAAAAAGTATTTTTTTCAAATGTTCAAATAATCTGAACACAATAGCCACAAGTTCAGATATTTTGGACCACATTACATTCAGCAGTACTCTCAGAACATTGACGTTTATTTCTCCTTGACCATTCAATGAGCAGTGCTCTCAGAAATAAGACGTTTGGACCTCATTGCTTATACAACCACTATAGTACTCTCAAAACTTTAATGCTTAAATCTCCTTGTCAATGCATTCAGCAGTACTCCCAGAACTTTGATATTTAGATCTCATTGCCAATGTATTTGGCAGTACTCTCAGAACTTTGATGTTTTTGACATCATTGCTAATTCATTCAGCAGTACTCTCAGAACTTTGATGTTTTAGACTGCATTGCTCAAGACCTCACCCTTCTGAATAATAACAGCACTGGTGTCTCTCAATCGTCTCCCCTTCAGTACCATTAACCAATAACGAATACGTCTCTGGATTACGATGGCAGCTGATACCTTTTCTTCAATCAAAGGTCGCGACCATTTACGAACCAGAAAACCTTTAACAACTACGAAAAAGAAAATTTTCTTCTTGTAATGTTTTTTTTAAAGATCAAAGTTCATGCAATCAGTTTGTTTTAATGAATCCCTTCAAATGTAATTTTTCAAAACTAGAGAATTTTCTTATGAATAGTAAATAAATCAATCTTCAGGACATATACAAAATATTTTTCATGTTTTAAAACTCAATTTAATTTGAGTTTCTGAGTGCTAATTAAGTAACATTTTGATTTTTTGAAACCTGTAAAAAAGAAATCTGACAAAAGAAATAAATCAGAGATACCTGTTAACGTATCTAATCCTTCTATTGTTTAATCCTTAACGACTAACCTTTAATCCTTTTCTTATTAAGACATTTAGTAATACAATAGAATCTAATACTTATTTTAGTGCTATCAAATTTTAGCTCAGATGCAAAAAATGTCAATTATAATTTATTAGCGCCACAGATATAAATTTCTGCTTAACAGTGGTTCAATACTGGATATACCATTTTCCAAAATGAAGCACTATACGTGAATGAGCTCTTCAAAGAAAGTACAAAAATTGCTAAAATAAAACTACTGCTAAAATAAGTAATCATATATTATTGCCTGCAAAGAAAGGAAAACAAGACACATTAACACAAATAAATATGATCATAACTTATGAATACATAATGTTTTTCTCTTAATTTCTCTCTTAGCTTGCTATACACCATCCTTTGCTTGTCATCATTCAAAACTTCCTGAAGTCCCATCCCTTAAAGGTCCCTAGACCAACCCTCTATAGTTAATATACCTATTAAAACAGATCCACTCCCTTCATCCCATCAGACCATACATCCTAAAATACCTTAAAACTTCTCCCTTTATCCCACTCCCTACTCCCCTAAACCACTCCATAAAGACCAGTAGAACCACTCCTTTAGGCCCCCCAAACCACTCCACAGAAAATCTTCACAAACCAAACACCTCCACCAATCACTAGTGCCTACCTTTCTGTATGGCAACAGCACTCTTCTCTTCTTTCTGTTGAAGAGATTTTTTCTCTTGTAAGGATTTCCGTACCAAATGACCTCGGATTTGCGATTGTATTAGTACTGTCGCCTTTCGTCGTTTTTCTATAACTGGACGAGTTTTTCTACGGACTAGGAAGCCCTTTACAGCTGAAAATAGAGGTGATTTGGGGAATATAACGAGTGCAAGGGCAAATAACGAAAAACATAATGAAAAAGGTGGAAAATTAAAAAATAACAAAAAAAAGGAAAAATATTGTTGAAAAGTACTGAATTTCAAAAATGCAAAAAATAATCATGGATTGTGTATGTCTATAGTAGAATATTACATGCACTATGACTTAGATTAATGATATGGACTGGTCTATGTGACCTAGTTTAGAAATTAAAGTTACATACATTTACACATGCATGACAATTACTTCAGATTTATAATATGGACTGGTCCACATGAAAGTGGCGTAGTTTTATAGATAATAATGCAACATGCAATTGTGACAATTTCTATTATTATAAAGTATTACAAGATACAGTGACCTATTTAACTGACTTATTTTACGATGACCTAGTTCTGTAGCATACCAACCTGTTTGAATGGCTACTGCAGCTCCCTTACGAAGTTTAAACTGTTTCTGATATTTTCTTCTGGCAACCAAAACCACGGAAATCTGAAACACAAAATGGTGAATTGGTAATTAAACTAAACCGAAAGCACGATAAGTAATGGATAATTTCCGAAAACCTGTCCATTATTAGAGAGAATGGATAGTACCGAGCCCGCAGAGCGAGGTACAATCCATTCTCTCTAATAATAGACAGTTTGAGGAATTTATCCTACTTAAAACCCATCATACCACTACTCACTACCTTGCGTACCCTGTTTGAGAAATGGGACATCCCATTTCAGGAATAGCACAGGTGTTCACTCACCTGTGACAAATAATGGGACTAACAGTGTTGAGATGCATGCACAATCATTTAGTTTTACACCTTTGGAGGTACAACAGTGTTTTTGAACATGTCGGATAGTGATATTACCTTGCCCGGCCATCATTTAGGGATGTACGCAGCTGTGATTCAGATGATATAACGTTCTAACTGGAGTAATGGTGTGCGTGTTTAAAGTGACCAATTTATTCGCACAAGGACAGGTGCATTGTCTAACTTTACATCAAATACATATAAGCAAGGTGAGTTTTCCCTACAATTTAAACTGTTTTTCCTAAAAAAAAATCGACCATACGCATGTTATAGATATGATAAAACATATCTGATTGCTATGATAGCATTGCACTGGTATACTGTGAAACCTGTCTAATCCGACACCGCGTGGGAGCAACTTGTTTGGTCAGATTATTCAGGGTGTAGGAAAGTCAGATACCATTGTATACTATTGTTGCTATTGTTGAATACGGAACAGTTACAGATAGGATATAGGGAAAGCAGGTGTCAGATTAGACAGGTTTCGCTCTTAAGTATATTATGTTTAACCATAATCATCAGATTATATGTTATAAGGATTGTGAGATATCTGAGCTAAAAGACAGCGTATTATCCCAGCTCGGTCAAGAATCTAGAATTCCTATTCCTCGTCAATTACAAGTTTTAAAAATATGTAACAAATAATAATACAAGACTCTATAAATTATATTTTTTTTAATTTTCAGAACAGTAACAGCTAGGAAGGGGAGTAATAATTTCAATGGAGGAGTGAACATAAATGTAAAATTTTGGATAGTCAAATAAATACGTTTGGTTTTCCTTACAGAAGCGTTTTTTTCCTTTGTTCAAAATAGACTGTCCATTATTTTGGGGAATAATGGACAGTGGCCCTATAATAATGGACAGTGAGTTACATAATGGACTCCGAGGTGTCCATTATGTAATATAATGGTCATATACAACAAAGGAAATTTTACTAGCTGGGTTTTTAATATATTTTATTTCAACAAAGAAAACTCATTTTCATTACTTATTCCATACATCATGTATATGTAGTTTTTGCCATTGTTTGAAGACTTCTTTATGCAACATATTTACAGCCAAGCTTCACAATGTCTTACTTGACTGGATGATACTGTAATACAGTTATAACGAATCTCTGGGGACCAACAAAATCACTTCATAATAAGTATTGCTCGACGTTATGCACAAATTACAGACATCTTATTAGAACTTCGATGAAGAACAACAAGAGGCCCAGAGGGCCTGTATCACTCACCTGGTTTGTAATGCCAAGTACTGTTGTGAATATTGGTTCATTGTTTCTTTTCTGAAGGAATTTGAATATATACCTCTAATTCCCCTATTGGGCCGCACCCCTCCTGCCCCCGGGGGGGTCAGAGCCAAAATTTATACAAGTTCTGTTCCCCTTCCCCCAAGGATGTTTGTGACCAAATTTGGTTACAATCCATGCAGAACTCTGGGACAAGTAGCGAATCATAGGATTTATCTCTATTTCCCCTATTGGGCCTCGCCCCTCCTGCCCGCAGGGGTCAGAGCCAAAATTTATGCAAGTTCTGTTCCCCTTCCCCCTAGAATATTTGTGGCCAAATTTGGTTACAATCCATGCAGAACTGTAGGACAAGTAGCGATTTATAGGATTTACCTCTATTTCCCCTATTGGGACCCGCCCCTTCATCCCCCGGGGGGTCAGAGTCAAAATTTATAGAAGTTCTGTTCTCCTTCCCCCAAGGATGTTTCTGACCAAATTTGGTTACAATCCATGCAGAACTGTAGGACAAGTAGCAATTTATAGGATTTACCTCTATTTCCCATATTGGGCACCATCCCTCCTGCACCCGGGGGGTCAGAGCCAAAATTTATACAAGTTCTGTTCCCCT
This sequence comes from Argopecten irradians, assembly GCF_041381155.1. Taxonomy (NCBI): domain Eukaryota; kingdom Metazoa; phylum Mollusca; class Bivalvia; order Pectinida; family Pectinidae; genus Argopecten; species Argopecten irradians. Next base: position 3,218,300 of record NC_091149.1, read on the forward strand.
TCCCCCAAGGATGTTTGTGGTCAAATTTGGTTACAATCCATGCAGAACTCTAGGACTAGTAGCAATTTATAGGATTTACCTCTATTTCCCATATTGGGCACCATCCCTCCTGCACCTGGGGGGTCAGAGCCAAAATTTATACAAGTTCTGTTCCCCTTCCCCCAAGGATGTTTGTGGCCAAATTTGGTTACAATCCATGCAGAACTCCATGACTAGTAGCGATTTAAAGGAAATGTTGGCGCTGTCCATCCGTCTGGACGCCGTGCCATGACATAAGCTCACCGGCCCTTCGGGCTAAAAATTACTACGTTATAACCATGAATTTGCTGTAATCGTATATGTAAGAAACATGTTTTACGGTTCATCACATGACTTACTTGACTGGATGAGAGTTACGGCTTTCTCACGTTTCCATTTTTCTTTGTAGAATAAATTACGAGCGTGCCAGCGACGAATCACGGACTGAATGGTGATGACTTTGAGATGATAGGCTTCATACTTCCTGGCTAACTGTTCAATATGGTAATACTTCAAAAACACCTGTAAAATAGGGCCCAATGTAGTCACTCAACGACTCAGGTCAGCCACATACATAAAGCTCATTGACCACTAATGTTTTTTCAACTTTATTTTGCAGGTATTAAACTTTGTGGTATCCATTTCAAAACAAGTTTGCGGATTTAACAACTGAATGATAATTTCTATCAATATAGATGATGTAGATATTAATTTGCAGAGATAAACTTTCACAAATTTACTTGGATTGTGACATTTGCGAAAGTAAATCATATTCGAAATAAAGTTTGTTTACAGTATATTGACCCTTTAAGAAGATCAAGGGAAGTAATCCAGAAGTTACCTTGGTTTTACCGAGAGCGAAGTGGTCCATTCCAAGTCTATCCAGGAGTGTATAACAACTGTCCCGTGTGTGGGGCACGCGCTCATCCCAACGAAACGACAACATGTGGTACCTGTGTATCATAAAATATTTTTAATTTATAGGGAAAAGAGTTAAAATAATGGAAAATTAAACACACTAAATACGAAGTTACTGAATTTATTTATAATTATGGAGTTTGTATTTGTTTTTTTATATTGACTTTAGACCAGTGGATGACCTTACTTTAAATACATTAAATACACATACTTTAGAGGTAGTTTTTACAGCTTTTCATTCTGTCTTTAAAATGCTAATTATTTAAATCATATTCAAAGCTAAATTTCTTACCGGTATTGAAACACATTACCTGCGTAGGAAATCAGCAAATGGTATCCGGTGAGAGTAACCTTCCCTGCGTATCCGCGTTGTCTCCAAAACGCCTGTATACCGCAGTTGTAGCGTCACCTTCTCAGAATCAAATTCTTCAGGACGTTTGTTTGAGTTCGGTCGTATACATCTGTAGGTAATTAAAGTAGAATGGGATTTTACACAAAATTCTCTCTCAACATGACAGGTGCATGACTACAAGTAAAAGTATCTGTTTTACAAAGAGGGGAATAAATCTGTTTGAAAAAGGGAAATAACGCTATATAATTAAGTGAAATTACGATATAGCCGTTTAAATTTCACAGGGTTGATATTTCCGCAGTTTTGTAGTACATTTCTCTACCTGACAAAGGGGAATCATTCTACCTGTAAAAGGGAAGCAACTCTGCCTTGCAAAGTGGAATAATTATCTAACAAAGGGAGATAACTTTACCTGACAAAGTGAGGTGTGCCAGCCACCATCTTTGCTAGAAGATCCATGAGAGAAAATCGAAAATAGGTCGCTACCGTCTGCTGAATTCTGGTCATGCTTGCTGATGCCGATCCCTGTTAATAACATAAATGTAATATCCAAACAATGGTACTAATATACACACAATAATAATGATATCCATACAATATATTTACACAATAATAATAATGAAAATATCCAAAAAAAAAACACCAATATTGACACAAAATATTTACACAATATTTCTAAAAGACAACAATCAATACATTGCTCATTTACTGTTATCAAGGGTGAAAGTGTCCAATTCTTGTAAAAAATGTTTTTGATAAAATTGTACTTTAAAGAGTAGTTTGAGATGTATTTCAAAATAAATCAGAAATAAAAAATGATTCAAGATAAAGATTTTTCAGGTGATTTTCGGTATCGCATATTATTCACCCATTGATGTTCTTATGACTAAAGAGTTTTCAAATCTGATCCATCAGACTACAACATTTAAGTCTAGACAATAAAAAGACACTCTGAAAAGTTATGAAATTCAGACAAATTATGAACAGGTTACAGGGATTAACAGACAGCAAGTAGGGTAGTCAAGGGGCATAACTCCATATAATCCATTTAGGTAGTCAGGGGGCATAACTCCATATGAAAATCAGATGTACAAAATGAATATCGATGAAAATTTCTTTTATAGATTTTTTTTAATCTACAAGTATAAATCGTTCCTTAAAACAAAGCATTGAGTATAAATAAAGTTTATGGAAGTGACAAAGTACCAAAAGTTAATTAATGAGATTACTTTTGTTTACCATATTTTAATTATTATAATCATTTTGATGTCATTATAAACTTCTCATTTCTCAATGTTAACAACCTAGCAAAATGATGGTTATATAGGATAATGTTCTTATAATTTATGTGACAGTAAAGCTGGAGTACTCACAGAAAAACCACAGACCCCAATACAAGAATATTCAATACATATTTTTTCACTTAATCATGCATTCTTAGAAAAACTTAAGGCATAACATTTAAATTTTTCTTCCATTACTTATTTGATTTTTTCATTTGTTTCCTTAGCTACCTGATATCAAGCATTAAATGGGCATTGATAAAAATATTCCATGGCAACAGCATAAAAATACTCCATGGCAACAGCATAAAAATATTCCATGCCAACAGCATACAATTTAGAATTAGTGGTTTATTCTGATTATCATTATTACCAGTGAATAGCCCATATATGTTTTTTTAGCTATCATTGCCAGCCTGGTTTTACTGAAGCCTCTTTGTAATCATTTTCAGCCAGCTCTATTTTACTTGGCTAATATGGTTTACTTTGGGAAGCTGAATTATTCCATAAAATTGCCTCAGTCTGTATAATTTCTATATACATGTATCAATTCTTACCCTGAAGCGAAATCTCTGTTGATATAATTCAATTTCACTGATAAAATTAATTTAAAACAATTCTAATTGACAAATATAGATTGGTTGGAAGAAGCTAGGAAAGTGGTGTTGATGTTTAATTCGTTCACCCCTGAAGACACATTTAGACTCTTCTAAATCAAAGACTAGACCAGTCCATTATGAAATTTCAGGGGTGATTGAGGTAATGAAAAAATGTATAATTATGAAATCATTTGAACCTTGGATTCCTTTATTACTAGTCTTTAAGAAAACAATAAAACTATTGTTCTAAATGTTTCATCTTTGCCTATTACAGAGTTGCCTCCCTTGTGAGTAGGTAGGTATCCATTGTGACATCATTATATTGTGAACACGAAACTTTCATTGTTTTCTTTTAAAAGTATGATTGTTACACTAGCAAACACATTGTCATAATCAATACATACTCTCAAGGACAGATAACTCTGTAAAACAAAGCTAATCATTCTGTTCTACATATTGCCTAGTACAAAATTGTATGCTACTTCTATATGGGTGTCTTTTGTCCTGTGGTGCTGCAATTTAAATATACATTTTAATCTAGGTAGCTACATGAATACATATTTTATGCTGGATGTACACAGACAATTATATAAATGTACTGTTTAAATATAAATAGCTATCTAAAAATAATATTAATTGCACTAATGATAAATCTAATCTAAACTTTAAATGCGAAAAAGTAATGTATTCTGGTTATTATGAAAGAAGATTTCACAATGAAAAGTACAAAGTTAAGGTAGAAGATAACTCTGTTAACAAGAGAAGATAACTCTGTTAACAAGAGAAGATAACTCTGTTAACAAGAGAAGATAACTCTGTTAACAAGAGAAGGTAACTCTGTTTACAAGGGGAGGTAACTCCATAACCAAGTTTTATTACAAAAGAAAAAGAAGATAAATCCATCATCAAGAGAAGATAACAGTTCAGGTATTTATTGAATAAAGCGTCAATTTGTCAGATAGAACCACAACAAGTAAACAATTAAAATAGAGTAACAGTCAAAGCCCAAACGAAACCAAGCAGAATATGTGATCAGTTACCATGACAACGATAACATGAAAAACAAATCAGTATTATTAGAGTGGTTGAAATGCAAGGCATATTATATGCTTTTACTTACAAGTGCACTGTAGATCTGGAATGCAATGCAGCATACACGTATCAAAAGCATGTACAACGGTGCATGATGGGTAATTACCGGCAATAAATTCTTGCGATCTACTGCAAAATTTATGAAAATTTACATTTCCATATTTATATATCCATTTTTCATTATTTACAAAAGTTTACAATTCTATGATTTTTTTTTTTTTTTTTTTTTGTGCGTTCTTTTAAAAAAATTCAAAATCAGACATTTTTATGGTAAATATTTTCTGGAACAATTATTGTCCTTATAATCTTTTAAATTTCAATAAAAAACAATACACTTTAACTGGCAAAGGAAACAGAAACTAGTCTATTGTACAATATTAAATATTTCAGACAATCTTTTCAATAGAGAATATTCTTAACAGATTGCTTTTTTATGTTGATGCTCCCAAATATATTATTTCACTTCGTGACGCAAAATTTGTATCTGTAACAGAAGCATTAGGCAATGTGTGGCTGTCTGGTGTAGTACAGGGATACAGTGTGGTGTGGCTTGGGGATACAGCAGGTGTAAAGGTGCTTATATTATCATGTATGGTGTATCTGGGGGTAGGGGGTGCTATAGCGTGTGTACAGGTGCATAATTATCATGCAATCATGTACTGTGGGCTTCATGTGTATAGCTAAATTGGGAAGGGTGAGCAGGTAGAGAGTAGGGGCAGAGGGTAGAGTGAGAGGGTAGGGGGTAGAGGGGGAGAGGGGAGAGGGTAGAGAGTAGGGGTAGAGGGTAGGGGTAGAGAGGGAGAGGGTATAGAGTAGGGGTAGAGGGTAGGGGGTAGAGGGGGAGAGGGGAGAGGGTAGAGAGTAGGGGTAGAGGGTAGGGGTAGAGAGGGAGAGGGTATAGAGTAGGGGTAGAGGGTAGGGGTAGAGGGGGAGAGGGGAGAGGGTAGAGAGTAGGGGTAGAGGGTAGGGGTAGAGAGGGAGAGGGTAGGGGTAGAGAGGGGGAGGGGAGAGGGTAGAGAGTAGGGGTAGAGTGTAGGGGTAGAGGGTAGGTAGAGGGGGAGAGGGTAGAGAGTAGGGGTAGAGGGGGGGAGAGGGTAGGGTAGGGAAGGGTAGGTAGAGGGAGGGGTAGAGGGAGATAGGGGGAAGGGTAGAGAATAGAAGGGTATAGAGGGCAGGAGAGTAGAAGAGAGGAAAGAGGGTAGAGGAGAGGATTATAAAGGATAGGGGGTAGAGGGGGATATAGGACAGGGGATAGATGGAGGATAGGATAGGACAGGGGTAGAGGAGAGGATATAGGAAGGGGTAGAGGAGAGGATTATAGGACAGGGAGGTAGAGGAGAGGATTAAGACAGGGGGTAGAGGAGAGGATAATAGGACAGGGGGTAGAGGAGAGGATAATAGGACAGGGGGTAGAGGAGAGGATAATAGGACAGGGGGTAGAGGAGAGGATAATAGGACAGGGGGTAGAGGAGAGGATTATAGGACAGGGGGTAGAGGAGAGGATAATAGGACAGGGGGTAGAGGAGAGGATTATAGGACAGGGGGTAGAGGAGAGGATTATAGGACAGGGGGTAGAGGAGAGGATTATAGGACAGGGGGTAGAGGAGAGGATTATAGGACAGGGGGTAGAGGAGAGGATTATAGGACAGGGGGTAGAGGAGTAGGATAATAGGACAGGGGGTAGAGGAGGGATGATAGGACAGGGGGGTAGAGGAGAGGATTATAGGACAGGGGGTAGAGGAGAGGATTATAGGACAGGGGGTAGAGGAGAGGATTATAGGACAGGGGGTAGAGGAGAGGATCATAGGACAGGGGGTAGAGGAGAGGATTATAGGACAGGGGGTAGAATGTTATTATTGAGGGAAGGTAGGAAAAGCATGAGGTAGAGGGTAGTAGAGTTAAGGAGAGGATTATAGGACAGGGGGTAGAGGAGAGGATAATAGGACAGGGGGTAGAGGAGAGGATTATAGGACAGGGGGTAGAGGAGAGGATTATAGGACAGGGGGTAGAGGAGAGGATTATAGGACAGGGGGTAGAGGAGAGGATTATAGGACAGGGGGTAGAGGAGAGGATAATAGGACAGGGGGTAGAGGAGAGGATTATAGGACAGGGGGTAGAGGAGAGGATCATAGGACAGGGGGTAGAGGAGAGGATTATAGGACAGGGGGTAGAGGAGAGGATTATAGGACAGGGGGTAGAGGAGAGGATTATAGGACAGGGGGTAGAGGAGAGGATTATAGGACAGGGGGGGTAGAGGAGAGGATTATAGGACAGGGGGTAGAGGAGAGGATTATAGGACAGGGGGTAGAGGAGAGGATTATAGGACAGGGGGTAGAGGAGAGGATTATAGGACAGGGGGTAGAGGAGAGGATTATAGGACAGGGGGTAGAGGAGAGGATTATAGGACAGGGGGTATTAGGAGGGTAGAGGAGAGGATTATAGGACAGGGGGTAGAGGAGAGGATCATAGGACAGGGGGTAGAGGAGAGGATTATAGGACAGGGGGTAGAGGAGAGGATTATAGGACAGGGGGGTAGAGGAGAGGATTATAGGACAGGGGGTAGAGGAGAGGATTATAGGACAGGGGGTAGAGGAGAGGATATAGGACAGGGGGTAGAGGAGAGGATATAGGACAGGGGGTAGAGGAGAGGATTATAGGACAGGGGTAGAGGAGAGGAGGATCATAGGACAGGGGGTAGAGGAGAGGATTATAGGACAGGGGGTAGAGGAGAGGATTCATAGGACAGGGGGTAGAGGAGAGGATTATAGGACAGGGGGTAGAGGAGAGGATTATAGGACAGGGGGGTAGAGGAGAGGATAATAGGACAGGGGGTAGAGGAGAGGATAATAGGACAGGGGGTAGAGGAGAGGATATAGGACAGGGGGTAGAGGAGAGGATAATAGGACAGGGGGTAGAGGAGAGGATAATAGGACAGGGGGTAGAGGAGAGGATAATAGGACAGGGGGTAGAGGAGAGGATTTAGGACAGTAGAGAGGGGTAGAGGAGAGGAGAGGATCATAGGACAGGGGGTAGAGGAGAGGATTATAGGGACAGGGGGTAGAGGAGAGGAAATAGGACAGGGGGGTAGAGGAGAGGATTATAGGACAGGGGGAGGTAGAATGTTATTGTTGAGGGAAAGGTAGGAAAAGCAGGAGTAGAGGAGGATATAGGAGCTTAATTGATGGGGTGAGGAAACAGGAATTGGACAAGGGGGTAGAGGAGAGGATAATAGGACAGGGGGTAGAATGAGGATATAGGACAGGGGGTAGAGGAGAGGAAAAGATGAGGACAGGGGGTAGAGGAGAGGATTATAGGACAGGGGGTAGAGGAGAGGATAATAGGACAGGGGTAGAGGAGAGGATAATAGGACAGGGGGTAGAGGAGAGGATAATAGGACAGGGGGTAGAGGAGAGGATAATAGGACAGGGGGTAGAGGAGAGGATAATAGGACAGGGGGTAGAGGAGAGGATTATAGGACAGGGGGAAGAGGAGAGGATAATAGGATGGGGGTAGAGGAGAGGATAATAGGACAGGGGGTAGAGGAGAGGATAATAGGACAGGGGGGTAGAGGAGAGGATAAATAGGACAGGGGGTAGAGGAGAGGATACATAGGACAGGGGGTAGAGGAGAGGATCATAGGAAAGGAGGAAAGCATGAGGTAGAGGTAGGATTATAGGACAGGGGGGGGTAGAGGAGAGGATTAATAGGACAGGGGGGTAGAGGAGAGGATATAGGACAGGAGGGGAGGAGAGGATAGATAGGACAGGTAGAGGGAGGAATAGACATGTAGAATGTATTGTTGAGGGAAATGGTAGGAAAAGCATGAGAGTAGAGTGGTAGTGAGCTTAAGGATGGGGTGACAGAACAAAACAAGAGGGGTAGAGGAGAGGATAATAGGACAGGGGGTAGAATGTTATTGTTGTGGGAAATGGTAGGAAAAGCATGAGAGTAGAGTGGTAGTGAGCTTAAGGATGGGGGTGACAGAACAAAACAAGAGGGGTAGAGGAGAGGATAATAGGACAGGGGGTAGAATGTTATTGTTGTGGGAAATGGTAGGAAAAGCATGAGAGTAGAGTGGTAGTGAGCTTAAGGATGGGGTGACAGAACAAAACAAGAGGGGTAGAGGAGAGGATAATAGGACAGGGGGTAGAATGTTATTGTTGAGGGAAATGGTAGGAAAAGCATGAGAGTAGAGTGGTAGTGAGCTTAAGGATGGGGTGACAGAACAAAACAAGAGGGGTAGAGGAGAGGATAATAGGACAGGGGGTAGAATGTTATTGTTGAGGGAAATGGTAGGAAAAGCATGAGAGTAGAGTGGTAGTGAGCTTAAGGATGGGGTGACAGAACAAAATAAGAGGGGTAGAGGAGAGGATAATAGGACAGGGGGTAGAATGTTATTGTTGAGGGAAATGGTAGGAAAAGCATGAGAGTAGAGTGGTAGTGAGCTTAAGGATGGGGTGACAGAACAAAAAATAAGAGGGGTAGAGGAGAGGATAATAGGACAGGGGGTAGAATGTTATTGTTGAGGGAAATGGTAGGAAAAGCATGAGAGTAGAGTGGTAGTGAGCTTAAGGATGGGGTGACAGAACAAAACAAGAGGGGTAGAGGAGAGGATAATAGGACAGGGGGTAGAATGTTATTATTGAGGGAAATGGTAGGAAAAGCATGAGAGTAGAGTGGTAGTGAGCTTAAGGATGGGGTGACAGAACAAAACAAGAGGGGTAGAGGAGAGGATAATAGGACAGGGGGGTAGAATGTTATCGTTGTGGGAAACGGTAGGAAAAGCATGAGAGTAGAGTGGTAGTGAGCTTAAGGATGGGGTGACAGAACAAAACAAGAGGGGTAGAGGAGAGGATTATAGGACAGGGGGTAGAATGTTATTGTTGTGGGAAATGGTAGGAAAAGCATGAGAGTAGAGTGGTAGTGAGCTTAAGGATGGGGTGACAGAACAAAACAAGAGGGGTAGAGGAGAGGATTATAGGACAGGGGGGGGTAGAATGTTATTGTTGTGGGAAATGGTAGGAAAAGCATGAGAGTAGAGTGGTAGTGAGCTTAAGGATGGGGTGACAGAACAAAACAAGAGGGGTAGAGGAGAGGATTATAGGACAGGGGGTAGAATGTTATTGTTGAGGGAAATGGTAGGAAAAGCATGAGAGTAGAGTGGTAGTGAGCTTAAGGATGGGGTGACAGAACAAAACAAGAGGGGTAGAGGAGAGGATAATAGGACAGGGGGTAGAATGTTATTGTTGTGGGAAATGGTAGGAAAAGCATGAGAGTAGAGTGGTAGTGAGCTTAAGGATGGGGTGACAGAACAAAACAAGAGGGGTAGAGGAGAGGATTATAGGACAGGGGGTAGAATGTTATCGTTGTGGGAAATGGTAGGAAAAGCATGAGAGTAGAGTGGTAGTGAGCTTAAGGATGGGGTGACAGAACAAAACAAGAGGGGTAGAGGAGAGGATAATAGGACAGGGGGTAGAATGTTATTGTTGTGGGAAATGGTAGGAAAAGCATGAGAGTAGAGTGGTAGTGAGCTTAAGGATGGGGTGACAGAACAAAACAAGAGGGGTAGAGGAGAGGATTATAGGACAGGGGGTAGAATGTTATCGTTGTGGGAAATGGTAGGAAAAGCATGAGAGTAGAGTGGTAGTGAGCTTAAGGATGGGGTGACAGAACAAAACAAGAGGGGTAGAGGAGAGGATATAGGACAGGGGGTAGAATGTTATTGTTGAGGGAAATGGTAGGAAAAGCATGAGAGTAGAGTGGTAGTGAGCTTAAGGATGGGGTGACAGAACAAAACAAGAGGGGTAGAGGAGAGGATAATAGGACAGGGGGTAGAATGTTATCGTTGTGGGAAATGGTAGGAAAAGCATGAGAGTAGAGTGGTAGTGAGCTTAAGGATGGGGTGACAGAACAAAATAAGAGGGGTAGAGGAGAGGATTATAGGACAGGGGGTAGAATGTTATCGTTGTGGGAAATGGTAGGAAAAGCATGAGAGTAGAGTGGTAGTGAGCTTAAGGATGGGGTGACAGAACAAAACAAGAGGGGTAGAGGAGAGGATTATAGGACAGGGGGTAGAATGTTATCGTTGTGGGAAACGGTAGGAAAAGCATGAGAGTAGAGTGGTAGTGAGCTTAAGGATGAGGTGACAGAACAAAACAAGAGGGGTAGAGGAGAGGATTATAGGACAGGGGGTAGAATGTTATTGTTGTGGGAAACGGTAGGAAAAGCATGAGAGTAGAGTGGTAGTGAGCTTAAGGATGAGGTGACAGAACAAAATAAGAGGGGTAGAGGAGAGGATTATAGGACAGGGGGTAGAATGTTATTGTTGTGGGAAATGGTAGGAAAAGCATGAGAGTAGAGTGGTAGTGAGCTTAAGGATGGGGTGACAGAACAAAACAAGAGGGGTAGAGGAGAGGATAATAGGACAGGGGGTAGAATGTTATCGTTGAGGGAAACGGTAGGAAAAGCATGAGAGTAGAGTGGTAGTGAGCTTAAGGATGAGGTGACAGAACAAAATAAGAGGGGTAGAGGAGAGGATTATAGGACAGGGGGTAGAATGTTATCGTTGTGGGAAATGGTAGGAAAAGCATGAGAGTAGAGTGGTAGTGAGCTTAAGGATGGGGTGACAGAACAAAACAAGAGGGGTAGAGGAGAGGATTATAGGACAGGGGGTAGAATGTTATTGTTGTGGGAAATGGTAGGAAAAGCATGAGAGTAGAGTGGTAGTGAGCTTAAGGATGGGGTGACAGAACAAAATAAGACAAAGGCATATCGGAAGGAGAAGTATAGGATGGAGAAATGGACTGAGAAATACATCAGGGAACATACAAGATGAAGAGATGGACTAACAAAGACCAGAGGAACAGAAAGGATGGAGAGATAGACTGAGAGAAAGATCAGGGAACATACAAAATGGAGAGATGGACAGAGAAATAGATCATGGGACATACAGGATTGAGTGATAGGTCAGACATAATGAGGGATGAGTATAGAGACAAATTTAAGAGGGCATAAGACTTATTATTAAATATAAATCAATAAATAATGATATTGACATATATAATGGATTGAGGACGTTAGAATTGTGAGAATGTGCTTACAGAGAGGATTGTGCTAAACAATGATTTCTGAATTTGTTTAAGTAATTAAAGATTGCAGTTTTTCACTTTAAAATCATGCTATATCTCGTCTTTTTCACAACATTTTTTCACAAAGTTTTTTCCACCTATTTACACCCTTGCATCAAATACACACATTAAAATGTCATTCCAACTTCCAGCTAACCCCTTCCTGCATCCCAGATCCAGAAACTATGCCAGCTACCCAACCCTTCCAACTGCCCCTTAAGACAGAAGTTAACCAGCTATTCTACCTACTGACTGCGCTTCTCACCCCCATGACCGAATTTAACCAGCTTTTTAATCTACCAGGCTGCCCCCTCATCTCCATGACAGAAATTAACTAGCTATTCTACCAATCTGACTGTCCATGCAATGACCCTCAAGACTGACATTAACCAGCTATTCTATCTATCTGATTTCCCCCTCACATCCATGACAGACATTAACCAGCTGTTCTATCTACCCAACTGCCCCCCCCTATCCTCCATGACACACATTTAACTGTCTACCTACCCGACTACCCCCTCCCTTCATTACAGAAATTGTCCAGCTGTTCTACCTACCCGACTGCCCCCCATGCCGGAGATCTGTTGGTGCTTGTTGTAGCTCATCACGCTCACATAAGAGCTTGTACTCGCTGGGGAGCTTATGGCGCTGGAGCTCGGTGTGCTCCGTAACGAAGACGCTATGCTGCCGGAGGCCAGGTTACCTGTAAGTCAAGGTCAGACAGACAAGGTGAAACAATTTGATTCATTGGTTAAAATACTGATTCAGAAAAATGAAATAACGTTTTGATGACATCATAAACAAATAATCTATACTCAATAAAAAATGTAATTTTTTGTCAAGTTTTGATTTTACAGGTTTGGTAAAGCTTCGGAACATACACATACATACCTGTTTTGGTAAGTGGAGTTTGAAATAGAGCCCGAACCACTTCATTATTGGAAGCACGAAGCATGTTTAACACATCACCGGGAAGACGATCACGGTTCTTTTCTAGGAAGCCTGAAGCATCATACTCCACCTGGATAGTTTAAAGATACGATGGTGTATTGTTTAAAATGATGGAACAGACATTGGTATCACTATCATAGGCATAAAAATTCTCTAAATATAAAAATGGCAACTTCAGGAAACTTAAAAGAAATCGTAGTATTACTGCTCTTTCCATAAGAACAAGAATGGCATTTTTAAAAGTTTTGAAAGGAACACATTAATTTTGTTGAAGATGTAATTCCACTGTTTTTCATATTCATATATCTAGGATATAGGGTCAACACTGTCATTGTTTCAATTGGTGAATAAAAGTGTTCATCCAACTTCTGTTTGGATACACAACGGTATGCAGGCAACTGAAAAAGTAGAGAAAACTATAACAAGTAGAGACAATATCAACTGACATATACACGAATCTGCCTCCTGCCTGTTGAGATTGCCTCCCCTTATTATAGTTATCCACTCCTATTCGTTACTTTGTGATCAGAAAGTCACAAAGTACTGGTATATAAACATGTACTTCAGCAACAGACAACATGGAGGAATTCTGTAGATAAACCTCTTTAGAGAACACAAAATAGTCTTAATCCTATTAAAGTTTAAACTTGGCCAATCACCGATCACTTCACAAAAAATTAGGCTAAGCAAAAACTTAATCATAGCTTGTTTCATGATCCAAGAGCCTGTACTATACTGATTTGTATATAGATATAGAGGACAATTAGCAGTGTAACAGTCCTATATACTTACTCTGCCTGCATAGTGGTCGATACTGAACACAAGGGTATTGCCTTTGGGACGGCGGTAGTACTTGTTGTTGATGTTTCTGTGGAACTTCTCTGTAATAGAATAGAACTTAATATAAATGTAGAATCGGGACATGTAAAATGCAACATGGATCAGAAGATAACACTTATACAGTGGTTATCTGTTTTAAAGTGTAGCTTTTTAATGAAGGTTACAACAAAGTGAAGTTGATGTAGACTGATTGCCATCTCAGTTACCTCCCTTTGTAACCGAGTGTGCGTCTTTTCTACATTATATGAGTAAAGGGGTTTTTTAATTTAGAATTAACTGGATAAAGGGATTTACCAATCATGTTTACCCACTACTGCGGTTCTTAGTGAGGAGCCTGGTAGAGAGTAGACAACTATTATAGAGAGGGAACCAATCTAAAGTTGGAACAATATATATATGTATAGTATACAAAGTTTTTAACACTGGTGACAACTATATTTCTTAACTTAACTCATTCATCCCTAAAGACACATTTGAATTCTTCTCATTCAAAGACTGGGAACAGTTTATTATGAATTTTTAGGGATGAATAAGTTAAATGTTATGAAGAACTTACCAACAAGGGAACTGTCCGTGGCCTTAGGGAAGTGGCTTTCCTCGTCTAGTAGGGCCAGTAGACCGAGGGGCTTCATCAGAAACATGTCAAGTAACGGTCGATTGTCCACAAACGAGATGTCCAGCACCTCTAGACCCTCATTTTTGTATTCTTGCTAAAAAAATCAAATATAAAATGACCTTTGAACTATTTGACTATATTACACTAGAGTGAGCTTTGACCTTTTTTACACATGATTGACCTTTGACCTATTTGATATTTTTACATATAGGTGACCTTTGACCTATTTGATATTTTTACATATAGGTGACCTTTGATCTATTTTATTAGTTTACACATTGGTACAATGTACTTGCCACCCAAATCTTACAGTGAATGCATAACATTAAAACATGTCAAATTACTGTTCCCAACTTATCTAAAGGTCAAAATGCAGATCATACTGACTTTTTACATTTGTTATACAACATACTGTATTCAACCCAATAAGCGCCCAAGGCGTATAAAAATTGAAAAGAATGAAAAGGTGCTAATAGGATGAAATTTTATTGGAAATCTATACATTTTTGTGTAGTTTTGGTCTTTATTTTTGCCTGGGCAATTGAAATCAAGGCTTCAAAAAGGGGGAGGGGTGCTTAAAGGGACATGGGCGCTTATTAGGTCGAATACGGTATGTGAATTCACCTCACCAAAATTTTGTATTGAAAAGTAGTCCTATAAAACTATCCCTCATTTAAACCAAGCCTATCATGAATTATTTCTGGCACAGACGTGAAAACTGGCCAGGAGTCATCTGCTTGATCACATGAGGTTTCTGACAGGCCACTCAGATTCCCTCCCGCTCTAGGACCCCTTACGCACTGAGATCAAAGCATTTGAAAGTGCATGTGATTGGTATAAGTTATCAATAAATAACTTTTTTGGCAATACATGTAAAACTAAGTATTTCTTAGCTTTATTTAAAGTGTTTAGTTATAACTGTACTCACCATTTCCCATGCGAAGATGTGCTGGTTGAAGTAGTACTGTATAATTGTACTCACCATTTCCCATGCGAAGATATGCTGGTTGAAGTAGTACTGTATAATTGTACTCACCATTTCCCATGCGAAGATATGCTGGTTGAAGTAGTACTGTATAATTGTACTCACCATTTCCCATGCGAAGATATGCTGGTTGAAGTAGTACTGTATAATTGTACTCACCATTTCCCATGCGAAGATATGCTGGTTGAAGTAGTACTGTATAATTGTACTCACCATTTCCCATGCGAAGATATGCTGGTTGAAGTAGTACTGTATAATTGTACTCACCATTTCCCATGCGAAGATGTGCTGGTTGAAGTAGTACTGTATAATTGTACTCACCATTTCCCATGCGAAGATATGCTGGTTGAAGTAGTACTGTATAATTGTACTCACCATTTCCCATGCGAAGATGTGCTGGTTGAAGTAGTACTGTATAATTGTACTCACCATTTCCCAGGCGAAGACATGCTGGTTGAAGTAGTACTGTATAATTGTACTCACCATTTCCCATGCTAAGATATGCTGGTTGAAGTAGTACTGTATAATTGTACTCACCATTTCCCATGCGAAGATGTGCTGGTTGAAGTAGTACTGGATCTGCTCATTAGCAATGTTGATACACAACTGCTCAAATGAGTTATTAGGAATGTGCTCAAAACCAAAAATGTCCAAGATTCCAATAATATGGTTCTCTTCCTCCCTGTTGATTAACACATGAAAAACAATAAAATAACAGTAATTTTTCATACAACGCAATTTTCTCATACAACGTACTTTTCTCATACATTGTAATTTTTTCATACATTGTAACTTTTTAATACATCATAACTTTATCATTGCATCGTATCTTTCTCCTTTCTCATACAAACAGCATTTATCTCTCTTTCAAATTATTCCAGTGGAGCAACAATAAATGATTGCATTTCAAATATCAATATTTTCGTAGATTATTTAAATAGAGTTGCATTAGGAAATAAGTATTTTATTAATGACTTCCCTTTCCCGTAACATGTTACACATATGTGTAACTTTTCATGTCATTGTTATTTGCTCATTTTTATTTCAATTTTTCCACTAATGTCTTTAAGTCAGTCACCCCTAGAGACAAATTTGGACTCTTCTATTTCTAAGACTGGAATAGTTCATTATCAATTTTCAGGGGTGAATGTGTTAAATGACTATAGCGACATTCGCACATGTGGTTATTTAGGAGAAGCAAAATTTAAACCGTGTCTACTTGAACTTTCTGGTGTTTTTTTTGTATATTTCCCTAAGGAAAAAGTACTGACAGTTCAACTTGTCTAAACGGATGTTACTAAAACCGACATATTTGGCTGAATTATATGTCAGATTTCTGGATTATACAAGTTTAAATAACATTAAATACAGCAGGTAAATACAATACAATTATGCCAGAACACACAGGGGTCCGGATAAGACAAGGGTCGGTTTAGACAAGTTATACTGTATGACCATCCACTCACTTTTTTGTGACTATTGTCTGAGGTTTGAGGAGAATGTTGATACGATTGACAATCCAGCTGAACAATCGTCCGTACAGCGCCTTGGCCATGGCGTCCCTGGCATCCAGCGCCTCCGGGACGGAGTTTCCACGAACAATAAGCTCCCCTCGAGCCACCATACCTGTCGTCGTTAAAGCCTCGACCAGCTCTACATTAGGAATTCCTAGTGATGTGGAAACTATAGCGAACAAAGATTTAGAATAATGGTATCAAACTTCTAAAATAATAACTACGGAATAAAGTCAAATTCATGTCATCAAACTAATTAAAAATAACAAATTAAAATAACAACCCTCAAACAAAAGTAAAAAAAAATATCATCAAACTTCAAAACTAATACCTATCGAACAAGGAGTTAAAATAATATCATGAACTTCGAAATTAACAAATACCGAACAAAAGTCAAAATAATGTCTCATTAAATAAGGTTGTAGAAGGGGAATCGAGAACTGTTAAAAATTTCATAAAATTGTTTATAGTATTTACAACACAAAAGAAGTTCTACACACCTGCCTCAACCAGCGGCATGTTGGTGATACCACAGGCATTCCCACCGTGGCCAGTCTCTTTCTCCTCAAAGTTCACATTTCCCAGATTTAATATGGAGGCGATTATTCCACTGACAGAAGACACTTCCTGTTGATATAGGCAAGGTCAAGGTTAAAAAGAGGACAGTACATCAAGTTCAAGTTTAAAAAGAGAAGAAGTGATTAAGTGAAGGTCAAAAAGTATACAATGTAGGTAATGAATGAAGGTGAAACCGAGTTGTACACAAAATTTGATTTATTTCTGATGTGTATATCTATAAATACCAAATATTGATCGTTATTAAAAGCCATAAGATCATTTGATTACATATATGTGTGAATACACGATATGTTATATGTGTACATATAAATATTTTAAAATATTATTATTGAACACATGAGACAGCAGAAGTGGTGTTAAAATTAACTGTAAGACAACTTAATCAAATATAAATTTCAGTTTAAGTGTCAAGTTGACCTTTGACCTACCTTGGGTTTAAAGCCAATGATATCAAAGCAGTGCTGAATGGCCTTGAACTTGACCCTGTTGATCGCCATGGCAGCAATGTCTATGCCTTTACTCGTATATTCCTCAATATACCTGTAAAAACAATTCTATATCAGACAACCAAAAGCTTATTGCCAAATTCTGACCTACTTTTAGGGGAGACAACTCTTGTTCATATACTTGTAGAAACATGATACAAATGAGAGAAAACTTTGTATTAGTTTAACCTTGTTAACAACTTAACATGAAGTCATATAACTGGAATATCCTAAACTATTATTTTGGTTCCTTCCCAATTTTTCACTAATATATATATTGACGTACAGTATTCGACCCAATGCGCGCTCAGTTGAAACAATTAAGGGATGTGGATGCTTAGAACCAGTCCATGTGAAATAAAGAATTTCTTACAGAACATTTGGTCAGGTAACTGTCTGAAGCATGCCAGACCGAAACAGCATCTACAAATCCTTTCATAAAATTGTTGCATAAAGTAAGCCATCAATCAATTTACAACAGAAATCGGCTGATGAAGAGTCTTCATATTTTCAGTATGTATTTCATTTTAGGTCAGTTAAATCTTGTTGATATCTTCAATTTTATCTGAGTCTTGTATATTTGAGGTAAGCAGTATCATCCTAACCTGTATGGGACGTTTTCCTTCAGGTAAAACTGTGTTCTTTTTTCCTCAGAACTCAGGCCATCGTGTATATAGTAAAATATATGGAAGTTTTGTTCTCCCCTGCAAACAAGGAAAATAATTCCTAAATTTTCCATATCATCATATTTTTCTTCTTTTTCTATCTCATGCTTCTATTTCATCTTTTTGTTTAATTTGTTCTGTTTTTCATATTTTGCGTATTCTTTTATAATTGAATGAGCTAATGGTATACAATGTAGTTTGGTTTTTGTTACTCTTAGCAATACTGGAAGGAAAAAAAGTCATAGGATCAAATTGAGCCACAATTCCTAAAACAAGACTCACTTGAAGCCTAAAGGCTTGTTTTTATCCTTTTTATCCTGATGTCTAATTTATCATTAAGATACCATGACCATTAATATGATTTTAAATACAATATATTAACATACCTTGCCTGTGATATAACCCTGGATTTCTCCAATAGATACTCTGTGATTTTGGCTGGAACAAAAAAAAATATGCATAAGGAAATCTCTGGGAACCAAATGTGGACAGACGGACAGACAAACAGAGTGATTGCAATAGAGTTCCCACATCTCTGATGCAGAGCCATTACAAATAAATTATAGGCAGTTATTCAGCTCTATAGAATGACTATAGAGTTATGAATTTATTTAATTTCAACAAATTTAACACGTAAGAGAATTGAATTAAAGAATTACAGAATGAAGTTATTATCTTCATACCTCCAACCACTGTACCACTGATCGTGAAGAACATCTCCAGGTATTTCCCGAACCGACTCGAGTTGTCGTTGATCACCGTCTTGGCGTTTCCGAAGGCTTCCATTAAAGGATTAACTTGTAGTATTCTCTCCTCCAGGGTTCTATTACCAGCCTGTTACAGCAAAAAAACAAAATACGCTGTTATTGTATTATCATTATCATATCCATGTTGACAACAAAGATGGCCATATTGTAATTCTAGAAGGAGTTTAGCAGGGAGCTTCAGTTACAGAACTTTTATCTTCATCATTCATTCAATTTCCATTTGTTGAGAAAAAGACAGTTTTGTAAGAATACTCCAGTGTAAATTGTTATAGAGTTGTCACCTTTCCGAGCTGTGTGAGCTGTTGCACCATCAGGTTGGCACTCTCTGTTTTTCCTGCTCCTGATTCTCCACTAATAACAATGCACTGTGAGAGAGAAAGTGCAGACACAGGTTATAATTAACAGGCCTCATTTTAATACATCAATGGAAAGGATATATATATTAATTTTGTATATTAAAACACATTCTCTGCGATTCTTCGAAACATAAAATTTAAAACCAATTATATTATAAAGATTCATGAATGAAAGAGTTAAAATACTCCTTTCATTTTAAACAAATATTTCTTGTAAAGGGAGAGCAATCTAATCTAATCTTCAGTCATTATAGGTTTTCATTTCACTGTAACAACTTGTTTCAGATATCTTATCTTGCCTGCATGGAATTTTTTTTCTGATTTTGTCTATAAAAGATTTCCAAATCAGGGGAGATAACTGACCTGGTGTTTTTTGTAGTGCATCATCATCTGAAAGGATTGATCGGCCACAGCGTAGATATGAGGAGGATTCTCATCTTTGGCCGCGTTCATGTACATCTTAGAATACTACAACAAGAAGGGTGAATAATAAAGACACAGTTCTGTATGTGGTACATGTAAATTAACGTTACATCTGTCTGTCAGTCACATCACTGTCATTCTTTGACATTTCAAACCCTATCTAGTAAAACCACTGCTCTTTCCTAAAACAATACCACAATGGAACTCTAAGTAGCGATAAAAACATCTCTCTGTCTTCAAATATTGCAATTGTAATTACAATAATAATAGTATTTATCATCTTTTATAAAGTACGTCAAGTTATAATGACAGAAGTTAACATAAATGATATTAGTACGATCACAAAATGTTTTTAAACTCACGGCTTGCATTGTAAAGGGTTTTGTATCTTTTGTGATCTTTAAAAATCTTTTGTGATGTAGTATATGTATAATCATAAATCCATCCTGAAAGAGCTAATATTTTTCTTCTCTGAAACCTCTACTTTATATTTATCAATGTTTTTCTTTCCAATAAGCACATTACTCCTTGTTTTTCTCAATATAATTTACCTCATCGTTGTAGATGTTGATTGGCTGAAATGGATTCACTGCCAACAAGATATCACCGATGTAGGTGTAGATGTCTTCATCCTCATAACGAGTACGGAGCTGAGACACAATCACTCCCTGTGGACATTAATAAATTAATTGTATTTCACTCTGACTATTTTTGCTTGCAGCTTTTGACATTAGTTGCACTTGGACTTTTCTCAAACTATTCTTAATTTATTAACATTAAATTACCTCTGACCTTGCAAAACTCAGATTTTTGTCATCAATTAAGTCGGCTTTGATCTTCTCTGACCTCAGATACAAACTGATCTCTGACCTTGTTTACCCTCTGACCTCAGATACTAACTGATCTCTGACCTTGTTTACCCTCTGACCTCAGATACTAACTGATCTCTGACCTGTTTAACCTCTGACTTCAGATACTAACTGATCTCTGACCTGTTTAACCTCTGACTTCAGATACTAACTGATCTCTGACCTTGTTTACCCTCTGACCTCAGATACTAACTGATCTCTGTCCTGTTTAACCTCTGCCCTCAGATACTAACTGATCTCTGTCCTGTTTAACCTCTGACCTCTAACTGATCTCTGACCTTTTTACCCTCTGACCTCAAATACTAACTGATCTCTGACCTTGTTTAACCTTTGACATCTGATACTTTGGTTTGTTTAGTTTTACGTCCTATTAACAGCCAGGGTCATGTAAGGACGTGCCAGGTTTGTTGGTGGAGGAAAGCCGGAGTACCCGGAGAAAAAACCACCGGCCAGCGGTCAGTACCTGGCAACTGCCCCACATAGGATTCGAACCCGCATCCCAGAGGTGGAGGGCTTGTGGTAATATGTCGGGACATCTTAACCACTCGGCCACCGCGGCCCCTGACATCTGATACACATGATCTCTGATTTTTCTTCCTATATTAACTTAACTCTAATGTTTAGTGTAAAAACTAATAAAAATAGTGTTACATCGACTAATTCAAATACATTCTATAGCCAGATATTGTTAAAATGTTTGTTTACAAGTACTAATGATACGGTAATGTGATATATAAACATGAAATAACGTATCTGTTTATTTGGTAACGTACCTGTCATATTTGGTAACGGATCTGTACTTTTGTACGTAAACCTTAATTTGAGTGAACTTGGTTTCATTTGTAGCAATTTGTTTCAGACTAGATATGGTAAGAAAATGTAAGTTTAGGGTTGTTTGTGACAATCAAGTATGACGGAGACTGATACGTTTCTCAGGTGAAGGAAGGCGAGGACACAATGAGAATGAATTATTCCTTTTCTTCATGTCAAAAAACATCAACAAAGGACAAGTGAGGTTTCGTTGGCCAAAAATATCAGACGAACTGTTTATCCTGAGTTATCACATCTACCTGTCAGCCGTGCGGGTCGTTTTTTCCCAATTAAATGACAAGAACGCTGAAACCATCCGCAGTCAATGGGAATCGATGTAGACAGATACGTTACCAATATGGTACAAACATAATCATCTCTTCATCGACGCCGCTTTCAATAGTTTTGATCTATCGTTTGATAATTTCGATGTTGTAGTTTTGACTACAAGTTTTGAAGCAGATTCTTGTTATTGAATTCGTTTTTTTTTCTAATACTTCATAAAGACATATATACCAAGAGAACAGATACGTTATCGCTGCTAATTTACGCAAAAATCATCTAAAGTATTGCAGAGAAGTGAAATCGCTGAAAAGTACGTTTTCTTTGATGCATTTTGAGGAATTTATAAAACAGAAAAACATAACAATCCTGTCAGATTTCTACAGTCATATATTAAGTATATTGTAACATATACGTTACTGCTTAAAGCAGGATTTTAATGTCATATACAGTAATTTGTGATTTATACAAATACAAAATTACTGACATGTACTGATGCAGATAAAGATACAGTTTGATAATAAGGAAAAATATAGAAACAAAATACTTTGGTACTATTTTTATATGAAACTATTCGAGCACACTTATGAATCATACAAACCAATATTCACAAATGAACTTTTCATAACTGCAATTGATAAAGACAAGTTGCTTTCGAGACGGACAAATGGCTTTGAATGGAAAGAAAAGTCCAAAACCAAAGCAAAAATTCAGTTAAAGTGTATATTTTGTGGCATTTCTAATGACAAACCTCAATTTAGTTCATTTTAACAAAGTCACGTATCTGTTCTTTACCAAAATATGATGGTTGACTGTAACAATTATAACTTTTCTTTGAGTAAAGATAGGAGCCAGCCCTTTTGGATTTAAAAAGTAGAGATATTTGCCAAACAAATGACAATACATAAGACCTTTGTTTTCAATTTTCATATTTTATGTTTTCATTTCTGAAAACATGCAAATTAGTGGAGAATGAACGTACTAGTGATTGCTAGAAACAGCGTGAATCGGTACTAGGTAATCGATCATCGGTTTAGGACAATTTACTAATTATCGATTTTATAATCGGATACTATTTATAGAAAGCTCTACTATATTTATATATTTCACCTTTTAGTTTTTCTGAAGAATTTTAGAAAGATATCCACTGAACCAACAGTCATGAAGAAGTATTTTTTTTAATTCAAATTCTTGAGTATCTATGATGTTTAAAATATTTTGATATGTGATTTTACACTGATATATAACATAATAAAGGTTCAGAACAGTATAAGATAAGCATGAGTTATCTCCCATTTTAATAATCGATTATTACCTTTCATAATCGATAGTCTTTGGAAAAATCATAATCGATCGATCATCGATTAAAATCGAGAATCGGTCCAACACTAGAATGAACGATATATCAAAATCGATCATTTTACATTCATATTTCACCAGTTAAAAGCTGTTTCAATAAGATATAGGCATGCACCTGAATCAATAAATTGGTCAAGTTGACAACCATGTATTGTTTTATGTGAATGCACACCATCCTCTATACGAATCTTGTTACACATGTATTTAATGAATGTAATATTAGGCCTAAGTGGGCGATTTCCATCACGTGTTAAATTATTAAATTAATTAACAATCACAGTTGACAATAACATATTTCTGGTGATTTCATTTCTCATTTCATGCATTTTAAAGAAAACGTTTCGGCAAAATTTGATGTATCATAACAGAACTTTTGGAGGGCAGTGTAATTTTCACTGTTACAAAAATAGACCAGAAACCTGTTTACTAAGTTTGTGTACGTGTATAAATAGCTTCTTCAGACGACTCTTGACCAGCACACATGGCTCAACACACACGTAGTCAGTCAATGTGGTCAGTTTGACACCTCACGTGCTTACCTGTTATCCTCCGTCCACTAGAGGCCAGTTCGGGCAATATTTACCTGGTGTAACCTCACCTGTCAACACTTTCAGGATATCCCAAGTCAGCGACATCTAGCGTGTAAAACCAGTTAAACGTCCCATGTGAGAAACAAAGGGGAATAACTCTCACTGATATTTCCAGAAACGTGTACATGTATCTTAACATGTCATTTTTTTTTTAAATTTTTTAAAGTTTTCACAACTTAAAGGTGATAAAAACAGATTTTAAATATGCTATTTTTGTGTTGATATTTGTTTATTGTGGTGCACTTTATGATTTCCAACAAAAAATACAGGTTGTATTTGACGTAATTTCCATAAAATGTGTTTGAAACGAAGTCCACAACGACCCTTGTCTAGAACGATCGCATCGCTTATCGCCCCTGATATCACCAGGTGGCCGTAGATTCGTGACGTCATCTGAGACCAACAGCTGTGACAAGAGCCGGGAAACTCAATGGGGCAGTGTTGCGGTATTGGCGATTATAGATATTTAAAACAGTCGTGCTACGTGTAGTTGCTATATTGAATAGTGGAAATGAATCCGTATATAATATATAATCTATAACATACAATGATATAATAAAAACGATATAGCTTACTCATTCTTATCGTCATATTTTGGGCTATAAAATTGTTATGTTCAGTATGTTAAAGAAGCACCAACAGCTGACAAATGGCTAAATTATTCACTAACAAAAACATGAGCAAACCATTTAGTAAGTTTTCTTCAGTTACAAAAAGTACTTACTTACACCATTACCACACATTGAAAAGTTTGTGAGCTTCTAATATTTTACGTCAAGTTAAAAACTTGAAATATAATTAATAGCATCACCCGAAAAAATCCGAGTCACGCTATTTTCCTATAATGGAATAAAGGTACTGGATAGCGCATGCAACCAAATGCGAAATAAAATATATCTAGTATTTATGGTTTGTGTTAATTAGACATAATATATACAGACGATTAAACACCATTTATTGTGTCAAAGATGGATGAATATCATTTAGCACTGTTGGCGGTGTGAGGGTTGCAATCCTTTTAAAAGCCATGGTGGGAGCAGCCGGGGTTGTACGTGTGTGTCACTGACTCGGGTTCAAGGGGGTTGCGCTTGACTTTTGTCTGTAACTTAAAACTCAAAACATAGACTTTAAAGTTAAACCAACAAGAAGAAATATAAATTTACAAGAAAATGGACCCAAATTACAAACTCAGACTACATGCTACATGCACATAAAAAAAAAAACCGCCACCCTTCTTACCCTATCCAAAACCCTTTCATACCGCGATAAACGTGCCCCTATCCCACCTTATGTACGTACTGCACACCTCTATATTTCCTATTCGAAGCTTAATCCTTCAGAACACCGCACAGAAAGGGCTAGACTTATTTATTTTCTTAAAGTTGTATAATGAGTTTTACGGATGTGTACGAGATAGAATAACATGTACAGTAGTAACAATACACGCACGGCCGATAAAAAAGACGGGACACAAAACACAGATACTAGATACAATGACCTTATATGGATGACATGTACTCGTGGACAAGATACACATGTAATACAACATCTATTTCTTATAAAACACAAATCATTTACAAGACCGCTTCATTATATTTTCTAACCGTGCGGAGTTTTGGAAATAAGAAACCTGTCGACCTTAGTAAATTTTAAAAGTATACGCACAGACCACAGCACACTAGATAGCCTATTGACCATTATGAGACGATCTAGGGGTCTAAATAAAAAAAATCGGTAAAATTCGCATTCTACATATATATACGCAAGTGTACTATGTAGAATATAACAGGAAATTAATGAATACTAAAATTGGCCAAATTTGCAAGCATTGTGCTTAAGGCGAGAGATTTTGTTTTTTGGGGGTCCTAAGGTCTCCCCCGAGAAGGAAAAATTACTAAATGTATTTACGATTGCTGAGATGAGTTTTACGATGTATTTTGATGACTTTAGAGCGTTCTTAACATGGTAATTTTTCGAATTTAAATTCCTGCAATTAAATAATGATAACTGTGAATGTCGTCATATCATTATGCAACCCTGCTCGATCTGAACTAGTCCGCTAAACCTGCCTATATTATTAGGCTTTTTTTTGCCTATAAAAAAAAAATTAAAAAAGCCTAATAATATGGGCAGGTTTAGCGGACTAGATCTGAACATACCGGTTTCACCTTGTTGTGTTACCCAAAATAAATATGAAAATCCCTAAAATGAAGTATGAAAAATGTGCAGTTCTAAAGACCTCTTTTATTTTTAATGCGCATTTTGAGAACATTTCAGTCGACGAAAATGGGGGGGGCAAAAAGACACAACTTATAAATTATTGATTTTTTTCTTTTAATCTGCATGTATTTTTCATGTCTCCGTATGTTTGTAACAGATGATTTTACTATTAAAACGTAGGTCTAAAGAGGTGGGCCCCAATAATTGTCCATTTTCGCTACGTAAGCAAATATCAAACTCCACTAACTGATCTCTGTCATTACAAACCTCTAGCGTAGATACTAACTGATCTCTGTCCGTTTAACCTCTGACCTCTTAACCTTAAAATCTCTCTGACCTTTTTACCCTCTGACCTCAAATACTAACTGATCTCTGACCTTGTTTAACCTTTGACATCTGATACTTTGGTTTGTTTAGTTTTACGTCCTATTAACAGCCAGGGTCATGTAAGGACGTGCCAGGTTTGTTGGTGGAGGAAAGCCGGAGTACCCGGAGAAAAAACCACCGGCCAGCGGTCAGTACCTGGCAACTGCCCCACATAGGATTCGAACCCGCATCCCAGAGGTGGAGGGCTTGTGGTAATATGTCGGGACATCTTAACCACTCGGCCACCGCGGCCCCTGACATCTGATACACATGATCTCTGATTTTTCTTCCTATATTAACTCAATCATCCATGAAGACACATTTAGGCCCTTCCAAATCAAGGACTAGACCAGTTTATTATGAAAATTCAGGGGGGACTGAGCTAAACAGTTTTAAACTGACCTCATCAAGGATTTCTAGCGTGGCGAGATCATCAGTAGATTTAACGGCGTCTCCCCGTTTTGACTTTCGATGAGATTTGGGGCGTCCTTTCTTCACCGTGACATCTGGCTGGTGTACAGTCTGGTCCATCGTGGAGGTCAGATCACGTAACTTTGCTTCATACTGCAGTACAAGGTATAGATTGTTACACAGCAAGACTAGGATAAAACATCCAAGTTCAATGGGATGGAATCAACAAATTACTGCAAATCTTACCTGGGTTTGAAGTTAGTTTAATGATATTAAAATTTACTTACATAAAAGGAAGTAATAGAAGATGAAAACATGTCATGATCATGCCAAAGAATAGACATTCAAAGGAGGAATGTAAAAGTTTTACAAATAAACAAGAGCAGTGTAGGAAAGAACTTTAATTGTCAGATTAGATAACAAAACCCAATAAAGTCTTTAATATATAGATCACAGTGACCTACTTTTGAAACAAAGTCAATTTTAATCTTTAAATACATCATAAGTGAGAAAAAAGGATACAAGACAGAACTTATAGACATAGCTTAGTGAATGTAGAAAATAATTCAAAAGAAAGTTGAATAGCATTCAAAAAAGACTTACAACACTTGAATCTGCTGCCACTGTTCGTATAAATGGATGGTTCAGTAACTCACTAGCTTGGGGTCGTAGTTCAAAATCCTTAATAAGGCACCTGGGACAAACAAAAATTATCACCTATACAAAAGGTACATATTATAACAATTAAATAGGTTTTAAGCTCTGCATTAATTCAAGGGAGATAATTCTGCCGACCATTAAAGATTAAGAATAAAATGAGTTAGCATAAAGTTGAAGGAGTTAACTCCAAAGAGCATCATGTCTAGTTTACAATGAATTCAAGGGAGATAACTTGATGAGTATATAAGAATACTCTTAGGGGGGAACCCTACATAACAAATCTGAGTTAGGATACAATCAAGGGGAATAACTCCATAGCCTGTAGCTGAATAAGCATAAACTAACACTGGCTTATCTAATATTAAAGGGAGGTAACTCTGCAAATAAAATCTTACTTTGAGATGAAGTCTTGAAACTCTTTAGACCACTGATCAGGTTTAGACAACGTGGGTGTAGGATTTCTGAAAAGAAAAATTTGAATTTAAAAACAGAACATAATATATCTTGGTTTTGTGACATATTGAAGGTGGACATTTTCAAGATGTCTGAACAATGTACTAATTATCTCATTGAAATAGCAAAACAAGCCAATTAATTAAATGCAGCTGCCTTTGGGAAACAGAAAGTTTGCAATAAAGTTGCCACAAACATCTGTGAAAAAAACTCATTTGCATAATTGTGAATTTTGAATATATGCTATAAATCGGCCACAACTATTTTCAAGCAATTTATCAAGCTATTCTCATAATGATTATGATAAAATAGAAATTATATATCTACAAATTGACATATACAAAAAATTTACTGACCTTGGAATCTTGAAGAGAGCTCTCATTGGATGAAGATCAGCCAATGGAGGCTCTCCCTCAGCTAGCTCAATGGCTGTGATTCCCAGAGACCAGATATCACAACGAAGGTCATAGTTGTACTCCAGTTGTCGCTCACAAGCTATAACCTATAACACAGAAAATAGGACAAAAATGTACTGTTGTCGTACAATGTTAAACCTATAACACAGAAAATAGGACAAAGTTGTACTCCAGTTGTCGTTAACACGCTATAAAAACACAGAAAATAGGACAAAGTTGTACTCCAGTTGTCATTCACAAGCTATAACCTATAACACAGAAAATAGGACAAAGTTGTACTCAAGTTGTCATTCACAAGCTATAACCTATAACACAGAAAATAGGACAAAGTTGTACTCCAGTTGTCATTCACAAGCTATAACCTATAACACTGAAAATAGGACAAAGTTGTACTCCAGTTGTCATTCACAAGCTATAACCTATAACACAGAAAATAGGACAAAGTTGTACTCCAGTTGTCGCTCACAAGCTATAACCTTTACCACAGAAAATAGGACAAAGTTGTACTTCAGTTGCCGCTCACAAGCTATAACCTATAACACAGAAAATAGGACAAAGTTGTACTCCAGTTGTCAATCACAAGCTATAACCTATAACACAGAAAATAGGACAAAGTTGTACTCCAGTTGTCAATCACAAGCTATAACCTATAACACAGAAAATAGGACAAAGTTGTACTCCAGTTGTTCGTCACAACTATAACCTATAACCAGAAAATAACACAGAAAATATACTATAACACAAAAATAGACAAAGTTGTACTCCAGTTGTCGTTCACAATCTATAACCTATAACACAGAAAATAGGACAAAGTTGTACTCCAGTTGTCAATTCACAAGCTATAACCTATAACACAGAAAATAGGACAAAGTTGTACTCCAGTTGCCGCTCACAAGCTATAACCTATAACACAGAAAATAGGACAAAGTTGTACTCCAGTTGTCGTTCACAAGCTATAACCTATAACACAGAAAATAGGACAAAGTTGTACTCCAGTTGTCATTCACAAGATATAACCTATATCACAGAAAATAGGACAAAGTTGTACTCCAGTTGCCGCTCACAAGCTATAACCTATAACACAGAAAATAGAAGAAAGTCCTTCACAAACTGTAACCTAAACCAAATGAAAATTTGTATTCGAAAATTTGATAGAAAATCAGCAATTTTGACTCATTTTGTGAGCTAGTTTGTTTTACAAGGAATTTGCTTTGACGATTTTTATGGTAAATCAAGGTACCAGCTAGGTCAAAAATCAACTGGTCATTTCAATCCTAAATCAGATCAAAGGTCAACTGGTCATTTCAATCCTAAATCAAATCAAATGTCAACAGGTCATTTCAATCCTAAATCAGATCAAAGGTCAACAGGTCATTTCAATCCTAAATCAGATCAAAGGTCAACTGGTCATTTCAATCCTAAAGCAAATCAAAGGTCAACAGGTCATTTCAATCCTAAATCAGATCAAAGGTCAACAGGTCATTTCAATCCTAAACCAATATCAATATCACATGATAGCTTTAGACAACAACTTACCAATCAAAGAATAAGTAAATGATTTCCATGTTCTATCACTGGCCGTACTCTCACAATATCACAGAGAAAATGTAAATATTGTATAGTTGTGAAGGCTCCAGCAGATATTATTATGGGATGTTTAGAGGTTTATCATCAATATTCTGTCAGTAATGTTATAACAGTAGGAGTTTACCTCCTCAGTCATAATACAGCTTTATCTCATTACGGTAAAGGTCTGAAACACTTGATAAAGCATATGGCCATCAATACATACAGTTTTACACTAACGTAAACCACATTGATCTTCACAGTTATTTAATTTCCCATTCATATTATATATACTTGGCCAATTTCATTGATCATGCAAGCACTCGTTTGAAAGACAAAATATTTCTCTTTAAAATAAGTTATGTGTCAATGATATATATAGCGTGCTTATTTTAAAAGCACATATTTAAAAAATATGTCTGTTTTTCTGTAGAGTTCATACCCTTGATACTATAATACATATATATATCTAAAGAGTTCCCTTCAATGGAGCGAAACTGCTAACGGTATGCTTCAGCCATTATTGTTTAATATTTCTTATATATTTTTCATCCGTATGGCTCTTTTCTTCAATTTATGATATAGACTGTAGACACCTGTCAAGGCAGAAAGGCCTTGCTACGAAGTCTCGAGTTTTCTTCTTTTTTGATACATGTAAATATATTGTTGGTTGGAAAATTGTGCTTGAGCTAGGTCCCTGTGTGCAAGAGTGAAAAAGTCTCGAGTTTTCTTCTTTTTTGATACATGTAAATATATTGTTGGTTGGAAAATTGTGCTTGAGCTAGGTCCCTGTGTGCAAGAGTGAAATAAACAAACATCCAATCTGCTGTGATCTACTGTAATGGAGGCTCAGCTCAGATTCCATACCAGATGTAATTAAGAGATGACATGACTGGAGAAGATGTTTTTTTTCAGATCTGGTACAAATTAAAATCGCTGTAGGATCCAGACGGTTCATGAGTGAAGACATACGAGCTGCATTACAATCATGTAATATATTGATGTAGCTATCAAAGGTTTATAGTAATGGGGGTGGGGGGTGGGATAGGGGATGGTAGGGGGGGGGAAGGAGGTGGGGGAGGGGATCGTAGGGGTGGGGAAAGGTGGGGGAAGGGGATGGTAGGGGTGGGGTAGGGTGGGGAGAGGGGTAGGAGATGGTACGGGTGGATGGTTACATATACACATTAGATATTTGAGAAAGTTCACACTTTGTCTCTATGGATTCACAACATATATAATTCACATCAGCTGGGTAACACAATATTCTGACATTTTCTGTACTGTAAGATAAAAACGTCAGCAGTACATAATATTCTGACATTTTCTATAAAGTAAAATAAAGATATCTGAGCTACATAATTTATAATGTTTCTGTACTGTAAAATAAAACATCAGGGGCACACACTATTCTGATGTTTCTGTATATTAAACAATTTCATAAAATGTCGTCATAATACACAAAAGCTTGTTTTGTACACCGTTAAGGGTGAGTTGCACCATTTCTAAAATTATTTTCTATGTATATCAAATAATGAAAAGTCTGCCATTTCTATGGAATGTGTTGGTTTAATTGTATTTGTTTACGTCCAATTAAAAGCCGAGGTCGTTCAAGGTAGCATTAAATAGAGGTATGATTAAGCGGACTCATTTTTTGACAGAGTTGTCCTTGACAGAAACTTAAATACAGCTAACACTGGTATCATGTTTCTGTATAGTAATTAAATCACTAGGGCTCACATTTTTGAGTCGTATTACCTATTTTCTACATATAGAATGAAAAACCATCAGATAGCTTGCTGTGGTCTAGATAAAAACACTATAATATATAAAATACCGTATTCAACCCAATAAGCGCCCAGGGCGCTTAAAAAATTGATAAAAATGAAAAGGTGCTAATAAGTCAAAATTATTGCAAATTTATACCGTTTTATGTAGTTTTGGTCCTTATTTGTGCCTGGGCAATTGAAATTGAGGCCTCAAAAAGGGGGAGGGGCGCTTATAGGGACATGGGCGCTTATTGGGTCGAATACCGTATGTATAGTTTATCATCAACAAATAATATTCAACTTAATATAACCATCTAATTGGGAAGGTACAACTTTCAATGTTAAGGAACATTACTTATAATAATCTTGTTGATACAAACAGGAAGGGGTTGTGGTAAGAAGAAGAGGCGAGAATGGGGAGGGGAGGGGTAAGAGGAGAGAATGGGGGGGGGGGGGGTTAGGAGGCCAGAATGGGGAGGGAGGGGGTAAGAGGAGAGAAGGGGGGGGGGTAAGAGGAGAGAATGTGGGGGGAGTAAGAGGCAAAAATGGGGGGGGGGAGGGAAACATTTAGTAAGGAGTATAGGGATAGCATTAGTTTTATATCTATACATGTATGTAGTGAAGAATGACTGTGTGTAATAACAGACAATGAAAACTTAGTCAAAATACAACAACAAGAGCTGTCGAGATGAAATTAGAAATTGAAGCTTGGTGTTATATTAGGGTTGAACCGTTATGTGTGCTTCATTTCTTGTGACAGACCATGTGTATATAGATACACCTGTAGATTGTACCTATAATCTGAAGGTTTAACACATAATTTTTCAACATGTTGCATTTTTGTTAAACATGTAAACAAGAATATCATCTGTACGGTAATTACAATTTATAAACAAACTTATTAAAATGTGACTAAGTTAACGTTATAGTGTATGAAATATTAATTTACCTGTTGTAGAACTGAATTACATCCTAAATGTCTCCATACGTAGTTCTAAACACTCCTCATCATTAAAATGCACACAGCTGGTTTAAATTCCACACAAACTTATATACGTAAAACATTCCTTTCCATAGAAATATCAGACTTTATAAGAATTCTGTGTTTGTGTAGATATATAAGTACTAGTCTGACTAGTGATAGGATTACAATTCACTTCTGTATCAGACGATCCAGTAACGATGTGTCGGACCGCTGCTGAACCTACAGGTAGAGTATCCACCTGAGAATAAGGCCAGGTAGATCATCGGCTATTGTTATGTACCTAATGCCCAGTCAGTAAGGTAAAGTATTGTTAGTTTACCAAAAAACACACGCCCATGAATAAATACACCCAGTCAGCAAACTAAAGCATTGTTAGCATACCAAGTAATACACCCTCAAATAAATATGCCTTCAAATAAATACGACCAGCCAGCAAGCTAAAGCATTGTTAGCATACCAAATAAAGACATATTCAAACTCTTCATATCCTCTATTGTTGTGAACTTAGACATTGTTAGCTTAACCAAATAAATAACGTAGATAAAACTTCCTAAATATCACAATCCAAAAATGATTTTCATAAAAAAGCATCATGAGACAAGACTCAGAAATTGTACAAGGTACATTCATCAGATAAATGTCATGATGAAAAGCCCTGAAAATAAACATGAGCCATTATAAAGATTAGTTAGCTTCATGTAAGAAGATTGTCAGATGTTTTGACAACAATCCATAATGTTTACCTCGATTTTCATGAACCTTAAACAATTAGCATACATCAATGAACTTCAATGAACAAATTATTATTATAATGACTGAAATATTCCAGGTCATAACTCTGAAAAATTCGATAAACTTTTCAATAAGCATATATCACACTTGACAGAAACTGACAAAAATTGGTGTTCTAAAGATGGTACATTTTATAATACAACCTGCTGACCCTATAAAACATAATGAACTGTGTTGTCATAATGGGTGGGTCGTTCTATTTCTAAACCTGTGAGGGAAGGGCAGGTTAATTTATATGTGCATGAATCAGACTTTTTTTGGAGACGTATGTTAGCAAGGTAAACATATACATTAAGGCTATGAGTAGAAAGACATACATGGTTTAAGAGATGAACTAAGTTAGCCGCGGTGTCTGTGTCACGATTATACATTAAATATCCACTGTCTATACGGCTCAGATCAGTATAAGTGTCAACGCCCCCCACGGTCACCTTCAATTGTGACCTTAAAGCAGAATCCAACATGTTTTTTATTTAATATTTCACAATTCATCTGGAGCACCATAGTTTTAACACATGTACATTACTCCTAAAATTTCATAATGGACTGGTCTAGTCTTTGATTTAGAAGTGCTTAAATGTGTCTTCCGGGGTAGATGAGTAATGGAACCTTGGACTTTGAGTGAAAATGTCAACTGAAAAGTGACACAGTCCCTTGTGATTTTCTTCAACTAGTACCACTAAGAAACCATCAAAGAATAGCAATAATATTCTAGAGCATTCATCATCTTAATTCTTAGTTCATCATCATAACCGAGTTGATCAAGATACAAAGTTCTCCAAATCGGTACAGTTTATCATTGTAACCTGTTAGAAATACAAAGTTATCATTTTAACTTTCTTCATAAATATAAAGTTATATCATCATATAACATTTGTGACTTGATTTAGTAAACTTCTTAAAAGATATATAAAATTCATCATCGTAACCTTTTTAAAATGCATTTAGTTCATCATCATAACCTTTTTGAAATACATTTAGTTTATCATCATAACCTTTTTGAAATACATTCAGTTCATCATCGTAACCTTTTTGAATTACATATACCGTATTCGACCAAATAAGCGCCCATGTCCCTATAAGCGCCCTCCCCCTTTTTGAGGCCTCGATTTCAATTGTCCACGCATAAATAAAGACCAAAACTACAAAAAACTGTCTAGATTTGCAATAATTTCGTCTTATTACACCTTTTCATTTTTTTTCAATTTTTTTAAATGCCCTGGGCGCTTATTAGGTCGAATACAGTAGTTCATAATTGTAACCTTTATGAAATACATTTATGTCATCATCGTAACCTTTTTGAAATACATTTAGTTCATCATTGTAACCTTTTTGAAATACATAAATGTAACCGTTTGAGAGATACATTTTAGTTCTGTGTCAATTTTTTTTTAGAAATAGTAAATTTATCATTGTAACCTTTGACCCTTTACCCCAATGACCCTCAGAGGGCCTTGACCCCTTGGAGACTCACCTCAGGAGCCATCCAATACGGAGTCCCAACTGACGTCCGACGACGGTCATTGGTGGTCTTCAGTCTTGTAGACACCCCTGTAAAAATACATCATAATTAACTGTTAATTAAACAGATGTTAATCAGGGATGAACATTTTAATCCATTCACCCATTTAGGCTGCGTTCGATTAGGTCACTCGAGTGTCGAATATGTGCGTCTTAAGTAGTGACTTTAGGATTATGTATCAGTGAATTTTTAGAAAGCAATTCATTATAGAATTGTTTGACTGAACTTAATTAAAATTTCTGAAAGCATATTTTATTTTCATGCATGTTTCATATGCTGCATGTTGCATCAACATATTTGATATCAAAAGTGATTTTAATGTGCATTTTTTTTTTCGTTTTCTATTTTTTTGCATAAATTATGTACACATTTATATTTCTTGCGGGAACACTGCATTTATCAGCCATATAATCTTATATATAAACTTTGAACCAGATTTTCAATTTTAGAAAAATTTTGACAATATCATGATGTAGATTTTCCAATGGTATCAGCTAGTGTGAACCAATCAATTAATTGTTTTTCAATTATTCATGAAATCCCTGCTAAAATTTCAATAACAGCTAGTGTTCTAGTTGCTATGGACAGTAACTTATATACCAGGTAATTCATCCAAAATATGCAAAAATTATGCAAAGTAGAAAGTACAAAGAAAGGTAATTAGTAATTATACTTACCAAAGTCTATTAATTTGACCTGCCCTCGGTCTGTGATGAGGATGTTGTGACCTTTGATGTCGCGATGAATGATGTGATGTTTGTGTAGATGAGTGAGAACCTTTAATGTTTCGCTGAGAATGTGAGCAATGAGTTTCTCCTCCATACCCGACTCCTGTTTCATCAGTTCTCTCACCAGATGTGTCACAGAACCCCGCCCACATAGCTGTAATCATGAATATTCATCAATTATGAACCTCATGAATATTCATATAATGATACCACATGCATATCATAATTATCTATTGTAATGTTACATTCACAACATGTTTATCTTAGCCTTTGTTGAAACAATTTAGATGGTGACCTGAAGAGTAAGCTAAGGCGTGTTATTTTGACAGGGACTCTGTAGCCCAAGATTTGGAAATAAAGACTTTTAAATTTGTAATAGTATGCACATTTTGTAGTGAACTTTCATTGTAAACTAATACATTACATTGTCATTATTGTACTTTATCATAATGTTCAAGTAATA
Organism: Argopecten irradians; assembly: GCF_041381155.1. Lineage (NCBI taxonomy): Eukaryota > Metazoa > Mollusca > Bivalvia > Pectinida > Pectinidae > Argopecten > Argopecten irradians. The sequence continues at coordinate 3,254,128 of NC_091149.1, forward strand.
AATAAACTTTCAAAATATTTAGAGCAGCATAAATATTCATGAAGTAAAATGAGTCATGAATATTTATCAGATGTAAATTAGACAGTATAATCACCTCCATGGCCATCCAAAGCTGGTCCTCGCCCCTGAACTCAGACTGATGAAGGTACAGCCCATGGAACTGTGGCATGTTGGGGTGATTCCCAAGGTCACGGAGGATAACATATTCCTCCTCGATCTCCTCGATCAGCTCATGGATGGCTTCTAAGATCTTCACAGCTACAATCTCACCTGTAAAATAGGAATCCTATGTATAATAACAGCAAAGGTAATTTAGGAATATATCAGGTTTTTGGAGGTGAAAACTGGAGCAAACACCTGACTTTAATTATAAACTTTAAACACAAAATACTGAGGTGGTGAAAATCTAGCAGTAGAATGTCAGACACAGTATTACCACTAGGCCACAGTAGCCCTTAGGTGGAGGACTAGTGGTAGAATGTCAGACACCTTAACCACTCAGCCACCATAACCCAGAAGTGGAGGGCTAGTGGTAGAATGTCAGACACCTTAACCACTCAGCCACCATAACCCAGAGGTGGAGGGCTAGTGGTAGAATGTCAGACACCTTAACCACTCAGCCACCATAACCCAGAGGTGAATGACTAGTGGTAGAATGTCAGACACCTTAACCATGCACTCAGCCACCATGACCCAGAGGTGGAGGATCGGACTAGTGGTAGAATGTCAGACACCTTAACCACTCAGCCACCATAACCCAGAGGTGGAGGGCTAGTGGTAGAATGTCAGACACCTTATCCACTCGGCCACCATGACCCAGAGGTGGAGGGCTAGTGGTAGAATGTCAGACACCTTAACCACTCAGCCACCATGACCCAGAGGTGAATGACTAGTGGAAGAATGTCAGACACCTTAACCATGCACTCAGCCACCATGACCCAGAGGTGGAGGGCTAGTGGTAGAATGTCAGACACCTTAACCACTCAGCCACCATAACCCAGAGGTGGAGGACTAGTGGTAGAATGTCAGACACCTTATCCACTCGGCCACCATGACCCAGAGGTGGAGGGCTAGTGGTAGAATGTCAGACACCTTAACCACTCAGCCACCATCACCCAGAGGTGAATGACTAGTGGTAGAATGTCAGACACCTTAACCACACTCAGCCACCATGACCCAGAGGTGGAATGACTAGTGGTAGAATGTCAGACACCTTAACCACTCAGCCACCATGACCCAGAGGTGGAGGATCGGACTAGTGGTAGAATGTCAGACACCTTAACTATTCAGCTACCATCGCCACCATCACCCAGAGATGGAGGGCTAGTGGTAGAATGTCAGACACCTTAACTATTCAGCTACCATCGCCACCATCACCCAGAGATGGAGGGCTAGTGGTAGATGTCAGACACCTTAATTACTCTGCCATTGTGACCCATAGGTTACAAGAGCGCTAGTGGTAGAATGACAGACACCTTAACCACTTAGCTACCATAAATCAGAGGTGGCGGGCTAGAGGTAGAATATGTCAAACATCTTAACCGCTCAGCCATCATGACCCAGAGGTGGATCGAGAGCTAGTGGTAGAATGTCAGACACCTTAACCACTCAGCCACAATGACCCAGAGGTGAAGGGCTAGTGGTAGAATGTCAGACACCTTAACCACTCAGCCACCATGACCCAGAGGTGAAGGGCTAGTGGTTAAATGTCAGACACTTTAACCAATCAGCCACTGTGACCCAGAGGTGGAGGACTAGTGGTAGAATGTCAGACACATTAACCACTCAGCCACCATGACTCAGAGGTGGAGGGCTAGTGGTGAAATGTCAGACACCTTAACCACTCGGCCACCATGACCCAGAAGTGGATGGAGGGCTAGTAGTAGAATGTCAGACACCTTAACCACTCGGCCACCATGACCCAGAAGTGGATCGAGGGCTAGTGGTAGAATGTCAGACTCCTTAACCACTGCTGTCCAATGACTGTATTTAATGTATGAAAGAGTGATTCAGAAAACCTAGTTACATATTCGCTGTGAGAATTTCTTATTGTACGGATAATACAAAGTATCCGTAAAACAAATATTGCCCGATATTTAATAACAGGCAAAAGTCGTTTAGACCTCTATATAGGCTGTTTTCATGTACAGATTGTATTCAGTCGGATTATTTACTCTCAGAAAATCTAATGGAACTCTAATCACAGTAAATATTAACCAATCAAATCAGAGTAAATATATCAACCAATCTTTTATTATGTATACACAATTCCCTCAACCTAGTAACCTCTAATTCAATCAAGACAATGCAGCCATAAAAATCATCTATCGCTGAGTTTACCTAAAGGAGAAATAATCTGGTTTCACAGAAAACTACTAGCTACTGTGAATCATACATATTGTTATAGAATTTCCTCGGTTTTTCTAACTTAATGAAGTGGATGCCTCACATCACTGTACAAATACTGGGACAATACAATTTTCCATTACATTTAATGAATATTATGTCTATAGAATTATTTCACGGTGTAAATGTAATTTGGCTTTAAAAAACGCTAACAGATTTCTGGCCCCTTGGGCCTTTTCCTGGATCAGAACAGATGTTAAGTCTAGTTGGTGCCAGCTATACCTCTCAAGTCGGATGAAGAATAAGAAATTGATTAATTACATGTCAAAATAATCAATAATTAACATATAAGTGTGATGCAGAATTCTTTCTCAGGACAAAACCAAGGTACATGTTCGCTGTTCAGTCCTAACAAATCTCACAAGATTAATTTATACATTATAAAGTGAATGTCCTCTCTTTATTTGATATAATACAAATCAATCATTCGTACAGAATACACGAGACTGATATGCTGTTATGTGAAAAACACAATGGTCATACAGAAATTTACATGTTTGGCCTCCCTACTTTTAAAGAGACTAGGCCATTTTATTTGAAAACCATACAGAGAGGTTATATGGAACTAGAACTGTGGCCAGAGTGGACGACTAATACCCCCCGCTGCACAAATTTATTAATAATTCCATTCATAAAGGACACATACTGCTGAACCGAACACTACATAGTTTTCTCAACTTCCCTTTATGTCAGAGTTATCAAATTCTGTCAAGTTATTTTAAAAGGAGTTCGCCGAACAAAGTTGTGTCTGCAGACAGACGGACAGACAACTCGATTTCAGTATAACCCCTCCTAAAATTCTATGCAGGGGGTATAATAAATGTATGAGAATGATATGCTTTATTTGTGAAACAAATAAAATCATAGTCATACATAATAAATGTATGGCTTTACTACTTTTAAGGAGACTAAGTCATTTTATTTGAGAACCATACAGAAAGGTTATGTGGAATAAATGTATGGCCATGATTTTTGTTGTATAAACAACACAGAAAGGTCATACAGAATACATGTGTATGACCTCTCTACCATTGATGAGCATGATATGCTTATTTGTGAACCATACAAAATGGTCATACAGAATACAGTATGGTCCCCTTACCTTTAAGGAGTATGACCTGTTTGGCTATGAACCATACAGAATGGCCTCCCTACCTTTGATGCGACTGACCTGTTTGGCTATAAACCAATTCATGACATCCCTTCTTTTAATGTGACTGACCTGTTTGTTTGTGAACAAGGGCATCCCTACTTTAGCTGTGACTAACCTGTTTGTTTGTTTCTGGCAGAATGGACCACTCCGTAGGTGCCTTCCCCTACCAGATCCTGTAACTCCCATGTCTCCGACGGGTCGGGAAGTTCGGTAAATTTGATGACACTACTGAAGGTGTCATACAAACGCAGCATCTCACGAGCCAGCGGACCTGTCAAGGACAAAATCAAAACAATTTTCTTTAGCATTTAAAATTTTTCAAACTTCGTAACAGCTATATACCTACATTAAATTTTGATACAATATAATGCCAGATATTTTCACCAGTTAAAAATTTCACGAATTTTTATACTGATAAGTATCCTCCGAAAAAAATAAAAAGTTCACAAACTAAACTTTAACACACCAAAAATTGAGTAAGTGTAGATATTTCTTTGTATTATATAAGGATCAATTCACCAACACATTTGATTACAACTCTCCAGTAAGTTACACAATCACGTTACGTAAACATATACATTCAAGGGGAAAACACTCTCAGATGGGTTTTTTAAAGACCACAAAATTTTATCACATGCGAAGATTATAAAATTGGTAAATGAAGACCATGGAGGCCCCAATTTCTAGAAAAATAAAGTAAAGTTTTGACTTAAGTCTACATTTTTGCTTCGAGAAGTCAGAGCCTGGTTTATTAGTGTATCGTTATAATGTCTCAATTACTTAGGTAAACGCTTAGCAATATAAGCCTCAGGTTGACAACAGGGGAAGTTATTGAGCAATATATTACATGACATTACACAATAAGGTAAATCCTATATTAAAATTGCTGTCCCTAAATGTCCGTAAGTTTATAGATTATCCTAGTAAGAATTCAATCATTGATGTTAACCAACAAAGGGAACTTTCCCTCGATGATTTATTCATTGAACGTGATTTGTCAGATTTACAACTGTTTATAGACTTTATCATCAAATAGAAGGAGGCTAACACACAGGCCTATCATGATCATGTCCAAGGTATTAAAGTCGTCTCATGTGTATATTGATTCCTCAGACCCCATACATGTTTACTGATGCAACTATACATATCTACGATTGATTAGAATCAATAACACACTTTCCAATTCCATTTCAGTTGAATGCAACCTTATCTAAATTTAAATTACTTGTGGAAGTGTATTGATGTTAGTCTATGAGGACAGAATTGAAAGGCACAGTCACCTCCCAATGTATATATATATATGACTTTATAGAGTTAAACATCTAATAGTATATTAACGTAAGCTCATCTACACAACTTATATGGCTACTTATATACTAATGGCATCACATCAGATTCAATATACTGCCAAACGTATAACATATGCAATCGTATTATGACTTCAGTCATCGATATTCATGGTTCACTGTACACATTGTGTTGTATATAAAGTGAATTATCATATATATCTAATAAAGAAGATTGTATAAATATTTAATACCATGGGTGGTCTTATATGTCTAGGACAATGGACACATCTGTAGTATCATTGGCAGAGGATCATGGACAAAAACTTAGATTTATTACAAAATCTCAGAAGTTATTTATTTGAGTAATTCAATAAGAAAGTCAATTAAATTCCCTTTTACTTACTGGAATTCTTCTCTGATTTGAGATTGAACCTAAATTTTATCCAAATTTATATTGCAAAGGTCATCAATTTGACAAACATTTGTATGTAAAACATCAATTGACCTATACATTTGTATGGAAAACATCTATTGACCTATACATTTGTATGGAAAACATCAATTGACCTACATTTGCATGGAAAACATCTTTTTAACCTACATTTGCATGGAGAACATCAATTTGACCTACATTTGTATGGAGAATATCAATTTGACCTGTATTTGTTTGAAGAATATCAAATTGACCTACATTTGTATTCAATATCAATTTGACTTACGGTTTATACTGCATCAACATCATCAATATGACCTACTTTTGCATGGCAAACATCATCAAAGACCTAAATTTATATGGTGAACATCAGCAATTTGACTCGGGTGCCAACTATACTCAATCTGGTTGGTGATTTTTCTCTGTGTACTACAGCTTTTCTCTACCTAAAAACTTGGCATATCCTTTAATGAACCTGCTGTTAATTGGACAATATTCAACCAATCACACCAAACTAAGAATTAGGATTCTGTCATTCCAAAAGAAAGGAGACTTTAGGTACTTTTTAATGATGGTGAAATACGAACAGAAAGGGTATTGGTGGTATCTACAGAGAATTCAGGAAGTGAGAATTGACAGTGAAAATCTATAGACAGCAGGTGTGAGTCGGGAATGTTAGGTACTTATGGAGGGGATTCCATCTCGATAAGTGTGGGGGAAGGGGGTATCCATCAATTTTAATGGGACATATTGAATATCTATCTACAGATAGAATATCACAAGCCCTTGCTGAGCTCTCAGTTATAATGTCTGGTTGATGTATACTATACTATACAGTTACAATGTAGACCCCATCTATAACCATGGCAACCAAGATTTCTCTCAGAAGAGTTTTGTCAGATCTTTTAATTTTGAACTTTCTACATTAATGTAGGATTTTAAATTATAGCGGGATTGCAGGGTTTAATCAAAATGTCATTCATAGTATATGTAAGAACTAAAGTATAAAATTATTGATGACATAAAGAAACAGGAACAAGATAGAGATAGGCAAGGCAATTATCTTTGGTATAATTAAAATTATGCATGAATGCAAAATCTTTTCTCAACATTTTTTAAAGATATTAAATGGCTTTTAACCTTCACACTAAACTGATTATACAATGACAGTATATTTTTTTTCATTTTTTTTTTTTTTTGGTTTGGTTGTAAATTAGAACAGCATTAGAAATTAACTCATTCACCTCTGAAGACAGATTTGAAATCTTCCAGAACTAAAGCTGGAACAATTCATTATAGAATTTCAGGGGCCTTTTTCAGAAGCCTGTTTATACTACAACCATACATTATAAAAGATGTAAATGATTTACCTTTCACTTTAGTTTTCATCCTTGATGAATTTCGTCAGATTTCAATATTAATGTATATTTCTTCCGCAACTACTAAAATTCATCTTCCACACATGATATATAACTATCTCAAATGTCAAAACATAACAGATAAATCCCTCTAATGTCAAAATGAAGAAGAAATATAAATCTCTCAAGTGTAAAAATAAATTCCTGAAATGTTAATTAAAACAAAGCAGAAATATAAATCCCTCTGATGTCAAAATGCAGCAGAATATATATCCTTCAAATGTCAAAACATCACGGACGGTAAAAATCTCTCAGATGTCGAAACGACGCACTTGTTATTAAAAATTCTGCAGATGAATGAATTCACACAACTCACACAGGCATGATTGATAACCAAAACACATAATCCCGTAAATAGAAAACTTCGGAATTGAATCTTATATCCCTTGAACAAGTGTTTCTGGTATAAGAGTATAAATCTGTTGCGATATCTACACAGTATAGACTCCGTTATCTATACATTCTTTCACACACTGTGGTCAGTATTCTGTAGTTTAAAATCCTGTATGATCACTTCTTATTACCAGACCAATATAAGTTAATGTTTCTGTAGGAATCTTACGTAAATCAAACTCATCAAATGACTGTACGCCTGTTAGTATTTATGCATCCTGTCCGTGAAGTGGCGGCTTGCCCAACTACACTGTTAATCAATACAGTAAGCAATACCTGTACAACAGCACGGAATCTGCAGGTATATTCCGTAACCTCACCATGTACAGAATATCAAATCCACTTAAGGGAACCGGAATATTTCATGGATGAATTTGTCATGATAAGAGAAATGCAAATATGGAAATGTTGAAATATCTGCTCAGCTCCTAGCTGGTACTTAACTGCTATTGGTCATGTGAAGAAATGCGTTTTACAGGTAGCTATATATATATATAATGTTCCGAGCACTGCCAAATCATAAATAAGTCATACAGGTAAAAAAACGTTAAGATATATTTCTGAAAGTCAGGTGGTATATCTTCTACTCCTGATAGATGTTGTCAAGGTTAATTGTTAAAATAGCATTACTTGTATTTTACATAGCACAGGCTATAAATGTCATGAAAATATTGTTCCCTCATCAGTTTCAATATAACTCCTGCTAATTGTGAGAATATATTAAAATCCTCCATGGTTAATTTTATCGTGCATTTTGAAAACAATCTGGAAACCAATTGTGGATGGACAGAAGGACACTGCGATTCCAGCACCTCGATGTGAGGCCCAGGGTTTTAAAAACGTTTCAGATGTACGTTGTTGTACGTACACAATCAATGTGGAGGGAAATCTTATCAGTCGAAGTTCAGAAAACTTCCTCATTGCACCGTTTTAAAATTGACCAGTCAGAACAGCTCCACCACTGGCTCACTGCCATTTTTCACAAATAAATGAATGATATTTATGATTACAGTTTTTTAAGTCTGGAAATCACAGGAAAGTGATTGATGGTAACATTTTAAGCCAATAACCTGCATTAAGAATCTAAGTATCTCTATGTGACATTTAAGGTCAGGTCTCAATTGGTCAGATGTCGTCTATGCTTACAAGAAAATCATTTTAGACCACATAACATTGTATGCTGTTCAGGGATAAAATACAGGTATACAAAATGCATGTATGATGCATGTACGTGAGTTATTTTCATATGAATATATAAAAATCCATAAATACTAAGGAAAATGACACAAATTTGACAATATTTTGGTTTACGATTGGTCTGCTGTGGTCTATGCATGATTATATAAGTATAACATTTTAGGCCAGTATTCTTTTTTAAAGCCTGTGTAACTCTATGTAACATTATAGGCCAGTCTAGATTGGTCAGCTGTGGTCAATGGTTTTATAAGTATAACATTTAAGACCAATAATCTTTTTTAAAGCCTGTGTAGCTCTGTGTAAAATTAAAGGTAATTTTGGTCTACGATTGGTCTGCTTCAGTCTGTTTTACCTGCCCGTACCTTTGCCCGTACCTCACTCATGCCTAGAAGGAACAGGAACATCTGGGCTCACTCGCCTGTCACGTCACAGAATCAATCTTATCATGAATACTTAATATAAACTTCATCAGAGGTACCACCATGTGGAAAGGCCATACCAACAAAACATGTGTTGAATTCTTAATATCAATTCTAACTCTACCACAGGTTAATAACACGGAAAGGCAGAACTAATAAATGATGTGTTGGATTCTTAATATCAATTCTAACTCTACCGCAGGTAAACAATATGGAAAGGCCAAGCCAACAAACAATGAGTTGGATTCTTAATATCAATTCTGATTCTATCGCAAGTAAATAACATGGAAAGGTCGAGCCAACAAAAGATATGTTTATTTCTTGATATCAAGTTTATATTAGGTATACCTTGTGATTATAGGAGAAACCAACAAAATATAATATGAAATAATATTTAACACTACGCTGCCCTCCAAAATTTCTGTTCCACATGCAGTTTTTATGAATCAAATTAAAATACAAAATAAGGGGCCCAATGGCCGTAAAACGGTCATCTGACTACCTTGGCAGCAGTCAAATAGGAAACTGATCAGATAGGTGTCATGGTGGCCATCTTGCTATGGGATCAACCCAAGATGTAACAACACATTGTTGAGATCATGTCAGGATCATTTCAGGCAAGTTTCAGCCAAATTGCACCGGTAGAATTTGAGAAGAAGTTCAAAATGTGTTTAAAGATGGCGGCTCTGGCTGCCATCTTGGATGTCGGATCGACCCGGAAATAACAACACTTTGTCATGACCTTGTCAGGATCATTTCAGGCAAGTTTCAGCCATTCTCTCGCCCTGTTTTGTGAATTATTCTATATTTGCATGTTAAGGAAGGTATTGATTGTGACGTCGTGAAAACGACGTGAGTTTTGCTCATAAAATAATGACATCACAATTGAACCCTACCCATAAGGGAGGTAACTCCGTAATATACAAAGACGGAATATATTGTTGATCTTCTAGCTTCATGCTAGAGGGTCAAATTATCTTTAGCCCAGATGGGAGAGCGGTGGTCCAGTAAGTCTGGGGTCGTGGGTTTGATCAGGCCTGGCTTTTCACATTATAATATATAGCTTGCTCTTGGCATACATACAATGTACATATTATACATATGTTTATGTAGCATCTACTTAAGAATGTACCTTACATGTGTGACCTGTGTTATTTGCGACATAAGTACATTGATTTTCACCTGGATATCAATAAAATCTCGTTACAGGTAGTGAAGATTTTTCCAGGTGTTGTGTGTCCGACCGGCATGTAATACTATTATAACCATCTCGAATAAAGCTGGGTGGGGAATATCTCGGATCGGTTCAAAAACTCTTCTCAATGTCAGACATTATACAGGATACAGCTGTGCAAGTCTCCTAGGTCTGTATACAAAGATGACATAGGGCCAAGATAACAGAAAAAAAACCTGTACTTAATCTGAAAATAAATCTGTAGGGACCAATGCCATGATAATCGAGAACTCCAAATTCATTTTGATATTCATTTTTAAAAGAATTTCATAAAGAAAGTTGGTTTTAATTGTTTAACATTGTTTAACAGCCAGGGTCATTTAAGGATGTGCCAGGTTTGTTTGTGGAAGAAAGCCGGAGTTCCCAGAGAAAAACCACCGACCAGTGGTCAGTACCTGGCAACTGCCCCACATGGGATTCGAACTCAAACCCAGAGGTGGGGGGCTTGTGGTAAAATGTCGGGACAGCTGCAGTTTATAGGGCTTGTGGTAATATGTCGGGACAGCCGCAGTTTATAGTAATAGATAATGCAGTATAGACAGGTAACTATCTATAATTATTGTTCAGCATTGAAGGCCAATCCATACTTTAAATGTCCCTGATCACAGCTTCAACTTTCCTCAAATATAGTGTGGCAGTTATCTAATATAGTGTGGCAGTTATCTACGTGTAGTAAATAAAAACTTTCATTTTCAAGCCAGGCTGTCAAAGTAATGGGGACCAGATGTAAACGAAGTTACATGAGATCGATAAAGTTTTCCATTAAAAAGGGATTTATCAAAAACTTTATAACTCACACAATAGGAACTTTATACACAGGACATTGAAAGTTTGATAAACCTGAAAAGCCCTACATGATCATCTATTGTTAGTATAAATGTTCATGGAATCAGCTGATTTTTTGATGTTTTGGACACCTGCTACACTGTATACATGCTGTACATGTACTTCAAGTTGAAAATGTAACCGGGAAGATTGACTTTCCCAAATCAAAACCTCCTTCAAGGGAACGAAATTTCTGATGATGCAACAAATTAAAGCTGTTTGGTTTTAGTAATTAAGTTTCATTGTAATTTTGACAGTGTAGCTAAGTTTTCTGTCATTTCGTTTAGAGTAATGCAGACGGAGAGTGTAAAAGCCATTTCTACTTCTCTCTGAAATTCAAATACAATTGGCTATAAGTGATTTATTTCCAATTGAAAGAAAATGCATGGCTTACTGATAGCCTATTCTTCCTGGCCTTCTCCATCCACGCTAGTTATTTTTGTCTTAGGAAAAATAGGCTATGCTAGCTGTCTCTTTCTCCAGAGAAATTTTCAGAAGAGGTAATCTAGAATGGGAAGGGGAGAAGTGTGTAATGACAGCTGCCAGCATTATAAATTTCAGAAGTATTCCTTCAACAGAATTGATGAGAAGAACAACAAGAGATCCCAGAGGGATCTTGGCGCCCACCAAAGAATGATCTATGTCTGACAATGGAAAGAGGGATCTTTTCTCTGCTTTTCAAACTTTTGCAAACATACTACATATAAAATTTGAGACAGATCGCTTCAGTACTTTCTGAGAAATAGCAGTAACAAACTTCAACTATCAAAATCCAAGATGGCTCCTTGGCGGCCATCTTGTAAATCGATCGGTCCCAAATCGAAATATGCACAACTAGGGCCATAGAGGAACCTATATATGAAATTTGAGACAGATTCATTCAATACTTTCTGAGAAATAGTGATAACAAACTTTAACTATCAAATTCCAAGATGGCAGCCTGGCGGCCATTTTTGTTGACCGATCGATCCAAAAACGCATTATGCACAACAAGAGCCCTAGGGAAACCTACATATGAAATATGAGAAAGATCCCTTCAGTACTTTGTGAGAAATAGCGAATAACAAACTTTAACTATCAAATTCCAAGATGGCAGCCTGGCGGCCATTTTGTTGACCGATCGATCCAAAAACGCATTATGCACAACAAGAGCCCTAGGGAAACCTACATATGAAATATGAGAAAGATCCCTTCAGTACTTTGTGAGAAATAGCGATATTAATCTTTAACTATCAAAATCCAAGATGGCTGCCTGGTGGCCATTTTGTTGACCGATCGATCCAAAAACGCATTATGCACAACTAGGGCCCTAGGGGAACCTACATATGAAATTTGAGAAAGATCCCTTCAGTACTTTCTGAGAAATAGCGATAACAAACTTTAAGTATCAAAATCCAAGATGGCTGCCTGGCGGCCATCTTGTTAACCGATTGGTCCCAAAATGCAATATGCACAACTAGGGCCCTAGGGGAACCTACATATGAAATTTGAGAAAGATCCCTTCAGTACTTTCTGAGAAATAGCGATAACAAACTTTAAGTATTAAAATCCAAGATGGCTGCCTGGCGGCCATCTTGTTAACCGATTGGTCCCAAAATGCAATATGCACAACTAGGGCCCTAGGGGAACCTACATATGAAATTTGAGAAAGATCCCTTCAGTACTTTCTGAGAAATAGCGATAACAAACTTTAAGTATCAAAATCCAAGATGGCTGCCTGGCGGCCATCTTGTTAACCGATTGGTCCCAAAATGCAATATGCACAACTAGGGCCCTAGGGGAACCTACATATGAAATTTGAGAAAGATCTCTTCAGTACTTTCTGAGAAATAGCGATAACAAACTTTAAGTATCAAAATCCAAGATGGCTGCCTGGCGGCCATCTTGTTAACCGATTGGTCCCAAAATGCAATATGCACAACTAGGGCCCTAGGGGAACCTACATATGAAATTTGAGAAAGATCCCTTCAGTGCTTTCTGAGAAATAGCGATAACAAGAATTGTTAACGGACGGACGGACGGAAGGAACGGACGGAAGGACGGACGGACCACGGACAAAAAGCGATTTGAATAGCCCACCATCTGATGATGAGAAGAACAATAAAGTTAAATTACAAGACAATTCGTCAGTACTAACCTTGTTTTCATTAATTAATCCACGAGAATGACAAATCCAGTTATAAATACTAGTACCTGTTCCACACTGAAATCAACAACAGGTGCCACAAAAGATGTGATAAGCCCCTACCATACCTGAGGTTGAACTAACAAACTGGCGCTGATTAACAACCACAAGGGATTTACTAACGGCTGTATCACTAAAGTGTTATTCAATAGTCTAAATTCAATATTTACATGAACCACACATCACATATACCTGTCATATTCTTCAAAATTTTTCATTAGGTTGTCACGAAAAATTCTAAATTTTGTACTTTTACAAGAATAAATTTTCTTTTCAAAGTTAATTTTTTAAGTGTACTGGAATTATCATTGTGTGTGATTGATGGCTTTAAGTTATATCTGAGGAAGTGTTGATCCTGTGTTAGCATAAACAAACAAACGTTTGTTTACTTTAAGCTCTTTAATATAAACTCTCCTGTTAAATTAGGCATGAAAAAAAAAGTTTAAAGACTCCACGAAATGTTTGACCACACAACGATGTAGACATTTATGACCTGTATACAGGTATGACCACACAAACATATAGACATCTATCACCTATGTACAGATATGACCACACAAACATGTAGACATCACCTGTATACAGGTATGACCACACAAAGATGTACACATTTATTACCTGTATACAGGTATGACCTCACAAAGATGTACACATTTATCACCTGTATACAGGTATGACCACACAAAGATGTAGACATTTATCACCTGTATACAGGTATGACCACACAAAGATGTAGACATTTATCACCTGTATACAGGTATGACCACACAAAGATGTAGACATTTATCACCTGTATACAGATATGACCTCACAAAGATGTACACATTTATCACCTGTATTCAGGTATGACCACACAAAGATGTAGACATTTATCACCTGTATACAGGTATGACCACACAAAGATGTAGACATTTATCACCTGTATACAGGTATGACCTCACAAAGATGTAGACATCTATCACCTGTATACAGGTATGACCACACAAAGATGTAGACATCTATCACCTCTATACAGGTATGATCACACAAAGACGTAGACATTTATCACCTGTATACAGGTATGACCACACAGAGATGTAGACATTTATCACCTGTATACAGGTATGACCACACAAAGATGTAGACATTTATCACCTGTATACAGGTATGACGACACAAAGTTGTACACATTTATCACCTGTAAACAGGTATGACCACACAAAGATGTAGACATTTATTACCTGTATACAGGTATGACCTCACAAAGATGTAGGGCTGAAACGATTAGTCGAATAATCGGAGGCGATTAGATTAATGAAGCTAATCGCTGATAATCGATTAAAGATTTTATTAATCGTTAATCGTAACATGCATAGCCAGTGCATTGTAAGCTGACTAAACACGTTGACAGATCATGGATTTCTGAGTAAGCCATTTCTACTGGAGTTTCATCTCTTTATGTACATGTTTTGAACTCAACAAAGCATATATGATGTGAGAAATACTTGTTAAATTATATCTCTGTGGAAGTTAAAGTCATTAATCAATGAAAAAGTGGATGTCATGAGAAAGCTTGCATCACGCTGTTCGCCAATTTTCACTGGCGATCGACTCCATGTTGTTACGTCACGGAGGCCTAATCGCCGCCGGGATGCTCGGGAGCGGAAGGAGCAGTAATCTTGAACATTTAAATTTTACTATTGCATGTGTTTATCATATAAAAAGAATGTTTTTGTTCATATTCTAATTGAATATAAGAGTTGTTGATTTATTTTATTTTTTTGATCACGGAAATAAAAAAGTTCATTGACGAAAATTTGGTCATGTCGCTCCGTGGCGATCCGGATTTGGTTGATTAGTCGTACGTGTGAAGGTCACGTCAAAACAGCGGGTTAGCAGACTTGATTTAAACGATGTTACGGAAGACAATACAGGAACGGAATTCAGAGCTTATTTGGGATAAAATACGTTTGTTTTGTCAATAAATCTATTCTTATTTGTTGGTAGGCTTATATTATATAAGGCATGTCCTCTGTCATATTATACGGTAGGTGTTATTATTAGTTGATAACAAAACATGGCGGACGTTTTCAGTAGTCAGTAGTGAAACAATATAGTTGCCTTCAATTCAAACGATTAATCGATTAGTAATCGATTACATGTGACCGATTAATCGAATACAAAAATTACTAATCGTTTCAGCCCTACGAAGATGTAGACATTTAACACCTATATTCAGGTATGACCACACAAAGATGTAGACCTTTATCACCTGTATACAGGTATGACCACACAAAGATGTAGACATTTATCACCTGTATACAGGTATGACCTCACAAAGATGTTCACATTTATCACCTGCATTCAGGTATGACCACACAAAGATGTAGACATTTATCACCTGTATACAGGTATGACCTCACAAAGATGTAGACATTATAACCTGTATACAGGTATGACCACACAAAGATGTAGACATTTATCACCTGTATGCAGGTATGACCACACAAAGATGTAGACATTATAACCTGTATACAGGTATGACATCACAATGATGTAGACATTTATTACCTGTATACAGGTATGACCACACAAAGATGTAGACATTTATCACCTGTATACAGGTATGACCACACAAAGATGTAGACATTTATCACCTGTATACAGGTATGACCTCACAAAGATGTAGACATTTATCACCTGTATACAGGTATGACCTCACAAAGATGTACACATTTATCACCTGTATTCAGGTATGACCACACAAAGATGTAGACATTTATCACCTGTATACAGGTATGACCACACAAAGATGTAGACATTATAACCTGTATACAGGTATGACATCACACAATGATGTAGACATTTATTACCTGTATACAGGTATGACCACACAAAGATGTAGACATTTATCACCTGTATACAGGTATGACCACACAAAGATGTAGACATTTATCACCTGTATACAGATATGACCTCACAAAGATGTAGACATTTATCACCTGTATACAGGTATGACCTCACAAAGATATACACATTTATCACCTGTATTCAGGTATGACCACACAAAGATGTAGACATTTATCACCTGTATACAGATATGACCTCACAAAGATGTAGACATTTATAACCTGTATACAGGTATGACCACACAAAGATGTAGACATTTATAACCTGTATACAGGTATGACCACACAAAGATGTAGACATTTATCACCTGTATACAGGTATGACCTCACAAAGATGTAGACATTTATCACCTGTATACAGGTATGACCTCACAAAGATGTAGACATTTATCACCTGTATACAGGTATGACCACACAAAGATGTAGACATTTATCACCTGTATACAGGTATGACCACACAAAGATGTAGACATTTATCACCTGTATACAGGTATGACCACACAAAGATGTAGACATTTATCACCTGTATACAGGTATGACCACACAAAGATGTAGACATTTATCACATGTATACAGAGATGAGGGGGCCCGGGTCTTAGACTCTCATTTTTTGAAATACAAATTATGTGAAAGTACAAACCTCACATATTGAAATATTTTTCATAAGCCTTGAACCTTCTTCAATAACAGGTGTTTGTAAGCATTAATTAAAGCTCTTTCTTACCTGTTGCAGTTTGAGTGTGTTCTGTTGAATATTCAAATGATAACTGGATATTTCACATCCAAATTATGCTCCATTACAGCAGAAATTGTTCTGAAAATTCAAATCAAAATAGACAAAATGAGTTCATGAATCTGAAATCTCTAAAATGGTCTGATTAAACATTTTCATCCTTAAAAATCTTATCTAATAAAATGATGGTCAATCTTAAAATACCCTAAGATTAAAGATGCTCCATCGCCGACGGAGCATAAATGATATTCATCATTTGAACAATAATCTGTGTTTAATCGTGTATATATATGTCATTTAAAGGGACAATTCACTCAGGCTAATACTGGCTAATTCTTTTACATAACCAAGAAGCAAAATATGGCATAAATGTATTGTTCTACATTTCTTATGAAACATATGACATAAATTATTGACAAATTCCACGTCAATGTTTAGTATTTTAATGGATACCATTGTAATTACAAATCGTTGATCAACACGATTAAGCAGGTACAAGATGTACGCTGTACCCATATCCAAGCCAAAGTCACGCACGTTAAGCAAATGAACTACATAGCCACGTTTGAGGTGATAAAATGATTTTTAGGCAAGATAATTCACCTAATAAGGTAAACACACTACTGTCAGAGGTATTCGAGCAGTTCTAGACAAAAGTAGCATTACTCTACGAGCAAGGGACAGGGTTCGGCATACAAGATGTTTGACCACAATTAGAATGGCGGACAGCGAGCGAGTTTCCACATTTCACACGCATTTCACCACCATGGGCTTTTCTGGCATATCACAGTAAAACCGACTGATCTAATTTCCATTAGAACTGGATTTTTTCTAATATATGTACAAATTTTAATGTTCTCTTAGACTGAATTGTCCCTTTAACACAAAAAATATTATAAAATAATTTTTTTTGCATTTGGTGCATGCGCAATCAGTACTACATTCCATATAGGATATAGTGCCACGGAATTTTTTCGGGATGCAATTAATTATTTTTCATATTTTTAACTTGAAGTAAAATTAGAAGCTCTAATTTTTCAATGGTGGTAATGGTGTAAAGTAAGTAACTTTTGTAACTGAAGAAAAATACTAAATCGTCTGCTGCTGTTTTTGATAGTCAAAAAATACCATTTGTCAGCGGTGGAGCATCTTTAACAATTTGATTTAAATAAATTAAATGCTAATTTTCATAACGCGGGTCGTTTTATGTTTCTAGCCATCGTCCTCATTACCGTGCACCAGTTAATTAATTACTGCGCTAGACAGCAAAACAGTGAAACAAATTTTTACTGTGTACATATAGTTTACGCAGAGAATCTTACATTTGGTTGGTATTATAACGTACGTCCTCTTAGGCCATTTAATTTTAATATACATTTTCGTATGATATTATTATAATTGTTTTTAAGAAACTTTTGCTTCGCAATGGTAGTAGGACTTTAAATAGTTAAGAAAGTGATGATGATTAAGTGTTGTATTGTAAATGGTAAGGTTTAATTTCTGTGGCTTTACAATAGGTATATCGTTCATTCTCCACTAAATGTACAAATTCCATTATTAAGTGTCCTCTATCAATATCGGGACTTAAAAAATAATGTTTGTATATCATGTTTGTTTCACACGTAAAATATATTGATTGATCTTCGAAAATAATCAAGTGTGGTTCCTCTGACCAATTAAGATTTTTCTCATCATCACATTAAATATGGCTCTCGTGACGAATTTCGACTGTCCTCTTAAGCTATAATGTATTTCATAAATCAACGGTGACTAAGGAAATGGGTAAATGTTACATTTTTTTCTATCATATCATAGATATTAGCATACGCAATGAGAATAGACAAGTATTGGCACACAAAATGCTTAGATATTTTTTTATATAACTCATTTTATCATTGTCACAAACTATGCTGGCAGATACGTTACAAACAAATAAAATCATGTGCACAATTAATGTATTATCAAATGTCCACGTTTTTTTTCGTGATAATGAACTTTAATATATGTATACTAACTTTAACCTTTATGACAAGGACACATCCATTAACAATTAAATGGACAGGTGCGATCTAATCTTGAAAATATACATGTTACGCAACGACATCAACAGATACGTTACTACTATGTACTTGATTACCTAAGATGCCACTTTCCCACAGAGATAAATTCACATCACAGTTTGAAAAGTATATAATACTAAGTGTTACAATGTTTGTGGTTTGGTCGACAAGTCACACTGTGTCATTTAAATGATGAGAGGGATTAGTGTCGGTCAGTACGTTACCGACAGATACGTTATGGAAAAAATACCCATATCGACAGAAATTCTCACGCTTGTCATAAAACATTCGAAATTAGCTTAACCACGTGGCAAGTGTCCGAGAGTTTGTCAATAGTTTACAAGCGGGAAGATTCGTTGTGTTGCCAGTGTTGGGAAACTCGAAATAAGAAAAACCTTTACTTTCCTTTAGTATATACCTGTACATAGTAACATATATATACATTTCTGATAATGATCACGTGATTTCTAACACTAGTTAGCTGTATTGATTAAGCTATTAGGTATATAATTAATTGTTAAATGTATAAATCACATATCAAAATAGTAACGTATCTGGTATAAAAGATCATGTATCTGTTTGATGAAAGATGTACCGTTAACTCTAATGTTTAGTGTAAAACTAATAAAAATAGTGTTACATCGACTAATTCAAATACATTCTATAGCCAGATATTGTTAAAATGTTTGTTATACTAATCATACGGTAATGTGATATATAAACATGAAATAACGTATCTGTTTATTTGGTAACGTACCTGTCATATTTGGTAACGGATCTGTACTTTTGTACGTAAACCTTAATTTGAGTGAACTTGGTTTCATTTGTAGCAATTTGTTTCAGACTAGATATGGTAAGAAAATGTAAGTTTAGGGTTGTTTGTGACAAGCAAGTATGACGGAGACTGATACGTTTCTCAGGTGAAGGAAGGCGAGGACACAATGAGAATGAATTATTCCTTTTCTTCATGTCAAAACACATCAACAAAGGACAAGTGAGGTTTCGTTGGCCAAAAATATCAGACGAACTGTTTATCCTGAGACTTTCCTTGTGGAATCAGACTAGTTTTTATCTATATTCAGACAAATTCTGAAGATTCAGACACGTTTTTTTAAATTCAGATAAGTCGCCTAAAATTCAGACAAATGTAATCTAAAATTCAGACAAATGTCATCTAAAATTCAGAGTTGTCGCTGAAGATATTGGCTCCCTGCCAGCAGTCACCGTCGATTAGGTACTGGCCCCCCTGCCAGGGTCGGTCACGGCTGAGCGCACGGCTTACCTGTGTTTCAGCTAGCCAGAACTGGCCAAGTGCCAGGTCCCAGCATGAGCTACCGGTTACCGAGACATCAATCTGTCATGGTAGTATGTCAGGTGAATGGAGTGAAGCTTGTTAAATTAATCTCAAATTAAATCATTCTGAAACAGATATGTTGTCTTGCTATTGTTTTTTTTTCCATTACAATTGCAAAATTCCAGTGTGACCTACCGGTTGCAGGGTATAAGTAATGGTACTGTATTTAATCAGGTAAGAGAAGTGAAGTTTTTGTAACGTAATCTGAATAAAATTCATTCCGAAAAACTGAAGCATTGTCTTGTTGTTGTTGTTTGTAAATAAATAAAACTGCCAAATCCCAGTGTGAACTACCGATATCCGGGGCATAAATCATGGAAATATATCAGGTAAAAGGAGTGAAGTTTTTGTAAAAGGATCTGAATAAAATTCATTCCGTAATTAAACAGAAGTATTGTCTTGTTGTTGTTTGTAACAAAATAAAAACTGTCAAATCCCAGCTTGAACTACCGATTGCCGGGGTATAACTAATGGTAGAATATCAGGTAAGAGAAGTGAAGTTTTTGTAAACGGATCTGAATAAAATTCTTTCCGGAATTAAACGGATGTATTGTGTTGTTGTTTGTAAATAAACTGCCAAAATCCCAGCGTGAACTACCGATTGCCGGGGTATAATTAATGGTAGTATATCAGGTAAGAGAAGTGAAGTTTTTGTGAAAGGATCTGAATAAAATTCATTCCGTATTAAACAGAAGTATTGTCTTGCTGTTGTTTGTAACTAAATAAAAATGCCAAATCCGAACGTGAACTACCGATTGTCGGGATATAAGAAATGGTAGTATATCAGGTAAGAGAAGTGAAGTTTTTGGAAAAGAATCTGAATAAAATTAATTCCGGAATGTAATATAAAAATTGTCTTGTTGTTGTTTGTAACTAAACAAAACTGTCAAATCCCAGCGTGAACTACCGATTGCCGGGGTATAATTAATGGTAGTATATCAGGTAAGAGAAGTGAAGGTTTTGTAAACGGATCTGAATAAAATTCTTTCCGGAATTTAAACGGATGTATTGTGTTGTTTGTAAATAAACTGCCAAATCCCAGCGTGAACTACCGATTGCCGGGGTATAATTAATGGTAGTATATTAGGTAAGAGAAGTGAAGTTTTTGTGAAAGGATCTGAATAAAATTCATTCCGTATTTAAACAGAAGTATTGTCTTGCTGTTGTTTGTAACTAAAAAAAAATGCCAAATCCCAGCTTGAACTACCGATTGTCGGGATATAAGAAATGGTAGTATAATCAGGTAAGAGAAGTGAAGTTTTTTGGAAAAAAATCTGAATAAAATTAATTCCGTAATTTAATATAAAAATTGTCTTGTTGTTGTTTGTAACTAAACAAAACTGTCCAATTCCCAGCGTGAACTACCGATTTGCCGGGGTATAATTAATGGTAGTATATCAGGTAAAGAGAAAAGAAGTTTTTGTGAAAGGATCTGAATAAAATTCATTCCGTATTTAAACAGAAGTATTGTTCTTGTTGTTGGTAACTAAATAAAAACTGCCAAATCCCAGCGTGAACTACCGATTGCCGGAGTATAATTAATGGTAGTATATAAGGTAAGAGAAGTGAAGTTTTTGTGTGAAAGGATCTGAATAAAATTCATTCTGTATTCAAACAGAAGTATTGTCTTGTTGTTGTTGTTTTTAACTAAAATAAAACTGCCAAATCCCAGCGAGAACTACCCGATTGTCGTGGTATAAGAAATGGTAGTATATCAGGTAAGAGAAGTGAAGTTTTTGTAAAAGGATCTGAATAAAATTCTTTCCGGAATTAAACAGAAGTATTGTGTTGTTGTTTGTAAAATAAGTAAAACTACTGAATCCCAGCGTGAACTACCGATTGCCGGGGTATAATTAATGGTAGTATATCAGGTAAGAGAAGTGAAGTTTTTGGAAAAGAATCTGAATAAAATTAATTCCGGAATTAAACAGAAGTATTGTGTTGTTGTTTGTAAATTAAGTAAAACTACTAAATCCCAGCGTGAACTACCGATTGCCGGGGTATAATTAATGGTCAGTATATCAGGAAAGAGAAAAGAAGTTTTTGTGAAAGGATCTGAATAATATTCATTCCGAAATTTAAACAGAAGTATTGTCTTGTTGTTTGGTAACTAAATAAAAATGCCAAATCCCAGCGTGAACTACTGATTGTCGGGTTATAAGAAATGGTAGTATATTCGGGGTAAAAGGGGTGAAGTTTTTTGTAAAAGGATTTGAAATAAAATTCATTCCGTAATTAAACTGAAGTATTGTCTTGTTGTTGTTGTTTGTAACTAAATAAAAATAAAACTGCCAAATCCATGCGTGAACTACCGTAATACCGTGGTATAAGAAATAGTCAGTAATATCAAGTAAGAGAAGTGAAGTTTTTAGTAAAAGAATCTGAATAAAATTTCATGTTCGAAATTAAAAATTGTAAGTATTGTCTAGTTAGATGTTTGTAAATAAGGTAAAACATGCCAAAACCCAGCGTGTAAACTACCGTTTGCCGGGGTATACATTTGTAATGGTAAGTAGAACATGTTAGAGAAAAGAAGTTTTTTGCAAAAGAATCAGAAAATAATTGCTCGTGGGCACTATACCTGAGAGTTAGGCAGATGACAAGGATCAATCACTCAATTAGCGTAACCTGTGGCTGTCCCAAGCAACGCACAGGTGGGCTGTCCCTTGCTATCAGTATGAGTGATCCCTCAATGTCTTCGTAACGTTATGCCAGCGGCACGGTACTTATTGCTTAGTTAAACACTGGTTGTGATTTAGTTTACAATGGTTGTGATTTTCCCCGTGAGTTATTACAGAGACGTAGACATAATATAACAGAGACGTAGATAAAATAAATAATGTATGTGTCTGGTTATACACACTTTTTTTTTTAAATTAGGACAAACTGCTACCTGTTTGGTACTATATCTCATGATGTATGTATCGTCTTGTGTGAAATTAATATTTTAAATGAAACAGATGAACGTTTTACTGAAAATCAATCATATTTACGTTAAGTTTGTTGAAACGAAAACTTGCTGGACATGAAGTCGAAATATATATTATGCGACTTGAACTTCTCGATATTTCTGAAAAAATGCCTTTTTGATTGATTATAAACAAATAAACAAGAAATGCCCACAGTAAGAATATTGGGACGTTGACCGACCAGTTAGCCGGCCGGACACAGGTAAAGTAGCTGTGCCAGCGAGGCATGGTCGCACTCTGCACAGCAGGAGTCTTCACACCTCCCGGTGAAGAAATATAGCCTCCGGGCCAGGCTTGAAGAAAAAGTCGTAATTTACTTTACAACTCGTCGTAACATAACTTTACTATTGTAATATAACGTAATTTTTACGAATATGATAAGAAAAATACTATGTGATTTTACCAAGCTGCTTTATCGTTGGATACTTAACAGAATACATAATGTATTGCTGGCTTTACGATAAGAAATTAACCAGTCATGTTAATTTAACATTTCATATTATTTTGTTTTCTTTTTTCATAATGAGGAAAAACGGTATAAAGCTAGTATATTAATAATCCGAAATAAAAGGCCAAAATAAATTCAAAGTAAAATCAAAAATCTTTTCTATGGAATATATATTCTGGCACTATAGGGCCTTCTTCAGTCCGAAATAACACTACCCAACGTGTTCGTCTACATGTTTGTTTTTACATCTATTGTTTTCTTTTTATTTCCAGAGTGTAGAGGTCCCGTGGTATATAGCGATGACGCCGGGGCCAAAATGACAACTGATGGATAGAAGAATAGATTACAACGGTTATTTATATTATTGTATATAACGCAATTCAATTGGTCATTATTAACATTGACCTAGTCAAAAAAAGAGGAGAATGTGGCAAGATAAATACAAGACGAATGGAGGGTTGATTGATCTTTAATATAGTCGGCGATGTAAGATTACTTTTGAAACAATATTCTGTGTGTATATAGACTGCTTTCTCTGTCAGGTCACACGGATCACCATAATTATATAATTACCTTTACATTCTATTGCAGGTTGTCATGGTTACCAACGGTAATTACCCCTCTCCCGAGTAATAATTAGATCACATCTCACCCTAAATATGATCAATCAATCAATCAAAACCCTAACCCTAAATATGTACCGATTACCTCAGACCGGTAGGTGTGACAGGTTGTGTATATTAGAAAAAACATCACACATACTGAGTATCCATTGAATTATCTGCTAAAGGTATCTGCAGGCTTTGTCTTCGTTGTAGGTCTGGTTTGAAACGGCGCTTTATCGACTGAAAATTCCTCCCAATCTCGGAAGAGAAGCATTTTATAGCAGATTCATATTATAAATATATCTTTAAAATTCTTAGAAAAATTCTTGTATTGTAGAAAGTAATATCAAAAATTGCTTGTATTGTAGAAAGTAATATCAAAAATGTTTGGTATTGTAGGAAAGTTATATCCAAGACGAACACAGGGATTATTCTTAACATACCCGCTGTGTTTTGTCAAGTTAAGATTGTGTCCTTGTATTTTGTATATACCAGTCGGACACCTACTACCGGGGGTAAAGGTGGTATTACAAGGTATTGTTCATTAGCTATACACAATTAAAATTTTTACATGCTAACATTAATATTTAAATATTTTTCAATTTTCATTATATTAAATGATTCTAAAATAATATGATGGTGTTTAAGATGTTATATTTAAACTAAAATCATCCAAATCACATTTATACTATAAACTATGATTCTATTACGGTTTTAATACATTACTATGATTTTGTTCATATTCTAAATTTATTTTATTTTACAAGGTAATCAATTCAATTATCTTCTGTGTGTAAACAAATTGGTAGTTAATTTTTAATTAATAATTATACCAACCGCTATTTTTGGACAATAATTCATTTATTTGTAATTTTTATTTAAAATGCAAAACAAAACAAAATCTACAACTTCTGTTTAAATCGGAATATTTATATTCTCAGTTCTTTTTAAAAACATTTTTTTACCTGATTTATACATTTATTTAACAGATAATTCGTAAATATATAATTTCATCGTCTGTTATTTCATGTTTCATTTATTTTCAAAATTTAACATAAAACATTACTGATTTAAATATTTTTACATTTAAACTGTATCATTTTATAAAATTTTATATTTTACTATTTAAAAAATTAAATTCAACAAACGAAAAGTACTAACTGCATACCATATATATACCCGTACAAAGGTTGTTCAGTTTTTAATTTTTTAATTTTTAAAAACAGGAGACATATTTATTTTAATTACGCTTGATATCATTTCAACACTCTGGAATAATTTTGTCATAGAAAACCTTAAAATGCACTTCCATGTGTAATACCAGTGGATCATATACAATCTTCGTAATCATTTAATTCCGGAATGATCCACATCAACCCTAATAGATGCACAATTTTCATTTTATTACCTTATTGAACAGTAATAAGGTCTGATACAATTTCCTTTACTTATATACCCTGCAATCGGTAGTTCACGCTGGGATTTGGCAGTTTTTATTTAGTTACAAACAACAACAACAAGGCAATACTTCTGTTTAATTCCGGAATTAATTTTATTCAGATTCTTTCACAAAAACTTCTTTTCTCTTACCTGATATACTACCATTTAATTATACCCCGATAATCGGTAGTTCACGCTGGGATTTGACAGTTTTGTTTAGTTACTAACAACAACAAGAACATATAATACTTTAATTCCGGAATGAATTTTAATCTGATTCTTTTACAATAAAATTCACTTCTCTATTACCTGACATACTACCATTAATTACACCCCGGCAATCGGTAGTTCTCGCTGGGATTTGGCATTTTTATTTAGTTACAAACAACAACAACAAGACAATACTTCAGTTTAATTACGGAATGAATTTTATTCAATTCCTTTTTTTACAAAACTCACTCCTTTTACCCGATATAATACCATTTTTATAACCCGACAATCAGTAGTTCACGCCGCTGGGGATTTGGCATTTTTATTTAGTTACCAACAACAAGACAATACTTCTGTTTAAATACGGAATGAATTTTTATTCAGATCCTTTTACAAAAACTTCACTTTACTTCTACCTGATATACTACCATTTCTTATACCCCGACAATCGGTAGTTCTCGCTGGGATTTGGCATTTTTATTTAGTTACCAAAACAACAGCAAGACAATACTTCTGTTTATATACGGAATGAATTTTATTCAGATCCTTTTACAAAAACTTCACTTCTCTTACCTGATACTACTACCTTACTTACCATACTCGGTTCAATCGGTAGTTCACGCTGGGATTTGGACATTTTTATTTTTACAAACAACAACAACACAAGACAATACTTCTTTTAATTCCGGAATGAATTTTATTCATCTGATCCTTTTACAAAAACTTCACTTCTCTTACCTGATATACTACCATTTCTTATACCCCGACAATCGGTAGTTCACGCTGGGATTTGGCAGTTTTATTTAGTTACAAACAACAACAACAAGACAATACTTCAGTTTAATTACGGAATGAATTTTATTCAGATCCTTTTTTACACAAAAACTTCACTTCTCTTACCTGATATACTACCATGATTACTTATACCCCCGGATATCGGTAGTTCACGCTGGGATTTGGCAGTTTTATTTAGTTACAAACAACAACAAGACAATACTTCTGTTTAATTACGGAATGAATTTTATTCAGATCCTTTCACAAAAACTTCACTTCTCTTACCTGATATACTACCATTAATTATACCCCGGCAATCGGTAGTTCACGCTGGGATTTGGCAGTTTTGTTTATTTACAAACAACAACAACAACAATTTTTATATTAATTCCGGAATTAATTTTATTCAGATTCTTTTCCAAAAACTTCACTTCTCTTACCTGATATACTACCATTTCTTATACCCCGACAATCGGTAGTTCACGCATGGATTTGGCAGTTTTATTTAGTTACAAACAACAACAACAAGACAATACTTCTGTTTAAATACGGAATGAATTTTATTCAGATCCTTTCACAAAAACTTCACTTCTCTTACCTGATATACTACCATTAATTATACCCCGGCAATCGGTAGTTCACGCTGGGATTTGGCAGTTTATTTACAAACAACAACACAATACATCCGTTTAATTCCGGAAAGAATTTTATTCAGATCCGTTTACAAAAACTTCACTTCTCTTACCTGTATTACTACTACCATTAATTATACCCCGGCAATCGGTAGTTCAAGCTGGGATTTGACAGTTTTATTTAGTTACAAACAACAACAAGACAATACTTCTGTTTAATTACGGAATGAATTTTATTCAGATCCTTTTACAAAAACTTCACTCCTTTTACCTGATATATTTCCATGATTTATGCCCTGGATATCGGTAGTTCACACTGGGATTTGGCAGTTTTATTTATTTACAAACAACAACACAATGCTTCAGTTTTCGGAATGAATTTTATTCAGATTAAGTTACAAAAACTTCACTTCTCTTACCTGATTAAATACAGTACCATTACTTATACCCTGCAACCGGTAGGTCACACTGGAATTTTGCAATTGTAATGGAAAAAAAAAACAATAGCAAGACAACATATCTGTTTCAGAATGATTTTATTTGAGATTAATTTAACAAGCTTCACTCCATTCACCTGACATACTACCATGACAGATTGATGTCTCGGTAACCGGTAGCTCATGCTGGGACCTGGCACTTGGCCAGTTCTGGCTAGCTGAAACACAGGTAAGCCGTGCGCTCAGCCGTGACCGACCCTGGCAGGGGGCCAGTACCTAATCGACGGTGACTGCTGACAGGGAGCCAATATCTTCAGCGACAACTCTGAATTTTAGATGACATTTGTCTCTGAATTTTAGATTACATTTGTCTGAATTTTAGGTGACTTATCTGAATTTAAAAAAAATCGTGTCTGAATCTTCAGAATTTGTCTGAATATAATAAAACTAGTCTGATTCCACAAGGAAAGTCTGAATAATTCAGATAAAAACGTAGTTAAATTTCAGACTTTACTATCTCCTAGTACAAATTAATACATATTATTAATTATTTCTGAGGTAAATTTCGATTTAATAAGATACATGATAATAAATTAAATTGTTAATTATTTATTGTAAAATTCAAAAGTATTTGTATTTTTTTTACAAAAAGAAGTGTTATAGAATCATTTATATATTGAGGTTACATGTTAAAATGAATGAAAAAAGTGGTCAAGAATTATATTGATGGACATTTTACTCTATAAAAAATTTTTTTTTAATCTAACTCTTTTTAATATATTGATAAAATGTTTAATTTGGATCCAAATGATCCAAAACAATTAATGAAAAAATAATGTATATTTTTGGCATGTTAATTTTTTACATAATCATTTATTCAATTTTAAATATAAGTCAGTATGATGTCCCATATAAAAAATTGTATTGAATAATTATATTTTTAATTAAAATGATTTATAATTAAAATATTGTTGAATTATTATACATAAATTTGTCATAATACCGTGAGATATTATTCATAAAACCTTATTTTTTTATTTCAGTTTTTTTACAATTTTTAAATTTTTGGTCAATGTACAATGCTTAACATTTTTTATTATAAATTCATGTCAACTTACCAGTCAATGTGCAAATGTAGTTTTTTGCATGTATAATTAAAAATTTTCAAGGATTTCTATTTAACATGGCAAAAAGTTTATATTTTTTTATAAACTACATATAATTATTTTTGTATCATAAACATAATTTATAAAATATCTTATTTTGAATGAAATTGAATTACAAAATTCTTTATACTTTTAAGGTTTGTATAACTTACCAATATAAAAATTTAGTAAATGCTTTTTTAATAAAAAAAATTTAATAATTTTTCAATAATATGAAAATTTGAGTATTTTATTGATGATAATTTTATCATATACAATCAAAATTAATGTTTACATGCCCATGATTGACATTATAAACAATTTAACCATGTAATCATATTGCATTTTTAGAATAATAATTTAGATTTATAAATTGATTAAATATTTTATATTAAATTATAAAAGTATGAATTAAAGTAATTTGACTTAATGAAATTATTTTGTATTAAAATTGTTTATATAAATATGATAAGTTTACATATATTTTACTTTTTTTATTAACAATGTAATTTTTTATCTATTGGCAGATTTATGAATCTAAAATTGTTGATTAATTACATATATACAAAAAATTTTTCATTTATTGTGACCGACATGTTGTATCAATTAATATGTATTAGAATGTGATTTCTCTTAAAATGTTTGAAAATATTTTAACATAATTAATAGGAAATTGCATTTTTTTACATGATAATTTTATAAAATAAAACTTAATTTTAAATAATTAAAAATTACAGTATGAAAATCAAGCTATTTGTCACATATTTGAATTTTTTTTTCCCAACATTTTTTACAAAAATATAATGTGATGTTTAAAATTTGATGATATAAAACTGTGTTATGGTAAAATGAAAGTTTTCAATTTTAATTGTTTTAAATGATATTGATTGATTTTCAAAAAAACATTAATCAAATGTCATTGAATTTCAAGATATTTATAAATTAAATTTTTTAATATATAAAATTTAAAAATTTCTTTTGAAATTCAACATTAATTCTGATAATTTCAATGATTCAAATTTTCATGTGTATTTAACCTAAACTTATATGTAAAAGTTCAGAATTCTATTTAATGACTTTAGCCCCGTTTTTAACACATTTGAAATTTACCTGGCATTAACTTTTTTTCAAGCAAAAACATTGAAAATATAATTTACAAATTAATGCATTTTAATAAAATAACATGATCTGGAAATGTCACATTAAAAGTACTAAAATTGGTAATTAAGGAGATCAATATAAAAAACAAATTTACTTAATATAATTTAATCAACATATTTTTTTTTCATTACCGTTTCTTCTGGTAAATGATAATGGTAATAGGAAGGTTAATTCAATTTTTTGAAACATTTATGCTAGTTTTCTCCCTTTTGACCATACATTGTTTAAAGTTAACTTTACAAAAACTTTGATTTTGGGCATGAAAATGGATATGACAGATTTTTAACAATTTATAAAATCATTCCTTGTGATGACATGTTTTGAAATTATTTTTGAAAATTTTAAAAAATAATCAAAACAACCATTTTGTCTCTAAAAATCTTCATTGTATATTCTTTAAATATCCTTGGACTTTTATTGCATTTAAAACATTTTGACTGATGAAAATTTCCAAATATGTTTATTGAAAAACACACAGGTTTCAATACAGTAAATTTGTATTGCATTAATTTTTATTTGTTTTTATTACCTGACATTCATTATTGATACATCATGTTATCAACATAAAATTGGCTATTAAATTTAAAAATAGATTATGTAAATTGCATAAAATCAGAAAAAATTAAATGATTAAATATAAGTCAATGAATCTTTCACTTTTAATATTATTGTTTTTATTCATATGAAATTAAACATTTTGATATGTTGATTTAAATTGTAAAATTACTTTTGTATGAAATTTAAAATGCTTGAATAATTATTATTAATTTGAAAAAAAAATGTATAAGATAATTTAAAATTATTTTTTTTAAATGTAATTCCTTTGTTTATGAAATTTGATTTATGAAATTACTAATCCATAATTTTGAAAAAAATCAGGTTGTGAAATTTTATAGATCATTTGTAAAAACAAGGTTGTACATTTTTGCTAATGGATTTTCAATCTAATCTATGAATTGAATTAAGTTTTTTGAAATGTAATTTACATTTATACAAAGTTTATATAAAATTTTGAACAATTATAAAAATTAATGAAATATTTTCATTATTAAGGATGCCAATTTGTTAAAAATTGATTATAATCCATTAAATGATTAATTTTTCAGAAAATTAAAAAATTGATTTCCCATCTGATAAAAGTTTAAACTTTGACATTTGTTTTCTGAATCAATTGATTTTTAATTATTAAACAGTAATAATTTTTTATGGAATAAACTTACAAAATTACCAAATGAAATTGGCTTACTGTTGACTAAAGCTTGTATAATTGTTATCCATTGTATATCATTTTACATGAATAATGTCACATTTTGCATATTTATTTAATATTTTACCAATTTTAAATGTAGTTATTACTGCAATATTTAAGTCACTTAAACTGTTATTTCATTAACTACCAAGATTATTTTTATTCAATTTGTTAATAAAGATTGTTAGGACATACATGATAAACTTGAAGGTGTATAAATTTATTTTTAATGATGGTCTATGTATATTAAAATCATTATAAAATGATTTATTACAAAAGTTTTGTTGCATAAAAATATTCAATTTGAAAAATTTTACAATTGAGTTTATAGACAAATTTTGGGAATGTCAAACAGTGAAACATTTTGGACCATGATTATGAAACATTTGTACAGGGGGTAAAAAATCCTTATGGGAAAAAAATTTGACCTTTATAATTCATGAAATGCATAATCAAATTAAATACTTTTGATTTCATGTGACAATTAGACATGATACTTTTTGAAAACTTTAAAAGGTAATACTGAAAAAATGATTTTGTTGACATGATTTTTTTAAATATGTATTATAAAATCGAAGTAATTTGTTTATAACTTAATACACCCAATTGTTTAAAACATTGGCTATTGATTGGTTAAATATTACATTAACATTTATCTCATGAATAGTCAAGTTACAATTTTAAAATCTTTTTTAATAATATTTTCACAAGTTTTTTTTATATTTAAACAAATGGATTAACTGATAAGGTTTAAGATTCTCAAAATGATTTGAATCACATTGTGTACACATTTAAATTAATATTAAAGTTGTCTTTAGTAATTGTAAAGATCTGTGAATTGAAAGTATTTTTCTTTTGGATTACATGAAACATAAATTTTTACAATAAGTAAATAATCAATCAGCTGTGAATTTATTTCACATGCAATTTTTAGAGTACCAAATACTTTAAATTTATTAAGAAAATTTTTTTAATATACCTTGAAATTGTAAAAAAGTTGTATTTAAAAATATGCTTATTATTTGAAAAAAATTTTTAAGATACAATCCATGTAAATAACCATTTGTAATATTTTGTAAAATCCTTGAAATTTAGAAGCAACATTTTTAAATTATTACATAACCCAAAAAGAAGTATTCTTGGATTGTGAAATTAATTTTTGATGATTATTTTTTGAAAATTGATGATTGAATGCAATTGAAGTTGAATTTAATTTCCAAACACAACTATTTTTAAATAAAATATTTAACAAAAAAACTTGAATAAGTCAAAATACTTGAAAAATTTTTTAGATAATATGAATCATACTTTTAAACTTGTGTAACAATATTATGATTAATATATTCCCATGTTTTAATTATAATCAAATTTTAGTTTACTAGAAACTATTGATTAACCTGTTTTGATTCAATATTAATAAAATTTAAATTTGTAAATTGAAAATTTCATAAATATACCATTAAAATTAAAGTATAATTAAAAATTTCAAAACATATAAGATTTACAAAAAATTCATTACATAAATTTTAAGTATGTATGATTTGATAAAATGAACATTGTAATTACACGATGATGTGAATTTGTTATATTATGGATTTGATTTTTTCTATGACTTCAAATTTTATCCATTATACATGTGATTGCTTTTAAAATAATTTCAAAATTTTTGAATATATTAAATTCCATTTAATAAATTGTCACTAATTTAAATTGACATGAATTGTGTCAATGTACAAAAACTACACATATTGCAGTTGAATTTTAATATGAGATAAAATGACTTAAATTAATACAAAGTCATTGATATTTAATAATTTATTGAAAATTATAAATCTTTTGGGTCCGATTATAAAAAAGTCTTTATAATAACACCTATGTACAAACATCTTAATTTTTTAAAAAATCGTATTAATTCCACGTTCCATTTTTACTTTAATTTAATGGCAATTTATTAAAATGTTTTCAGCTTTGATTGTACAATATTTATAATGTTTTCATAATGATTAGTCATTTAAACAATATAAACTAAATGAAATCTGTAGTTAAGTGATAAAATTTTAATGAAATGTAATTTTATTTCCTATCATTTCATTGTTGTATTGATCATTTGAATTTAAATTTACTTTATTGTTTCAATTTTAATATAACTAAGGCTTTAAAAAAATCCATTAATTTTGAAAAAAAAGATTTTTCAAAAACTTTAAAATCTACAAGTAGTTTCATTGTTAAATATATAATTTATTAATTAAGATTTGTTACTAAAAGTTCAAAAATGACTTTGAATAATTATATTTTGTTAAAATAAAAAATTATTATTGCAGGCAAATCTTTGATTGAAAAATTGTACTTGACTATTATGCATTTAGTATTTTATTTGAAAAATATTTGAACATTTAACCGATATGAAAAAATTCAGTCAACATTTCATATGGTATATAAATTAAATGTTAAAAGTGTTTGAAAACTTTTAAAAGTCTGAAAATTGTTAATGATTTAAAAATAAAATAAAATTAAATATTTTGAGTCATTAATATTAAGTAAATAAGTTTTGATAAAAAACAATGTAAATGAAAAAATCCATTCTAAAAATTAACAATGTTTCAAAATTACTTCATAATTTTAATATTATGTATTTTTTTACATAATAACAGGATTAAAATCAAATTAAAGCATTTTTGAAGTGATTTTATATTAATGATAAAATAGATTATAGTAAATTTGATTGTACAGTTAAAATTAATTGGTCCAATTTGTTTCCCCTGAAAAACGTGATTTGTTACATTTTAAGTCTGAAATTGATTTATATTAACTTGTTAATTTGGTAATGATTCAAAAATTCATATTGATAAGATGGTGAAACATTTGTTTCTGTTGAAATTTTTTATAAATATTGGTCAATATTATTAATCAAAAATGAAGTTTTTACTTAATAAAAAATAATTAAATATGTAATGTTTGTTAAAGTTGGGTTTTAAAATTTAAATTAAAATTGTTTAAAAAAGTTTAATCAAATTTAAATAATTGAATTAAAATCCATGTAAACTTTGTATAGAAATTAAATATATTCAAATTGTGTTATAAATTTGCAAGTTGTATACTATTAAAATAATTGAAAATGACTTAATTTTTAAAATTTCATTAATACAGGATTAATTTTGAAATTGAACTTGTTTATATATTTAAACCAGAATAATGTCAGACACTAGGAGATAGTAAAGTCTGAAATTACTACGTTTTATCTGAATTATTCAGACTTTCCTTGTGGAATCAGACTAGTTTTATTATATTCAGACAAATTCTGAAGATTCAGACACGTTTTTTTTAAATTCAGGATAAGTCGCCTAAAATTCAGACAAATGTAATCTAAAATTCAGACAAATGTCATCTAAAATTCAGAGTTGTCGCTGAAGATATTGGCTCCCTGCCAGCAGTCACCGTCGATTAGGTACTGGCCCCCCTGCCAGGGTCGGTCACGGCTGAGCGCACGGCTTACCTGTGTTTCAGCTAGCCAGAACTGGCCAAGTGCCAGGTCCCAGCATGAGCTACCGGTTACCGAGACATCAATCTGTCATGGTAGTATGTCAGGTGAATGGAGTGAAGCTTGTTAAATTAATCTCAAATTAAATCATTCTGAAACAGATATGTTGTCTTGCTATTGTTTTTTTTTCCATTACAATTGCAAAATTCCAGTGTGACCTACCGGTTGCAGGGTATAAGTAATGGTACTGTATTTAATCAGGTAAGAGAAGTGAAGTTTTTGTAACTTAATCTGAATAAAATTCATTCCGAAAACTGAAGCATTGTCTTGTTGTTGTTGTTTGTAAATAAATAAAACTGCCAAATCCCAGTGTGAACTACCGATATCCGGGGCATAAATCATGGAAATATATCAGGTAAAAGGAGTGAAGTTTTTGTAAAAGGATCTGAATAAAATTCATTCCGTAATTAAACAGAAGTATTGTCTTGTTGTTGTTTGTAACTAAATAAAACTGTCAAATCCCAGCTTGAACTACCGATTGCCGGGGTATAACTAATGGTAGTATATCAGGTAAGAGAAGTGAAGTTTTTGTAAACGGATCTGAATAAAATTCTTTCCGGAATTAAACGGATGTATTGTGTTGTTGTTTGTAAATAAACTGCCAAATCCCAGCGTGAACTACCGATTGCCGGGGTATAATTAATGGTAGTATATCAGGTAAGAGAAGTGAAGTTTTTGTGAAAGGATCTGAATAAAATTCATTCCGTATTTAAACAGAAGTATTGTCTTGCTGTTGTTTGTAACTAAATAAAAATGCCAAATCCGAACGTGAACTACCGATTGTCGGGATATAAGAAATGGTAGTATATCAGGTAAGAGAAGTGAAGTTTTTGGAAAAGAATCTGAATAAAATTAATTCCGGAATGTAATATAAAAATTGTCTTGTTGTTGTTTGTAACTAAACAAAACTGTCAAATCCCAGCGTGAACTACCGATTGCCGGGGTATAATTAATGGTAGTATATCAGGTAAGAGAAGTGAAGTTTTTGTAAACGGATCTGAATAAAATTCATTCCGGAATTAAACAGAAGTATTGTCTTGCTGTTGTTTGTAACTAAATAAAAATGCCAAATCCCAGCGTGAACTACCGATTGTCGGGATATAAGAAATGGTAGTATATCAGGTAAGAGAAGTGAAGTTTTTGGAAAAGAATCTGAATAAAATTAATTCCGTAATTTAATATAAAAATTGTCTTGTTGTTGTTTGTAACTAAACAAAACTGTCAATTCCCAGCGTGAACTACCGATTGCCGGGGTATAATTAATGGTAGTATATCAGGTAAGAGAAAAGAAGTTTTTGTGAAAGGATCTGAATAAAATTCATTCCGTATTTAAACAGAAGTATTGTCTTGTTGTTGGTAACTAAATAAAACTGCCAAATCCCAGCGTGAACTACCGATTGCCGGAGTATAATTAATGGTAGTATATCAGGTAAGAGAAGTGAAGTTTTTGTGAAAGGATCTGAATAAAATTCATTCTGTATTTAAACAGAAGTATTGTCTTGTTGTTGTTGTTTTTAACTAAATAAAACTGCCAAATCCCAGCGAGAACTACCGATTGTCGTGGTATAAGAAATGGTAGTATATCAGGTAAGAGAAGTGAAGTTTTTGTAAAAGGATCTGAATAAAATTCTTTCCGGAATTAAACAGAAGTATTGTGTTGTTGTTTGTAAATAAGTAAAACTACTAAATCCCAGCGTGAACTACCGATTGCCGGGGTATAATTAATGGTAGTATATCAGGTAAGAGAAGTGAAGTTTTTGGAAAAGAATCTGAATAAAATTAATTCCGGAATTAAACAGAAGTATTGTGTTGTTGTTGTTTGTAAATAAGTAAAACTACTAAATCCCAGCGTGAACTACCGATTGCCGGGGTATAATTAATGGTAGTATATCAGGAAAGAGAAAAGAAGTTTTTGTGAAAGGATCTGAATAATATTCATTCCGTATTTAAACAGAAGTATTGTCTTGTTGTTGGTAACTAAATAAAAATGCCAAATCCCAGCGTGAACTACTGATTGTCGGGTTATAAGAAATGGTAGTATATCGGGTAAAAGGGGTGAAGTTTTTGTAAAAGGATTTGAATAAAATTCATTCCGTAATTAAACTGAAGTATTGTCTTGTTGTTGTTGTTTGTAACTAAATAAAACTGCCAAATCCATGCGTGAACTACCGATTACCGGGGTATAAGAAATAGTAGTATATCATGTAAGAGAAGTGAAGTTTTTGTAAAAGAATCTGAATAAAATTCATTTCGAAATTAAACTGAAGTATTGTCTTGTTGTTGTTTGTAAATAAGTAAAACTGCCAAATCCCAGCGTGAACTACCGTTTGCCGGGGTATAATTAATGGTAGTATATCAGGTTAGAGAAAAGAGGTTTTTGCAAAAGAATCAGAATAAAATTGCTCGGGCACTTACCTGTGAGTTGCAGTGACATGGATCAATTACTAATTAGCGTACCTGTGGCTGTCAATCAAACCACAGGTGGGCTTTCCCTGCTATCAGTATGTGTGATCCCTCATTGTCTTCGTAACGTTTTGCCCGCGGCAAGGTACTTTGCTTAGTTAACACTGGTTGTGATTTAGTTTACAATGGTTGTGATTTTCCCCGTGAGTTATTCCAGAGACGTAGACATAATATAACAGAGACGTAGATAAAATAAATAATGTATGTGTCTGGTTATACACACTTTTTTTTTAAATTAGGACAACTCGCTACCTGTTTGGTACTATATTCTCATGATGTATGTATCGTCTTGTGTTGAAATTAATATTTTAAATGAAACATATGAACGTTTTACTGAAAATCAATCATATTTACGTTAAGTTTGTTGAAACGAAAACTTGCTGGACATGAAGACGAAATATATATTATGCGACTTGAACTTCTCGATATTTCTGAAAAAATGCCTTTATTGAATATAAACAAATAAACAAGAAATGCCCACAGTAAGAATATTGGGACGTTGACCGACCAGTTAGCCGGCCGGACACAGGTAAAGTAGCTGTGCCAGCGAGGCATGGTCGCACAGCAGGAGTCTTCACACCTCCCGGTGAAGAATATAGCCTCCGGGCCAGGCTTGAGAAAAAGTCGTAATTTACTTTACAACTCGTAACATAACTTTACTATTTGTAATATAACCGTAATTTTTACGAATATGATAAGAAAATACTATGTGATTTTACCAAGCTGCTTTATCGTTGGATACTTAACAGAATACATAATGTATTGCTGGCTTTACGATAAGAAATTAACCAGTCATGTTAATTTTACATTTCATATTATTTTGTTTTCTTTTTTCATAATGAGGAAAAACGGTATAAAGCTAGTATATTAATAATCCGAAATAAAAGGCCAAAATAAATTCAAAGTAAAATCAAAATCATTTCTATGGAATATATATTCTGCCACTATAGGGCCTTCTTCAGTCCGAAATAACACTACCCAACGTGTTCGTCTACATGTTTGTTTACATCTATTGTTTTCTTTTTATTTCCAGAGTGTAGAGGTCCCGTGGTATAGCGATGACGCCGGGGCCAAAATGACTACTGATGGATAGAAGAATAGATTACAACGGTTATTTATATTATTGTATATAACGCAATTCAATTGGTCATTATTAACATTGACCTAGTCAAAAAAGAGGAGAATGTGGCAAGATAAATACAAGACGAATGGAGGGTTGATTGATTTTTTATATAGTCGGCGATGTAAGATTACTTTTGAAACAATATTCTGTGTGTATATAGACTGCTTTCTCTGTCAGGTCACACGGATCACCATAATTATATAATTACCTTTACATTCTATTGCAGGTTGTCATTGTTACCAACGGTAATTACCCCTCTCCTGAGTAATAATTAGATCACATCTCACCCTAAATATGATCAATCAATCAATCAAACCCTAACCCTAAATATGTACCGATTACCTCAGACCGGTAGGTGTGACAGGTTGTGTATATTAGAAAAACATCACACATACTGAGTATCCAATGAATTATCTGCTAAAGGTATCTGCAGGCTTTGTCTTCGTTGTAGGTCTGGTTTGAAACGGCGCTTTATCGACTGAAAATTCCTCCCAATCTCGGAAGAGAAGCATTTTATAGCAGATTCATATTATAAATATATCTTAAAAATTCTTGTATTGTAGAAAGTAATATCAAAATGCTTGTATTGTAGAAAGTAATATCAAAATGCTTGTATTGTAGAAAGTAATATCAAAATGTTTGTATTGTAGAAAGTTATATCAGACGAAACATAACATACACTTGCATAAGCATGAAGGGTCGTCATAACTCAGCAAAAATGAAGACAAATATAGGCTTAGCCTAATGTCCAACCCAGTGTATATACCATCTTGTATGAATAAATATAATACTTTTGTTGTTGACAATAAAATCTTTTGGAATGGAATAAAAACGCAGTCAAGTTCTAAACTCTATTACCAGGTATATTCCTGTACAATCCATGTTGTCTTTTTTTAGTATTTGGTCTATCGTACTGAAAAGTTAGTTAGCATTTTGCAGGCGTAATACTTCATTTTATAACGCAGGCTCCACGAGGACTGTGAACACTCGCTGTGTTTTGTCAGGTAAAGCCTGTCGCCTGGCACGTGTGTATACCAGTCGGACACCTCTCTGCAGGGGGTACAAGGTGGTCACAGGTATTGTATACAGATATTGAATTCATTTAACAAGGTGAAGCTAAAATGCTTAAACACGTACTCTGCATCATGATTCTATGATGATCGACATGCATCAACCCTAATAGTCTAAATCTTGCACGGACCATCAGATGTTCACTTTTATCACATCTATGATCAGCAAGTCTATATCTGAACAGTAATAAGGTCTGATACATTACCATTACTTATATACCCTGCAATCGGTAGTTCACGCTGGGATTTGGCATTTTTATTTAGTTACAAACAACAACAACAAGACAATACTTCTGTTTAATTCCGGAATTAATTTTATTCAGATTCTTTCACAAAAACTTCTTTTCTCTTACCTGATATACTACCATTAATTATAACCCCGGCAATCGGTAGTTCACGCTGGGATTTGACAGTTTTGTTTAGTTACAACAACAACAACAAGACAATACTTTAATTCCGGAATGAATTTTAATCTGATTCTTTTACAATAACTTCACTTCTCTTACCTGACATACTACCATTAATTACACCCCGACAATCGGTAGTTCTCGCTGGGATTTGGCATTTTTATTTAGTTACAAACAACAACAACAAGACAATACTTCAGTTTAATTACGGAATGAATTTTATTCAGATCCTTTCACAAAAACTTACTCACTTCTCTTACCTGATATACTACCATTTCTTATACCCCGACAATCGGTAGTTCACGCTGGGATTTGGCAGTTTATTAGTTACAAACAACAAAGACAATACTTCCGTTTAATTACGGAATGAATTTTATTCAGATCCTTTACAAAAACTTCACTTCTCTTACCTGATATACTACCATTTCTTATACCCCGACAATCGGTAGTTCACGCTGGGATTTGGCATTTTTATTTAGTTACAAACAACAAGACAAGACAATACTTCTGTTTAAATACGGAATGAATTTTATTCAGATCCTTTCACAAAAACTTCACTTCTCTTACCTGATATACTACCATTAATTATACCCCGGCAATCGGTAGTTCACGCTGGGATTTGACAGTTTTTTTTTAGTTACAAACAACAACAAGACAATTTTTATGTTTACATTCCGGAATGAATTTTATTCAGATTCCTTTTACAAAAACTT
Source organism: Argopecten irradians (assembly GCF_041381155.1). NCBI lineage: Eukaryota > Metazoa > Mollusca > Bivalvia > Pectinida > Pectinidae > Argopecten > Argopecten irradians. Next base: position 3,294,499 of record NC_091149.1, read on the forward strand.
CACTTCTCTTACCTGATATACTACCATTTCTTATATCCCGACAATCGGTAGTTCACGCTGGGATTTGGCATTTTTATTTAGTTACAAACAACAACAACACAATACTTCTGTTTAATTCCGGAAAGAATTTTATTCAGATCCTTTTACAAAAACTTCACTTCTCTTACCTGATATACTACCATTAATTATACCCCGGCAATCGGTAGTTCACGCTGGGATTTGACAGTTTTGTTTAGTTACAAACAACAACAAGACAATTTTTATATTACATTCCGGAATTAATTTTATTCAGATTCTTTTCCAAAAACTTCACTTCTCTTACCTGATATATTTCCATGATTTATGCCCCGGATATCGGTAGTTCACACTGGGATTTGGCAGTTTTATTTAGTTACAAACAACAGCAAGACAATACTTCTGTTTAAATACGGAATGAATTTTATTCAGATCCTTTCACAAAAACTTCACTTCTCTTACCTGATATACTACCATTAATTATACCCCGGCAATCGGTAGTTCACGCTGGGATTTGACAGTTTTGTTTAGTTACAAACAACAACAAGACAATTTTTATATTACATTCCGGAATTAATTTTATTCAGATTCTTTTCCAAAAACTTCACTTCTATTACCTGATATACTACCATTTCTTATATCCCGACAATCGGTAGTTCACGTTCGGATTTGGCATTTTTATTTAGTTACAAACAACAGCAAGACAATACTTCTGTTTAAATACGGAATGAATTTTATTCAGATCCTTTCACAAAAACTTCACTTCTCTTACCTGATATACTACCATTAATTATACCCCGGCAATCGGTAGTTCACGCTGGGATTTGGCAGTTTATTTACAAACAACAACACAATACATCCGTTTAATTCCGGAAAGAATTTTATTCAGATCCGTTTACAAAAACTTCACTTCTCTTACCTGATATACTACCATTAGTTATACCCCGGCAATCGGTAGTTCAAGCTGGGATTTGACAGTTTTATTTAGTTACAAACAACAACAAGACAATACTTCTGTTTAATTACGGAATGAATTTTATTCAGATCCTTTTACAAAAACTTCACTCCTTTTACCTGATATATTTCCATGATTTATGCCCCGGATATCGGTAGTTCACACTGGGATTTGGCAGTTTTATTTATTTACAAACAACAACAACAAGACAATGCTTCAGTTTTCGGAATGAATTTTATTCAGATTAAGTTACAAAAACTTCACTTCTCTTACCTGATTAAATACAGTACCATTACTTATACCCTGCAACCGGTAGGTCACACTGGAATTTTGCAATTGTAATGGAAAAAAAAAACAATAGCAAGACAACATATCTGTTTCAGAATGATTTAATTTGAGATTAATTTAACAAGCTTCACTCCATTCACCTGACATACTACCATGACAGATTGATGTCTCGGTAACCGGTAGCTCATGCTGGGACCTGGCACTTGGCCAGTTCTGGCTAGCTGAAACACAGGTAAGCCGTGCGCTCAGCCGTGACCGACCCTGGCAGGGGGGCCAGTACCTAATCGACGGTGACTGCTGGCAGGGAGCCAATATCTTCAGCGACAACTCTGAATTTTAGATGACATTTGTCTGAATTTTAGATTACATTTGTCTGAATTTTAGGCGACTTATCTGAATTTAAAAAAACGTGTCTGAATCTTCAGAATTTGTCTGAATATAATAAAACTAGTCTGATTCCACAAGGAAAGTCTGAATAATTCAGATAAAACGTAGTAATTTCAGACTTTACTATCTCCTAGTGTTTAAGACAGGACATTGTGCTTTTAGATTAAAAGTGACAGTTAACATTGAGTTATGGGGCAAACAAATTGAAGAACAAAATTAACAAAAGATGTTACAATTAGCAACAAAGTCCCAGAGTGCTCTTGTGACACGAGTTTACACTTACGAGCATGTAGCATGGTGTTATGTCGGGGAACGGTGAAAGAAAACTTGCCAAATATCCTACTAAATGAACCTAAATGGATATGTATGTTTCACATTGGTGTTGAGTCAATAAATATCCAGTGCTTTCCACGTTTTTTTAGCTTAAGTAATTTCGCCTCGTGCAGCGCCGTAGTTAGTTGGGTGTAAATGAGAGAATTAGTTTAGATATAGACAGTAGACTAAAGAAACTGTGAAGAACCTATTCTATAGGGTATGTGTGTTGTCTGTGTCGAGTGGTTGTGTTTACGATTAAATGAGGGCCGCTGTGGGACGTCACAATGATGGAGGAACAGTTGTCCCAGAGTTGGTACCAACAGATTTATGTTCTTCTTTGGCTCATTGGATACCGATATCAGGTAAATATTTCATTGTCACTCAGTTTACCAACATCAGGTAAATATTTCATTGTCACTCAGTTTACCAACATTTCATTGTCACTCAGTTTACCAACATCAGGTAAATATTTCATTGTCACTCAGTTTACCAACATCAGGTAAATATTTTGTCTGTACCGACATCAGGTAAATATTTCATTTGTCACTCAGTTTACCAACATCAGGTAAATATTTTGTCTGTACCGATATCAGGTAAATATTTCATTTGTCACTCAGTTTACCAACATCAGGTAAATATTTTGTCTGTACCGACATCAGAGAAATATTTTTTTCTACCAACATTATGTTAATATTTCATTTGTCACTCAGATTACTGACATCAGGTAAATATTTTGTTTGTCTCACAGATTTATGTAGTTCAGTGGGTGTTCGGATACTGATATCGGTTATATTTTGTTTGTCATTCAGAAATTAGGATACAGATTCTGGGAATATCAATCTGTAGTTACCAGTATAATTACAACAGGTATTCTCTGTTTGATATGAAAGACTCTAAACTTCCTAAGACTTTAAAAAGATATTGTATTCTCCTGATTAACTTCAATCTTATACAGGTATTATGACATAATACACGAATATCCAAAGAAAAAAATGATCACATAATTGGAGAACTCAGTCATATCATATTGCAATTGTCATAAATATTGTGAAAAAAACTTGTATATTATTATTGTGATGTCATCAGTAGTTATGATGTCACAATCAATATATGACGTTGCACTATTGGCTCCGTACATATATAGCAAATGCGACATCCGTGTCGAATTTCTACCGTTTCATATAGCTTTTAACTCATTCACCCCTACAATTCCATAATGGACTGTTCTTGTCCTTGATTTAGGATAGTCTAAGTGCGTCATCAGGGGTGAATTAGTTGATGTAATAAAAAATTTATTGTTAACTAGATTGACATGCCATTCGCCTTAATGCCCATTTCATATAAAATTATTGAACTCGTTTGATAATTCTCATATCTCATAGACACTCATAAGGGATACTCTAGAAATTTTATCATGATTGATCCCCAAGATAAAAGTGCTTAAAATGGATTGACATGGACAAGATTTCATAAAAATTATCTTGAAATCTTCTTCAAAAGTGTTTGAATTTGCACTCACGATGAAAAACAAATGTAATAATAAAATGTTACATTTGACATTTAGAAGGGTCATTGTACCCCAATCCTGGTTGATATCTTTTACACAAAATTGGGGTAAAAGAGTGCTGAAAAAGTATTTAATACTTGTAAAAGAAATCTGTGAAAAACATTCAGAAGGTACAGAAATATTGATTTATATTTCCAGAATCTCCCGAGAGCTTTACCCTGTCCATAATCGGCTTTTAGGCGATATTGAGTTCAAAACAAACAGGCCCTGTGGGCCTCTTTTAATTGTAAGTTTCTATGGCTATTTACGTATTTTGAAGGTCATTGTTATTAATGCATCCTGGTCCATCACTTGATAAGCATGATATATAGTATAATTATTTTGTTAAAGATAGCTGTATGTTTGTCTGTACATATATACATACAGCTCCTATCAAAGGTCTTGGGTGTACAAATAGTCAGCCTCCTGGCATTATAGAGATCTCTACCTGATTGCCATGATGACTTTTCTGTAGTTCATGTGGAGTTCAAATTAACACCATAATCATAACAAGTCTGATGGTCAAGCGCTGACCATTAACCTCCAAAGCCTAGGGCTAGGGGATGTAGGTGCCAGATATTAGCTGATTAGGTTGATGGTTTTTCACTGAGAACTCTAGTTTTCCTCTTTAAACCAGTCATAACACATCTGATTGTCAAGCACTGACCACTAGCCTTCCAGGCCTATCAGGCTAGATGGAATATTGCTGTAAGCTGGTGGTTTGTCACTGAGACCTTTCCTCTTGCAAACCCATCAGAAAAAGTCTGATGGCCAAGTGTCTATCATCAGCCGTCTAGGCCAAAGGCTAGGTGGTACATGTATAGGTACCAGATACTAGCTGTTGGTTGGTGGTTTTTCACTTGGAACTCTAGTTTTCTTCAGTTACTAATACAGTTAAATGTTCTTCAAGGTCTAAACTGTTAACAGCAACCGTCATTTAAGGATGTGTCAGATTTGTCGATGGATAAAATACAGAGTACCCAGAGAAAAACCACCGACCATAGCGATCATCACGTGGCAACTGCTGCCCATGGGATTAGACTTCACACTCCATAGATAGAGGACTTGTGGTAGTATATCTGGACATCAACCACTTGGCCACCACAGCCCCAGAGGCCTAATCAGGCATGAAATATATTCAATAGCAAAACAGGCCCTCTGAACCGGTTTATGTAGCTTTAAGTACGTAGAACCCTCAATGGTGTACTGCCTGATGATAAACAGTCCGACACATCCAACAGACTGGAGATCTGTAGATAACTGGGATAGATTGGTTTTAAGACTGGTCGAAGGGAGATAACTCTGAATTTGTGTAAAATCTTGTGTCTTAGAATGTTCTTTTTGGATATTTATTGAACGTGATTATCATGAATATCAATGTTTCATTTGAACATGATCTTTTTTGGAAGATGAAGATTTAAAAAGAACTGTTCATAATTGGTTTGATAATACAAAACTTGAATTATTTCTCATATAAAAATTAAATGAAGATGATCTAGAAATCATGTAAACATCTTGGCCTTAACAGACACAGAAATAAACATTTGAAATCTAATAAACAGAATAATACAACAAAGCCTTTCAATGTTTGCTGGAAGACACAATCAAATACTGTAAGGTACACAATTCACATTTCTCTATCAATGAATTTAAGATAAATATTTTCTTCTTTAGTTGTTACAGGTTGCTTTAGTTTATAACGCGTGTCTAGAACATCTGTTTTATATATAAACAAGGAATAAACAACATGTCACAGAGAAAAGTGTTAGATATACAATGGCAATCATGCTAACATTTTATACTGGTTTGTTGGATACTTTTCTATCTGACATGTTTTGTTCCTGACATTCTTCATTACTTCTTTATACAATATCTTCTCAATGAAGCATATTTGCCTGAAATACTACCCTCTGCACCTGAGTAACTTATTCAAAATGGTGCTTACATGTACTCATAATGATGTTCTGGACATAAAATTAGTTTTTTTTTATCAAATTCTCTAGTTCCATTCTAAAATGATTTGCCACAAAATGTACTATCTGTGTGAAAGGATACAGCAATGATACCCTGTGTGTGTGACCAGGTTCCAGTGTGAAAGGATACAGCAATGATTACCCCTGTGTGTGACCAGGTCCCATGTGATGATAGGATACAGCATGATACCATGTGTGTGATAGGCCCCTGTGTGAGAGGATTACCATTTGATAATGTGTGTTGATACCTGGCCCCTAGTGTGAAAGGATACAGCAATGATACCCCGTGTGTGTGACCAGGCCCCAGTGTGATATCAGCAATGGATACCCGGCTATGTTGACCAGGCAAGTGTGAGTGGATACCCTCGAGTAACCTGTTGTGACCAGGGGGGGCGCCCTGTGTGAAAGGATACAGAATGATAACCAGTGTGGATCCAGGCATTCCCTGACGTGGTGACCAGGCCCATCGTGTGTGAGGCCCTCTGTGGGATAGGTTACAGCAATGATACCCTGTGTATGACCAGGCCCCTGTGTGAATGAGGATACAGGATACCCTGTGTGTGACAGCAATTGATAGCAATGATACTGTGTGTGTGACACAGGCCCCCAGTGTGAAAGGATACCAGCAATGATACCCTGTGTGTGACCAGGACCCCAGTGTGAAGGATACAGCAATGATACCCTGTGTGTGACCAGGCCCAAGTGGTGTGAGTGGATACACGCTTATGATACCCTGGTGAGTGGGACCAGGCCCATCGTGTGAAAGGATACAGCAATGAGATACCCTGGTAGTGTGAGCCAGGCCCCAGTGTGGTTAGAGGATACAGCAATTGATACCCTGTTTGCTGTGACCTTGGCCCCAGTGTGGTGAGTGGATACAGCAATTGATTAGGCCAATGTGATTGACACAGTGCCCCTGTCGTGAAATGGATAAATGCAATGAGAATACCCTGTGAGTGTGACCAGGGCCCCAGTGTTGAAAAGGATACAGCCATTGTTTACCCAGTGTGTGACTCTAGGACCCAGTGTGGAAAGGACTACAGTCAATGATACTCCTGTTGTGTGATCCAGGCCCCTGTGTGAGAGGATACAGACAATGTGGGGGGGAGGGGGGGGGGGGGGGGGATACCGTTAGTGTGAGACCAGGCCGCTTAAAGAAGTGAGAATGGATACAGTGCAATGATACCGCAGTGTGTGACCAGGTCCACCAGTTGTGAAAGGAGTACAGTAATGGTTACCATGTGTGTGACCGAGTGAGCCTATGTGTGAGAGGTTACAGCAATGAATACCCTGTGTTTAACGAGGCCCCAGGGGGGGGAGGACAAGTAAAAATGGGGAATATATATATATTTTGGGGGGGGGGGGGGGGGGTGGGGGGGGGGGGGGGGGGGGGTGGGGGGGGGGGGGGGGGGGGGGGGTTTGGGGGGGGGGGGGGGGGGGGGAGGGGGGGGGGGGGGGGGGGGGGAGGGGGGGGTGGTATATGTCCGATAGGGGGGGGCCACCGAGTGTTGAGAGGATGCAGCAATGATACCCTGTGTGTGAGCCAGGCCCCATGTGAATAGGATAGCAGTAATGATACCCTTGTGTGACCAGAACGCCGTGTGTGTGTAGGAATCCAGCAATGACTACCCTGTGTGTGGACCAAGGCCCCCAGTGTGGAAAGGGATTACAGCAAATGATACCCCTGTGTGTGACCAGTGCGCCAAGTGTCTTAAAGGATACACAAATGATGATACCCTGGTTTGTGACCAGGGTCCCCAGTGGGTAAGAAATGGATACCAAGTTAATTGAATCCCTGCTGTGTGGTGGTCACAAGGCGCCAGTCGTGAATAGGATACAGTAATTGAGATACCCTGTGTGGTGACGAACGAGTGGCCCCAGTGTAAGAAGGATTACAGTAATGAGAACCCTTGATGTTTGGGACCTAGGCGAACATGTGTGAAGAGGATACCAGCAAGTGATACCGCTTTGTTGTTGACCAGGCGCCAGTTGTGAAAGTGGATAACAAGTAATGATACCCTGTGTGTGACCAGGGGCCCCGGAGATGTTGAAAGGATTCAGTAAAGGATACCCTGGTGTGTGACCAGGCCGCCAGTGTGAGAAGAGGATTACAGCAATGAGATCCATGGGTGTGAGTGACTCATGCCCTAGCTTGATAAAAAGGTATACAGGATAATGATAACCCTGTGTGGGACCAGGCGCCAGTGTGAAGAGGATATACAGCCATGTTACCTGGTGATGTGTGAACCTGGCACCAAGTCGTAACAGGTCTACAGCTAATGAGTAAACCTAGTGTGGGGACCAGGCCCTCAGTAGTGAAGATGAGTTCAGATAATGCTTACCCGGTGTGTGACCAGGCCCCAGTGTACATGGATACAGTAATGAGGAAACCCTGTGTGTGACTCATGCTCACAGAAGTGTGAAAGGATTCAGCAATGTTGACCCATAGTTTGTTACCTAGGCCCTAGTGGTGAAGAGGATACAGTAATGATACCCTGTGTGGTGACCAGGCCCCAAGTTTAAAACGCGATAACATTAATGATGACCCTGTGTGCGTGACCCAGGCGCCAGTGTGAGAGGATACAGCAATGATAACCTGTGTGTGACAGGGAGCCTGTGTGAAAAAGGATACTGCTAATGATACCCAGTAGTGTGACCAGGCCTCAGTGTGAGACAAGTATATAGTAATGGTTATCCTAGTGTGTTGAACAGGACCTAGTGTCGAGAGGATTACAGCAAAGATAACCTGTGTGTGACCAGGCCCTAGTGTGAAAGGATTACTAGCACTGATACACTGGTGTGTGACCATCGGTGAAAGGATACAGCAATGATACCCTGTGTGTGACCAGGCCCCAGAATCACAAATTAATCTTGGACTGAAGTTTGACTTAGCCAATCAAAAATGATGTAACTTTTTGTAACATCATCTTTGATTGGCTTAGTCTAAAATTAAGACAGTTTTGGACTTCAAGTCTGTTCCATGACCCTGAGGCCTAGATTCAAACCCAGTTCTCCAATGGTATTACCAATGTCTCTGCCAACTGAGCCAAAAACTCCTGCTGTATCAGCTGACAAGTATACAAACCACACAGATCAGTTTCTTGCATTATTTGATCATACCAATATATTAAAACTTGTATATAAAGACCACCTGTGTATAAAGGCCACCTGGCTATAAAGACCAATTGTCCCTTTGTCCATTGAATGGTCTTTATAGACAGGTTCAACTGTGATTGTTATGATGTCATATCATATTTTAGAAGTAACCAGTACTAGTTATAGTAAATATTTAATGCCAGTTATCAACAATAAGTAACAAAGTCCAGAGAAACACAAATCTTTAATGTTGTGTGCTAGCCTGAGTTGATCAAATACCCACTGTGTGTGTTTTGTGACTCCACACGTGTATGAAAGCATCGCAGAATTATTGATTGGTTGAGAAATATGTAAGGGAGATAACTCCTGCAGGCTTAGCTACTATCAGCACTTTTCATTGCCAGAAAATGTCTTGTTTCTAAAAAGAAAAGCATAAATTGCTTTTATGTTTTATGGGAAAAAACATGAAGAAATGGTGTGTGCTTTTTTAAAACTTTCATAATGACAGACCATTTTCATGGCTTAAAAAGATCTTTACCAATGAAATTACATTTATGCCTCTGTCATGAAAACAGGAGATAGTGTTATACTGTCATCCATCGATCCCATCCTGTCCTCTCCCACTTTGATGTATAGAGATATGGAAGTAGTGGACATTTATGGCCAGCAGACGTATTAGTTTTCTTGATAAATGTTAGATGTTCAATAAACCATAATTATTTTAATTGATCACTAAAAACAGTTCCATAAAACAAAAACAACAACAAAACTTCAATGAATATTTGATTGATTAGTTAAAGTACTGGCTTGTCTATTTTTCGCTATCTATACTGAAGGGACAGCTTTATCTAATTTGTTTAATAGAGCATTTCTGGTCAATTCTCTATGGGGATTTGATGGACGGAATCTGGAAGTGTTAATGACATAATATACTCACAGGGTCCTGGGAATTAACTATAATATACAGATATGATATACTCACAGGGTCCTGGGAATTAACTATAATAATTAAATATAATATACTCACAGGGAACTGGGAATTATCTATAATATATAGATATAATATATTCACAGGGACCTGACAATTATCTATCATATTTAGATATAATATACTCACAGGGACCTGGGAATTATCTATATTATATAGATATAATATACTTACAGGGACCTGGGAATTAATTGTAGTTATATACATAATATACTCACAGGGACCTGATAATTAGTTATAGTTGATAGACATAATATACTCACAGGGACCTGGGAATTATTTGTTGTATATACATAATATACTCACAGGGACCTGATAGTTAGTTATAGTTGATGTACATAATATACTCACAGGGACCTTATAATTAGTTATAGTTGATAGACATATTATACTCACATGGACCTTAGAATTAGCTTTGATCCATAGACATACTATAAACACTGACCTGAGAATTAGTAACGGTATATAGATTTTATATACTCACAGGTACCTGAGAATTAATTATAGTTGCTAGACATAATATAGACACAGGGACAAAAATTAAGTCACCGCGAAAATATATTGATTTACGTTCTACACAAATTTTACCAAATTTTAACCTACTCCCTAAAAGGCCAGATTTTATTTAGACTATAACAATTTCCCAGGCTCCTGTGTGTCAATTGAGACATAAAATGACATTTAAACAGGTAAATATAAATTTTATATCATAAGAAGGTCATCGTGTCGTTAGCCTGTTATAGGTACTTTCTTCCTGTGTACTTTTATCTACCGAGCCTGTTATTATACATTAACTGTACACAGACTTTGATGAACTAGACTTCTGGGTATTCTCTGTTACGTTAATATTATCAGAAAGATTTATGTCTGAACTATACAATTCACTGATTTACCTGGAACTTCTCATTATTCTTAATGTTTACACTGTAAAATATGGCTATGTCCTTCAAATGGTCCCGGAGGGGTTTAGATGTCGTGTACGATAGTTTACAATAGCTCAAACATGGATGTTGTGTGGTTTAGTGGACCTTGCTAATGCTGCTTCTTGTAGAGAAATGTCCCAGGAGGGCAGTTACAGACTCTAACCAGGGCCTACTCTAGGACCAGATATGGCTAAATAGTACCGACAATGGCAAGATCTATGTCAACACGGTGATGGTTGTAGTCTCTGAGCAGGGCGAATTTTTGGGTAGAAATATTTGAATGAATAGTCAGGTGAATTCTGCTGATGAGGTCATTAGTTACCATAGTCTCTAAGGAGAGCTCCTAATGACTGTTGTGAAGGAATTTATTATCCAAAGGATAGTCATAATTTCTAATAAGGGCTACCTAGGGGGAGGTAATCAAGGACAGTCACAATTTCTAATAAATAAGGGGGAGATAATCAAGGAAAGTCACAATTTCTAATAAGGGCTACCTAATAAGGGCTACCTAGGGGGAGTTAATCAATGACAGTCACAATTTCTAATAAGGGATTCCTAAGGGGAGGTAATTAGGGTCTCATGGAAGTCAGCTATAAAATAAATTCTTTCAGAATATAGACCCAGTCTCTGGTGATGGCCAGCTATTAGCATATGGATTTCAATAGATATTGTTGCTGCCTCTCATGAAGGCAAGCTACCAGAAGAAATATTTCAGGAGATAGGCGCTGCCTGTGATGAAAGCCAGTTATCATAGAGAAATATTTCAGGAGAAAGGCACCGCCTGTGATGAAAGCCAGTTATCATAGAGAAATATTTCAGTGGAATCACTGCCTCTTGTTTTGGTAGATAGCCACAGTCTGATGAGGATCAGCAATCAGAAGAAATCTCTTGGAGTATAAAACCACTGCTTCTGGTGGAGGTCATGTAGTTATCAAGGGAAATAATTAAGCAGATAGTCGCCAGCTATTAGAAGAAATACATGTCAGAGTATAGTCATTGCCTCCTATGAGGGTCAGCTACTGGGAGCAATATTTCGGTAGATTAGTTCCAGTCTGTTATGCCATAACAGGACTTCCAGTCCATTATCAAATTTCAGGAATGAATGAGCTATGGCAGAAGGAGATCTAATGTCATTGATATCACTTTGTTAATTTTTTTATTCTTTTGTTTTAAATGTCAGACTTGATAGTGTATCAGTAAATAGTAAATCTACAGTATACCTGCATCACCTCTAGCTCATATGTACCATATACAATTTGCTTTTACATTGACCTCAATGTCAAAAGGTCATGCAGAAAGTGTACATTTTTCAGCAATTCTCTACGCTATTTTCAGCCCACTCTATATTTCAATTAATTAATTTAAGATTTAATTAGAGAGCTGTTCCGATAAGTATTGGTTACAATTTCCTGTTTGGTAGATACGTTTTGTGAATAAGCTTAAAAAATTCTGGCTAGTTTACAAATAAAACCATATATATAGAAACGGTTTGGAATAACTGACAGTAATAAATGTCTCACGGAAGAATGTAACCTATCTGGACAGTCTATGATCTAGTTGTACAAACATCGCCGTGTTTTATGCCGTCGGAACCTTCTTTTATGTTTTCCACATTGACCAGGAGGGTTCTCTGATCAATATTACCCGCCGCAAAAGAAAAAGAAAACAAGATTACTTCTGTGAAGTTCACATGTGTCTATTCCGTCGAAAGTCATGTAACAATCATGTTCAGAGATTGTTTTCCCCTGGAAGATATCATGCAGACAATCAAATGAATCTTTTACAGAAAAAAACGTGCTTTGATTTCATTCGAGTAACAAATTTACTTTATCACATACATTTTTGTCCCAGGGGGAAATTTTACAATTTTTTCAACTTCAAAACGAACAAAATGAAATATAACCCATTTACAGCTATCTACCGATCATCTGTAGCTTTTTCTTCTGTTTCCATGGAAACAGCTTTGATTTTGACGATGCCAATTGTGTTTTACCGATTGCCTTTTGACTTGAAGCAGTGAGTCGTTATCCAAAACTAGTAAATGGAAGCCAAATGAATTAAAACTGACGTAGACATTTTACTATTATCATGTTAAAGGGTTTGTTATCTTATAAATTATGTTTGACATTTAGAGTTATCTCCCCTTTAATCAATTTGATCAAGTTATCCTCCCCCATTGTAAACCAAGTGAGGGAATACTGAAAGTCTTTATTTTCAAAAATATTTTCAAAAATCTCCAAAATTTCCATTAATTTCGTTTTTTAGCCCAAAAATGACCCTGAATAAGCTCATTATTTGGTAATTTTAAACTCTAAAAATGGTCTTTAATTTAGTGATTTTAGCTTTGAAAAGGCATTGAATAAGCCCTTATTTGAATAATTACAACCCTTAAAAAGGCCCTAAATAAGCTCTTTATTGAAGTATTTTATCCCTAAAAATACCCTGAATAATCCCTTAATTTAGTGGTATTAACCCTGAAGAAGGTCTAGAATAAACCCTAACTTTACACTGTGGATTGATGTAGAAAACCTGTGACCTTCACAATGTCTACAATCTGCATAGAAATACTAAACCAGTCTAATAGTATTTTGATAACATTACGCTATACTCCGTGAAATTGATCAATGAGGAGGTTTCAGTCAATGGGTACCAATAGCCGAGAACTAAATTCTTCTCAAGTGCCATTGATTTAAACAAAGTATTGGGAGTTGAATTACTTTAGAGTGCCCCAAGAGCCTCGATGGCTGTTTTATTTCAAGTGTGGTTTTCCTGTGATGGTAGGATCGAAACGTGCAGTGATTCGGAAAATCGGTCTTTGTAGATTACCACACCTCAGAACAAACTCTAAAGCTGCTGAACGTCTGCATGTTGCCAGATGATAAAACGTAACTTGTATTAATTTTCATCGATTTTGAAGAAATCTTGATTAACCAAGGTGTTTTGTGGAAGATGCAGTTAAGAACAGCCACCTGTCGATGTTAACCAAATACAGATCTATTAGGGCATCCCTTGTGTAAAGCAAATGCTTTCTTGGGGCCTCTCATGAGACAAAGCATTGCTTTGTTAGGACCTCACATGGAACAAATTATTGCTTTGTTGGGACCTCCCATGGAACAAATTATTGCTTTGTTGGGACCTCTCATGGAACAAATTATTGCTTTGTTGGGACCTCCCATGGAACAAATTATTGCTTTGTTGGGACCTCCCATGGAACAAATTATTGCTTTGTTGGGACCTCCCATGGAACAAATTATTGCTTTGTTGGGACCTCTCATGGAACAAATTATTGCTTTGTTGGGACCTCCCATGGAACAAATAATTGCTTTGTTGGGACCTCTCATGAGACAATCAATTGCTTTGTTGGGACCTCTCATGAGACAAAGCATTGCTTTGTTGGGGCCTCTCATGAGACAAAGCATTGCTTTGTTGGGACCTCTCATGAGACAAACATTTCATTGCTTTGTTGGGACGTCCCATGAGACAAACAATACTTTGTTGGGGCCTCCATGAGACAAAGCATTGCTTGTTGGGACCTCCATGAGACAAACCATTACATGTTGGGACCTCCCATGAGACAAACATTACATTGTTGGGACCTCCCATGAGACAACAATTACATTGTTGGGACCTCCCATGGACAACCATTCTTGTTGGGACCTCCCATGAGACAACCATTACATTGTTGGGACCTCTCATGGAACAAACAATTGCTTTGTTGGGACCTCTCATGAGACAAACAATTGCTTTGTTGGGACCTCTCATGAGACAAATTATTGCTTTGTTGGGACCTCCCATGGAACAAATTATTGCTTTGTTGGGACCTCTCATGAGACAATCAATTGCTTTGTTGGGACCTCTCATGAGACAAAGCATTGCTTTGTTGGGACCTCCAATGGGACAAACCATTACATTGTTGGGACCTCCCATGAGACAAAGCATTGCTTTGTTGGGACCTCCAATGGGACAAACCATTATATTGTTGGGACCACCCATGATACAATTAATTGCTTTGATGGGACCTCCCATGAGACAAACCATTATATTGTTGGGACCTCCCATGAGACCAACCATTGCTTTGTTGGGACCTCCCATGAGACAATTAATTGCTTTGTTGGGGCCTCCCATGGGACAAAGCATTACATTGTTGGGGCCTCCTATGAGACAAACCATTTACATGAATACAGTACAAGAACTTCATCTGTCTTGTTTACTGTTATAATAAATAATTAAGGTCATCTTAAATATATAAGATCTGAAAGAAGATATTAAAAAAATCTCATTGACAGTCATTTGTCTAATAGCTTATTGAGTGCTCCCTGTAGAATTTGACTTCAGGCCACTGTCATATATAACATGGAGTATTCCCTACAGAATATGGCTACAGGCCTCTTGGACCTTTTGTCATCTTTCATTAAAGCTTATGTCAGATCAATAAGGAACTGAAAGGGCTGCTTCTATCAGATATAATATACCCAGCTGGATAGTCCATCAATAAACTTGTAATGGAAAGTTAATTAAAGCTTTAGGTCGACAAGCTCAGGTTTTTGTCCTTTTTTGACCTGAATCTTCTGTAGGACAGCGCACCTGTCAATTAGTTGTGGCCGGCCTCGGTCGAATCAAAACTGGCTCGCTTCCAGCATCCGTAATGCAGCATCCAGGAAAGTTTCTCTTTCAAAAGTAAAACTACCCAGAGGAGCATTAGTATTGATATTTGCCGAGTATTACTCTTATTTATGGGTGCATAGACTAGGGAACTACCTTGGTTTTATATTGGTTTCGATTTTTTGTTCGATATTTCGGCCGTAAATCATGAGTGAGTAGAGCTCAGACAGATTTTGATAAACTTGTATTATGTAGAACAGACATATCTATTATCTTTCATATTTCTGATAAAATTGTGTTTGTCTTTGTATTCAAGTATTCACAGTATTTAGAGTTATAATGACTGATTCATTCATTGTAGTAAATATTTGGCTTAAATTAGGAAAACGTCCTTCTGGATATCTTCAAGAGTATGATTCAGTGGTATAGTTCAGTAAGATTACACTATAATTTCAGTTAAACATGTAGCTGGTTGGGTTTCCTACTCATTGTCTTTGGCAGTATGTTTAAATGACATTGTACTATAATGTTATAATGACTGTAAATATGTGACATAAGAGAATGTGTTTCCTGCATGATATTTCATTAGTATGTTTCGGTAAGACAGCACTGTAAAGCAGACAATAGTTCTATACCATATCACAAGAAAACTATAATAAATAAATACTATTTACCCTACAACATACCCTGACAGTCATCTTACACCCTTATCCTGTGATTGGATGTTAAACATATTAAACTTTAACATCTAAACCAAAAAGAGAAACTTTGGCTTATATGCCAATTTTGTGTAAACAAAACTGGATTAATTCATTTTGGCCTTGGTCAATGATCAAGGTTAAAACATATCTATTATAAAGCTTATAAAGGTGTATTCCAAGGTGTTGCCATTCCTCCACTATCATTTAAGGAAAAACATTGAAACTTTTGTTCTTGAAAACAAGTCCCTATAGTTCTCTTCAAGCAGTTTGATAAGAAATTTAAATGCTCTTGTTTTCCAAGTGATTCAAAATAAATAGTGTTTAGTTTTTAGATTTTAGGTCATAAATGGCCACACACAACAAATCATATATGTCTGTATTGTTTCTGAGGAGTTACATCTGTTGACTATCAAGTTCTTCATCATCTTTGCCAGGGAAGATGTTCACAGTTACTATGGATTTGTATATAAACCAGATTAGAAATTGCCAGGTTGTAAAAAAAACATCTGGTGTATTATAAATAACACTGGTAATAGCAGGCCTCATGAAATGGGAGAAATATTTTACTGAATAAAATTATACTCTTCATTCTGCTTTGTTATATGTTACTTTGCAAACTTTGATCAGCCAATGTCTATCTAATGGTGTAACCATGAAAGTTAATTTTACTGTAATATCTACAAATCTCAAATTAACCCATGTCTTTATAGTTAATTGAGTCCATGATGATACTTCTTTAAATAATTATTAAAATCACCTTTTATAATATGAATTTTCTAGATTAATTACATTAATGGAGTTATTGCACTTTATTTGACAACTTTTCAATTTCTATAGATCTCCATTCTGATAACTTGACAGACTGAATTTGTGTTTAAACATTTAAAAGTAATCAAACTTTCGTTAAAAATCAATGTGCACATATTTTTTGTCTTGACAAATAGTTGATGCTGGTAGCAATATTATTTTTTTCTTTCAATAGACAACAATTTTTATGAAAATAAAAATAAACCACCATAGTAACGGTTGCCATGGAAACCTTGATGTTGTATGTCTGGGATTTACGAGATACTCCACCAAAGATCATTGATCGAGTTTTAATTATGTACAATCGCTGTCCCTCATTAGATAGTGCTGATTTGTCTACTTTCCATTTCCTTATAGACGTAGATAAGAACTTATTGCGGGATAATCTACCTGTGCTGATCAATGACAGTGGTTTCCATGGCAACCTGTGCATCACAAAAGAAAACTGATATCACTATATATGTAACATGTCTGTTGTGCGTTCTCATAGGTAACAGATAGGAAATTAATTAGGATTTTTCTGCTTTGACTTAAATTTTGACTTATTTGCAAAATCAACTTCTTCATTTTTGTCCAAATACTAATATTGGTGTAAAAGCATGGGATTAATTGTAGAAAAAATGAACGTATAGACTTATTGTCAGATTGAGACTTATTGTCACACATGGACTTATTATAAGGTTTAGACCTATTGTCAGGGATAGACTTATTGTCCTTTTTAGACTTATTGTTTGGTATAGACTTATTGCCATGTATCTACTTATTGTCAGGTATAGACTTATTGTCCTGTATATACTAATTATCATACATAGACTTTTTGTCAGGTTTAGACTTATTGTCAGGTATAGAGTTTATTCTCAGGCATAAATCCTTGTCGTGGATAGACATATTGCCAGGTATAGACTTATTCTAAGGCATAAATTTATTGTCATGTATAGACTAATTATCATGCATAGACTTATTTTCAGGCATAGACTTATTTTCAGGCATAGACTTATTGTCATGTATAGACTTATTGTCATTATAGACTTATCTCAGGTATTGACTTATTCTGGGGTATATGCTTATACTCAGGTTTACATTTATTGTCATGTATAGACTTATTGTCAGATAAAGACTTATTATCACACATGGGCTCATTATCAGGCATAGACTTATTGTCAGGCATATGTTTGATACCATTGATTTGTTATCAGACCTTGCTATACTTATGTCAATCAAATTTGACATCACAATTAATTTTTTTTTTTATTTTGCTATGAGTAATCAAAATTCATCTTTATTTTGAAGATTGCTTCCTGATCAAGTGACCTTTGCTTATTGCTGAAGATTACAACAGTTTTACAGAGATTGTAGCGCTGATTGTGTACTTATTCAGTACTTCTGATTCGGGACAATATATATACACGATTAAACACCAATTATGTTCAAATGATGAATATCATTTATGCTCTGTTGGCGGTGGAGCATCTTTAAAAGCCATTTGACACCGTGTAACGTGTGTGTCACTGACTCGGGTTCAAGGGGGTTGCGCTTGACTTTTGTCTGTAACTTAAAACTCAAAACATAGACTTTAAAGTTAAACCAACAAGAAGAAATATAAATTTACAAGAAAATGGACCCAAATTACAAACTCAGACTACATGCTACATGCACATAAATAAAAAAAAAACCGCCACCCTTCTTACCCTATCCAAAACCCTTTCATACCGCGATAAACGTGCCCCTATCCCGCCTTAATGTACGTACTGCACACCTCTATATTTTCCTATTTGAAGCTTAATCCTTACAGAACACCGCACAGAAAGGGCTAGACTTAATTATTTCTTAAAGTTCTATAATGAGATTTTTACGGATGTGTACGATAATATAATAACATGTACAGTAGTAACAATACACGCACGGCCCGATAAAAAAGACGGGACACAAAACACAGATACTAGATACAATGACCTAATATGGATGACATGTACTCGTGGACAAGATACACACCATGAAACAACATATATTTCTTATAAAACACAAATCATTTACAAGACCGCTTCATTATATTTTCTAACCGTGAGCAGTTTTGGAAATAAGAAACCTGTCGACCTTAGTAAAGTCTAAAAGTATACGCACAGACCACAGCACACTAGATAGCTCTATTTGACCACTTTATGAGACGATCTAGGGGTCTAAAATTAAAAAAAATCGGTTAAAAATTCGCATGTCTACTTATATATATACGCAAGTGTACTATGTAGAATATAACAGGAAATTAATGAATACTAAATATTGGCCAAATTTGGCAAGCATTGTGCTTAAGGCGAGAGATTTTTGTTTTTTATGGGGGTCCCTAAGGTCTCCCCCGAGAAGGAAAAAATATTACGATTGCTGAAATGAGTTTTACGATGTATTTTGGATGACTTTTAGAGCGTTCTTAAACATGGTAATTTTTCGAATTTAAAATTCCTGCAATTAAATAATAATAACTGTGAATGTCGTCAATATCATTAATGCATACCAACCCTAAGCTCGATCTGAAACGTAGTCCCGCTAAAACCTGACCTATAGTTATTAGGCTATTTTTTTTGCATATAAAAAAAAAATTAAAAAAGCCTAATAATATGGGCAGGTTTAGCGGACTATTCTGAACATAAGAACATACCGGTTTCACCTAAGTTGTTGTTACCCAAAATAAATATGAAAATCACTCCTTAAAAATGAAGTATGATAAAATGTGGCAAGTTCTAAAGACCTCTTTTATTTTTAATGCGCATTTTGAGAGAACATTTCAGTCGACGAAAATGGGGGGGGCAAAAAAGACACAACTTATAAATTATTGATTTATTTTCTTTTTAAATCTGCATGTATTTTTTCAATGACCTCAGCCGTATGTTTGTAACAGATGTTTTTTACTATTAAAACGTAGGTCTAAAGCAGGTGGGCCCCAATAATTGTCCATTTTCGCTACGATCTTATTTCGCACATAAAATTAACCAGTAGATTCTATGTATATCAAAACTCCTCGGTTAAATTTTATGTGTAAACTTATAGATTACATAAATGCACAGTCGTATTACTCCAGGGTGGACTGAATAGGAAAGAACTACTTATTCATTCGTAGTTTAACCCCTGGCACACCATACGCCCACATGACATATGTACCCGCGACATTAATGACATCATTATTTACATGTAGTGACGTCATTTCATAGGTTATGACGTCAATAATGTGTCATTATGTAGGGGATAAATCACGCTACCCAAATAAGTCGAAATATACACATATTTTTCTCCGTGTGTATTTCCGTAAGTACTAAGACATGTGGCTAAATACACATGCATGTTGACAGTTCCGCGATCGGCACACCGGCTTCCGGTAGTTGATTGTCTCAGATGACGTCACAACTCATCGGAACTCAAGGGAGGTAAGTCATAGAAAATAATCTGTCGTCGAAAAGATGTGAAGATTGCTTTCATTAATTTTACTATTTAGAGACAAAATGTAAGCAAATATCAAACTGGTATTTGTTTAGATAGGCATTACAAATGTTTCTAGCGTATTATCTCATTTTCCATGTCCGTTCTGTTTTTATCACCTTTAAAAATGCCTATATTTAAATAGAGATAAATACAAATTTCAAGTATGATAGTAGGCGTATTCTAAATAATACATGTATATACTTTATACGCAGACATACATGGGGGAAACATATGTGGGCAAGGAGGATTTTTCAAATCTTTTAATAAGATATGGTTAATATATATCTTATGATAATTCAGGAATATCATTATAACCTCATAACCTCAACAAAATAAAAATCTATTCCTTACATTTACAGTTCTCCACGTAAATGAATATTATATATTTACAGTTTGCACTGACATGGACTCAATAACCATGCTTTCTAGTAATATCATTATCAGTGTATAATGATAGTACAACACGTGCGGCGATTCTATTGTTACGGGAATAGTCGCTGGCGTAGCAACGTGGGGCCATGACCCCACTTTAGGTGGGAAACATATACATGTAAATGAATCGATTCCAATTCAATTTCTTTATTAGTTTAAGCTTTACAACTTATTACTGGTATCTAAGAACACAAATCAGTTATCATATTATGTAATAGTCAGCGGCGTAGCTAGGTTTGGATATGCCTGCATGCCTGGGGGGGTGTCGCCCCCTGCTCAGGGTCCAGGGGCGAAGCCCCGGTAGGGGGTATGGGGGGCGAAGCCCCCCAGAAGCTGACGGGAAATTGTTACTATGTAGTAACCATTTTACTTCTTTGGTAACTTTTAACGTATATACCAATGGTTAAATGGAGGTCACGATATTAAGGCGATAACCATGCAAAACTATATACATTGTATACATACTAGACTCCCGTGACAAGTGCGCGAACAAAAAAACGGATTTCGGCTGTAAATATTAAATTAGAAAGTAATGGGAGAATTTTGTGTTATTTTAACTGATGAAAAACTTATAGAGAATATTTTAAACAAAATAAAAATTAAGTTTTACGTGTTGGTTTGTTTATGACAGCGAGTCAAAGACCACTGTCAAAATGGTGGAAATTGTGTAAGAAGGGACCAGTCCTCGACCATCTCAATAAAAAAATAAATATTGTATTAATGACCTATTTTTCTACATATTCTGTTCTATTTCTAACAATTACAACCACAAAAATTATTTTCTAAATAAAAAATCTGTTCATATTCGACAAAAATAAAAGTCAACTATTTCGTGACATCGGAAATCACGGATTAACACGCGTTTTAACGGGGTGGGAAGTGAGCCAAAATTGATCAATTCACTTTTTCGTTACTAAGGCCAAGAACATGTTGTAATTGATTTAATTAAGTTGTTTTGCTATCATTTTTAAGATGATTATATGTTTTTAGAATATTTCTAACTTTTCATGCGATGTTCTTTATTTTGGTATTCGTAAATGTTTCCCGATTCAAAATCCACAATTGCTTGAGGGATTTTGGTGAAGAAGTCTTCTTCTTTAGTTTAAGTCTAATATTGTCTTCGACAAAATTCAAACATATATTTAACAACTTGGTAACCGGAAATATATAGACTATTCTAATAAATTTCCAGAATGGCCAATCTTCAAGTCTTTCAAATGTGCACAAAGTTATGTCAGGCATACAGTTGGGCATATCATATGTATTTATATGCTGCAGCGTTACGTGTATTCAAATGTTTTTTTTCTGACTGTTCAAAAATGTAAGTCAGACTATTTTCTGCATGCTTGAGCATGCAAGCATGCACGGGCGCTACGCCACTGATAGTGTAACATGTAAACGCTCATACACTAATACTACATTGCACATTCACACACACACATACACACACACATATTTTAACACGGACGGACGTACGCACGCATACACGCACCCTCACACACACGAACGCACACACGCGCACCCTTACACGCCTTCATATACAAAATAATGGCATACTCTCTCTAGTTTCTAATTCTTAATTAATAATTATCAATGTACATGTCTGAATGAATTGTCTACTACGGAAATCATTTAATTGGTAGGAAGAGTGAAAAGGACTGTTCACTTAAACAATTATAACAGCAATGGCAAATTAAAGTTACAAACTATAAGATAGTATTTAATGATAATGGAGCCCGTGTAAATTTCATGTAATCCGGCTTTAAATTTACACGTGCCCCATTATCATTATAACCTCATAACCTCAACAAAATAAAAGTCTATTCCTTAATTATACTCGCAACATTTGAATATTTTTTATTATAATACCCATATTTTGTTCTCTCAGGTCATCGTCAACGAATTCGATTGAACAGCTGATTAGAATCGATTCATTTATATGTTCCCGCCAAAAGTGGGGTCATGGCCCCACGTTGCTACGCCAGCGACTATTCCCGTAACAATAGAATCGCCGCACGTGTTGTACTATCATTATACACTGATAATGATAATGCTAGAAAGCATGGCTATTGAGTCCATGTCAGTATCTGAAGGATATGTACATTAAAGTTACATTTTAGAAATTAAAGGTTGCGTTTTGGTTAAGATATTTACTTTTAACAAGCATTAAGACCATTCTTGATTTTTTTTGCAAATTGCAATGAAGGAACTGAACGTCCGAACACATAAGATGAAGAAGATATCATTTTACCTGTATCAAAAATAAGAGGGATCCTAAGGCTTTATATTTCTATTTTTTTATAAAATATAGACTATATATTAGGCAAGAAAATGATATTAAAATAAAGCTAATACTATAAGCAGGTTTGGCGGACTAATGAGAAGTCACCTAGCTAGTTATACCATATCAGGGAACTCCGATCCACCCACCAACGAAGGAAACAGACGTAGATATAAGTGTAGTATTTGTACACTGTAACACATGTACATATGTATACGAGAAGGCCAATCAGGGTTTAGGGGAGCTTTGATTACACCTTGGTACATTATGTACCTGTGTTTGAAAGAAGACAGAAAGATAACATCAGAATTAAGCTTCATTATATATATATATCAACTGAAATTGACCATTCTGAATATTAATATTTTTAATACATATATCTTTGCATAATCTGACCAACAATTAACGTTTAACTGTTTTTAAAACAGAACACCTGGAAGTAAGTTTAGCACATTCATAAATTAACTTGGATATGTATAGCAACTTTCAAAGTAGAGTTGGATTTTTTTCGTTTATATTATTTCTGTGTGTAGGCGTGATTCCCGTTAACTTTGATTTTTCTATGATACCTGTGAACCCTTGTACTAGTTAACAGAGAATTTAACACTACTAATAAGCCCGATAGCGGCGACAGTCTTGTTACAATGATGACATATGATAATACTTTCTTCAAGTTTCTTGTATTTAATATGGTTTATGGAGAGTTAACTCAAATACTAGATTTACGTGTATCATAAATTGTTGCATTAGGAAAAATTATCGACGATCTCTCAAATGTCGCAAAATCACTTGCATATAATTGATAACTACAATATACCTGTAGTTATTTCAATACACTACTGTTGGATTTACAACAATGGAATGCCATAATTATAATCGCAAACGTATAATATGTAATAACATTTTGGTATATCAATAATGATGCAAACACAGGAATTCGTAGGGAATTATACACCCTATACCCATCCTTTGGAGAAATTTTGGCGATCAGCGTATAACTTTTAGCGGATTTTGTGTATAAACATTATCCGATCCAGTTTTAACATGAAAGCACGGGATAACGAGAGTCTGTGGTAAATGCAATTGGAGATGAGTTTATTTAACTGAAATGACGATTATTTATTATCAAATAGAAAGAAATTTACACCAAGATACTATTATGAAAGACCAAATACTTTTAAATTTGATACCGTGGCTTTTCAATTATGTAGTCAACAATGTACCAATTTCACTTACAAAATAATTATACAAGATGGACATACGTATTGGAGATGTGTAATATGTATTCACATGAGTTTGACGTTCTGCCAATAATATATAGTATACATATATCAAAATTACCCCTATATACTGTGTTTTTATATATTATATAGAGGTTTTTTTATATATGTATACTATATATTATTGACAGAACGTCAAACTCTTATGATGTATTCTCTTTCATCGATAATACTGTTTACCATGTATATGTCCTGTGAACTTATGTTTACGAGAATAAAATCCATGAAATCATTGTCATTGTCATTGGTCGCCTATTCGCGTGTGTCTTGGTTTGTCTCGTTGAATCAGATATTTAGATAGTATACTATCCAAAAATCTGGCTGAATATCAAGAGAGTTTAAAATAATAATACATATCGAAAACATACGTGCTCCAGCATCTAGTCAAGGATTTATATATATGCCTTATATGGCCACGTCCTTGCCGCTTGTATAATATGAATTAGTTCATTTTCAATATCACAATGATCGTGTTGATGCATTTTGATTAATAAATTAGTAAAGCTTTGCATTGTCCACCTGCACATGACTCTTGTGTCTCATTGTATGAGCACGAGTTATTTCCCTTTACCTGTAATGCTAACACAGTTGCCCAGGATAATCTCGTCTACACGTACACAGATACTGTACGTATATGTATACATGCGTATACGTATAAGTCGATGTTTCTAATTTGCTTTTGAAAAAAAAACATTTTTCAAAAGCTATTAAAAAGGCAGAAACACACATATCAGATTTTTATAAATCCTTGCATCTCTGTCTCTTCATCTGTAAGCTTACATGTTTCTGTTGTTTTTTTGGGTTTTTTTTATTATTATTATTTTTCAATAAAGATATTATTAACAGGTTACATTATCGTTGACATCGATATTTAACTAAATCTTTTGTATGTTATGCAATCATGGTTCTGTAGATCTACTTTTCTGTTGAACCCCCTTTTGGTACCTCGAACCACAGAAATGATAATAAACACCACCATGCGCAGAGGTGGCACATCATTTCCCGCGAAAAGTCCACGTGGTATGTAATGGCGGTAAGCTTTGGGGGCATATGATTGGATTAAGCGGTAAATAAACAGTCACGTGACATTGTTATGGTCTGGAACCACGAGGTCGTTAGTTTTCTTCACTGACAGCGGTTGGAATTTTGGTAACAGTGGCTCTCTAGGATTATCCCCAAAATGATCGCGACTGAAATGGAAACACCGAGTCATTTAGGATTCGGGGAAAGGCCTAAACGAATGAGGCTTGATCCAAAATGTCGACAATATGATGCAAACGGGGTGTCGCATCGTTCGCTGGATATCGAAGGCGTCATCGCCGTTTTGAGTAAATATCGGGATTACGACGGAGGTGTAAACTGCAGCGTTTGTGGTAAGTCAGGTCACCGATGTTGTTTGTTTTTGTTTGTTACTAAAAAGTAACTCTAAAATTGCCACTTTACTGAAATTATGATAATCACTGTTTCGGAAAATATCACGCCGACAGTGAAAGCCAGGTAGGTGAAAGTTATGGTTACTCGATGAAAGTTATGAATGAAATCATATGATGCATTGCATGGTCTATTTTATACACGACCTATAAGCTAAGATTGTATTTCCTTCGTGCTGATCATGGTGAACATTTTATTCTTTCATACTGAATCATGCTGGGAACAGAGTAGTAGCTTGATAAATGTGTACATATACTTCATGGTATTATGTAACTATAAGATGCAATGTCTATTTTTAGCTGTGCTCCGTAAACACCCGTGAGGCGTCGTTCCGCATGAGTAAACATAACGGTACTGTGTACTATGTTGAAAGCACGTGCCAGTCAGCTCGACCTGATATAGAATTTATAAAAAAACCTGACGTAAATAATCACACTTTAACATATTTTGGCGGACTTAAATATATTTTCTGGGAAACCGTTTCGAATATGAAAGAATATTGACATTTTTCATTTTTTTTTAAAGTTATAAATTGCTGTTGGAATAATGCAATCGAGAATCATATTGATTAATAAATATAATGAAGATCATTCTATTTTATACTGCATATGTTACAAAAATAATTCAATATCAAATATACACATGTACAATATATGAATTATGATCGATATATAAAAAGTCAAAATTAGGTTACTAGCTGTATCGTAAAACAACAACCCTACTGTATGGGCCTTTAAGATTATATATATCTTGTTTGAATAGTCATGCATGATTGTTGATGAAATTTAAAAAAATAATCACATATTGTAAATTTAAATTAAATAATATTTATTGATGTGATATATGAGGATGATGATGAGAAATGATGCTGGTTTAAACATTGTAAAAAAAACAAAAAAAAAACAATATTTATCTACAGATTATATTATTCAATGGAGTTACAAAAATTTTCAAGGTTATATACATCTGTATCCTGATACTTTTTGATGGCGAAGTAATTAAAATACTGTTTGATATAACTAAATGTAGTATGATAATATCTATATTATACATGTATTTGTTTTGGTTTTGCTGCAGGTAAACTGTACAAGAGCAGGGTTTGTTTTGTGAAACACCTGTGGGAGCACACAATTTACTGGGATCTATTTCCAGGCGACAAAAACCAGGACCGAGTCCTTTCCATCCAGGCGGCGCTGATCCTGTCCCTTACCCTTCACGGCGACGCAGTCCAGGATAGCAGTATTCTATCCCATCTCCTGGTCACAGCACCAAACGACAAGCGTCCTGAGGATGCGCCCACCTTGCCAACATCATCGCCAGAGAAACGGAGGCCTCGAACACCGAAGAAAAATCCATCCAACATTTCACCACTGAAGAGGAAGAAATCATTTGATGTGTGAACTGAAAATTTACTTCAGAAGAGACAGTTTCATTAAGAAATCCTTAAAAATTACAATTTTGAAGGAATACAATGAAAGAATCCGTGAAGGGACTCTCCCAGTTTACTGGTGTGTGGCATGCTGTGTTTGTCCAAGTCGGATGGCTTCCTGAGTTATGTCCCTTTCTAGCGGACTTTCTGCATTGAGTATATATGTTGATATATATACTGTGCATTTCACTACTGTGAAGAACAACAAGATGTGTTTAAAGATTTGTATATGATTAAAAAAATGTTCATTTGTATTCTGCAATATATATGACGTAACACAGGTTGGGTTACTTACTTGCATTCATTGTGATCATTCATTTAGTTAGATACTGACATCGCTTTGTAAATTCAATTTTGAAAGTTTTGATAACATTTAAACCTCTGAAATTATATAATATGAAATATCATGAAATCGTGATGTCATATGACATGTTGAAATGTGAACCCTGACCTTCAATGTGAATCCTATGGTTACCTGTACTAGTACTGTCTCCATAGCAACAACTCGGTGTACCAGTAATTTTGTCTCTGATATATATTTGACAGAGTTGCAGTGTTTCATTTTGAGGTTAATGTTACAAAATTTTGTTAATTAGAAAACATTCTCTATTGGAATGAATAAGGATTTTCAAAAACTTACGGACATTTTGAAAGAGTACTGACAAAATGGCCTAAATTTAGCCCCAATCTGAATCACTGGAGTTGGCATGTGGTAGTCACAGTTAAGTCAGGTTTCAAAGTATATTTTGATTGATCTAGATCTATTGTTGAAATCTGTAATTGCAATATTCAAATTTGTTAAATGTATATAAATATATAATTTTGCCAGATATGTGTTCGACAGGACATATATATCCCTGCCTTGTTTTTTCTATTGGAATTTTGTTCCAATATGTACAACTGGTGCTTATCATGTATTTTTACTAAAGATTTTGTTGAAAGTTTCTTTGTTAGTACACAAAGATGTGCATGCAGATAACATTTGTTAACGGTAAACATATTTTTCATTCATTCTTAAGATGACATTATGTATATATGTGGATAATTGTTTATCATACATACATGTAAACCATTTTATTTTAGTGTGCAATTGTGTTAATTGATTTTCGTGTAATATCATGATCACTGAGGAAGAGAAACTGGGAGATTTATTATCACTGCAAAAGTGTGTCAAACAAATTTAATACGGGAGTTTTGAGATCCCAAAACGATGCGAGTAGAGTACATTTTACCGTCGATAAGTACCACAATCCGGTGATTATGACGTCATCATTTGTCATGAGTTTAGTGACGTCATAATCACCAGAAGGTGGGACTAATCAACGCTAAATTGTACTTCACCCACGTCGTTTTAGGATCTCGAAACTCCTGTATTGATCAGTTACTAAATTCATCAATAGGTGTAATTCTTAATCAGTTTAAAACCATCAGTACAAACAGGTTTAGATTTACTGTATTATAATTAAACCATACAGTTTATTAGAATTATAATACTTTAGAGAGCCATATGATCTGACTTATCTGAATCACAAAGTTAAGTTGTTGGTATCACTATGAAAATATACAAAATTATGTTGACACCAAAATAAGTCGGTTTATGGTCACAGTTTTTGATGGTCATGATATCACGAACACAAAAAGGATGAGAGAACTATACTGTATTAGTTTGTTTTCTGTTTTCTCTACATGTGCTTAGAACCAAATTTTGTTACTTAAAGGAGAAAAGGAATTGTCTTATTTCAGCTTTGCAGATTCATTATATTTTATAATTAACTTCATTAGGATTGGTGAGAATTTGAGCAGGAGTGCTGTATATATGTGATATTCATGACCTCTAGTTATTTTTGTTTGACGACAAGCTTAAATAGTCTGTTGAATTTTAAAGATCATTTTAATTAATAAGCTTTCTCAAGAGATGTGAAATGAAAGTTTCACTGGTACAAAATGTATTATTTTACTTAAGGGACAGTGTGAGTATACATACACATTTTATAATAATGTAGATATGAATTTGTGATAAACATGTGTGTGATTAAAAGGAAAATTGTGTGTTTTTGTATATATATGTGATAATGCTTTTACAGGCCAAGACTAATCAGCAATTTATGTAGGATTTTTAAGGCAAGTCCAGAAGACTGATTTTCAAATTTTGATGAGTCCCAGTACAAAGATCGAAATATAGAGAGTTCTCAAAATTTTGGTGAGTTCCACAGGAAAATCATGAGTCCAGGACTCATCTAGGCGAGTCCCGTAAATCACTGGACTAATGTATTTAACCAATGTATTTATGAAAATTAGATGAATTAATGTTCCCATCATCAATTAATTTTCATGAAGACTCGGATATCAAATGTTCATATTTTTCACAATTTTTCTTTGATAATAATTCAAACAAATAATTAACAACAGAACAAACAAACAAAGGGAGATGAGATTTCAATGTATACTTATAAAAAAATTGGTACAGGAATGTGTATAATATCTATTTGTATTTTACTTTCCATTTAAAAAAAATTCAATGAATTCTACTTGTAACATCAAATGTAGATCTTTCATCTTTGCATTATAATCTATCCTCAAAGCTTTTAAGGTCAGATTAGAATCGTGCAAGATGGAAATTTAAACCTTAAAATAGCATTCCTTCGTTTTGAATAATGGTCTTTGGGTTCAGAATATGGTACCTCCTTTCTTATAAATTTTTCAAGCACCCTGGATGCTAATTATTGCAAATAAGGTAAATGGGAAAAACATATGCATGGGGAGATTAATTTGATTTACAACTTCATGCATTGTGCTTATGATCAATACAAAATATTGTTTATATTCAGTTGAAGTTTTATTTGATCTTACAGTATACATGTATTATCCATCGGTGTCCCTTTATTAAATTTTCTCTCCTATACTTATACGTGCATACTTATACGTGCACCCAAGACTTCTGACATTAAACAAAACACTAAAATTAAAGCATTTTTTTCAGTGTTGTGTTTTAAAGTGTCGGATGTCTTGGCTGCATCAACTTCATACAATAATTCAATTACTAATGATAAAAAAAGTTGATAAGTATCATTTATTTTGCCCTTTCATCTGTATTTTACATGTTGATTTTATTTTTTTTTTTTTTTTTTTTTTTTGCATTCTCATCTGTAAATATTCATTGTTGTTCAGTTGAATTCATTGAAATCTTATTTTCACTTGTTAATCATCATTTCCACATTATTTCCATATTAAGTTTTTTGTTTGAATGTGTTATGGACGTTGTTTTTCTGTTTAAGTTACTTGATTCATATTTTTTGCACATAATTACACTGCCTAGTAATTAGATGCTTGAATTGTAAAATTATTTTGATTTTTACAAACCAACTACATTGAGTTAACAAGTTATTGAAGATTTTATTTTATTGTTTTCTATTGTACCCAAGTCACGGTGTAGTGAGATCAATTTACAGTTTGTTTGGTATCACAGACATTAGTAAGTACATGTATAAGATCGTTCAAATAATAGATTTAGGCCTACATTAATACAGATTTAGGATAGACCAACCATACATTATACAGATTTAGGATAGACCAACCATACATTATACAGATTTATTACAGACCAACCATACATTATACAGATTTAATACAGGCCAACCATACATTATACAAATTTAACACAGACCAACCATACATTATACAGATTTAACACAGACCAGCCATACATTATACAGATTTATTACAGACCAAGCATACATTATACAGATTTATTACAGACCAAACATACATTATACAGATTTATTACAGACCAAACATACATTATACAGATTTAACACAGGCCAATCATACATTATACAGATTTAACACAGGCCAAGCATACATTATACAGATTTAGGATAGACCAATCATATATTATACAGATTAAATACAGACCAACCATACATTATACAGATTTATTACAGACCAACCATATATTATACAGATTTAGTACAGGCCAATCATACATTATACAGATTTAATACAGGCCAACCATACATTATACAGATTAAACACAGACCAACCATACATTATACAGATTTAGGATAGACCAACCATACATTATACAGATTAAATACAGACCAGCCATACATTATAGAGATTTAGGATAGACCAACCATACATTATAGAGATTTAGGATAGACCAACCATACATTATACAGATTTAGGATAGACCAACCATACATTATACAGATTTAGGATAGACCACCCATACATTATACAGATTTAGGATAGACCAACCATACATTATACAGATTTAGGATAGACCACCCATACATTATACAGATTTAGGATAGACCAACCATACATTATACAGATTTAGGATAGACCAACCATACATTATACAGATTTAGGATAGACCAACCATACATTATACAGATTTAGTACATATCAGACATACATTATACAGATTTAGTACAGACCAATCATACATTATACAGATTAACACAGGCCAATCGTACATTATACAGATTTAACACAGGCCAATCATACATTGTACAGATTTATTACATATCAGGCATACATTAGCACAAATTTGTTACCGACATATAGCATAGAGCCAATGTACACTGATTTAGCATGCACCATGAATGATCAAGATATGTTGAATTCACACACATAATTGTGCTGCTTGGATACAAACTGTTGTATATTTTCTTTAAGTTTGGTTGTTTTCATTGCATTCTTGTATACAGATATACTTATGGTAGAACCAACTTGTATCTGTAACCATGGAAACGTAAATGTTGCTAGGTAAGCGTGAGCTTGTTGGTTGTAACCATGGGACTATGACTGTTGCTAGGTAAGCTTGTATAGGGTTGTTGTTATGGAAATATGATTGTTGCTAGGCAAGCCTAGTAGCTTGTTTGTTATGGATTCTTGCATAATGTTCAATTGAAGTGATAACATGATTTTGTCCTGACATGATTGTGTCGACATGATTTTGGCTGAAGATTTTGTTTGACACAATTTTGTCTGAAGATTTCGTCTGTATGAAAGTGATAACCAAGCATTTACTGTGCGTACATATATCTATGTTTATAATTGTTTTATGAAAGAAATATATTTTTACAAATGACATCGCCTTGTTCCTCTTATTTTTAGCTCATTTGTGGCCCATTTGCGTAAAAGGTGAATTAGCAATTATATTTCTCATTTGCTACAAAACCTATATTTATCGTTTCTGTCAAAATCACATAAAAATTCCTACGCATGATTTACATGTGGTACTTTGTCTGTGTAGGTAAAGAATGGAATTCCAAGAATCTTATAACATTTTATGAAGTTCGTACCAAAGATGATTAATCTTGATTTGAAAATTTTCGTTAAACTTATAATCTTTTGAACAACCTTAGCTCTGGTCCACAGGACCATGGTGAATGTCATACCATACGATGTCTAATGGTCTGTAACTGATGCCTGCCCCATGTAGGTTTCTGTATACTGTGACCGGGTGGTGTGTGTTGCTTGGTGTCTTCGGCGGCATGCGTCAGTGATGTAGCACTATAAAAAGGACAAGAGTTCCACAATTTAAATGAAGATACAACACAAATATACTGCAGTCTCCCAAAACGCACACCACACACTTCATACAAGCTACGCGTATACACACCCCATGCATGGGATGTCGATCTTACATAATCCTGGCTGTTAATACGACGTTAATTTATCAAACAAACAAATGTAGTTTTCTAGAGAGGTAATGGTAGAACTAACAGACTACCAACCCACTCCTGATACCCTAGAGAAGGGGTAGATATCACATCATTCGTTTGAATCTCAGGCACTAACCACTTGCTATTGGTCTAGATATGGTGGCATAAAGTTTTTATTTTTCTTTGCTCTCAGCATTGGCATTGAAAGTAGTACCTAGAGTTCAAGGATGAGAACTGGAGTGGGACGATTGGTTTCACTAATGGTTTGTCCCTGTCAGTGAAATCGCGCTAAGCATAGCGCTTGACATTGAAAGTAGCCTCTGGAGTGTCAAGGATGAGATCTGGAGTGGGGCGATTGGTTTGAGTGAAATATGACTAGATGATGCAGCATGCTTGAGTGCAATAGCACTTATACGCAGCCTCCCGCATCCATAATTTCCAAGGGGTTACTATCACTGTCGGTATATTCATGCATTACTTGTCAGTGCCCGTATTGTTGTGGACAAAATTGCATATTACTACAAGGACCTACTTTCTGACCTTGGCTTACAATTGCTCCATTTTCAATTCATTCAACCAAATAGATACACAGAGAACCAAGATGAACCTTTAGGTAGACAATCACATTTACCGGGTATATATACCCGCCCAAAACTAACCTACTAATTTGATACTCTATGTAACGGGTGTTTGACCCCTGACCTCTTCATCTTGAACCCAACATTAAAATTCCTCTTTTATAAAATAGTTCTTTTTGTGAAATGTCAGTATTGTGTTCATACTATCAAAGAATCCGGTTTTATGGTCAACTGTATTAATCAACGATTTGTTAACCTCATTTTAAGTATCCTTTATAACAAACACGGTTCTTTTTATAGGCCTATGTTATTGTTACGGAGAATTGGACGCTATCATTTCCGGAACAAAAGGTTCGTAAGAAGTTACAGGTCTCGTTCACAGCGTGAACAGAAAGTGGGCGTGTCTATCTGCCACGCCCACCTTAGGGGATGAATACATTCCTACTAAGTACAGGACAGACACTGATCCGATATAAACTGACATTAAGCTCATTTACGGAATGCCTGGTCAACTTAACGACACGGTCACACCTGAGTGATCACAGACTTATACTTGTACGTTATGGAGGTGATAAATCATTATTATCATACTTCTTTGTATAAATATACAAAAAATCGTTCTAAACAAATTTTGTTTTAAAATCAAAAATATTCAATGTCTTTTGATTGCTTTCGAGCAAGAGAGGTAAAGCTAACGGGACTGTTACAATCATTGTTTGTCCTTGTTACTAATCTGAAATGTCCCGTTGAAAGTTTTTATCTCATTGAAAAGTCTAGTTTGTGTTTCAAACAAAAGTGTCATGGCATATCGCATTTCACAAAGAACTAACGGTTCTCCTATTGAAACACTCTGACATCAAATTCTGTTCACGACGGATTCTTTCCTGGCAGTAGTTCTGATTCTATTGGCCTATCTTGGTCTATATTAATAATACCCAAACAATGGACGACCTGCAGTCTGGTAGATATTATCAAAGGGTCCTGGCTATAAATATATGATGTATTACAACATACCGGGTGTTCCATAAAACAGGTTACACTTTCAAAATATCATTACTTTTGACACACATGAGCAAATGCATGCAATTAAACGTTTTATTGTATTTATAAATAAAATAATTTGATTCTGCTGAAAACCATTGACGTCATAATGACGTCATCACTTCTAAGATATTGACTCGTCAAGAGCACATTATACAGGCACTGCGAAATATTTTATACTTTGTGAAATAGTGTTTATGGTCATGTGATGCCCCAGGTTTTAACAACTCATTTTTTCTGTGTGAGTATTGCCAGAAGTAAAGAAAATAATCACCAACACCAGAAAATATTGTCCAATGCATTTATTAGGCATTAGAAAATAGGGACAAATCTTCAATGGCAGTGTTCAAATGTTGCTCAAATATTAAATATATCGTCATTTTTACAGCATTTTTTAAAAATGCGTCTTTTGTGAAAATTGTTACCAAGATTACCACCTAGTTTTGTTAGTTTATCAAAATTTGAAATGTATGATTGCAGGCTTTGTGGAGATGAAATCCTATTGCTCTAAGTGCTGTATTAAACAAAATATTGAACTTTGAAAAAGTGTAACATAATTTATTGGGCACCCTGTAATATATTAAAAAAAATAATTTTAAAATAATGCCAGGTATCTGTGGTTATAAGGTTGCATGCGCAAATTTTGAAAATATCTAGCTGACTTAATGCATGGTTAAGATAAATTCAAATTATTTTTTGTTTCGCTGTAGTTCATTCTAGCCCTCCACACAGATAGCAAACTGATATAATTTCTATATTAGCTATGAAGAATCACATACTTTACTTATAAAACACTGTCGTAAACATTGGCAGCGTTCATCGACTAGTATAGGCTAGTTTCATTTTACATGTCGACTGTGTGCACGCCTTGTGGGTTGTTAAAAACCACTTACCTGAATTGTGACTAATTTACACAAAGAGCGCTTACGTCATTCCTCTATACACGGGTACATCTACACATATCTGTACAGATCAGCTTTAATACTCGATATACTCAATGGAAACGGGAAGTTTCGAGGAGGGAATACAAAATAAAGTCAATCTATTTCATTATTTTTTTAATTTCTTCAAATACCGGCTGATAGAATTGGTTAAGATTGCACAATGTATATAGATGTCAACCGAAACACCGATATAAAATATATATTTATATCAGAAGGCTGACAAGGCAAAGTTCCACTTACTATTGGGTATTCCAATAAGTTGGGTCTTCCTTGTACAGACACAATATATTTATAAATCCTTGTAACCACATTCTTTACTCAAAATGGCGGACTCGTATGGGTAGAGACCTACGTTTATGTTCCTAGCTGGTTGACAAAGTATTTCTACGTTGTTATTTAGGACAAAGGACAAAATGGCCTGTCGTGATCACGACAAACAGCTGATAATGGTGTGCGGACAGTGTAAAACTGCGGTGTGTGACGAGTGTATAGAACGCCATCATAACGGACACCAGCCATTTCTAACACTGAAATCGGCGGCTAAAACTGTTATTGAGGATCTACAGAAAGCCACCGATAATCCGGATTATACCAAAATTGAAAAAGATTTTGAGGAAATTTCCAAAAAATGTCAAGAAGAAAAAGTGCGCGCGGACAGGACAAAGCAGGAACTTCTCGACAGACGAGACCATCTAAAAAAGATACTCGATCAGGTGACGGAGGCGGCTGTCAACAAACTGGAACGTCACAAGGAAAGTGTCTTGGAGGAATTAGACAGGATTAAAACCGATACAAAACAAAAATGTAAGACAATCGATGATTTTAAAGGTACTGTCCAAAGGCTAAGTACATCTCAAGATTACCTTGAAGTTGTCGTACAGGGATGGAATTTGAAGCTTCCAGAAACATCTACAGTGGATTTTCCAAATATTTCCAAACTTAAATTTAGTCCGGATACGCAAAGTGATGAAGCTAACCGCGTCGAGATGTTGCTTGGAGAGCTAGAACTTCAGGATACCACGTCCCACCATGATGGAACAATTTTCTCAGATTTAGGACATTCTGAACTTGATAGATTTCCCACCCTCAGCATCTGCTCAGATGATATGTTTGGAGATGGTCCTGACGAAAATCCCTCCACTGCACAATCTGATAGACTGAGTTGTGATGTGGAGCTAACTAATCAGCATTCTGTTAACCTTTCGAGTGCCAGAGGGCCTATGGCGGCCGATCACATGTTTCCTAGAGTGCCAGGGGGCCTATTTTGTGCGTGTCAGAGTACCAGCGGGCCTATGGCGGCCGATCACATGTTTCCCAGAGTGCCAGAGGCCCTATGTCGTGCGTGTCAGAGTACCAGGGGGCCTATGGCGGCCGATCAAATGTTTCCCAGTAACCCAGAGGCCCTATTTCGTGCGTGTCAGAGTACCAGGGGGCCTATAACGGCCGATCACATGTTTCCCAGAGTGCCAGAGGCCTTATTTCGTGCGTGTCAGAGTACCAGGGGGCTTATGAGGCCGATTTCCTGTGTCTTTGAGTGCCCTTGGGCCGATTGGACCGATTTTGTGCGTCACAGAGTGCAATGGGGCCGATCGAGCCCCTTTCGTACGTGTCAGAGTGACAGGGGGCTTATGGGGTCGTATTCTTGTGTCTTTGAGTGCCCTATGGCCGATTGGGGCCGTGTGTCACATAGTGCCATGGGGCCGATGGGGCCGATTCCGTGCGTGTCAGAGTGCCAGAGGTCCCATGGGGCCGATTTCTTGTATCTGAGTGCCAGAGAGCCAATTGGGCCGATTTTGTGAGTTACAGAATGCCAGGGGCCGATGGGGCCGATCCTTTTTTCCATTTTTCATGACGTGTTTTTTATCGGTTATAATGTATTTTTGTTTTCTATAGACAGAGAAGTGATCTGTACTAATTTGACACTTTCTGTACTTTAAAATTGATGACGAAACAGCACATAGTTTTGACGTCATTATTTTATTGAGTGACGTCATCAGTGAATGCAGTGGTGGATGTTTCACCATTGTTCCGCAACTTATTGTGTATATAATGTACATTTCCCGATCATTTAGTTCTACTTATAATCTTACCATTTGTTCATTTTCTCAACACACTTAGTATCAAGAGAAGAATCTGAACGATCTGTTTTCATATGTTCCGTAGATTGCGGTAAATTAAAGTGTTCCATTTTCCTTTATTCCTATAATTAACACATAACATTTTATACACTAATATGAATGCATTAAAGCAAAGCCTTGTAAGAGCGCAGCTCATGTAATTAGTGAAGAAGTTCCATACATATCATATGGTGATACCGTATTCCTGCATGTATCTTTATATTGTTTACTGTATAGACCCGAATAAAAAGTTTACATGGATAAATCTAGTGTTACTTTTGGAGTATATAAAGTATCTTTTTCATCTAACATGTGTACATAGTTTGCGTGTACGATATGTATGCACATTTTATGTACACTACGATCGTTGTTGTAATCTTCAGCATTTCATATAGAATTTGGACCGGGAATTGATATTTGCTTCTCGTTAAATGTAGGTTTCGCCCTATGAAATATAAAGACTACGAAATTTAAATTTATCCTGTACAAAGATTTATCATTTTCAATGCATACAGCGAGCAATATGGGTGGTCAGTTGCCTAGCTTGACCAAGAAAATACTCCTCTAAAATTAAGCTTAACATCAAGTCAAGCTTAACATAGAACATGACGCATTTTTTCCAAAACTAGACAGCATTAACAAACGGAAGCGTGCAACAAAATGTCAGATAGCAGTGACAGTCTTGTCACGGCATGTTTAGTTAATATTTTAGGATAAAGTGATTTTTGAGATCTGTAATGTGCTACTGTGA
This sequence comes from Argopecten irradians, assembly GCF_041381155.1. Taxonomy (NCBI): domain Eukaryota; kingdom Metazoa; phylum Mollusca; class Bivalvia; order Pectinida; family Pectinidae; genus Argopecten; species Argopecten irradians. Next base: position 3,332,519 of record NC_091149.1, read on the forward strand.
GTTGCCGTCCTTGGGTCTAATTTGCTATGAGTTACTGCCCTTGGTTAGCACTCTCTAATCATGTAAGTTAGTTTTGTTATGTCTACGCATGCTGCAGGCCAAGTGCCTTTTTCGCTGTAAATTTTGCCTGAAATGAAATGGACCAGCAGTCAAAGAAACGACACAGAAATGTACCATCTGCTTTAAAGGACTTTGTACTAACTGAAATGCTTAGTTTATCCGATGATCGTCACGAACAGACTGAAATATGGCAGCCTGGATACACTTCAGGACCACGTGTGTCGACCCCCATGATACAGCTGCGTTTCGATGCATGACTCCTATAAATTTGCGGCCTACAGGGAATGAAGGGGAGCTCCAGGATTTAGAAAGAACTCTAAAAAGCCTCCAAATGGAGTCTAAGCGGATGGAGCTACTTAGAAATATCGAGAAAGAAAAGGACAAACTTCGACACCTCGTCCAGTGCCACCAGGTCATGATGTCACACCAAAACTGCGTGGTCCACAGTCTGAAACCCCATCAGTGACATCAGGTAGGAAAAAACCTCGTTTTGTCCATCAGTATTTAGGGGATGATCCATTATCTCAGTTTGAAAAGGATGAAATACTGACTGTGTCTGAATCGGTTGTGATAAGGCTTAAGAAACTCGATCGGGACTATCATAAAATAACAGTGGAACAATGGAACCATGGCAATAGTCGTATATTACAAGATATAATGAAAGAAGACCGCCTTGACAGTGTGTTGATCAGTCAGTATCTAGAATACACCAAAACCATCAACCGATATTTCAGTAAATATGTCCGGGGAAGTGTTTTGTTGTATGACAAAAATATCGCGAGTTACAGCACGACCTGAACTTCCCGTGGGGAACCCCCCAACCACAGTTAACTGATTTTCAGCTAATTCCAAAGAGTAACAATGTGACAGTCCAAATGTTAAATGGCTCAGCTACCCTATCCAGTATGTCATCCTCGCGCTCTCACCCATACCCTCGACGCAAGGTCAAAGGTCCCTTTACACCACACAAGGTAGAGAGATTTGTCGTAAATACAATGCTGATGTATGTGACTTTCCTCAACGTAAACTGGCACATGTGTGCTCATGGTGCTTTTTTGAACACAGTGCTAGTGTCGCACATCCAGACTCGCTTCAAAACAATTGTAGATGGGCTCCTGGCCACAGGGTCTGGGTCCATGAAATATGAGGCATGGGAACAACTTCTACCAACTGATGACCCAGATCAAGAGTTCATTTTAAGTGGTGTGATGAACGGGTTTAACATTACAGAAATGGAAGCAAACGAGCCCGCGGAAATAAAAAAAAATATAAATTCTGTTCAATGCATTCGCATAAGGTAGAGGAACAAATTAATTATGAACTTGCTAATGGCCATTACAAGATTACTCAGGAAAAGTCAACGATAATCAGTGCTCTGGTTGCTTTACCAAAATCAAATGGTAAAATTGGGTTAATACATGACGCTAGTAGTCCAGCTGGTGGGTCACTGAATGACTGTATTTCTAGTGATTGTAGTTGTACATACATGGATTTGAGAGAAGCTTTAAAACATATCAAACCCGGCATGTTTCTTGCAAAGGTTGACCTTAGGTCCGCGTATCGCTCAGTTGGTGTTCATCCCTCGAACTATTTATATACAGGCTTGTAGTGGTAATTTTAAGGTGACACAACTTCAACTTATACGATACCAGACTTCCATTTGGAGTAAAAAAAGAGCCTAAAAATCTTTCAGACTCTTAGTAGCGCTGTCTGCGGGATCATGTATCATCGTTACGGTTATACAATTTTGTCCTATTTGGATGATTTCCTAGTGTTGGGAGAAACTTATGATACATATTACACAGCCTTGTTGACATTACTGACAGTGCTTAGACAACTAGGTTTCGCGATAAACTACTCATAACTAGAGAGTCCATCCCAAGTTTTGATTTTTCTTGACATCGAAATTTACACGGTAAATACAAGTTTTTCACTCCCAAGGGAGAAATTGATGGCGTTTAAGGAACTGATAAACAACTTTACACTTAAAAACCGAGCAAGCAAAAAACGGTTAGACGTGCTTATTGGAAGCTAAGTTGGGCATCACAAGTTGTGTGTGGTGGTAGATCATTCCTACGACGCCTCATTACACTCAAAGATAATTTACAGAGTTATAAACATCGCGTGTTGTTAGACAATGGATTTTTTCAAGATCTGTACTGGCGGGATACTTTCACGGAACATTTTAATGGTACTAGCATCATCCAGAATTCACCAGTTTATATCCCTTCAAACTGATGCCTGCACTGAAGGAGGTGGAGGCTATTTCCTGGGAGACTATTTTCATGTCAACTGGTCTCTCGACCTACTAATGTACTATATGGAACATATTAAAGTTAAGGAATTTCTTAGAATGCTGTTGGTAGTGTATCGATGGGATTCCTTATTAAAAACCAAACGTGTGATTATATATAGTGATAACAAGAGTGCTATAGTAAGGTTAAATAAGGGTTCCTCTCGCAACCCGGTTGCTATGACTGTTTGTCGACAGATGTTCTGGATTACCGCGTCTCTCAATTGTCATTTAACTGCAAAATATTTGCCTGGCAGGAATAATGTGATTGCGGATGCTGCCTCGCGTTTACATGAGCCAGAAAAATTAAGTGAATTATATAATGTGGCCCCATCCCTCCAATGTGAGACATTCAATATTGTGAATCTACTAAGACATATGTCACCTCTCTTCATGTGTTACAGATTTGGTGGATTTCTTAGAAGGAGAGACAAGGACATTAATAGAGAAGGCGTGGGCAAGCAGTACTTTGTCCACATACAAGGCACAACTAAACTGCCATACAAACTTTTGTGCCAAAGTCAATAAGGAGTCTGTCCTTGTAGATGCTGAGACTGTACAAATGTACGTTACATACTTGGTGCGTGTAAGACAGTTTACGTATGCCTCGGTTCGTCAGTATCTGAATATATTGACTCAACTACATTGTGCATCGAGGGACTTTTGAGGGTCTGCCAGACCCAATACCAAACAATATTCAATTACAGCATTTGCTTCGCGGTGTAAAACGTGATTTAGGTGTTAAACAGACCCCAGTAGATGCTATATCTCCCTCAGTTCTCCTAAGCATAAGGGCTACCCTTAATTTATCTGTGACTGATGGCTTGTGTTTTTGGTGTGCATGTCTAGTAGCATTCTATGGCCTATTACGGCCCAATAATATAACCTGCACATCCCATGATAGAACAAAGGATTTGTGTCGGTCAGATGTTATTCCTTGTTCATGGGGTTATTTGTTAGCCCTGCGTCGCACAAAAACAGTTCAATTTCGTGAATATACTGTCACAGTTTGCTTACCTCAGGTTAATCATGAATTGTGTCCTGTAACAGCTTAACATGCTTTATTAGTAGCTACCAATCATGCTGACCCTCTCGGCCTCCTTTTATCAAATGTTATCAAATGGTCATTGCCTTTCTTATTCAGTTTTTCGACAAAGATTTCAGCTGCACTTTCTAATGCGGGCATGCAGAATCACTGCATTAAAGGCCATTCTTTCAGAAGAGGAGGTGCTCTGCTAAACATTTAGTAAGTAAGAATTTAGTCAAGCGATTACATGTATATAGAGAGCTTAAGAGTTAAGTAGCTCCATGTCACCTCCGTACAATACCATATTATATAAAATATCATTTGATTTTATTTTCCTCCGGGCTGGAGATTATTTTGTGTACTATTATTTTCTATAAACTCTAGTCATTTTATGTCATGTTTTTTGGTATACTTGTTGGGCCCTTGCTGGACCAATAAAATTTGCCAATGTTCCATATTGGGTTTTGCTTAATACACTTTTTAATACACACTATTTTGTCAATACTATCAGATTTCATAGACCGCACAAAACAACTTTAAAACAACTTGACAAGATTGGAGTTCATAGCACCTCAATCTATTATTGTATATTCATATTTTCATAACCATAATTTGTATTATCATTTCGTGCCCCGGAGAATGTCGGGAAATAAATGTGCATTATATTGTTGGTGACGTAACGTTTACCGTTACGTCATATACAGTAACGCAGAGATTAAACGATGTAGTTGAGCAAAGCAGACGTACTTTTGTCGTCAATACATTACGCTACCTTTGGACCACGGTATACGCAACATTTGGTTTAACATAGATCAAACTGGAAAGTGAAAGTAGAACGGAAATATATGTTTGTTAGAGTGGTTGAAATAAAAAAAAAAATATGCAACCAGATCGCATGTACATGACACTCCGATCTGAGAAAACGTTCTGAAATACTTCGTATTTAAATGACAGACCATTTTGATTCGGTGTATTATCAAAACTACAAACTTTACGTTAGTTTCAGGAGCGTGGCAACGCATGACTGCCATTCCGTGCGGGACGTGGACGAAGCATAGTATTTCAACGTTATCTTGACTACATTTGTTTACACACACATGTTACCTTTTTGCGCTTTTAATAAGAGCGCGTTGAAAATCGAAGCTCTGTTCCGGTAACATGTACGTGAGCAAAAGTACATACTGAGATCAATGACCTACATGCATGGATTGCTAAAAAATTTCGTACTTCCGGTTTAACCTGCTCCGGTTGTGCGTTGCTCCGGTACTGCTCTCCCTAGTAAAAATATTTAACTAATGCAAATGCATTACAAGAGTAATTAAACATTTTTTTAAATTTTTTAAAGATATTAATAACAACACTTTTGAAAATTAAAAATATGGAATACAGTCAAAATATCCATCAAGCGAAAGATGAGCACAAGGAATCATGACGTCACATCACGTCAACAAATGGCGCGAAATCATAGGAATAAGCATCAATTCTAAATATTTTAGAACTCTGTAGTTGTCCGATTCTAAATGAATGATAGCATTGTCTTATCTCCTTAAACCTTACCACATTATCAGGGACATTGAGTTTTAAGTATGAAATATCATCGTCAAAACGGCTAATGTTTTCTAACGTCAGCTGTTGTGAAGTAAGAATGTCATTGTAGGACAGTGAAAGAATTTTATGATAATGATTCTTACGTATAAAATTGATGTCATTGTGAATGACATCAAAATGTTTTGTTTCCTTTTATAAACGACCACAGTACTTTGCGATGAAAATAGTCTGCCATAGTTTCTCTACTCCCCGCCAGGTTTCGCTACAAAAAAGTTATTGCTGATCGCAGTCTAGCGGAGAAAATTGTACTAAGGCAGGTAATCTAGCATACAAATGTATCTACATATATTTCCTTTGTCTGGTTAGCTCATCTTGTCCAAAGGGCTGGTGAGCTTATATCATGGCGCGGCTCCGTCTTCCGTCCGTTGTCCGTCGTCCGTCAATGCAACTTATCCCAAAAAGCCCAACTAGTCATGACTGGCTTAATGGTTTTTGGAAAAAAAATTGGTGTGAAGTTTCCTTGGTTGAAAGAGAACGTTGGCCTGGGCCCCAAGGGACTGAGAGGAGGGGCACAGTAGTAGAAATATGGCAAATTATTTAAAAACCATTTTTCTTCTGTAGGAATTAAGGAATTTTGTTCTAATTTGGTTTGAAACTTCCTCGGATAAATGGGAACAAATTTGTTATAAACAGTGAGTCAGGTCACCCTGGAGCCTGAGGGGCGGGGCCAACTATGTGAAATATAGCAAATTCTGTAAACGCCTTCTGAAGAAAAATAGACAAAGTTCAAATCTAAAACCTTCATGTTAATAGCTTATGCCCCTGGCCTGTAACAGGTGAGCGATAAGGCCCAATGGGCCTCTTGTTTTTCAGTCTCGTAGATATCGGTTCATACTACATGTAACATATAAGATGACCAATTGACATGCAATGTTATTTACATAATTCATGCAAGCATGAGTGTTTTAATTGTCACCATTATGTTAACAGTATCATCATCACTTGGTTGATTTAAAAGTACTGTAAAGGACTATGTATGGTTTTGGTCCTTTTTGCCCCCCATGTCCGTCCAATTTCCAAACCCTGGTGATTACATTGTAATTTAAATATCAACACAATTGGTATGTTAGTTGTGTAACATTGCAGATGTAGTTGCCATGGTTACCATCCAATATATGCATAATTTAAGCCATTTGAAACTGTCATCATTTTTATATATTTTCTAGTTCTCTATCTAGACATCATATGATCGTAAGTGTCTACATATTCTTAGTAAAGGTTGTGCTCTGATAATATATTGTTTCGGAATGAAGTAAAAACTCACTTAATACGCCAAAAGTAACCAGTTCATGCATACTTTGGATGTTTATTTAAAATACAACAGCTTACTTTCCTAGTATTTAGTTATTTTAATAGTTCACAGGAGTAGAATGAAGTTGAACCTCAAGTTCTACGTATCACGATGTACATGTTTATAAAAATTATTTTGCTAGTAAAAGTTTTAGAAGGATAAAGAATAGCATACATTTGGTGTTCTAGCTTATCCATTGTTCCGCGTTGTTATACATTGGTTTTAGTATCAACATACATGTATATAGGTACAGTGCAGAGGCAATGTAAATTATATGGTATATATTATAAGTACAGTAAATGTAAATATTTGTTTATTTAAATGTATGACAATAAAGTGTAAATGTATAACATCTAATTCGTTGTTTTCTTAATCTACATACAATGATAAAATACATGGCGCGAATCGGTCGCTTAATTGTCTTCAGACAAATATGTTCAAGATTTGATTTTTTCATTGAATTTCATTTGACAAAATTAAGAGGTCGTCAAATATCAGATATCCAACGACCAGTTTGGGGTTAGTTCGACACAACTTTCCTTATCTTTGACCACGTTAAAGGGAATCCGACTAAGTGGTCAAGAAACTGGCCAATGTAAATGCGATAGACATATTATCTTTTGAAGTGATCAACTTGGGCTACGTGGACATGGGAACTGAAGTTTTATTTTGGATATCCAAATTGTGGACGGGACGACATCCGACACGAATTACCGTATGTTTAACATACATGTAGATAGAAAGTGAATCTTGGTTCTATGATGGAATTCCCCGCCACAAACTCGAGTGATTTAAATTCGACATGCGCTATAATATTGGAAGAAAGAACATTTCATGAACGCTAACTCCGATTTAATTCGTACTTTGTCAGGGGTATTTGGTGTCTTTTACAACCGCTAATAATTAATTTTCTCTTTGTTTCTTGCTTTCTGATTGGCCTATTAAGGTTTTTTTCATTCCACGATGAAAAAAAAATTCCGAGAATGGCGCCGAAACACGACGTTATCGTGACGTCACAATAGAAACATTGACGTTGCGTATTGATTTGGAAAAAATGATCTCTTGTCAAAAATCAATGGAATCGTACGTGTAAACGTATTTCATTCTATAAAGTAGCGTGGAAAATTAATTATAAGCATTGAAGTCACTATTTTTTAATTTCATCGGGTTATGAAATAAATTTTGTTTGCAGACTTTTGTGAGAATTCGCTTCGCGGATTCACACAGTTTGCAAACAAAATTTCTTTAGTTCATTATTTTTAGTTCATTTAGTTTATTTCATTAGTGAATAATATTGTATAATAAGTTATTTTGTGGTGTCAGAAAACAAAATTTTATCGGTTTCAAATGTTCGTGTTCTTGCTATCTGGATATATATGATTCAACAATTTCTCAATATTTCGCGAGTCAAATTTAATTTTAGCGATTGTATAGTAATGCCCCGTGACATCGCGAAGATATCACCCTGTGATAATAGCTGGTATATCATGATATTTTTATGAACGACGCTAAACATTGGCAGCGTTCCAGAGCTAGTAAGTATTGTCTGGTTATGTAAAATCTCAGATCAATTCCATTACACAATATATAATATACCTGTATACGTATGTCTGTGAGCAATTTTATGACTGTGTACATAGGTACTTCAAATACAAGCCAGCTTTAATTAAATGTTTTGGTTAACAGAACCTGGGAAAAAATAAAGATTAAGAAAAACATTTTTTTTATAACAGCATTACAGCATACTTAAATTTGTTTCTAAAATAATAATATTAATATCTATTGTCCAAATAAGGTTATCAGTGCATAACTCACAGAAAAAACACCGATATAAATTATATTTCAGAAGGTTGACAAGTCAAGGTTTCGTTTTGAGTTGGGTATTCCGTGTACAGAGACAAACGCTATTTATAAAACCCTTGTAACCACATTCTTTACTCAAAATGGCGGACACGTAACAGTAGAGTATAAACCTGTGCTTAGGTTTCTAGCTGGTTGACAAAGTATTTCTACATCGTTATTTAGGACAAAGGACAAAATGGCCTGTCGGGATCACAACAAACAGCTGATAATGGCGTGCGGACAGTGTAAAACTGCGGTGTGTGACGAGTGTATAGAACTCCATCATAACGGACACCAGCCATTTCTAACACTGAAATCGGCGGCTAAAACTGTTATTGAGAATCTACAGAAAGCCACCGATAATCCGGATTATACCAAAATAGAAAAGGATTTTGAGGAATTTTCAAAAAAATGTCAAGGAGAAAAAATGCACGCGGACAGAACAAAGCAGGAACTTCTCAACAGACGAGACAATCTCAAAGCAGTACTCGATCAGGTGACGGAGGCGGCTGTCAACAAACTGGAACGTCACAAGGAAAGTGTCTTGGAGGAATTAGACAGGGTGAAAACCGATAAAGAACAAAAATGTAAGACAATCGATGATTTTAAAGGTACTGTCCAAAGGCTAAGTACATCTCAAGATTACCTTGAGGTTGTCGTGCAGGGATGGAATTTGAAGCCTCCAGAAACCTCTACAGTGGATTTTCCAAATATTTCCGAACTTAAATTTAGTGCAGGTACGCGAAGAGATGAAACTAACCGCGTCGAGATGTTGTTTGGAGAGTTGAAACTTCAGGATACCACGTCCCACCATGATGGAACAATTTCCTCAGATTTAGGACATTCTAAAATTGATATGTTTTCCACCCTCAGTATCTGCTCAGATGAATTGTTTGGAGATGGCCCTGGCGAAAATCCCATATCTGCACAATCCGACGATTCAACCAAGATCAAATTATCACACAGTTGTGAAAGCCTGAGATGTGATGTGAAGCTAATCTATCAGCGTTCTTTAAAACTTGGTTCTTCACCACAAACGATGGTACCAACTACAGAAGGGAAATGCTGGATCTTGGCTTCTCCTTGGCAAACTCTTCACCTTGTAGATACAAAAGGTGAAGTAATAAATATTTTGCAAGCTGAGATTGCGTTTCCGGATGATGTTTCTTCTGCCTCTCAAGATAATTCAACATTTTTAGCGTATTTTACAAAGAAATGTGTTAAACGTGGTACGTTAATGATAAACAAAAACGAAGGCAAACATAGTTTTGAAATGTCGACATTTATTCGTACAGATCCCATGTTTCTCCGTTGTGTGTGTCTCATACCAAACGGTGACATCTTTGTAGGACTCACCAACAAACCTCACCTGCCTTCAGGACCCGATCATACCTCAGTACTAGTCCGGTACAATCAAAAAGGGAAGGAGATAAGACGAGTTCAAAAGGATGGACATGGTCAGGATATGTTTTATATTCCTGTAAGGATAAAGAAAAGTAACACAGGTTCAGTGGCTGTTGTAAATTTTACTGAATCGGGAACTGCTCACTTGGTGTTGTTGGATAACGATCTCAACCTGACACACCGATACATTGATCACGGAGTTGCTCTTCATGCTGATGAACCGCTACCGGGACCAGCTCAAAAGTTCATGATAACTGACGCGCTGTTCAATCACCAGGATCTCCTACTCATCAGTGAGTATTACTCAAGAACAGTACAGCTGTTAGATCCCAGTTGTAATCTACTGAAGGTCTTGGTTACCGACCTCCAGAACCCTGTATGGTCTCTGGCTCAACATGCTGGTGGAGATCTTTGGGTCGGGGTAGAGGGAGGAGAAATTAAAGTGTACACACACACTATTGATTACTCTTTAGAGACACTGTAACATTTCATACATTTCTCCACTGAAGCTAGAAGAATATATGTAACCGGGTTATTACCTATTATACCTTTAAAGCACCTTTCACCTGTCGAAAAGTTTTTTTGAGCTACTATATTGCACATAAACTGAAGCAAGTGTTGAGAGAAACATCCTCGTTTCATGTTCGGAAAGCGCCTTTTCAGAACAATATATATAGACTGTTCTTCGAAAAATCTAAATCGTTGAAACAAGTGAATTAAAACCAGATCAAAGATAAAGTCACCATCATGCATTTTTCAAGGTTTGTACTACACCAATGTTTGATCAACAAAATTGGAGACCGATCACCTTACTAAATATAGACTATAAAATTGTAGCATTTGTATTAGCTCAAAGATTGAAAGAAATAATGCCTAAAGTTATACATACAGATCAAAATGGTTACATCAAAAATAGGTTTATTGGGTTTAAATACGACAAATACAAGATGTGATAGACTATGCTGAAAAATTTGGAACAGATAGCGCAATTTTATTTTTAGATTTTAAAAAGGCCTTTGATACTATTGAATGGGTATTCATGCTAGAAGCTTTAGACAAATTTGGTTTTGGAAAATCTTTTATCTCTTGGGTACAGACACTGTACTATGATATATACGGGTGTATTTCCAACAATAATTATGTATCTGATACATATAAAATCTCACGCGGAATAAGACAAGGTTGTCCATTAAGCTGTTTGATCTTTGTGATTGCAGTTGAAATTATGGCAATAAATATAAGAGAAAACCAAAACATCAAAGGGGTTAAAATTAAAAGAAAAATAATAAAAATTTCCCAGTTAGCAGATGAAACAAGATTATTTGTAAAATCAAGTGATATAAAAGAAGCAATAAAAGAAATTGAGAACTTTGGTATACATTCTGGGCTTGAGCTTAATAAAGAAAAATCACAAGGTCTTTGGCTAGGTAAAAACAAGAACAAAAAAGAGGTTTATGGTATAAAGATGACAAGAGAAAACATCAAGTCTCTAGGTGTGATTTTTGGTGTTAAAAATAAAGAAGTAGAGCAAATGAACTGGGAAAAAAATATAAATGCTATCAATTATCTCATAAAAAACTGGAAAAAAAAAGAAAACTGACACTAATTGGAAAAGCTACTATAATAAATGCATTAATTATACCTAAAATAACTTTCCTGGCAACAGTTCAACATATAAATAGTGATCAAATAAAGACACTGGAAAAAATAATATTTGGATATTTATGGGATCATAAACCAGACAAAATTAAGCGAAATGTACTGATAAATGAAATAGATAATGGGGGTTTGAACATAAGAGATATTGAAACGCATATAGAAATGCTTAGGATTACATGGGTGAAAAGACTATTTGACACAAAAAATACTTTTTCGAACTAGACAATAATACCTAAACTCTATTATGATAAATTTGGTAACAATTCACTAATATTCAGAATGAATATCAAACCACTTAAAAAGATACATAATATTGAAGAGATCCCAGCTTTTTATAAAAAAATACTACAGTCTTGGATTAAATTTAGATCACAAGAGCGAAATGCTTTACCAACATACGTGCATAATGAGATAATATGGGGTAACTCCAGCATTACTTACGAGGGTAAATCTATTATTTTTAAAAATTGGATCAACAGTAATATAATACAAATAAAAGATTTATTTGATGAAACTGGAAAAATTAATGACGCTAGCATCTATGAAAAACTACTTTGTAAAGCAAACTGGATTGCAGAACTTATCAAATTAAAAAAATCAATACCGAAAACATGGATAGAAAAAATGAAAACACAAGTAAGAACAGAGCCAAGTAAAAATAAAGATGAAATTCAAGTATTGAATGGACATACAAACAAATTCTTATATAAAACCTTACTTAATCATAAAATAGAAAAACCAAACCTATTAAAAAATGGAGATATCATTTTCGATGTGATATCAATGAGTTCTGTGAAATTTTGAAATTTAATTTAAAAAATTTACATGACAATTCATTAAAAATTTTCAAATGGAAATTGATTCATAATATAATTCCAACTAGAAAAAATCTGAAAAGGACGACAACACACATTTTTTCATAGAATGCACACATGTGGAAATGTTTTGGAATAAACTGACAATGAATCTTTATAAAATAGGAATATTTATAAATGTACGCTCTCTGAAATATATAGTTTTGGGTTATTATCCGGAAAATAAGATGTGTAAACAATTTAATTTTTTGCTTGCACTTGCAGGATACACAATATATAAATCTTACTATGTCAGTGACAAAAGGCAAAAAAGTCTTGACATATATAGTATGTTTATAGCAGACTTGACATTTTATTCTAAGAATTTCAGTCAACTTGGTCTATTATAGTTAGCATACATTGTGATACAAAGTAATAATTTAATTGTTCAGCTGCAATTTTGAATATCCACTTGATATACACCGATCTTCGTCTGTAGTATCAACAACACTAACTTCTTTAGAAAATAAATCCCAATGGCAATGGATCACTTGAAATAACACAAACAGCATCTGCATAGCTTCAACAGGCACTTTTTAGAATAAATCCAACTGATGCTGAAAAGAAATAATAGCAAATCAAAATAATTATAGTGTCAATTACATTTAATTTTAAACTGAATATAATTTTGTATTATTTCATATGAACTACATTTAGTTGCATGTATGACAATGTGTAAAAATCACTGTGAAGTACTTTTGTTTACATTAATTGGTATAAACTGTACAGGAACTTTGGATATTGACCTAGAAATTATTTCAATAACAATTTACCGGTAGTTTGTAACTTTGTATCTTAGACTGCTGGAGTATGAAAGATTTATTTACATGTATAGAGCAGCCAGGGCTAGAGTGTAAGCTTACTAGACTCCCAGGACCCTGTGCTAGAAATGGTAATAACAATACAAAAATATATTTGGAAAAAAAAAAAATGTTTGATCAACAATCTGAACAATGCACCTTACCACAGGGAACGAACGGAATAAATATCAATTATAAGTATTCTAGAACTCTGTAACTGTTCGATACTAAATGAATGATGAACTTATCTTATCTACTTAAACCTCATTATATCATCAATGACATTGAATTTCGAGTATGGAATATCATCGTTAAAACGGATAGTCTTTTCTATCGTCAGCTGCTGTGCCACTTGAAGTAAGAATGTCATTGTAAGTGTTGTGATAATAGTATTGTGAGGACAGTGTAAGAATATCATCGTAAGTGTTGTGATAATAGTATTGTGAGGACAGTGGAAGAATTTGATGGTAAAGTTTCTTACGTGTTAGAATTGTGATATTGTGAATGACATCACAAATGTTTTGTTTCCTTTTAAAAATGGCCATACTATTTTGCGTTGATTAGCCTGCCTAAGTTTTTCTACTTTCCGCTAGGCTTCACTCCGAAAATAATATTGATGAGCGCAGCCTAGCGGAGAGAATAAGTACTAGGGGAGATAATCTAGTACATCTACAAATGCTTCCTTTGTCTGGTTAGCCCAGCTGCTTATGTCATGTCGCGGCGTCCGTCGTCCGTCTGTCGTCCATCAACGTTTCACAAAAAAGCCCTACAAGTCATGAATGGCTCGTTGGAATTTGACCAAATTTGGTCTGAAGCTTCCTGGGTGAAAGGGAACCAATCTTGTATAAATAGTTAGCCTCGCCCCCAACAGACTAGAGGGGGGAAGGGCTCAGTAGGAGAAATATTGCAAATGTTTTAAAAACCCTTCTTCTATAGGAATTGAGGAATTTGGTTTTAATTTGGTCTGAAACTTCCTTGGATGAAGGGGAACCATTTTTTATAAACAGTGGGTCTGGTCCCCCAGGAGTCTTAGGGGCGGGGACAACTATGGGAAATGTAGCAACTTCTTTAAAATCCTTCTGTAGAAATGCATAGATTAAGTTCAAATCTAAAGCCTTCATGCTGATAGCTTGTGTTCTTGACCTTAAACAGGTGAGCGATACAGGTCCACTGGGCCTTTTGTTTTTCAATCTTGTATACCGGTTTTAACTAACACATGTTTCGACCAATTATTGACATACAATGTTGATTAAATAATTCATGCATACAATTAACATGTTTGATAAGAATGAGTGTTTTAATTGTCATCATTATGTTAAAAGTATTATCATCACTTTGTTGATTTAAAAGTACTGTAAATGACTATGTATGGTTTGAAGACATATAAACAAATTAATCTTTTAAGAAGCGTATTTTGAAATAGTATAATCCCTTGATGGATATTTTTAGTCTAGTTCGCGTGTATTAAGTTTTCATTACATTACGTGCTTGAACGTTTTAGGAAACATGCCGCGCCGCGGAAAATTTTCTAAAATGAAGTAGAAAAATGTGCAGGAGGACCCTTTTTTCTATCAAATGTACATTTTTAGAACATTTGACTTGGCGAAAATGGGGGGAGGGGGGATGGGGGGGGGGGGGGGGCAAAAAGGACACGTTTGCCCCCCCCCCCGCTTCCTCCGCACCTGTAAAGGTTGCGCTTTATTGTTTCGCAGAGGAAAAACACTATCACAAAAATAGGCCAAAAATTACTTATTATGCATACTTTGGAAGGTTATTTGAAACATAAAAGTTTAATTTCCTAGAAAAAAATAACATAAACAAAAAAAGAGAAAAAAACAGTTATCAAACCTCTCTCTCCTTACTTCACGTATAAAGCCTCGGAAGTCTGCTTGAAAAAAGGAGTTGGATGAGGTTGAACCTATGAAATGATCTTGTTTGTAAAAGTTTAAGAAGGAAAAAGAAATGATCGCCAATATGTTTATGTTCACATTATTCTATATATTTTTTCATTAAGAGGGATCATGCGTTTTCAGTTTATACAATACTGAGTGTTTATGTGTTTGTGTCGATAGGAATTTATAACACTTAATGTGATTAATAGAAGTTTGTTTAAATGTTGACATTTTCCGGTATGTGTCTGTAACATTAGACTGTTTATACCTAATTAACCTGACACTCCCTATTGTCTTTCGATTTGAATGTAAATTAGGCGTTTACAGTAAACTGTGAGGCCAGACCTTGTACATTTACGGTATCCCATGGTTTTACTATCACTGTCGTTATATCCACCTACCCCGAAATATTTCATAACAAATTGGAAGACAGTTCCAGGAGAGAAAAAAAAGCTGACCAATGACAAACACTTGGAGACTTCATTTTAAAATTACCAAACTACCTTCCAATATGCGTGTCGCCACACAGTTGCCTTCAGTTTGTTATGAAATAAATTCCAGGGTAGACGGTAATTTTTACCCTTGGAGTATCAAGGACAACTTTTGTTATTGTATTAGAGCACAATATTGGAGGGTTACAATGTGTTATTGTCCATACATTGAATCATTGTATTTTTTTAAAAGTACCACTTCTTGTTGTTCATATCGAATAAGTTTACTGCTCATAGAATCATTATTTTCGAATTATTCACCAATTCTAATGTTCCTATTGAATCTTTTTTATTTATAAGGGTTACGAATGATGTTCTAATTATTAACTGTTGACAAAGTATGGTTTCCTTACTTAACTCATTCATCCCTGAATATTCATAACATAGAACTGTTCCAGAAGTTTTCCAATGTGTATTCAGGGACGAATGCGTTTATACAACAAAAATAATATTTGGTTTCTAGTTGCTATTTTTCATATGGAATCAATGTCATTAAGATGGATAAAGATTGACTATTTTCTATCCAGCCAGACAGAGATATCTAATTGGACAATCAATATCACATTCGAACTCGAACTCGTCCTTCACGCTCGTGCTGAACTTTGACCCAATGATTCGCAATCGGAATTCCACTACTTCATATATATTTTTTTTTATATTTACCCAGTTAAAAAGACTTATTTAAACAGATTTTCATAAATATTAGTTCAGATTTCTATGGCTGTGGATATTTCAAAATTATTTAGATTATTTTTTGTCACAATGCAACAAGTTTAACATAGTTTTTGACAAAGTAAAACGAAAATCTCCAAGTTAATTAATTTGCGAGCGCGCGGCGTGGCTACATACATGTATAACGGCATATTCAAAATGAAGAGCGCACTGGATTAAAATGAGGATTATACTATATTATATTATATTGTATTGGCATATTATAATACGAAATATTGAGAAATGGTTATATTTTTGACATGCATTGTTGTGTAACATACATTGGATGTTTTATACATTGGGTTTAGTATCAGCATACAGGTACTGTACAGAAGCAATGTAAATGTATATATAATGTACAGGATAAGTAACTGTAAACATTTGTTTATTTACAAGTTTGATAATAAAGTGTAAATGTATTACATCTAACTCGTTGTTATTTTACTTAAGAACCTTATTTCATCTATACACAATAATACAATGGCGCGAATCCGTCGCTCAATTATCTTCAGACAAGTATTTTCAAGAATGGTTTTTTGGCTGAATTTCAATAGACAAAACTAAGAGGTTGTTGGATATCAGACACCCTAAACTGGTCGTTAGGGTTTGGCCTCTTTGATACTACAGGGGTTACTATCACTGACATAATATCTACCCCTTGAATATCTCATAGTAAAACAGGAGGCAACAGAAGACATGAGTAATTTGATACTTTGAAAAAGTCAAAGGGAATTATATAACAGTACACTGTGGTCGATAGCCTCCAGTTTTACTATACGATAGTCCAGGGGTGGATATAACGTCAGTGATAGTAACCCCTGGAGGATCGAGGATGGGTTAGTTCGATCAGAACTCTCCATCTCTGACTGATGATGGGTTTGTTAAGCTATGTTCGAGTTCCCGGAGATATGGAAAATTAGTAGTATATGTTTGTTTTTAGACTGGCTACCATGCAGTCTCTAGAATATTAAACTAACGGGAGATGATCTAGTTAAGAACTCTGCTGAGAAAGTCTTATCAGCAACTTAGGGTCTGGTGGCCAGTCTAGTTTGTTTTGAAAAGTCGCGTTATAATCTATAGCGGCACATGATGATGACTGACCCTTATAGGCTTGACTGTGCTGAAGTGGACCCGACTAAGTGGTCAAGAAACTGGCTAATGTTAATGTGATGGACATATTTGTTACAGGAAGTCAATCTCGGTTCTACGATATCACGCCTCGCCCCGCCACACACACACACACACACACACACACACACACACACACACACACTCAAGTGATTTAAATTCGACAAGAACATTTCATGGACGCCAAATAACATCAATTCGTACTTTCTCAGGGGTTTTTTTGGGTCCTTTACAAACGCTTATGAATAATTTTGTATAGCAAGTTATTTTTGACGTGTCAGAAAATATTATTTCATCGGTTTCAAATATTCACGTTCTCGCTGTCTGGATATATATGATTCAACAATTTCTCAATATTTCGCGAGTCAAATTTAATTTTAGCGATTGTTTAGTAATGCCCCGTGAAATCGCGAAAATATCTCCCCTGTGATATTAGATGGTATATCATGATCTTTTTTATGAACGACGCTTAACATTGGCAGCGTTCTCAGAGCTAGTAAAGTATTGTCTGGTTATGTACAATCTCTCTGCTCAATTCCATTACACAATATAGTATACCTGTATACGTTTGTCTGTGTGCAATTTTATGACTTTGTACACAGGTAATTCACATACAAGCCAGCTTTATTAAATGTTTTGGTTAACAGAACCTGGGAAAAATAAAGATTAAGAAAAACATTTTTTTTTATAACAGCATTACAGCATACTTAAATTTGTTTCTAAAATAATAATATTAATACCTATGATGTTATCACTGCATAAATCACAGAAAAAAAAACCGATATGAAAATAGTACTTTCAGAGATGGGTTGCACAAGTCATGGTGTTTCGTTTTGAGTTGGGTATTCCGTGTGTCAGGGCACAATCTATTTATAAGACTTCGCTGTGAACACAAATTCTTTACTAAATATGGCGGAGCTTGTACGGGGTAGGAAAACTCATGCTAAGGTTTCTTGCTAGGTTGATGAAGTATTTTCTACATCCGTTATTGTAAGGACAAAAAGATCAAAGATGGTGTTGTTCGTCTGAATCAGCGAACAAACAGCTGATGATGGTGTAGCGGACAGTGTTAAAATGCGGGTGTATTCTGTGTGACGAGTTGTATACTCACAGGGACCTGGGCAACGAAAAAAATGTTAACCAATAGTATACAGTTATATATATATATATATTGATAAGTATCAAGGGTATGAACTCGGCGGTCGAGCGGATGAGAAAGCGGACCTTATTGTTTTTAAACGTTAGTTTATTTTTTAATATAGGGTTTCTATACGACAGATTGTACGGATAATCTTACATTAAAGAGAGTAAATAATTTATTCTTTCCATTGAGTGCCTTAAGGAACCAAATTGTGTGCCAAGTATTGATGAACTCGGGACATTTAAAATTCATTTTTTTTTATATAATTATCTTATATAATTTGCGAAAATTTTGCTAGGTTGACATTTCCCCTGTCCGGTCCGATATGTCGTCTCGGCTCTCGATGGGTAACTTCAAAAAACCATGCCAAAATCCACAGAAATTTAAGCTTGTGATGGTGTAAACAGTCACCCATAACGGTGTTCATCCACAATCGTTCATTTGGATGCGTTGTCATGACCCGGTATCTTTTGTCGAAACTCTCGCCATTTTTAGAACAAACGTGTAGCTCACTTACTTTAACACGTCACCGCCATGTTC
Organism: Argopecten irradians; assembly: GCF_041381155.1. Lineage (NCBI taxonomy): Eukaryota > Metazoa > Mollusca > Bivalvia > Pectinida > Pectinidae > Argopecten > Argopecten irradians. Next base: position 3,351,260 of record NC_091149.1, read on the forward strand.
ATTTTTCTCTCGGAACGCTTCTCGATCTTCTCCATATCGTGACTACATTATGCAAATTATGTTATGTTGTGCTTATGTGTAAACTCGAGAAGCGTTCCGAAAAAACAAATGAACATGGCGGTGACGGTTAAAGTAAGTGAGCTGCAACCCGATGTTTAAATGGAGTTTCTACCAAATTACGGGTCATGACTCACCTCCAACGGAGATTGTAGATGAACACAATTATGAGTACTTTTTAACCACCACAAGCGTAGTTTTTGTGATTTTGGCTTGGTTTTTTGAGGTGTTCATTAGAGCCGAAGACGACATTTCGACCGGACAGGGAAATGTCTACCTAGCATATTTTTCGTAAATTTCCCGATTCATCAAGTCATAACTTCGTCATATACTTGGCCAATTTTTGTTCATCAAACACTCAATGGAAAGATAAATTATTTCTCTTTAAGGTAAGATATCCGTCAATGTTGTATAGAATCCATTTATTAAAATAATCACGGTTTAAAAAAATAGGCCCGTTTTCGCCGAGTTCATACCCTTGATACTTTAATATATATATATATATATGATAAATTTAAAGAAAAATCCTTACGGACGAAATCTATAAGAAAATAAAAACAATAACGACTGACTAGTGAGCGCTTTCGCCCCATTCAAGGGAGCTCTTCAGACTGTTTATTGAAGACGTATTATGACTTTTGCTCAGCACTTAGCGTGTTCGAATCCTACCGAGCACAGGAAATATTTTTATATTTTCATGTTTTGTCTTTTATTTAATCCGACATTGTATTCTTTGTATTCTTCCTCATTGATTGTTTATAATCATGTCTCTTAGCAAATGACGTCCATGAATTATGACGTCATAATACGTCTTCAATAAACAGTCTGAAGAGCTCCCTTGAATGGGGCGAAAGCGCTCACTAGTCAGTCGTTATTGTTTTTATTTCTTATATATTATATATATTTATACATATGTATACTGTTAGTTTTAAAAAAAACCGTGCCAGGTCCCTGTGATAGTACTCCATCATAACGGACACCAGCCATTTCTAACACTGAAATCGGCGGCTAAAACTGTTATTGAGGATCTACAGAAAGCCACGGATAATCCGGATTATACCAAAATTGAAAAGGATTTTGAGGAAATTTCCAAAATATGTCAAGAAGAAAAAGTACGCTCGGATATGACGAAGCAGGAACTTCTCGACAGACGAGACCATCTCAAAGAAGTACTCGAATCAGGTGACGGAGGCGGCTGTCAAACAAACTGGGAACGTCACAAGGAAAGTGTCTTGGAGGAATTAGACAAGGTGAAAAGCGATAAAGAACAAAAAAGTAAGACAATCGATGATGTTTTTAAAGGTACTGTGCAAAGGCTGAGTACATCTCAAGATTACCTTCAAGTTGTCGTGCAGGGATTGAATTTGAAGCCTCCAGAAACCTCTACAGCGGATTTTCCAAATATTTCCGAATTTAAATTTAGTCCAGTTACGCGAAGTGATGAAACGAACCGCGTCGAGATGTTGTTTGGAGAGTTGGAACTTCAGGATACCACGCCCTACCATGATGGAACGATTTCCTCAGATTTAGGAAATTCTGAAACTGATATGTTTTCCACCCCTAGTATCTGCTCAGATGATATATTTGGAGATGGTCCTGGCGAAAACCCCACCACTGCACAATCCGACGATTCAACCAAGTTAAAATTATCACAAAATGGTGAAAGGCTGAGATGTAATATAAAGCTAACCTATCAGCGTTCTTTCAAACGTGGTTCTTCAGCACGAAAGGTTGTACCAACAATAGAAGGGAAATGCTGGATCTTGGCTGATTATGGGAAAACTCTTGACATTATCGATACAAAAGGTGAAGTAATAGATACTTTACCAACTGAGAACGCGATTGTGCATGATATTTCTTCTGTCTCTCAGAATAATTCAACATTTTTTATGTTTATATCCAAATAAATGTGTTAAACGTCGGGTACTTTAAAGAAAAAGAAAACCGAAGGCAAACATAGTTTTGAAATGTCGACATTTATTCGGACAGATCCCATGTTTCCATGTTGTTTGTGTCGCACACAAAATGGTGATATCCTTGTAGGCCTCACCAACGAAAGTCACCTGCCTGTAGGACCCGATCATACTTCAGTACTAGTCCGGTACAATCAAAGCGGGAAGGAGCTAACACGAGTTCAACAAGACGTACATGGTCATAATATGTTTATTTTTCCTTTAAGGATAATGAAAAGTAACACAGGTGCAGTGGCTGTTGTCAATTTAACTGGACCGGGAGCTGGTCACTTGGTGATGTTGGATAACGATCTCAACCTGACACACCGATATATTGACCTACACCAACTGAAAAATTCCGCATAACTGACGCGTTGTTCAATCACCAGGATCTCCTACTCATCAGTGAGTATCACTCAAGAACAGTGCAGTTGTTAGACCCCATGTGTAATCTACTGAAGGTCTTGGTTACTGACCTCCAGAACCCTGTATGGTCTCTGACTCTTCATGCTAGTGGAGATCTTTTGGTCGGGTTAGGGGGTGGAGAAATTCAAGTGTACAAATATACTATTGATTACTCTTCAGAGAAAGTGTAACATTCCTCAACTGAAGCTAGAACGAATATACGTAAACGGCCTATTATACCTTTAACGAACCTTTATCTGTCGAAAAGTCTTTTGAGCTACAAAATTGTAGCTAAACTGAATCAAGTGTTGAACCAGAAAGCGCCTTGTCAGAACAAATATTATTAACTATTCCTCGACAAAAAAAATCGATGAAACAAGTGAATTAAAACCAGATCAAAGATAAAGTAACCATCAAGCATTGTTCAAGGTTTGTACTACACCAATGTTTGATCAACGATCTGAACAATGCAGCTAACCACAGACAACAGAATTAACATCAATTATAAAATATTTTAGAACTCTGTAACTGGTTCGATACTAAATGAATGATGATGATGAACTTATCTTATCTCCTAAACCTCATCATATCATCAATGACATTGAGTCTCGAGTATGGAATATCATCGTTTAAAACGGATACTCTTTTGTAACGTCAGCTGATGTGCCCCTTGAAGTAAGAATGTCATTGTAAGTGTTGTAATAATAGTATTGTGAGGACAGTGGAAGAATGTGATGGTAAAGTTTCTTACGTGTTAGAAATGTGATATTGTGAATGACATCAAAAATGTTTTGTTTTTTTTTAAAAATGGCCCTTACCCCACACCCACCACCATACTAGTTTGCGTTGATTAGCCCCCTGCCTTAGTTTTTTCTACTCCCAGCCAGGCTTCGCTCCGGACGAAAATACTATTGATGAGCGCAGCCTAGCGGAGAGAATAAGTACCAGGGCAGATAATCTAGTACAGCTACAAATTTAAATGATTGATTCCTTTGTCTGGCTAGCCCAGCTGCTTTATGTCATGTCGCGGCGTCCGTCCGTCGTTTGTCCGTCCGTCGTCGTCGTCCACCAACCTTTCACAAAAAGCCCTACAAGTCATGAATGGGCTCAATTGATTTTGACCCAAATTTGGTCCGAAGCTTCTTAAGTTAAAAGGGAACTAATCCTGTATAAATAGTTAGCCTCGCCCCCAACGACTGAAGGGAAGGTTTCAGTAGGAGAAATATTGCAAATGTTTTAAAACCCCTTCTTCTGTAGGGAATTGAGGACTTTTGTTTTAATTTGGTCTGAAACATTCTCGGATGAAAGGGAACCACTTTTTATAAACAGTGGGGTTCTGGTCCCCCAGGGGGTATTAGGGGCGGGGACAACTATGGGAAATATAGCAACTTCTTTAAAATCCTTCTGTAGAAAAATGAATAGATTAAGTTCAAACCTAAAGCCTTCATGCTGATAGATTGTGTTCTTGACCTTAAACAGGTGAGCGATACAGGTCCAGTGGGCCTTTTGTTTTTTCAATCTTGTATACCGGTTTTTTTTTAAACTTACATATGTTTTGACCAATTTATTGACATACAATGTTAATTAAATAATTCATGCATACAATTAACATGTTTGATAATACTGAGTGTTTTAATTGTCATCATTATGTTAATAAAAGTATTATCACAACTCTGTTGATTTTAAAAACAACTCTAAATGGGACTATGTATGGTTTGGGTCCTTTTTGGCCCCCATGTCCGTCCCCAATTTCCAAACCCAGGGGATTGAATTGTAATTCAAATTATCAATACAATCGGTATGATTGTTTTGTATTATTACTGATACGTCATTGTAACCATCCAGGACACTCTCATAGTGAAACTGGAGAAATGAAAAATTTAGTCCTTTGATGTACATTAAAAGAGCCTTATAATGGTTACACTGTGGTTGTTTTGACTATGTGGCATTGAAGTTGGGCGTCTCTCTCTGTAGTCTTCAAAAAAAGTTTTTGCATGCCTGTGATTGGTTCAGATTTATTCCCCTGAGCTGCCTTCAATTTTACTATGAGATAGTCCAGGGGTGTAGAGATCGTAAGTGATCGGAACCCCTGGAGTATCGAGGATGGTGTACATGGCTAGATACCGCATATTAAATGTAATATTAAGCATTGAACTGTATTCAGTTAATTGTCAATCAATTACATATACATGTGTATATACAAAACTGTTTTATTGTGTGTGTTTTAATACATGTGTGTATATATAAGGTTGTATGAAATAATGCCAGATCGAGAACGACATTTTTCCCATAACTATGCATGTTTCACGATGGAAAACTCATGTGATAAATTCCATAGCAGTTGTTTATCGTTTATGTTTACACACTCCAGTGTGTCAACACCTACGGCGCCTCTGATTGGTCAAACCACTTTCTTTTAAATATCATTGTAATATTCAAAGTATTAAACAATAGAATATTGGCTCTCTATTTAGGCACTATACTTTATGGCGGAAAGATATCACTACACATTGTATGGTGGTAAGTTTCCCTGAATGAAGACGAAAGAAATGGTCAATACGGTATAAATATAGTTAAAGTTATGGGATAAAAATAAGTTCCCCAACGCGTGACTGTTGTTTATCATGTTTATCATTAACTCTCGTTAGTTAATTTTCAATTTTTTAAAAGACACTCGCTAAAGCTCGATTGTCTTTTTCAAAATTTGTGAAAATTAACTAACTCGAGTTTGATAAACATGATAAAACAACAGTCACTTGTTGAGGAATCTCAATATTCAACATGAAGACGCGCATTGCATTAAAAATGAGGAATGATCTGCGAAATATTGAGAAATGGTTATATATTTTTGACAAGCATTGTTTTTGTGTAACATGGGTGTTCGATACATAGGGTTTAGTATCAGCATGTATAGGATGAGGTTTACTGTACAAGAGGTAAAATTCAATGTTTAGTGATATGATGTAATTAGATAAGTAAATGTTAACATTTGTTTATTTTCATGCAACTGACTTGATCATAAAGTAGAAACTGTGTATTACAGTGCCTAACTCTTTGTTTTCTTATTGTAAGAAAACCTTAATTCATCTATACTCAATAAGGTCTCTGGATATCAGATACCCTAAACTGGTTGTGTTTAGGGTTTGGCATCTTCGATACTCACAGGGGGGTTACTATCACTGAAGTTATATCACACCCCTGGAATATCTCAAAACTGGACTGGCAAGCATCCTCAGAAATGCGCAGGGTAATAATTTGATCTTTTGAGATGTACGACTATCAACAAAGGAATTATATTAACATAAGTACCACTGAATTGTTTCGACAGTTGTCCTCCTAGTTTACTATAATGATTAGTACCAGGGGTTGATTTATAGCATCATGTGATAGTAACCCCTTGGGTTATAGATGACGGGTTAGTTCGATCAGAACTCTCCATCTCTGGCTGATGATGGGTTTGTAAAGCCATGTACATGTCCCCATCTGGAAAAGTAGCGGTATGTGTTTATTTTGGAAACGTCGCGTTATAATCTACATGACTGACCCTTATAGGCTTGACCATGATGAAGAGGACTCGACTCAGTGGTCAAGAAACTGGCTAATGTTAATGTGATGGACATATCTTTTGAAGTGACCACAGGGGTCAAGCTTTGTGAACGACCCATAACGCGCTGGAGTGTATAGTGTCAAGAGTTAAGTGTAACTTGTAACTGTCCTGTGATGTGTAAGCCTTGTTAGCTTGATCAGAAATACAGAAATTGATCTGTTATGTTGAAAGTATTATCTGACCATTTCAATGGTGATCCATATCTCCTCCAGAATAGTGGGACTTCAATCTTTTCATTTGCCTTTTATAATATTATAATGCTTAGTATCTTTTTTAGAAGTCTATAATTATAGAAAGATATTAGCGAAAGCACAAATCATTCACATATAAATGTACTTGTTAATGTGCTAACAGTAAAATCTCAGCTTCTGCGTAACTTTGTCTTTTGAACTGTAATTGGCTTCCAAAATCTTTTAAATGCAGGTACATTAAGCCACATTTTTACAAGTTCGTTTTCTATGTTTCAGGTTTATTTCTTTTGCAACTTAATCCAGACACATACATTCAAACACATTCAAACAAATTGAATGTTCTTCTAACGGATCTGGAAACCTCACCCGCAAGGTGCAGCCGGGTGGTCAGCATTTCACTTTTAAGTTTGGTCAGCTAATTTCAACCAAAACGTCGCTGGTTTATTAAAATAAAGCTAACTATACGGATATAATTCCATCTCAGCATTTAATTTCCCACTTAGCCAAACTGACGTATCAAGTATCTTTAAGGAGATATATATTATATGTAAGTAAACAAGCCATCCTTTGAAGGCGTCGAGAATAGTATCTATGTAAACGGAAATGACGTAACATAGATGGCAAGAAATCTCCGTAAACACCGGGGGCATCGCTTGTTCCACGAGAGGATCCTCGCTATATTTACGAGGGGAAGTCGGACGGGAGAGGGGTCGCTATTTCATACAATTTTTTATACAAGGAATGTTTGTGCAATTTGTTTCAAAAAAAATATTTGTGTGAAGGAAGATTGGCCTTATCCATGAGTAAATTTCAGTAGTTATAATAACACATATATATACAAGGGCCCAGTTTCACGAACATAAGGAATTCCTTAACTAAAAATTCTCTTTAGGAAAGCATTACATATTTTAAGGAAGGCGCCTTAACTGAAGTTTCAGTAACGCTTTGAGGAATTTGATGTTATATAAGGATTCAGTTCAAAACAGAAAAGTCATCTGTAGCGCGTGTACATGAGAATCTCTTATCTTTTCTTTCTTAACTTAAAATGCTTATGAATGTTATTCGTGAAAGTCGCTTTTAAATCTCGGGTGGAAATCTTTCTGTTTCGGCCGTAACGTTTAAAACCCCACTTTCTCATTGAAAAAAATGCCGATTTCTTTTCTTTGTAATTAGGAACAGATTTTTCTCTATTGGGGGCCCAAACCTAACTCCAAAGATGCGACGTTCGCTGAAAATAAGATTCAACAACCTGATTCATTAATCAAAACAAACTGTTCAAAATTGTTCAAGACACATTTCAGTGAAATACAGAATGATTTTAAATGCGGTGTAATAGATTACGAGATCCATTTCCGATAAGAATGGCGTTATTTGAGGGGCGCGTTGAAGGGGTTTTAATTTAGTGGCACATAAAACAAATCGTACTGCTATGAGAAGTCTGAACAAAATTGCGTTATGCATAGTTGCAAACCAATATTCGCTGTTTAAAAAGTCGCATTCGTATACTTAATTCTGGAAAATTAAAGACGTTTATTGATTAAGATTTCGCGATCTTTAAAATAAGAATAAACCAATATTCGCTTTTTAAAAAGTCGCATTCGTAAACTTAATTCTGGAAAATTAAAGACGTTTTATTGATTAAGATTTCGCGATCTTTAAAATAAGAGCACCTATGGTTCTTTCGTTACTTTTTAGCAGTTTGTTTGTTGTTTCAAGTCGTATTAACTGGTAGCGTATTTTAGGATGTGCCAGAGTATTAAAGAAGGTGTTTTTTTTTTTTTTTTTTTTAACTACCCTACCTCAAATTCAATTCTGTCTGACCAACGAAATAGTGCGTGAATTACTAATGAATTAAAACTTCAAAAAATGAAAACAATATAATTATAAACAGAAATTAATTGCAAGAATTTTAAAGTAAGATTGACGTGCAAATTTCCTGTGCAAAGAAACATTTCGTTTCAAATTTAAAGATTATCCATTAAGTAGATATCCCCGTCGCTGGCCCTCAAACTTGACCAGTGGACAGCTGTGAAATGTTATTGCTCCACGTGGTGTCTATTTGGTCATTATCTCCGAGGTCATCGGGCTCAGGCTCATAAATCATAGTGGTCAGTGTCTGTGTCCAGCATCTTGTCTGAGAAATGCTGTGGTCAGCGGATCCGCGTCAACACTCGTGTAAACTATAGTAGACTGACCACCAGTCTCTAGAATCATTTAATGTGGTTCGTAGTCCACTAAACCTGCATATATTGTTAGTTTTTTTTCCTATAATATATATAGATCTATTAAGGAAAAAATAAATGAAATAAAAAAACAAACTAGTATTAACAAAGGTAGATTTAGCGGACTATGTGGTTTAGTGATGGTTTTTGTCTCTAGACATACATGTACCGATACTAATTATCATAAGTTTCAGAACAGAAAGGAGATTATTACCTAGCATTCCATCTTTAATATTGCAGAGTTACCTCCCTTGCGGGTATTTGTATCCATAAATATATGATGTCATTATTTTGTGAGAATTACGTCGGGGTGTTTTTTTTCTCGGGAAAATATGACGTTACGCTTCCCAAACACATGGCGTCACAATAAATGTCTTTCCGCAATGGCGGATAATTCCTGATATGCAAATACGGAATATAATAATTTAAACTGAGAAATTCATACTAAATTTCAATCAAACTTAGAGTCTGGTGACCAGTCCCATTAATACAACTCGACGTCACCAATCCTCGATACTCTAGGGGTTCCGATCACATAGATTTCTAGATCGTAAAGTGATCGGAACCCTGGAGTATCGAGGATGCGACGTCACATGAGTATCCATGTAAAAAATATATGAAATTAAAAAAAATATGAATCATCCATGTATACACGTCTTATATTGGTCCAGAAAAGTAATACTGCAAAGATAATATTTCAGATAACCACTGGGTACGATTATAGCATACAGTAAATACTTTAAAATGAGATTTATTAGTCTGGACAAATTTTGGCGAGCGGATACTGCAGGCTGATTATATTAGTTCGAGAGTCCTTATCATCAGCAGCATTAGAGCATCTGAACGACAGACCGGGAGATTTAGGAGGCAGGGTATGATTATTCGTTCTAGGACGTAACATGTAATGCGATCCGGAATTGAAATACAATTAGGCATTTAACGTAAACTATTAATAAATTATGGAATAGCAAATTAGTACTCTCATGCCGTGACTAATAACTGGGATAGTTTTAAAACTGAGATTCACTTCAAAGTATAACAATTGTAGTTTTTCATTGCTTATTGAGATATTTGCAGAAACATATGCAGCAGTTTCGGCAATCTTCGCGTAGGAAGTTTTTCTACCATATGTAAGATCTCACGAGTTATGCCCCTTTAAACTCACATGTTTCGTACGATTCCGTCGTACATGCATATGTTTTAGGTAACATATGTGACCGTCCTTAATTAGTATGCAATTTTATTTGTTCTTATTGTGTCTTGATAAAGGGGCAGATCTCGAAAATTCGACAATATTTTGTCAACACTGTTGGAATATTACTTCTTTGCCCCATAATACAGACATGCATGTCTGTCACAACCTTGAATTTACCAATAATACATGTATATATTATAATCAAAATTATTGTATATTAGGTACTTATTCAACATTGTAATATGGTACATTTTATATACATAGTCATGATAATCAGAGTTCTGGATATATGTAAAAAGCCAGTGTAAAAAAAATAAATTAATGGAGGTAAAAGATATTTGGATGAAATATGATATTCCAATAGATCTTGAAATAAATGATTTAGTACACTTGGTAATTTAGCAATTATTTTATTTTTTAATGTATATCAAAGCTTCATTAACAAATAAATTAAAATGCACTACCAGCAGAGATTTAAATATATACTATTTTAGTATCTCTGCTACCAAGTTAAAACACATGAATCCCTAATGACTACATTGTTTGTATAACTGTATGTATTTGTGTGATGAGTACAATGTTATGTATGTAGAGAGGCAGCCACCTAAGACACAGTATACATGCTATAAATGGACCTCCTGGGGTTGGGAATAAGGTACTACATGTATACAGGTGTTTGTTTAGTTATGTGATACAGTTGACTGAGAACATATGAAGGGTGCCCTAAAAATGCCCCAGGCCCAGGCCCCACTCGTGATCAATGTTAGTGTAATTCAGATTATCATACCGTGTGGTTGATGGAAACAGTAATGAAGTCCAAGTTGACCATGCCAACTGCAGTCCTAGCCTAACGGGGTCTACCTTTCGAGCAGGCAAATTTATAAGTGAACAAGTAATACTACATGTATGGATCATACATTAATATAAATATTGTTATCATAAAACTCACGCGGTTTGTAAAAGAAGGTCAGAATAGGATATTGTCAAATTATCAAGGTTTCTAGAATGTAAAATAATTATGACAAATTCAGATAATCTAATCAACAACTATGAATCTACAGTTTAAATGGGGTAGAAGTTTGGGTTCATTTTTGATTCTTAGTGTTTGATTTGTTCATGTTGTTATCGATCAGACATGTGACCTACATTTTAGCGATCGTCCTTTTGAACAGGTGTTTGATGCTCACGAGCAGTCCACATGCCCGATAATAAATTTTTGCTTTCTTAAGCCAGTGCTTACAGGTTCCTCAATGGGTTGAGTGTAATAAAGTGTCATTTCTAATGCCGATTTTTAACGTCTATGGACGAATTTCTCATTTTTCCAATCCTTTGCAACGCGCCAGGTTCCATGTAGCAAATGTATACGTATTATACAAAACTAATTTTCGCGCACCTTGCCGTTTAGAAAACTATATTCCCATACATACATAGTTAAACATTTTATGAAGAATTTAATTGTTTATGTTTATATGTCCTTGCTTTTATTATGCCCATCAATATATTCTTTTAATCAAAATAATTTGCCGATCAAAATATCTCTTTGGCGACGATTTGCTTATACTAAAATTCTTACTCCACGCAAGGTTCATCACTTTATGCGTACGAAAAAGAATTTCATCTTTAAACTACTTAATTATCACTAGCTAAGAAAATAGTTTTTACTGGGGAACTATCCATTGATGAGACAACCAGTATGTGGTTTACCGTACGCAGTTAATTTGCAACGCATAATTTGCATTTATAAATTCTATAATTAACGTCCTTATTTATAAATTAAATTGTATGATAATATATATTGATACATTTTACTTTATATGTATCTATTCAAATAAACATTACAGTACGAATGATTTCCAGTAATTAACGGCAATTTTTATGTATCAATAAATATTCGATGTTATAACTATTTCTATCTGTCAAAGTCCATATAGACTGCAGAATCATACATATTTTCTCATATTTCTGTGGCACATCATCTAGTCTGTCTGTGGTCTGGATGTAGTGGACATTTTACCTGGACACGATGTCCACCTGTAGTGGACACCGTGTTCACACGTAGTGCACTCCGTGTCTACCTGTAGTCTAAATCTCGTGCACTCCGTGTCTCCCTGTAGTCTAAACCTCGTGCACTCCGTGTCTACCTGTAGTCTAAACCTCGTGCACTCCGTGTCTGCCTGTAGTCTAAACCTCGTGCACTCCGTGTCCACTCGTAGTTCACACCGTGTGCACAATGTGTAACCTTTAGTCTACTACCAACTGTATGTTTATAAGGATCCAGTGTTATCTGGAATACAACTGTTGATATTATACTTATTTGACATAATTTGTACAGTACGTATACACTGTTCGTGTAGATTTAGAGTCTACATATGTTTGTTTAAAAGGTCTAAACAGGTCTATGGACACTCGGGTAAATCTAAATTCTCTGATTCCTTTGGTAGTTATTGCCAAAAGTACATGTACCGTTCCACCGCAACAACATTTTTTTTGTACATGTATTTATCATTACTTTGCTTTTATACTTCTTTTATATACCCCCATTTAATTTTATATATATAATCTTCTTACTTTTGAAAAGAAAATGAATTCCTTCATGTAATACATTCAAACTATATCTTCATGGAAAAAAAACAAGTCATAATGGACTTCCTTGTATACCACCAGCTGGTTCAACGGGTTTTTTTTTTATCTCGTTCATATACACGTATCATGTATCAAATACGTTTGTGACTTTGAAAATTGATTGTGACCGCAACATACACATGTAATAGCTGTTATTTTATATCAATTATCTTAAAATTGAATTGGCATACAAAAATGTACATGTTGTAAGTCACATGTATGCCTACAATATGTATGTGAAATATCTGGGCTTCTGTTTGAGTTTGAAACTTTGTCAGATGACCTTAAAGCAATATTGAGGTAAAAGACACTGCAAGTTGTGAGACATATAGATGATTTTATTTCTTAAACCATTATTTAAAAACCATATTGTATCAGATCTACAAAATAAATTAATAATGTACATTCATTGCATATCATTTTTCATCCAAAAAGCTATGTTACCTTTGCCAGAAACAATACATTTGTATATGTTTCTGCCTTTGCAATTTAAAGCTAATTATATCAAGTTTATTATTATTATTATTATTAAAGAAAATATATGAACAGGATAAATTATAAAAAAAACTGAAGAGAGTACTTTCAATTTTTAATAAGGCCGAAAAAATGTGTGTTTTGGGTTACATTGGCAAAAAAAATAGGGTCTCTCGGTCGGGAGGATGTTTTTTTTTTTTTTTTTGTAGTGTATTTCAATCTAAAATGATGGCCGGAACCGGATTTTGAGATCGAAATCCCAACTTTCTAAAAAAAAATTCGTAGAAAAATGGGGAAAAAATTAGGATCGGGGGTAAAAAATTAGTTTCGGTCGGGTAACCCTAAACAAACATATTTTTGGGGGCCTAACAATATGCCTTTATGTCACGATCTCATCGGGTAATGAAAAAAAAATGCAGACTGTGTGAATCTTTGAAGCAAATCTCACAAAAATTTGCAGATGTTTTCCAGACGTTTTATGTTTTCCATAACCTGATAAAATTTTAAATTAGAGGCATCAAATAAATGACTTACAAAATAAAGTACATATTTATGTACACGTGTGTTTCAATTGATTTATAACGGATTATTTTTTCCCAAATCAATATACTAACAATACATGTCTCTCAGTTATTATTTTTGTGACATTATGACAACATTACTTTTCCACACAATTCTTGGATTTTTCCCTTAGCGTTGTAAAAACGAAATTCTGCGAAGAAGAAAGTTAGATATATATCATGAAAGAAATAAATTATAATGTTTTCATACAAACATAGCACTTTGTTAGTGTTAGCTAGATTCTAATGTCATTTTATTGAGATAATCATGAGTTCTGTTGTCAAGTCAGATTTTCTTCCTTATAAACAATTATATGTAGTAAATAAAATGTAAATAAAATCACATAAATGTAACAAAAAAAATACATCAAACTATGCAAGAATTAAAATTCCCACGTATACGTATAAAGGGGGACAACTCCAACATTATATTTCGGCAAGTATAATTACATGTAGTTGGTGAAAACCAATAAATTCTGCATGCGTTCCATATGAAGTTGGAGCATCTCAGTTTAATTGACAGACAAACATGTATACAATACAGGAGATCAAGGTCATAAAGTATATGTGTTAATTACCTTGATCTTAATTACCTTACCGACCTTGGAAGGTGCATCTCAAGGATTTATAAGTCCCACTTAAAATGCCTTGGTGCATCTTTATAAATACTGTATTTGACCCAATAAGCAGCCCCCATACATAATAAAGCCCCATCCCTTTTTGTGGCCTCATTTTCACTGACCTTTATTTTTCAAGTGCCCTGGGCACTTATTGGGTCGAGTACGGACTTTTGGATTGTGATGATATTTTTCACCAGAAAACTGAGAGTTATTTAATAAAACTATTAGAGTAATCCAACATTCATTAATAATTATTTTGCATTGAACATTATATTAGATTATAATAATATATCATTAATAGTGTTAGCATAAATAAAAAGATTCATTTAACACATGTGATCTCAATAAAATTAATATCTGGAACCTCTGAACTTAATACCCACATTACTTGTCAATAAGTCATTAAAAGTGAACCGGAGTAGGTACTTGTCTATAAGTTATTAAAGGCCCACTACCTTTCCGTAACAAAAATTCAAAGTTTCTTAACAACAAAAATAAAATAAGAAAATATATTTCAACAGACTAAGATGAGGTTACAAAGCCAAACTGATTCAAGATTTTCTGTATGGCACAGTGATAGTCGACTTACACGCGATTATTAGGACGATGACAGAAAATATAAATAGGCTCGGGATATGAAATTTAAATACTAATTTGTTTTAATTAATTTGTTGTATTGTAGTAGTAACTATAAGCTAATAACTTTTGCGGCTCTACAAAAATTGTCAATCTTCTTTTACATTTCGATTTTAAAAATTAAAAGCCATTACGGAAAAGTAGTGGGCCTTTAACTTAAATCCCTCACTTAACACTGTTAATTATTTCATGTACATATTTTAGCAGTAATCTTATTTCAACGCTTAAAGCCAAGGATTTATAAGTCTCACCATATACATGTACAGCCTTGTGAAAGTACAACAGAGCTTAACTGGTACCAATCCAACTCAACTACTTACTTTAAACTTACATCATTAATACAGTTAAAGTATCGAGATAGTCAACTGATGACAAGGTTTGACAGTTTTACAAAAATCAAAATTGAAAAAATGCTGCTAAAATTATCAATCTAAGATATGATTTTCTCGCACCTCGGACAGGGAAATCTCACATGATACCCGGTGCTAGATTTTTCTATCTCGTCCAATCTGTCTGGTACCTTTACGCGAATTTTGGCGGAATTTTACGCCATTCATGTAACAGTCTGCGCATGTGACGTCAAACTCTTGAACCGGTGACGTCACAAGCGTCAGATAGTCAATATTATTAGAAATATGTGCATTCAGTGATTTACCATGCATTGTTTGGTTGTTGTTTTTAATTATGAAACAGTATGTACCGATTGATCATCGTTTGTCTTTGATATAACCGAACTATAGTTTTATGCGGAATGACTGAAATCGAAGCGCAGATGTAATGGTTAATCGGCTTTGAACCAGGAGGCCCAAGATGGGATAGTTTTACACTCTGAACGCGTATATAGATGGGTTTTGTTATATCTTAGAGGCGCGAGAAAAAAAATCTATTACCTTTAAGTGATCGAGATCGGGTTATCTCAGTCTCGGGCTAAGATTTTGTAACATCCCAACCTCGGCTAACGCCTCGGTTGGGATTATGTTACAAAATCTTAGCCCTCGACTGAGATAACCCGATCTCGTTCACTTACAGGTAACAGATTTTATTAATAAATAACAATATTCAAAACAACACTTCACAAGTGAAAAAAGCTCCATATGGACCTGCATCACACACCAGTTAAATGATGATTCTATCAGTTCTAAAAGTCAAAAATCACTAAAGAAACATACAAATGAAGATATAAATTTGAGACAAAAATGATAGATATGACAACATAAAAACCCTTAATCATCCATTTGACCCTTGTGACCTTGAATGAAGGTCAAGGTAAACATTTGGAGATACAAATATACTTGCTTGCATGCTCTTCGTTCCATGGCGTCACATTGAATGATATTTAACCCTTGTGACCTTGAAGGAAGGTTAAGGTTATTTATCTACATACAACTTTGGTAAATGTTGTCCATTATTCTAGCATGCTTAAAGCCTATTGGTTTTTGAGATCATTATGTATATATATGCCCCAATGACCTTGAGTGCCAGTCAAGGTCATTTGTGTGCACAAACTTTGCACTCGTTCACCTTAGAATGATAGAATAATATAGTCAATATTACGCTTTGGAACCTTGTGGTTTTTGAGAAAAAGTTATCTAAAATGAAAAGATAACGCTGGACAGATGAGCAGTATCAGACAAAAGAGTATGTTTAATATGTCCTAATTGAAGATATATGTATAGGCACAAATTATTTACAAATATGTCTCCATGAATAATTAAGAATTTTCTTTCAGAACATATTTATATTTGACTAATTTTTTCATTGACATCAATAATCACTTCTATATCTTCTAACAATAACCTGGGTTGCTAAGTACTGTTATTACCAGGAGAATCAAGAATTTTGTGGTTTCTAGCAAATAACTTCTCAAAGACAGAATATCATGATTATAAAAAAAAAAAACATTTTTCTCTCATTTTTACACTATGACATTTAAATACTGGTATATATATGGTGGGCGATTAATTCCCCTTTTGTCACCTTTAAGAGGATAATAACCACACCTAAAACTATTTCATAAAAAATCTGAAAACTTCATGAGATGCTCATTCCAGGTATAGATATTTTGTTATTATACCAGACACAGGTCTCATATTGTGATTTTATCAACATGAATATTTGATTGATGAAAGGGTCATTTTGATAATTAAATGATTTTTTGTTAATCATCAAATGATGAATTTTCATTATTGCACTACGTATATACATGTAACATAAAATCAAATTAATATTCTTTGATTAAAAAATTAATTGCTTCATAATTACATATAATATGAATATAAATGTGTACACCTTTTCATGATATGACAATTTGTGTTCAAGAGAGATTCATTCATTCGTGCAGGTGATATGAAATTATGACAAGAGGCCCATGGGCCTTAGCGGTCACCTGAGTTCGGATACAGAATGAAACAAAGACACCAAAACAATATATATTGGCCCATCAGGCCCTTGAAACCAGTCAGTGATCAGAAGATTTTTTTTTCCTTATTTTAGTCATTTTGACCCCTTTTGGCCCCGCCCATCTACCCCTGAAGGTTGAACAGGACCAATATGGATATGATGATGCTATCACAGGGTAATAATTAATTCTAACCAAGTTTGACCTATTGAAAATTAAGAAAATAATGCTCATAAATGTGTTTTTCCAATATCAATTAAAATAGATTTGACCCCTAATCAGGGGAAAGTCTGAGATGCCAGGGCCATGAAATTCACAATTTTTGTAAAGGGCCTTAAAAAGACCTTCCAATCTATTAGGAGTATTTGGTTCCATCAAATTTGCAAATTCAGAAGGAGACTTTTGAAATTTTAGCCATTTTGACCCCTGGGACCAATATGGATATGATGTTAAAATACTATCTCAGGCTAATAATTCTAACAAAGTTTGACTAATTTCCTATTACAAATGACCAAATAATGCTCAAAAATGTCTTTTCCCTGTATAAACTATAGTAAACTTGACCCCCTCCTCAGGGGGGAACGTGAGACCCCAGGGTCATATAATTCACAATTTTTGTAAAGGACCTCAAGACCTTTTAATCTATGAAGAGTATTTGATTCTACCATTTCTGGAATTTCAGAAGAAGATTTTGAAGTTTTAGCATATTTGACCCCTTTTGGCCCCACCTTTCAGGCCCCTGGGGGTCAGTCGTGGAAAAAATTAGGATTCAATGGCCTTCTAAACTGATAATTCTGACAACATTTGACTCATTTCCTATTACAAATGACCAAATAATGCTCAAAAATGTGTTTTCCCTATATAAACTATAGCAAACTTGACCCCCTCCCTAGGGGGGAACGTGAAACCCCAGGGTCATATAATTCACAATTTTTGTAAAGGACCTCAAGACCTTTTAATTTATGAAGAGTGTTTGATTCTACCATTTCTGGAATTTCAGAAGAAGATTTTTGAAGTTTTAGCCTATTTGACCCCTTTTGGCCCCACCCCTCAGGCCCCTGGGGGGCTGGGACCATATAATTCACAATTTTGGTTGACCTTTGGCTATGGAAGGTTTCTGCAAAATTTCAACAAATTTGGTTTTGTAGTTTTGGAGAAGAAGTCGAAAAAGTAAATTGTTTATCGCCATACAACGGACGACGCACGACGACGGACAAAAGGCGATTAGAATAGGTCACTTAAGACTTCCTCTCAGGTGACCTAAAAATTCATTGCCATAAAAATGCATCAAATATTAAAACCACACAAACCTTAATCGCCAAATTAATAATCAATTAATTAATTGAATGAATAATTAATGTATAAGTATAAAATGAGCCCATCAGACCGAGGTTCGAATCCTGACCTCCAAATAATTCTAGCGATTAATGTTACTTAATCTGAATCAATTCAGAGACCTGGTCGCCAGCGATCCAATTGATTACAAAACCATTATAACTAATGTAAAATGTCATTTTTCAATATTAGGATAAAAAATATTTTCCCATTTTGATTTAGTTTCATATCTGCGCCCTTCAAACATTTTCAAACAAAGGAACGTTCTTTTGAACACATGATATGTAAATTAAGATAATTAATACAGGGATTTCGAGATCCAAAAACAATGTGGGTAAAGTATTTACCCAAATTTTAGTCCCACCTTCCAGTGATTATGACGTAATAAAACTTATGTTAAATGATGACGTCACAATCACCGGATGGTGGAACTAAGTAATGGTAAATTGTAATTTACCCATGTCGTTTTCGGATCTCGAAATTCCTGTATCATAACAGGTCATAGCCCCTGGTAAAGTTGAAACTATAGGATTATAAACAAATGATATGATTGAATTTTGGCCATGGAAGGGTTTTACAAAATTTCATAGAATTTAGTCCTGTGGTTTTGGAGAAGAAGTGAAAAATGTAAATTGGTTACTATGGATGACGTATGACAAAAGAATGTCAAGGTCATGACCAAGGGGACGGAGATTGTTGTACTACAATAATAAAATTTTATATTATAACTCCTACGATATGTGCAGATCTACATGTACTTCACACGACATAAAAGACTTCATGTGAAATCAGAATGGGATAGGACAGGACATGACGTGATGGGACGGAATAGGACAGGACACAAGGACAACACTAATTACACTCTATGACCTTTGACCCAGTCATAAAGTGAGCATAAAAAGATTATGTGCTCACAATGAACAAAAGATGGGTTCATGACAGGACAACACTGGTACCCCCGACCACACCCTACACTCCCTACCCCTACCCCCACCACACTATCCACATTCATTTTTCTGCCCCCAATAAACTACTTTCAAGGGACATAAGCATTCCACACTGTCATTAATTTCCCTATATATTTCATGTACTGTTAAACCTGTCTATAAAGACCACCCAAGCGACAGAGATAAAAGCTCTCTATACACAGGTTGATTGGTGTTGACATTGGTCATTTCAGACCCTAGAGAAGTGGCCTTCTTAAACAGGTGGTCATTATACAGAGGTGGATCATTAAGACAGGTTTTTCAGTATATTCATATGTTTTCATTCATTTGTCGTTACATTTTTTCCGATGTTATGGTTATAATTAATTTTTATTTGTTTTCATACTATATCAGACTTTCTGATTGGCAGATCCTTTTTCTTCATATACTATGAAGAAAAAATCCAAGAATGGCGCGAAAACCCAACGCTATCATGACATCACAATAAAGACGTTGACAAATTGATTTATAAAAAAAAATAATTCATTGGAACATCAATGGAATCATACGTTTAAACTATTTTATATTATCAAGTAGTCTGAAAAATTAATTATTAGCATTGATGTAACTGTTTTTTAACTTCATCGGGTTATGAAATAAATTTTGTTTGCAATTTTTTGTGAGAATCCGCTATGCAGATTCACAGAGTTTGCAAACAAAATTTCAAAATACATGAAATATATAGTAAAAAAACAACAATGATGAATTGATCTTGGTTAATTACAGAGTTACCTCCCTTGCAAGCAGGTATCCATTGTGCCGTCATTATTTTTTGAGCGAAACTCTAAAAAGAATGCTCGCAAACACATGACACCACAATCAATACCTACATGCAAGGGCAGATAACTCTGTAATATGCAAATATAGAATACTTAGTCCCTTGACTGTACTGAATATGATTTTTTATAAACAGCATGAAAATGGTGACAAACATAAGGCTCAATTAAAGTCTGAACGACACAAAATTTAAAATTCAGTATGTTTAGGTTTTTTACTACTTTCTGGAGGTTCAGATTTCATAGATCTGGATGTTCTGCGCGATTTGATTTCTGATAAGGTATCATATGCCTTTTGGATTTCGATGAACTTTTCCTGGGCGAACTTCTTGTGTTCTGGATCTTTGATTTTGTCTGGATGCCATTCTTTAGCGAGCTCTCGATATCGTCGAGTTATCTCCTTCTGGGTAACCGAATCGTTCAAACCAAGCACCTGGTAATAACACAAAGTTGAAAATAGAAAGAAAATCAAAACAGCCATGTCAGATTGGAGATAAACATGAAGGTCATTTTGAAATTCCAAAACGTAGATAACGTTTATCTCCAAATCAGACTTCTTTTCTAGTGTCAAATTCTCAAAGCCCTTTCCCTTAGTGGCAAAAACGTTAATAATATATCATTCACGACTGGAAAAGATGGAATTATATTGATCTGTAATTCAAGGGTCAGCCTATAGTGGTAAATCTGATTACATTATCACAAGTTTAAACATTTTTATATTGAGTTATCTCTCTTGCCAGCAAGTGTATCAATTATAACGTCATTATTTTCTGACCAAAAATTAACCTCGTTTCCTCTGAAAGATATAACACAAAAAACAGTACCCTCCTGCAAGGGCAGATAACTCTTTAATATATATGCAAAGATGGTAAGCTTCCTCTCCTTGCAGAAAAGTTTAGAACAATATCAATTTGAATTTAGCCTTCTTTCCTTGTAAGGAAGTTTATTACATCATTGAAACCTTATAACATCACATCGTTGGAGATCCACGGTTGACTGCACTATGCTGCGCTATATTTATGTGATAAGTGAAGCATGAAATCAACAATAAGTCTCTAACAATGACTATCTCATAATAAGTTTTCATACAAGTTTTTCGCCCTCCCTTCTCTAAAGAGCTCATTGCGGTTTTTTCAATTACTGTATTTGACCCAATTTAGCGTAAAAAATTTGCAAAAATAAGGGGGCGCTTAACAGAATCAAATTTAGATTAGCCTTTCATAACATTACTGTAAAAAATAAATTAATGGCAGATGATTCCAACGTCCTGTAGGTATTTCATAATTAATGGTAAGATGTATCGGCAAAGGGATCAAAAGATCAAAGATTATTGCGAAAAATAAGCCATAAATCAATTTGCAAAAGAAATCAAATAAAGAAACCATTGGTTTTCATATTTTTAATTCAAAGTGAGTTAAAATTGATGTCTCAAAAAAGGGGAGGTATGCTAACAGTGTTAGAGACGCTTATTGGGTCGATTACAGTACGTGAAGCAACATACCCTGTATGCATTGGCCTCTCCTGTAGGGTCCATAGCCTCGACAAACTGCTGCCAAAGTCTCTGCCAGCCGTACAGTTTGTAATACTCGTACAGCTTATTCATCGTCTCCTTCATATTGTCCCAGGCTGGCGATTTGAAGAAATTTGGAATGGCTTCTCGTAGAGGTATGGTCTCTCCATGTTCATTGGTGATGGAACAATTTGAATAGATGACTGAGGTCCACATTGACAGATATATTATTCCACAAAATGTCATTACCACCATCCTTTTACAGATGTTCTTTCGAGGCTTCCTCTCGACCTCCCATTTAATCCCAAACTTGTTGACAAGTATAGCTGATATCAGTACACCAGGCATGATGTTTTCTGAACTGTACAGTGTCCATGGCAACCCGAGAAATCCACCGACGAGAGGTGCTGACATAGTACACTTTTGGTGCCCAAGGTTGGCCACTAGATGAATTCCTGTTTATAAAATAGAATTCAACCTCATTGTCTTTAGTAAAACTTAAAATGCATGCACATTTATCTGAATGTATTGCCCTGACTTAATTTCTGAAAATGAACTGCAACAATCTTTCCCCGATACTAATTCTAAAGCTCCCATCCACACTCCTTCCTGAACCTACTGCCCCCATCCACCCTCCTTCCTGTACCTACTGCCCCCATCCACCCTCCATCCTGAACCTACTGCCCCCATCCACCTTCCTTCCTGAACCTACTGCCCCCGTCCACCCTCCTTCCTGAACCAACTGCTCACCATCCTCCTTCCAAAACCTACTGCCCCAATCCACCATCCTTCCTGAACCTACTGCCCCCATCCACCCTCCATCCTGAACCTACTGCCCCCATCCACCCTCCTTCCTGTACCTACTGCCCCCATCCACCCTCCTTCCTGAACCAACTGCCCCCATCCACCTTCCTTCCTGAATCTACTGCCCCCGTGCACCCTCCTTCCTGAATTTACTGCCCCTTCCACCCTCCTTCCTGAGCCTGCTGTCCCATGGCGTGTTTTTTTTTTTTTTTTTTTTTTTTCCTATTAACAACCAGAGTCATGTAAGGAAGTGCCAGGTTTGTTAGTGGAGGAAAGCCGGAATACCCAGAGAAAAACCACCGACCAGCGGTCAGTACCTGGCAACTGCCCCACTTTGGATTTGAACACGCATCCCAGAGGTGGAGGGCTTGTGGTAATATGTCG
Source organism: Argopecten irradians (assembly GCF_041381155.1). Classification (NCBI taxonomy): domain Eukaryota; kingdom Metazoa; phylum Mollusca; class Bivalvia; order Pectinida; family Pectinidae; genus Argopecten; species Argopecten irradians. The sequence continues at coordinate 3,373,994 of NC_091149.1, forward strand.
GGACATCTTAACCAATCGGCAACCGCGGCCTTATGGCATCCATCTTCCTTCCTGAACCTACTGCCCCCATCCACCTTTCTTATAAACTAAAAACTATCTTTTATCTCATATCAATTGCGAAACAATTAAATTTATTTATACAAAATCAATTTTGATGGCTGCGAGTGGGTTCTTCAAGTGAAAAAAAATCAAGAGTTCCCCGAAAAAACTCAAGTGATAGAGCACGTGATCCCTGATCGACCTTTTCAATTCTGTGTGTTAGGGTTTGCATGAACCCTGACTGGCTAGATGACAGACAAGTGACTTTACCACTACACCTATTTACCCAAGTCTACTGCCCCCATATATTAATTCTCGAGCCTATTATCCCACATCCTTGATGCTGCAGGGGTTCCGATCACATACAATCTCTATACCCTTGGATTATTTTATACATGTAGTAATACTGAAGGCAGCTCTGGCGAAAAAATCTGAACCAATCACAGGCCAACAAAAATTTCCTTTGAAAACTACAGAGAGAGCAACGCCCAACTTCCAGGCCACACAGTGAACCGTTATATGGGCTCTTTTGATGCGCTTCTGTTGCCTCCAGATTTACTATGAGATAGTCTGGGGGTGTACGAATCGTAAGTGATCGGAACCCCTGGAGTATTGGAGATGGTTGTCCCATTGACCGTCCTATCTGCTGATCCTATATACTTACCCACTGCGACCCCGTACGGGGGAAGAACGATAGTCAACAGCCATCCTAGCCCTGATGTGGTATACTCTTCTGGGATAACCAGTCTAAGTAATATTCCAAAAAGAAACCCGACTATCAGCTCTCCAGCAAAACGAGCAACATTAAACGGGGGTCGAGGAAATAACACAAGACGATGCTGTAATTCTTTTAGGTATCTTTCGTCATTGTTTGCGTCATAAATATACTCGGGCAGTCTCCATAAATCCCGGAACCAGCCTAGTCCGAAACAACCTCCCCATGTTGCCCACCAAATGAAAGCATGTTTGTCCCGTCCAAGGTAGAAATGGTGAAGTCCTAGCCATCCGCCAGTTAGCCATAAAATATATGCGACCACGATGTTAGCCATGCTGTAAATGAGATCTAATCATTCCAAGAAGTCTCTCTGTTCACGTAGATTCTTGGTTTCATCATCGGAAGCTGTTGTGTCTTCGCGTGGGGAATTCCTCTTTTATCGATGTGTTCTATAAATAGCAAAATCTACGTGTCACTTATTTATTTAATGATTCACAAATATCTAGTCATCTTTTCGTTTCAGGATGGAAGTATTCGTATAAGTTTAATAAACCACAAAATTTCGATTTTGTTCCTTGATTTAGAAAATTGCTAATATTGAAAGCGAAAGTAACACTAGTCACGAAGGGAATCCCCATCCCATAATGCAATTCGAATATTGTTTACGTAGTGAAGGAAACCTCCAATATGGCGGCTCCCAGGTGAAATGCTCGCACTTGTTTACATGACCAGCAAATAAATGTGGCTATAACTAAATTATTTGGTGGAATTTCACCATATCGAATTCAAGATGGATAGAAAACCCGGATACCTTACGAAAAACCCACAGGACGCAGTGAAGGAGTTAAAGTGGATTAAGGTAGGAGTCTCGTTTGATCCGGCTAATTTTTACAACTGACCATAACGTTAATAATAGCACTATATAATGAACTGATTGTTTCGGTGTCGGGACGTTTCGCCCCTGCTAACCATCATAAGTGGGGACTTACCAACTTCCGGGCAAAACGTCTGGCATTCATTAGTTCGTTAGATTTTTAAACTTTCCGCAATGAAAATTATTTAATCAACAGCTAGCTGATCAATATGATAAATGTATAACAGCTGTACAATGTACATGTGTAAAAGGAAAGGAGAAATGTAGCAGCCAGACCTTTATTCCAAACTGTAACCTCCGAACACTAGCCAGATGCTCTACCGCTGAGTTACCTGATCACCAATGATCGACCCAGACAAATATCCGTCTACATCAGTACCTGTGGCTCCATTTTCAACATCTTCAACATCTTCACCCTCAAAGTCATACCAGACCCTTATACCACCACTATGGGTATATTAGTTGGGCAACAATTTTGTAACAGGAGAGGAGAATATGTAGCGTCCAGACTGAGATTTGAACCCATGACCTCCGAACACTAACCAACTGCACTACCCTAGAGCTACCTTGTCACCAATGATCGACTCAGTCCAATAAAGTTATATATATACACATGCACATGTAGAGCTACAGTTTTACTTTACATTGCAAATTATTCTAGTGTACTTTGTACAGAATGCATACTGGTAGAAGGAAGAGTAGTTTGTAATCAGTGGTTATGTTTACATGTTTGTTTGTTTGTTTGTTTGATTTATTAACGTCCTATTAACAGCTATGGTCATGTAAGGACGGCCTCCCATGTATGCGGTGTGTTGCGTGTATGTTGGGCGAGGTGAGTGTACTGGGAGACTGCGGTATGTTCGTGTTGTGTCTTCTTGTATAGTGGAACTGTTGCCCTTTTTATAGTGCTATATCACTGAAGCATGCCGCCGAAGACACCAAGCAACACACCCCAACCGGTCACATTATACTGACAACGCGCGAACCAGTCGTCCCACTCCCTGTATGCTGAGCGCTAAGCAGGAGCAGAAACTACCACTTTTATACAGACTTTGGTGTGTCTCGGCCAGGGGACAGAACCCAGAGCCTTCCTCACTGGGGCGAACGCTCAACTCAAAGCCAAAAGTGAGGCGGTGCCAAGGGAGGCATTAGGAAAGATAAAGTCAGTTAGGAAGAAGAGAAAAGATAAGATCCTAATTTTAGTCGCCTTTTACGATCATGCAATAGGGGCAGCAGGTACAATTCTAACGCCCTACCTGCAGGGCCAATGTTTACATGTAGCTGTGCATATATGTGTAGTAGTGGTGTTTCGATTAATCAAGTTCATCGAGTATCATTGGTTAGGGGTGTTTGACCAATTACTAAAGTAAGAAATCCATAATTGAGTTTTGTTGGAAATTACAATGGGGGGGTACCATGATACCACCTGCGTTATGTAAATTAAGTTAATTAACACTCAATTATTTTAATTAAGTTGTTCAGATGGTGATGATAACTGTAGTATTTAACTTTTGCAACTACACAAGTATCAATCACCTTTGACATTTTCATTCATTTTTGTAAAGAAATTAAGTAATTATTGCTGTATTTCTAAAGTACTGGTTTTGTATTTTCAGGTTGTTGGTATTGGTAATGCTAATGTGGGGAAGACTTGTCTAATTAAACATTTCTGTGAAAGTAAGGTGAGTATATTGTACATTTTAATTCATCTTAATTAGAAATTAATCAATGTTCGTAAATGACAAGCTAAAGGAGAAAAAGCTGATACAAAAGAAATACTTATCAAATATGATATTAAATTAGATATAACAGTGGATACCAGGCTATACTAATTCACTCAGGGTACACTGTACTTATATGTATATCATGTGCAGGAACAATATACTGTGTATATGCTTCATTTGCTTTAAGTTTGTTGCTTTATGAATGCTGGAGATCAGGTTTCATCCCTGTTAGGGCTCTTTATATTTTAATTTTTCTTTTTTTAGCCCACCATCATCAGATGGTGGGCTATTCAAATCGCCTTTCGTCCGTCGTCCGTCCGTCCTTCGTCCGTCGTCCGTCCGTCCGTCCGTCCGTTAACAATTCTTGTTACCGCTATTTCTCTAAAAGTACTGAAGGGATCTTTCTCAAATTTCATATGTAGGTTCCCCTAGGACCCTAGTTGTGCATATTGTATTTTGGGACTGATCGGTCAACAAGATGGCCGCCAGGCAGCCATCTTGGATTTTGATAGTTAAAGTTTGTTACCGCTATTTCTCAGAAAGTACTGAAGGGATCTTTCTCAAATTTCATATGTAGGTTCCCCTAGGACCCTAGTTGTGCATAATGCATTTTGGGACTGATCGGTCAACAAGATGGCCGACTGGCGGCCATCTTGGATTTTGATAGTTAAAGTTTGTTACGGCTAATTCTCAGAAAGTACTGAAGGGATCTTTCTCAAATTTCATATGTAGGTTCCCCTAGGACCCAGTAGTGCATATTGCATTTTGGGACTGATCGGTCAACAAGATGGCCGCCAGGTAGCCATCTTGGATTTTGATAGTTAAAGTTTGTTACCGCTATTTCTCAGAAAGCACTGAAGGGATCTTTCTCAAATTTCATATGTAGGTTCCCCTAGGACCCTAGTTGTGCATATTGTATTTTGGGACTGATCGGTCAACAAGATGGCCGCCAGGCAGCCATCTTGGATTTTGATAGTTAAAGTTTGTTACCGCTATTTCTCATAAAGTATTGAAGGGATCTTTCTCAAATTTCATATGTAGGTTCCCCTAGGACCCCAGTTGTGCATATTGCATTTTGGGACTGATCGCTCAACAAGATGGCCGACCGGTGGCCATCTTGGATTTTGATAGTTAAAGTTTGTTACCGCTATTTCTCAGAAAGTACTGAAGGGATCTTTCTCAAATTTCATATGTAGGTTCCTCTAGGACCCTAGTTCTGCATATTACATTTTGGGACTGATCGGTCAACAAGATGGCCGACCAGCAGCCATCTTGGATTTTGATAGTTAAAGTTTGTTACGGCTATTTCTCAGAAAGTATTGAAGGGATTGTTCTCAAATTTCATATGTAGGTTCCCCTAGGACCCTAGTAGTGCATATTGCATTTTGGGACTGATCAGTCAACAAGATGGCCGCCAGGTAGCCATCTTGGATTTTGATAGTTAAAGTTTGTTACCGCTATTTCTCAGAAAGCACTGAAGGGATCTTTCTCAAATTTCATATGTAGGTTCCCCTAGGACCCCAGTTGTGCATATTGCATTTTGGGACTGATCGGTCAACAAGATGGCCGCCAGGTAGCCATCTTGGATTTTGATAGTTAAAGTTTGTTACCGCTATTTCTCAGAAAGCACTGAAGGGATCTTTCTCAAATTTCATATGTAGGTTCCCCTAGGACCCCAGTTGTGCATATTGCATTTTGGGACTGATCGGTCAACAAAATGGCCGACCGGTAGCCATCTTGGATTTTGATAGTTAAAGTTTGTTACCGCTATTTCTCAGAAAGTATTGAAGGGATTGTTCTCAAATATCATATGTAGGTTCCTCTAGGACCCTAGTTCTGCCTATTGCATTTTGCGACCACCATCTTGGATTTTGATAGTTTAAAGTTTGAAAAGCAGAAAAAAGAAGTGTAAGTTTGAAAAGCAGAGAAAAGATCCCTCTTTCATTTGTCAGACATAGATCAATCTTTGGTGGGCGCCAAGATCCCTCTGGGATCTCTTGTTTTATTCTACATTGACGCCTACCATGGCATCTCAATGACGATGACAAAAAGTGATTAAATGATGATGCTGATAATGTAATTAATGACGATAATGAGGATTGCATATATGATGGTGATGATGGTGACAATGTTAATGATGTTGATAATGTGATTGATGATGACAATGATGATGTGATAGATGACAATGATGATGTGATAGATGACAATGATGATGATGATGATGTGATAGATGACAATAATGATGATGACGATGATGATGACGATGATATTGGTGACGATGATGACAATAGTATTGATGATGATGGTATTGGTGACGATGATGATGACAATGATGTGATAGATGACAATGATGATAATGACAATGATGATGATGATGATGATATTGGTGATGATGATGACAATAGTATTGATGATGATGATGATGGTGATGATGATGGTATTGGTGACGATGATGATGACAATAATATTGATGATGATAATGATGATGATGATGGCAATGATGATAATGATGATAATTTCCTTTCATGTCCTAGTTCTGTGGAGGTTACCAGCCAACAGTTGGAGTGGACTACGGTTTTAAGATCCAGCATGTAGATGGTGTGGATTGTGAGTATGAAATTTTTTCATTTTTAATTGTGCTACATCTGAATCCTCTAGAAGTCATCTGTATTAGTGCCAAAGCATGATGATGACATCATATCCTACACCACTGGACCAATTTCACTGAAACATAATATATTGCAATTTGGGGACCATATGTATATGTGCAATGTTTATATGAATACCTATTATTTGACACATCAGACTAAGATTAACATTGGTCACATTGGAAGCAGAATGGGGACTCCTGATTTGGTCAAAATTTAGATATTGTCTGATTAAACTGAAAATCATTTTAAAAGGGCTTTAAGTTTAAAATATAGTATTTGGTTTCAAAGGTCACTAAATGATGAGGCTTATAGTTGTAGTTTTATCAGGATTGATAAAGTGTCGGAGCCATTAGATTGAATATATTTTGAAATAACTACTGTTTCTATGACAACAGTGCGCGTCCATCTCTGGGATCTGTCAGGAAGTCCCGAATATATCGACGTCAGAAATGAGCTCTACCTGCAGACGGACGCCATTTTTATGGTGTATGACGTCACCAATCAGGCGTCGTTTGAAGCGTTGGACGTTTGGATGAAGGAGGTCAATAAGTACAGTACGACAGGCCCTGAAATACGTCTGGTGGGAAATAAGGTACTAAAATAAGTTCAGAGGTCAAGCTACTGATATAGAAATACGTCTGGTGGGAAATAAGGTACTAAAATAAGTTCAGAGGTCAAGCTACTGATATAGAAATACGTCTGGTGGGAAATAAGGTACTAAAATAAGTTCAGAGGTCAAGCTACTGATATAGAAATACGTCTGGTGGGAAATAAGGTACTAAAATAAGTTCAGAGGTCAAGCTACTGATATAGAAATACGTCTGGTGGGAAATAAGGTACTAAAATAAGTTCAGAGGTCAAGCTACTGATATAGAAATACGTCTGGTGGGAAATAAGGTACTAAAATAAGTTCAGAGGTCAAGCTATTGATATAGAAATACGTCTGGTGGGAAATAAGGTACTAAAATAAGTTCAGAGGTCAAGCTATTGATATAGAAATACGTCTGGTGGGAAATAAGGTACTAAAATAAGTTCAGAGGTCAAGCTATTGATATAGAAATACGTCTGGTGGGAAATAAGGTACTAAAATAAGTTCAGAGGTCAAGCTACTGATATAGAAATATGTCTGGTGGGAAATAAGGTGCTAAAATAAGTTCAGAGGTCAAGCTATTGATATAGAAATACGTCTGGTGGGAAATAAGGTACTAATATAAGTTCAGAGGTCAAGCTATTAATATAGAAATACGTCTGGTGGGAAATAAGGTACTAAAATAAGTTCAAAGGTCAAGATACTGATATAGCTTTTGGTTTTTTTGCAAACAATTGCCTTTTTTCTTTGACTTTTCCAAATCTGAGTAACCAAAAAAATCCAAAAGTGGTAAAATTCATGAAAGCTTCAAAAACCATTTCCTGAAAAACCACAATAGGTATTGATCAAATACTCTTCATGTAAAATATAGGAGTAAAAATATTGATTCTATATCTACCTGGCGCTGTTCTTATTTGTTTCTTGTAAGAGGCCAACATTACAGTGAACATGCATGGTTTATATAGAAGAAAGGATATTTTTGAGTATCCATTGTTAAATTGCATCAGGAAATTTGGTTATAATTACTTTATCAGTATGAAATAGCAGTCAATATTGGCATTGAATGACCATCAAAGAGGGGATGGGGATATGGAGGGATGGGGAGTGGGGAATGACGGGGAGATCAAAGATCTATATTGACAAAACATTTGAGACATCTTTTATGACTCTCAGATATAGAAGAATTATCGGAAATTATATACATTGTGCATAAAATTTCTTTTTTTTTAGATTGATATTAAGAACAAACGCCAAGTGGAGAAGGAAGAAGCAAAAAAATGGGCGACGCAAAATAAGATGGTGTACGTATTACTTGTTTATTAGCCCCCTGCTGGTGGAATTTGAGGAAGCAATGTCCTACAGTCCATTCATCCCTCCATCCATCTCTCCATCAAATCTGTCTTTCAATTTACCTGCCTGAAGTTTGTCAACACTCGTAAAGAATCAAAATGTCATGGACAAGTTTAAGTTTCAGGGTTTTGAGGTCATGGTCACTATTACTATTTTTTAGGTCATCTGACCGAAGGTCAGGATGACCTATTGTCATCGTGTTTCGTCCGTCGTCGTGCGCAGTCCGCCGTCCGCCGTCCGCCGTCCGCCATCCGCCATCCGCCGTGCGTCGTGCGTAAGACTATTTATACAAAAGCCTACTCCTCCTTCATCCTTTGATGGATTTCATCCATATGTGGTTTGAAGCATCATTAGGGAAGGACAATCATATTTTATATAAATGAGCCTGGTCCGACCCCTAGGGTCAGAGGGGTGGGGCCCCAAAAGGGCAAATTTTCTTAATTTTAGCTTTAAAATCCTACTCCTCCTTCATCCTTGGATGGATTTCATCCATATTTGGTTTGAAACATCATTGGGGAAGGGCAATCATATTTTATATAAATGAGTCTGGTCCGACCCCTAGGGGCTGAGGGGTGGGGCCCCAAAAGGGCAAATTTTCTTATTTTAGCTTTAAAATCCTACTCCTCCTTCATCCTTGGATGGATTTCATCCATATTTAGTGTGAAACATCATTAGGTAAGGACATTCATATTTTATATATTTGAGATAGGTATGACCCCTAGGGGCTGTGGGGTGGGGCCCCAAAAGGGCGAATTTTCTTATTTAAAGTTTTTAAAATCCTACTCCTCCTTCATCCTTGGATGGATTTCATCCATATTTGGTGTGAAACATTATTGATGAAGGACATTCATATTTTATATATTTGAGATAGGTGTGACCCCTAGGGGCTGAGGGGTGGGGCCCCAAAAGGGCGAATTTATTTATTCAAAGCTTTAAAAACCTACTCCTCCTTCATCCTTGGATGGATTTCATCCATATTTGGTGTGAAACATCATTTGGGATGGACAATCATATTTTTATATAAATGAGCGTGGTCCAACCCTAGGGGCTGAGGGGTGGGGCCCCCAAAGGGCAAATTTTCTTAATTTTAGCTTTAAAATCCTACTTCTCCTTCATCCTTGATGGATTTCATCCATATTTGGTGTGAAACATCATTTGGGATGGACAATCATATTTTATATAAATGATGGTCCACCCTAGGGGTGAGGGGTGGGCCCCAAAGGAAATTTTCTTAATTTTAGCTTTAAAATCCTACTCCTCCTTCATCCTTGGATGGATTTCATCCATATTTGGTGTGAAACATCATTTGGGATGGACAATCATATTTTATATAAATGAGCGTGGTCCAACCCTAGGGGCTGAGGGGTGGGGCCCCAAAAAGGGCAAATTTTCTTAATTTTAGCTTTAAATCCTACTTCTCCTTCATCCTTGGATGGATTTCATCCATATTTGGTGTGAAACATTATTTGGGACGGACAATCATATTTATATAAATGAGCGTGGTCCAACCCTAGGGGCTGAGAGGTGGGGCCCCCAAAGGGCAAATTTTCTTAATTTTAGCTTTAAAATCCTACTCCTCCTTCATCCTTGGATGGATTTCATCCATATTTGATGTGAAACATCATTGGGGAAGGACAATCATATTTGATATAAATGAGCCTGGTCCGACCCCTAGGGGCTGAGGGGTGGGGCCCCAAATGGGGAAATTTTCTTAATTTTAGCTTTAAAATCCTACTCCTCCTCCATCCTTGGATGAATTTTATCCATATTTGGTGTGAAGCATCATTGGGGAAACACAATTATATTTTATATAAATGAGTCTGGTCTGAACCCTAGGAACTGAGGGGTGGGGCCCCAAAAGGGCAAATTTTCTTAATTTTAGCTGGCTCACTTCCTGTTTTAAAGTTTCAGTCTCCGATCTCAATGAAAATTGGTCTATAGGGGGTTTAATTGATGCCGAACAACATGCAAACATTTTCGTAAAGATTTTGGTATTCCAAGATGGCCGCTGGCCCACTTCCTGTTTTAAGGTTTCAGTCTCCGATCTCAATGAAAATTGGTCTATAGGGGTTTTAAATGATGCCGAACAACATGCAAACATTTTCGTGAAGATTTTGGTATTCCAAGATGGTCGCTGTCCCACTTCCTGTTTTAAGGTTTCAGTCTCCGATCTCAATGAAAATTGGTCTATAGGGTTTTAATTGATGCCGAACAACATGCAAACATTTTCGTAAAGATTTTGGTATTCCAAGATGGCCGCTGGCCCACTTCCTGTTTTAAGGTTTCAGTCTCCGATCTCAATGAAAATTGGTCTATAGGGGTTTTAATTGATGCCGAACAACATGCAAACATTTTCTTAAAGATTTTGGTATTCCAAGATGGCCACTGGCCCACTTCCTGTTTTAAGGTTTCAGTCTGCGATCTTAATGCAAATTGGTCTATAGTGGTTTTAATTGATTCAGAAGGGGGAACTTTAGGTAAGGACAATCATATTTTATAAAGGACCGAGGTAAGACCCATGGTGATAGTATGACCGAGGTCCAAAATGGGAGCTTTGCTGAAATTTGGCTTTAAAGTCTGACTCCTCCTTATATCGACCATATTTGGATGAAGGGCTACCAAGTTTGTTCAACAAATGACATTTACCTTTTTCAGAAACTTACATATTCAACTAAGGAGTTCCTTGTATTGTTTATATTAATCGTTAACCAATACTTTATACTGTGACTTTGTTGTTTTGTGCCATGAGTCAGATGACCGTTAAGGCCCATGGGCCTCTTGTTGGGGAAAAAAATGTATTATTTTTACGTTATTGAGTAAAAAAATTGAGTAAAATCCGCCAATAGACGAGATAAGGAAAAATCAAAGAAAAAATGTAAAAATACATAGAATATATAGGGAAAAATAAAAATTACGAAGACTTTTGGCACGTTACTGTAGCTTGTCTTTATCCTATTATGAAATAAGAGAATATCACACTGGTGGTAAGGTTGCTGATATTCCTGTCAAGGTTAAGTGAAATCCATGTCCACGTTTTATGCCTACAGGTATATGAGATTTTATTTGTACCTTTTCAGGAACTACTACGAGACCTCAGCCTCCACTGGTGAGGGAATCGACTCCTTGTTCCATGATATGCTCTGCTCAATCATTGAGAGGAAGAAACTTTATAAAAAAGCCGCGTCATTATGACACCGCCATGCCATAATCTATATGTGTGTGTGTGGGTGTGGATTAATTTTAATAGCCATGTTGATCATGTTTTTGATTTATTTTTGTTGATGGTTTAGGGACATTTTTTATCCCATCATAATTGTATTTATGTTGACCAACTAGATTGTATTGTTTATATACCTGTACTAAAATAAACATTATGAATTATCCTATTGTTTTTCATTGTTTATATAGGCTAAGGTCTTAAAGAACCCGTAAACCTGTCTAAAGACCACCCAAGGGTCAAACCTGTAAAGACCACCCAAGGGTCAAACCTGTCTATAAAGACCACCCAAGGGTCAAACCTGTCTATAAAGACCACCCAAGGGTCAAACCTGTCTATAAAGACCACCCAAGGGTCAAACCTGTCTATAAAGACCACCCAAGGGTCAAACCTGTCTATAAAGACCACCCAAGGGTCAAACCTGTCTATAAAGACCACCCAAGGGTCAAACCTGTCTATAAAGACCACCCAAGGGTCAAACCTGTCTATAAAGACCACCCAAGGGTCAAACCTGTCTATAAAGACCACCCAAGGGTCAAACCTGTCTATAAAGACCACCCAAGGGTCAAACCTGTCTATAAAGACCACCCAAGGGTCAAACCTGTCTATAAAGACTACCCAAGGGTCAAACCTGTCTATAAAGACCACCCAAGGGTCAAACCTGTCTTTATAAAGACCACCCAAGGGTCAAACCTGTCTATAAAGACCACCCAAGGGTCAAACCTGTCTATAAAGACCACCCAAGGGTCAAACCTGTCTATAAAACCACCCAAGGGTCAAACCTGTCTATAAAGACCACCCAAGGGTCAAACCTGTCTATAAAGACCACCCAAGGGTCAAACCTGTCTATAAAGACCACCCAAGGGTCAAACCTGTCTATAAAGACCACCCAAGGGTCAAACCTGTCTATAAAGACCACCCAAGGGTCAAACCTGTCTATAAAGACCACCCAAGGGTCAAACCTGTCTATAAAGACCACCCAAGGGTCAAACCTGTCTATAAAGACCACCCATAGAACAGTCAAACTTGTCCATAAAGACCACCCAAGGAACAGTCAAACTTGTCCATAAAGACCACCCAAGGAACAGTCAAACTTGTCTATAAAGACCACCCAAGGGACAGTCAAACCTGTCAATAAAGACCACCCAAGGGTCAAACCTGTCTATAAAGACCACCTAAGGAACAGTCAAACTTGTCCATAAAGACCACCCAAAGAACAGTCAAACTTGTCCATAAAGACCACCCAAAGAACAGTCAAACCTGTCCATAAAGAATCACCCAAGGGCCATTATAGTCAGAGATTTATATACGATGTACGATAAAATAAATTTCTTTTGTGTGAGATTTAGTTTCTTGAGTTTTGCGATCCATGCAAATTGAAGAATGATTATCTCCACTCACTAGCATCTTCATAATTTATATTTATATGAATTTCCAATCAAATTTGAAATTCGCGTATTTTAATCTTCGCAAACTTGTTTTGAAATGAAAATCGCGAAATTTAGTAGCCGCGAAAGAGAGTTGGTTTACTATGATATAAGATATGTAGAATATTATCTACATCATTGTCTCTGTTATAGTCAATCACTGACCTTTATACACAGGTCAAAGAGTATGGAATTAGCTTTATTATATGGACCTCAAAAAGTGGTCTTAATAAGCAGGTTGTCTAAATATAAGAGGGTGGGGGGAGGGGCACAAAGGCAAATTTAACCTATTCAAAATTTGATTTACATATACTGCTATCAACATGATCATCAATCTGTTGTATATAGTATCAACCTGCCACATTATAATTTTGTTTTTAATTTTAATGATTTCTCTTCAATTTTGACAAGATTTCATTGACACCCAATGGATTGGTCATCAGATTACGCCTGTTAAAGTCCATTCCAAGTTTGTTTTTAATATACATTCTACATTAATAAGGTTATTTACTATACTGATTAGGAAGCCAGTCTTGAGGGGATTATTAAATAATTCATAATTAGCAGTCATTGTTGTAGTGTGTTCCTATAGGCCTTCATATACCGATCGCGATATGTGCAGGTCATCCTCGATACTCCAGGGGTTCCGATCACTTACGATCTCTACACCCCTGGACTATCTCATAGTAAAACTGGAGGCAACTGGAAAGAACAGGTAATTTAGTCCTTTGATGTACATCAAAAGAACCGTATAACGGTACACTGTGGTTGACTGTGTGACTCTGATGTTAGGCGTCGCTCTCTCTGTAGTCTTCAAAGGAAATCTTTGCTGGCCTGTGATTGGTCAAATGTTTTCAGCTGAGCTGCCTTCAATTTCACTATGAGATAGTCCAGGGGTGTAGAGATCGTAAGTGATCGGAACCCCTGGAATATCGAGGATGTGTGCAGGTAAACCAATCACGTGTTACGACAAATCCACAGCTAGGTGAATTTCAATTGTTTGTATCCATGTTATATTTACGTAATTGATATTTTTTAAATCTAATATTTTGACTAAAATTAAATTCGAGATAGCGACTACTTTTTTGCTGAATTTCTGTTCTAGGGACCAGGAATTGACTTTGAGTCAACCGGAGTTTCGTGTCATCGAAATTCGAGTCATCCGATCTTAAAATACATACACAAAGCACAAAAATCGGGACTTGAAAATTAATTTGACTCAACCGGAATTTCGACTCAAGCGAATTTAAGATAACGAGTTTCGACTGTACTTCTTAGATAAAGGGGGACAACTCCAATATCAATTTTAAGAAACTAAGTTAAATTACTTAGTTGTCATAATCACAATGTTATAGTTTTTAATGATTTTTTATAGAAATTAACAACTTCTTACATAGCTAGATTGAGACCTGATACTGGGCCTGTATCTTTTCAAATGAATGACCTTGACCTTCATTCAAGGTAATAGGGTTCAAATAGGTTAAAAACACCTGTAGCATAATCGACGAAGGGCTACCAAGTTTGTTAAAATTAATGGTATTGACCTTCATTCAAGGTCACAGATGTCAAAAAGGCAAAATTCTTTAATCAACCTCTACAGAATAATTTTAAAGGCTTATGAAACCTGAAATACATTAGGCCCTGTGACATAATGGAATAAAAGGGGCTCAGAGGTAAAATACATGTAGATGAAAATCTTCAAGCAACTTCTCAGTAAGATAAAGTACTGAAGTTCATGTTCAAAAATGTATTCAGAAATTGTTCATATACCATGCTGGATGCTGATCTTCAAATTTTAACAAGAATGACCTTTACCTACTTGGTAAAATATTTTTCAGAAACTAAAAAGTTTACTTGTAAAGTTCATTAGTTCAAAAAAAGTCTTAATTGTTTGTCAACAAAAAATTGAGCATTTTTAGCCCAATTGGGCTTTTATATTATATTCATCTTTTCTATGACAGTATTATCTACTTCTATACTTTTTTGTTTGCATTGTATTAACAGTCAGATACCCTTTAAAGAATGCACATTGAACCCTTTTTTCTTTTTCTTTCTTAACTGGACGGTAAGTAAATAACTTTTGCGATTCTATATGACTCTGAAATTAATAAACTCATTTTAAATTGACGTACCGGTTTTAAGTGAAAGCAGTTAATAATTCTGTATTGAGCATGCTGGTAAGTCAAAGACCACTAATGACTAATATTAAACCGCTACATGCTTATATTATAGTGTGTCTTTGACTTATCAGCATGCTTAAAACCTATTGGTGAGAACCATTTCTATAGGTCCATGTGTGACATAGCGTAGGCCTCTAACATGTATGATAAGAGAACACATTTAGATAAAATATTAAAAACACTAAGTCTAGCTCTGGTTCATTCACACGGTGTTTAATCCTCTGCGGTAGATTGGAATGAAAATGTATTTCTCTGTAGTGCTCCTGATTGTTTTGATATGCCTACAAAGTTCTTTTGCGTTGGAGGACAAGGATTCTCTTGCAAGCTCAATTTCAAAACAGGAAGTTACTGAATCAAGATTCTTGGCAGAACTTTCTGGTCTGAAAACAAAATTTGAACTACTGGAAAACGAAAATTCTGGTCTGAAAACAAAATTTGAACTACTGGAAAACGAAAATTATCTGTTGAATTCTAAGGTTGCTTCTGTTGTAACAGAAAACAGATGTTGAAATCTAAATTAGCGAATATAGAGAAAGAATTAGAAGTTCTGAAGTCTCCAAAAACTTTACCATTTCATCATGATAACGACACTGACAGCCGACGTTGATTTCGAAGAGTTGCACCTTCTCGTGAGTACAGATATAATATTTTCAAGTTATGCTATGCTCTTTGTAACTCTTTTATTCGAAGTATGTATTGCGTTTAGAAGTAAAAGTATTGCATTAGCACACGATAACTGCGAACTGAGAGTACTATCGGAGATACTGCAAATATCAAAGAACTGAGAGAACTTTGGTGAAACTGTTTATATCAAAGTACTGAGAGAACTTTGGTGAAACTGTAAATATCAACTGTAAATATCAACTGTAAATATCAACTGTAAATATCCTACACGTACTGAGAGTACTTTGGTGAAACTGTAAATATCAACTGTAAATATCAACGTACTGAGAGTACTTTGGTGAAACTGTAAATATCAACTGTAAATATCAACGTACTGAGAGTACTTTGGTGAAACTGTAAATATCAACTGTAAATATCAACGTACTGAGAGTACTTTGGTGAAACTGTAAATATCAAAGTACTGAGAGTATTTGTGTGACTTCATCACATATCCTTTATTTACTTATGTTCATAAAAATGATGATCTAGTCTATTAATCAAAATGTAGTTTGAAGCCACGAAAATGTTCGATTGATGCAACATGACAATACTCATCCTTGATACTCCAGGGGTTACTATCACCTTAACTGGACGGTAAGTAAATAACTTTTGCGATTCTATATGACTCTGAAATTAATAAACTCATTTTAAATTGACGTACCGGTTTTAAGTGAAAGCAGTTAATAATTCTGTATTGAGCATGCTGGTAAGTCAAAGACCACTAATGACTAATATTAAACCGCTACATGCTTATATTATAGTGTGTCTTTGACTTATCAGCATGCTTAAAACCTATTGGTGAGAACCATTTCTATAGGTCCATGTGTGACATAGCGTAGGCCTCTAACATGTATGATAAGAGAACACATTTAGATAAAATATTAAAAACACTAAGTCTAGCTCTGGTTCATTCACACGGTGTTTAATCCTCTGCGGTAGATTGGAATGAAAATGTATTTCTCTGTAGTGCTCCTGATTGTTTTGATATGCCTACAAAGTTCTTTTGCGTTGGAGGACAAGGATTCTCTTGCAAGCTCAATTTCAAAACAGGAAGTTACTGAATCAAGATTCTTGGCAGAACTTTCTGGTCTGAAAACAAAATTTGAACTACTGGAAAACGAAAATTCTGGTCTGAAAACAAAATTTGAACTACTGGAAAACGAAAATTATCTGTTGAATTCTAAGGTTGCTTCTGTTGTAACAGAAAACAGATGTTGAAATCTAAATTAGCGAATATAGAGAAAGAATTAGAAGTTCTGAAGTCTCCAAAAACTTTACCATTTCATCATGATAACGACACTGACAGCCGACGTTGATTTCGAAGAGTTGCACCTTCTCGTGAGTACAGATATAATATTTTCAAGTTATGCTATGCTCTTTGTAACTCTTTTATTCGAAGTATGTATTGCGTTTAGAAGTAAAAGTATTGCATTAGCACACGATAACTGCGAACTGAGAGTACTATCGGAGATACTGCAAATATCAAAGAACTGAGAGAACTTTGGTGAAACTGTTTATATCAAAGTACTGAGAGAACTTTGGTGAAACTGTAAATATCAACTGTAAATATCAACTGTAAATATCAACGTACTGAGAGTACTTTGGTGAAACTGTAAATATCAACTGTAAATATCAACGTACTGAGAGTACTTTGGTGAAACTGTAAATATCAACTGTAAATATCAACGTACTGAGAGTACTTTGGTGAAACTGTAAATATCAACTGTAAATATCAACGTACTGAGAGTACTTTGGTGAAACTGTAAATATCAAAGTACTGAGAGTATTTGTGTGACTTCATCACATATCCTTTATTTACTTATGTTCATAAAAATGATGATCTAGTCTATTAATCAAAATGTAGTTTGAAGCCACGAAAATGTTCGATTGATGCAACATGACAATACTCATCCTTGATACTCCAGGGGTTACTATCACTATTACAATATTTCATAAGAAAACTGAAGACAGTTCAGGAGAAAAAATGATTAGTCACAGGTCTGCAAAGACTTCCTTTGAAGATTATAGATACAGCGACTCCCAACTTCAAAGCCACATAGTCAACCACAGTGAACCGTTATATTTTTGATGTACAAAGGACCAAACTACCTTCTCGTCTGTGGTCACACAGAGCCTTCGATTTTGCTGTGAAATATTCCAGGGGTGGATATAACGACAGTGATAGTAACCCATGGAATATCGAGAATGGGGTAGCTCTTCTGCTTCTGGAAGCTCTTCCGTCTACGAGCTGAAAAGTATTCTGAGAAGAGCGCAGATAGAGTTGGCCTATGGACTGAATTTAGCAGGTGAGCTATTTGGGCCAATCGGGCCCTTTTTAAAATACCAAAATCATTTTGTTGTAGATATCTCCGCTCCTCAAGTTGCATTCAATGCTATGTTGCACCATGCACTGAGCGACGTTGGCCCGGACCAGATTATTAGATATGACGTGGCTCTATTGAACATCGGACACGACTACAATCCTACTACTGGCATATTTACGTGTGACATTCCAGGCCTGTATGTGTTTCATCTCGTCACTACGATATACAATGATAAATATCTGGAGCTATACATCCATAAAAATGGCCGCATAGTACACAATTTTGTATTTGGTAACCAAAACTACTATGGAAGTGGTTCAACTATGACTATGATTCAATTAGATGTGGCTGATACAGTGTTGGTGAAAGGTGACCCGTACCATTCAACAGGAGATCTTATATATCCTGAATATAGCTACTTTTCCGGATTTCTCTTATATCCCCGGACCTAGGAAAGCTTTGGGATCTAAAGTCGCGGATATTCCTTAAATATGGGAAACTCCATAACTTAGAATTATTATAATAAAACATTACAGAGGTTTATTAGGAAAACATCAGCTTAAAGCTATGTGTGACGTAATTTTCATACTCACGAATTGGGGTGAGCTTTTAATATGTTATTCACCACCAAAAATAACACCATTTTGAAAATTACAATATCTAGGAATACATAGGTTTTAGTTTTACAAAGTCATTTAAGAGTTCAAAATGAATATTGGAAGTACTGTCAAAAATCATGATATTTACGTCTACAGTGGAGTATAAAATGAGTATACACCGTCAAACCATGAATCCGAGTGGTGGTCCACCATTCTATTTCACATTTAAACAAAGATTCCAGTAAATCATAAAGTGACTTCTTCAGATATGTTTAAGCATATATAAAACATAAAAACAAGAACTATCACGATGCATAGATTCTGTGTTGTAACTTATGTATATACCTTTGAATGATTTTCACAGCTTAATTCATCATTCAATATAGTTTTCCATAGAATAATAAAGAAGAGAAAATAGCATGTCAATTTTTTTTGCCCAGTTATCCTCACTTTTGTATTGCTTTTCTATAGGGAATTTTAAGTTAAGGAATTTTTCTAATTTAAGAAATTGAAACTGGACCATTGTTGAACACCTCATTCATATAGTCAGGCGTTATTGCAAAAGAATGTGTTCATGAGGAATCATGTTTTCGAGCTATGTAGCACATGTAGCAATGACATGTTTGTAACAATAATGTGAAATAAAATTATCTTATGAGATTTTATCTATATATTGTTTCTATTTTGTTATCATTATCCCTGGGATTGGAAAGAGTCAATGTTTCACTTGACGGAGTTTTAGGATCATCTCAGCGAAGAAGTCAAATTATTCATATGACTATTTTTTTAGGTAATATGAATTTTTAGTTCACCTGGTCCGAAGGACCAAGGTGAGCTTATGCGATACCGCGGCGTCCGACGTCCGTCGTCTGTCGCTCGTCCGGCCGTCCGTCCGTCAACAATCGACTTTTTCTTCACAACCGCTGATCGGAATTTTAAGATATTTGACTGGTAGCATTCTTATGGGGCACTAACTGCAAATTGTACAAATTATTGGGCTGAACCCCCCCCCCCCCCCCCCCCCCCCCCCCTTGGGCCTGAGGGGCGGGGCCAAAAGGGTCAATTTGGCTATTTCCATATAAATGATTTTTTCTCTGAATCTAAGCATTCCATAACACTTGTTTTGCAACGGTAGCATCCTTGTTGAGGTGGGGGATTCAAAATTGTATAATTTTGGGGGCTGGCTCCCGAGGGCCTGAGTGGCAGGGCCAAAACGGTCAATTTAGCTATTTATATATATATACACGACTTCTTCTCTGAAACTGGGCATTGGATAATAGCACTCATATTGTATTGTTGATATACTTATGGGTTGGGTATTCAAAATTGCTCAAATTATAGAGCTGACCTCCTAGGGGCCTGAGTGCGGGGCCAAAAGGGTCAATTTGGCTATATCCATATAAACGACTTTTTCTCTGAAACTAAGCATTGGATAGCACACATATTGCATTGGTAACTTCCTTATGGCATAGGGATTCAAAATTGTACAAATGATGTGGCCATTTTTCAATTTTGCTAATTCAAATTGTAAGTTTTTTTCATGATAATTACTAAATAAACCAGGTGGGCGATACAGGCCCCTGGGACTCTTGTTGGAAATGGAATAAAATGTTGTAGTGTGCTTGACTTTGAATTTTTGTGAATCAAAGATAGCTATTTGATACTATGTGTGATTTTACCGAAATTTCACGGTTATTACATACACATGACAAGCTTTTTCTAAAAGCAACATCTTCCCAATAACTTATATAGGTTCATTCCAGTCTAGCTAACCTTTCAAGTGAACATCATTCCAGTCTGGCCAACTTTCCTGTTTTCACACCTTGATCAGACTTGGTCATACCTGAGTGACCATCAGGTGATTAATTATGTTCAAGATAAAAGTAGTCACTTACCTATATTTACTGTAAGATTTGATTCTACTGTTCTCAGTACTGTATTTACATAATGTACTTACTTTTTTCCCTTTTACAACTTATTGGAATGAGGATATACAGCAATAATGACGCGTCACAAGATACTGGTGATACTTTATATTATGATACCTTTCAGCGTAGCTAAACTATACGGTTCTTCATCTTAATTGATACAAGATGGAACATCAGTATTACTGTTTGCATAATTGACAAAACCGATGTTTTCTTTGGGAAAAAAGGCAACACAAGCCCAATCTATTTTATTTTCTTAGTTCTTAGAATACCGGCATATGTTACCCCTACCCTCTATTTGCAGATCAAAATACCCCGTTTTTTATTATTTTTGACGGATTCAACGCTTCATACAAAAAGTTCTGTTGAAACTTTTTCTAATATATTGCAACTTAAACGAAAAAAAGTTGCTGTTGCTAAAACCGGCATAAAACTTGCTTTTGTCCTGATACAATATTTGTTCTTGTTGGAATTTCTTGACAATGATTAAAAATATACGGAAGCCGTCTGGCGCCACACCAAAAAATATATTTATTGTGTTCCCTCACAATAACATTGTGAGTCCACACAATACTATTGTGAGGGAACACAATCTTATTGTGAGGCCACACAATCTTATTGTGAGGGAACACAATAAATATATTTTTGGTGTGGCGCCAGACGGCTTCCGTAAAAATACACTAAAATTAAAAAATATATATATTACAATTTCACGTTTTAATAAGTAAACATTGTGAAATTAAAAAAAAATGTGATTTTGCGCCTTTCTGCAAAGCATAAGCACACATTTTCACAATGACCGCCAAACCTATTGATCTTTTATTTTTTTATTGTCCTTATTATTTCTTCTCTAACCAATTTACGATTCTCATATAAACAATTCTACAAACAAGTATAGAAGTCTATTTTTGGACAAATTTTTCATATGGCACCTTGCTATAAAATTGAGAAAGTCAGTTTTTGAAAATCACAAAACATTTTATCAAGGTTTAAATGAGATTGAAACGTCACCTGAGGAAATGCTAAAGATACTCCAACGCCGACAAAGCATAAACGATACATATGTATTTTCCGGCAGATTTAGCGGGTGCGGGAGATTTCGTGGTGTGTTCTGAAATTCCGGGAGACTCCCGGATAATCCGGGAGGGTTGACAGGTATATACATACAGTGTAGGTCACAGACGTAAAAAACAACTTTTTGGGGAACGAAGTTTAAAACGCTCTATAACATAATTACCGTACGCTGTACACGTTCACGTTGTGTTTATTCAGATAGATCGTTTGACATTGCGCGCGTACTTTTCCCATGCCAAGTTATCAGAGATTATGATCAAGGTCAAGAGTTCGCTTACTGGGTCAAACAAAGGTCAAAAACGAAATTCACCACAAGAAAAGTTTTGAAAGTTGGATAGGAAAGGGCATGCCATCAGAAAATATATAATGACAAGTTTTAAGGTCATGAATTCCAAATGGCGGGAATATAGATTTGTTATCAGAAAATATGTTCTGGTCAGAGTTCGCTAGGGGGTCAAATATGAGGTCTAAAACAAAGGTCTCAAAATACATAGAATTGTTTTGAAGGGCGCATATGAAAGGCATTGCTCTCAGCACTTTAAAAATGACAATTTCAAGGTAATATGATTCAAATGGGCGGAAATATAGGACATCAAAACCGAAATTTTAGTTTATATTTGTCCTTGGGACAGGCGTTTCAAGCGCCTTTATACCTGTATGTTACAGTCTTGTTTTTTCTCGTACCGGTATTGTATGACCTTACTGTGTCTTCAAAACTTACTGAATGAACAGGGTGTATATAGAAAAATGGCGGAAATATAGCTCTTGAACTATAGGCGATTTGTTACATTTTTTTTTTTTTTCGCCGTTAATTTGTGAGCTTATAGGGCCTTTGTCATTTAATGTAGGGTGTTGATTTTCGTAATGTAGGACTTTGGATATTGTCTGTACAAGATTTTAATTTCAAAGCATAAATTTGAAAAATGGTGGATAAATAGCTCTCCGAATATTGCTCGGTTCGTTCATTTTTTTTAACGTAATATGTTACCGTAAATTCATGAAATTTCAAAGGAAATGTTGTTGAGTTGGATGTGACAGATCCCCCCATGCTCTCAGACACATTAATGAATAATTTCAAGGATCATATTATTTCAAAATGGCGGAGATATAGGACATCAAAAATCGAAATTTTAGTTTTATATTTGTCCTTGCGCGAGACGTTTTCAGCGCCTTTCAACCTGTACTGTACAGTCTTGTTTTTTCGTACCTAGTGTTGTATATAAACTTTTGTTTTGGAAAACGTATGAATTTCAAGGGGGTTTATATAGAAAATTGCGGAAATTATAGCTCTTCTGAATATGGCAGATTTGTTTCATTTTCTTATTTTTTTCCCGTTATGTGTGAGATCAGTAGGGGCCATTATCATTTTAATGTAGGGCGTTGTTGTGTGACATGCAAATTACAGTCATTGGCCTTATTGTCTGTAACCAATTTGGGTTATTAATCTTATCTTTAATTTTAATCATGGAATTGAAATATGGCGGACAATTATAGCCTCTCCGAAAATGTCATTTCAGTTCATTTTTTTTAACGTTAATTTTAACGTTTGTATATTTTACGATAAATATGTTCTGAAGATTTGATATGTAAGAGGCATGTTCCTCGGACACATATAATATACGTTCAAGGTCATATGATTCAAGGGCGGAGATATACTACTTCTATTTTTTTATTGTCTTTTCAGGCGACTTTTATCTTGTGCAGTTTGGGATGTTTGTATATCATGTAGTTGTACGAATGTGATGTGATTTAAATTCTTTGTGGCCATAGGGAGATAATCCGTCACTCTAATTGTACGAGTTATTCCCCCATTTGTCGATGATCTATATAAGAAAGGAGAAAGAAGTGGAGTTGAAAACCAAATACATATGTGTTTTTTGTTTGGAAGAATCACAGGACATGATATGAGCGTGTTACCCACACGACACCTCACGGTACCATGACAATGTAGTTGGTAAAAGGCTTAAGTACTACATGTTTATTCAGAATTTTCTTTGTAATAGAAGATCAAAAGGTGTCTGACGAGGCGGCGGCCCAAAGAGTCAAAAGATTAAATAAAAAATGTTTAAAAAAGATCTTATCATTATTTATATCATATACATAGGTACAGTGTATCATATCATTATTCTTCTTTTTATTCCTCCAAAAATGTGAAGATTTCATAAACAGAATAAATTACATAAACAATCAAATCAAACATGCATGCTAAATTCGTGCAAATAGTGGATGAATATGTTTAATCAACACAAAAGTATGCATGTAATATAATTCATCTCACTTTTGGTGCATGCGCATTTAGGCTACAGTGTATTTTGAGTATTTTCGGGACGCAGTTATTTCTATATTGAAGTAAAATAAGAAGCTCAAACTTTTCAATAATGGTAAAGGTATATAGGTTCCCTTATACAGGACAGGGATCGATTTATTCTATTTAATGGCAAAAATGTTATATCGAAATCAATAACGTCGAAGACAAGCGTTTTCTCTGAAAGAGTTTCCTCCCCTACAACGGTGAATAAGCCTAACCGCGGATAAAATCTCGACTTAAATCAAGGTCTTAGGGTCCTTTACAAAAATTGTGAATTTCATCGCCCTGTGCCCAGTTTTCCCATCCTCGAAACTCCAGGGGTTCCGATAACTTACGATCTCTACACCCCTGGACTATCTCATAGTGAAATTGAAGGCAGCTCAGCAAAAAACATTTGACCAATCACAGGCTAGCAAAGATTTCCTCTGAAGACTACAGAGAGAGCGACGCATAACATCAAAGCCACACAGTCAATCACACACCTCTAGATCTTTTGATGTACATCAAATGACTAAATTACCTGTTCTATTCTGTTGCCTCCAGTTTTACTATGAAATAGTCTAGGGGTGTAGAGATCGTAAGTGATCGGAACCCCTGGAATATCGAGGATGAGTTTTCCATGAACATTCCTTAACTTTATGGAATTTCTTAACTTAAATTCTCCATAGGAAAACATTATAGAAGTTAAGGTAAAATATTTGGTTAAGGAACATTTGAAGAATGTTCATGAAACTGGGCCCTGGGGTGTTAGATTTTCCCCGGGGAGGGAGTAAATTTACCATAGTTGATATGGAGAAAACACATTTTTGAGCATAATTGGTTCTGTATGTCCATATAGGAAATGAGTCAAACTTGGTTAGACTTACTTGTCTGAAATAAATAATTTTTACACATAATGTGCGTATTAGTCCCGGTTGACCCCAAGGGTCGGGGTCAGATCGGGTCAAGAACTAGGTACAAGGGGCCAATATAGCGTTAACATGTCTTTGTTACATTATGTATCATATGTGGCTGTTAAGGCCCAATGGACCTCTTTTATTGTGTTTTGCAGATGTATCTCAGTGAACTGTTATCTTAAAACTAGAACGCGATGAAAATACATCTCTATGTCAAAAATAATCTATATTATTGAAATATAGAAAAAAAAAGATCACTGAAAAATCAACAAACATTACATGTAAGGCCCACAACATTTCCGAAACGGCTTTTGATTTATAAAATTGGAACGTAAAATGAGATCGATAATTTCGCAAAAATTATTAACTTACCGTTAATACAAAATTTATCATCATCTTCTGTACAATTTAATTAAAATAAATAAAATGTTAATTCTCACAACGCGGGTCGTCTTATGTCCTAAATACGAAGCGGTAGTTGACTATCACTAAGCCAGACGGCAAAACAGAGAAATGAATCTTCACTGTTTTCATATATTACGCAGGAAATCTTGTACACCGTATATGTTTGGTGTTGTAAGCTCATCTTAGGCCATCAGTACATATTCTCTGATATTTTTAATGTTTTTAAGAAACCTTTATGTTCTGTCCCGGATAGGTAGTGGGCCTTTTAGGGCGGTGTATCGTAACCCATGTAATATAAACATAAAATGGTACATACCTCCTTAACTCGATCTTATCAAGGAGTACATATGTAATTAAAACAGCAACCTACATAATCAAAAGTCGTGTCGTCATAACGACACCAACCTGTCTGCCGCTCAGGAGCACGTGCACCGCACGCGACTATCGTTTCGTTTGTAACATCCACTACGGGGTCATGGGAATAGAAAAATAAATTAACTTTGGAGTTAATTGCAGCCACCGAAGCCAACTTAATTATTAACATCGGGCGTTGCCCTTCTATTCCAAAACAGGTTTATCTCGGCTGGTAGACAGGCGTTGATATTAATGTATTGTTAGCTTGATTCTTATAAAATACAATATACATGTACAATATAACGTATATAACGTAACGCTGTATGCTAACTGTTCTCCTGTCGTCAACAGATATTATATCATTGCTCCCATAGATGGACAATGTCGTCAGTTAAATTTCAGACACGTACACATACATAATACAAGTGTGTGTACATGAAAGTGAAATATACATAAAAAGAGTGTACATGTATACATATGGATTTGCGAAAGTTGGTCTCGATATTTAAAAGTTATATGTGGCGTATATTTCATATTCAAGAATCAAAATGAGCTTTTAATTCCTTAATTTACTTACAAATCAACATTTTGAGGAATAACAGTACTTTCAATGCATAGGTTTTAATTTTTACATGCACAATGTAAGAGAGTGGGAAAATGATTTTTGAACCATGAGGCCAAATTTTTGACAGAACCATGAGGCCAAAAATTTTTGCACAGAACATAAGTGGGCCTTAAAAATAGAGTGCAAAGGAAAATAAAAATAATTCTAATGAATTTGCATAAAATTTACACATTAAAGAGTTTACCAATGTTTTATGATGGCAAGGTCATCATAATAAAATAACTTATAGCCCTACATCTCAAAGTGACTTCTGCTTTTAGATCTTTCAGAACTTGACAAGAAGCTAGAGTTTATATGGTAATTACGGTATATGTTTTGCCTAGAGAAACCTTTGAATGAAGTCGAGGTCATTCATATAAACTAATTTTTAAAACTTGGTAGCCCTATAATCTCAGACACATCAACAGGTCCCAATGTTGGGATTTCCAGACCTTCAAACTTGACAAGAAGCTTGGTTAACTGATTAATTGGTTATTTTGCCCATGCGACCATCCCATTGAAGGTCAAGGTTATCTTATAAAATTACAAACTTGGTACCTGTTGTATCAAACGCTACAGCGATAAATATTAGGTCTCTAGAACCTTTCTATGAACTTCATAAATAAAGTCCCGTTTGAAGATCTTGTGTTTTTTTGGATCCTGTGAGTGAGTTTAATTTTTAGTGTCCACCAAAAACATCATATTCCTAGAAAGATCGATGAACAAAGAAATATCAAATGCATGCTTATTTAACTTTTTAAAAATCAAATTATGGCTTTGCTTTTCACAGCTTTTTCACCAATCTTATGGTTTTCAATCAATTAACGAAGTAAAAATAACATGTCAAAATTTTCGCTCAGTTCCGGGACACACAAGTTTAATTTATTTAGTCACCAAAAACAACATATTCTTAAAAGGATAGAGCTACAAAGAAAATATAAAATAATTTCTAATGAACTTTTGATAAATCAATATGACCGGGATAAAGAGTGTATTTATGTTTCTGATTTAGGGTATAAATAATGATGGTCAAGGTCATTCATATAAAACAACTTGATAGCCCTACATCTCAACATGCTATATGTTCAATATCAGGTCTTTAGATCTTCCAGAACTTGACAAGAAGCTGTTTTATGAAATAAGGTTATTTTTGCCTATATGACCTTGGATAATGGTCGAGGTCATTCATATTAACTAATTTTAACTTGGTAGCCCTATATCTCAGCACACTACAGGTCCAATGTTGGATTTCGAGACCTTCCAGAACTTGACAATAAGCTGTTTAATGATTAATTGTTATTTTGCCCATGCGACCTTCAATGAAGGTCAAGGTTATCTATACTAACAAACTTGGTAGCCTTTTATATTAGAACGCTACAGGGCTAATATTAGGTCTCTAGACCTTCTAGAACTTCATAATAAGTCGTTTGAAGATTTTGTGTTTTTTTGATCCTGTGACCTTGAATGAAAGTCAAAATCATTAATTCATATTAACAAACTTGATAGCCATTTATTTCGTTATGCCACACCCTTAATAACAGCTAGGTATCCAGGCCTTTCAGAACTTCGCCCTTGTGACCTTGAATGTAAGTTAAGGTCATTCATATTAACAAACTTGGTATCTATTTATCTCAGCATGTTACATGCTCAATAACAGATCTGTGTCTTCCAGAACTTGAGAATATCTTTTATGATTTTTTGTTTTCGAAAAAATTGCACTTTTAAACTTTTACCCTAATTTGCAACCAGAAGTTGACGTTTTACAGAAACGTTTTACATTAGTTGTTTATTCCATTTTTTAATCTAGTCATAACATATTCAAAAATGAAAGAAATTCATCAAGCCGTTCACGAGATATTGCTTTAAAATAGACGTGAGGACGTAGCGGCCAAATTGGATTTTTTACCAACATAAAAATGTTACTGTCACACCTTCACCTTACAATATGGTGTCACGCACATTGGCATATCTCTTATCATTTTGGATATTCTTTGAATACAACTTTGAATGCAGAAGAATAATAAAAAAAAAACAGAACAAAAACAATAGGTCTTTTCACCAAGTACTAGCACGATATATCAACAAATGCAATTTTTGCAAATTTCACTATACTATATATAATACGAAAGTTAAAGTTGTCACACCGTTAACGGTTGACACACATTTAAGTCAGTCTAGTGAAATTGTCCTCGTTACAAAGCGATATTAATACAATGTCGTGTGGTTATTCCGTATTTGCATATTACAGAGTTATCTACCCTTGCGGGTAGCTATTGATTGTGACGTCTTGTGTTTGCGAGCGTAACGTCATATTTTTCGGAGAAAACGACATGAATTGCGCTCGCAAAATAATGACGTAACAATCGATACCTACCCACAAGGGAGCTAACTCTGTAATATGCAAAGACGGAATATGTCTTTACTGGGATCACATCCCGATCACAAGGAAAATTAATGTGAATTCTTTTGTTCATGCTCGATCTATTGGGGGCGCTTGGGCTGTGTGGAAAATATACCAATTATGTAATATTTTGCAACTTCGTAAATAATTATAATCAGGATAATTCATATTCTAACCATCGTACATGGTCATGTATACTACCCAGAGTAACGATCTTTTCACTAGTATGGTTTTCCAAAAATAGCAGTAAAGATTATGCCCCCGTGTTAGGTGCGGTGATTTTTTCGTTGTGGCTATATGTGATTACAAAATATGAATTATATAGGTATAACGTAAATGACACAATTGTCTTCAATTTGAAATATTACAAACTCCCTCTAACATTTT
The DNA here is from genome assembly GCF_041381155.1 of Argopecten irradians. Taxonomy (NCBI): domain Eukaryota; kingdom Metazoa; phylum Mollusca; class Bivalvia; order Pectinida; family Pectinidae; genus Argopecten; species Argopecten irradians. Next base: position 3,402,703 of record NC_091149.1, read on the forward strand.
TTGTGAAGAGATAATATACAGTACGATTTAAAGCCAGACGAATGTTTATCTGGACCTTGCCCCAAACACGGTCAGGCCGTCTTGACCACGGGTGACCAGCCCGTTGTTTACGACCATTGAGATAACGGGATGTCAAGGTCATGCTTGTTATTTTGTTTGTTTGGTGGTTTGACACATAACAAAGGCGAATTCACCTGTATATCAATAACTTCAAATAATAGATGTACGTGTACGCATTATTTCTAAACAGATTATGAAGTTCAAATTCAAAGTTCAAACCCATTTTCCATGCCAATAAAGGAAAACGGGCTGTGTGGTCAAACTGGTTCAAACCAGAGAAGGGGAACCTGTTTTATGTTGGGTTAATTGTGTATCGGGACATATGTCGCCATTTGTAAACTGGTTATAGGACACGATCGTCATTTGTAATCATGGTTCTGATTGGTTGTAGGACAATGTCACCATTTGTAAGCATGCTTCTGATTGCTTGTACTTTGTAGGTCCATGTCACATTTGTAATCATGCTTCGCTTGGTTGTAGGACAATGTCACTATTTGTAAGCATGATTCTAATTGGATGTTAAAAAAGATCATTTGAAAGCATAATTCTGTTATCCGGCAAGGTCGTCATTTGTAAGCATGATACTGATTGGGTGTTATATAAGGAGGCCATTTGCAACCATGGTATACTGGTTTGTTTCCGGGCGAAGTCACCAATTTTAAGCACGAATCTGATTGTTTTTGGACAAGATCACCATTTCTAGGCATGACACTGATTGGTTATCTGGCTTGCAAAGTTATCACTTAGAAGCGATACTGATTGGGCGTTCAACCACAGATTGCCATTTTAAGCATTTGTAATAGGGCCTATGTATGTGGTAGGATGGACGTAGGTATTGATGTCCCTCTAGATCCATATCTTATTCATACAAGATAGTCCATTATCAAAATAAATGTATTGACATATTTGGAATTTCAATTACCCATACGTTTTATAAATTGTCTGCATGGATGTTACATTCTCCTTTTTTTCTAATTTATGAGCCAGACAACATCTGTTTTACGACAGCTCGCGAATCCTATACACGAATCATTCTTCCTCTTCTTCCTGGTTTCTTTTCACTTCCTCTCGTGATTTCTTTTCTTTTTTCGCACACGTGCTTTGTACGATCGTTCCTGATATGTATTTCATTGAATTTATCTTTATAACATAGATATCTAATGTTCCTGTGCAATGTTCTCTTTGTGTCCTAAGAACCTAGAGTAACAAGAATTGGCCTGGTCGCAGTAGTTTTATCTTTATCTGGTTTCCTATCGGTATAGTCATTGTCGTGTATTCTATAAGAATGATATTGATCGGTAGTTGAAAAAGGTCGTCATTTGTAAGAATGATATTGATTGGTTGTTGAAAAAGGTCGTCATTTGTATGAATGATATTGATTGGTTGTTGAGAAAGGTCGTCATTTGTATGAATGATATTGATTGGTTGTTGAGAAAGGTCGTCATTTATATGAATGATATTGATTGGTAGTTGAGATAGGTCGTCATTTATATGAATGATATTGATTGGTAGTTGAGAAAGGTCGTCATTTGTATGAATGATATTGATTGGTTGTTGAGAAAGGTCGTCATTTGTATGAATGATATTGATTGATTGTTGAGAAAGGTCGTCATTTGTATGAATGATATTGATTGGTTGTTGAGAAAGGTCGTCATTTGTATGAATAATATCTATTGGTTGTTGAGAAAGGTCGTCATTTGTATGAATGATATTGATCGGTTGTTGAGAAAGGTCGTCATTTGTATGAATGATATCGATTGGTTGTTGAGAATGGTCGTCCTTTGAAAGAATGATATTGATTGGTTGTTGAGAAAGATCGTCTTTTGTAAAAATGATATTGATTGGTTGTTGAGATAGGTCGTCATTTATAAGAATGATATTGGTTGGTTGTTGGGGCGAAGTCGTTATCTGTATGCATGACTCTGAATATTTGTGGTCGGCAAGATCGTCGTTTGTAAGCAAGATACTGATTGGTTGTTGACCTATTCTGCCATTTGTTAGAATTATATTGATTGGTTGTCCGGCAAGGTCATCATTTGTAAGTTAGATCCTTGTTTGGTGTTGCACATGGTCTGTGATTGGACGTTGATCAAGGTCGTCACTTGTAAGAATGATTCTGATTGGATGTTGGATTAGGTCACCACTTGTAAGAACCGTACTGGTTGGATTTTGGATTAGGTCGCTATTTGGAAGAACGATACTGGATGGTTTTTGGACTAGGTCGCTATTTGGAAGGTCGCTATTTGGAAGAACGATACTGGTTGGATTTTGGATTAGGTCGCCATTTGGAAGAACGATGCTGGTTGGATTTTGGTCTAAGTTGCCATTGGTAAGTTTATAATTTCGGTAACAAAGGAGAAGATATTCACTTAAGGAGGGCATACAAATTGTATCCCTGATTTGTAAATTTAAATGACATTGCATGTCTTAACTGTAAATTCTGATCTCTAACGTAACATTAAAAATCGAGTCTTCTTTAATGGGGAGTAACAATTTAATAAGAAAAAAACATGTTTACTGTTTTCCTAATAAGGACAAAAACAACCTTCTTCAAATTATGGTACTAAGCCTCGCGGGTGGCACATGAGCACGCGGCCGATCAGTACAGAGCGTCATTTGTATGAATGATATTGATCGGTTGTTGAGAACGGTCGTCATTTGTATGAATGATATTGATTGGTTGTTGAGAAAGATCGTCATTTGTATGAATGATATTGATTGGTTGTTGAGAAAGGTCGTCATTTGTATGAATGATTTTGATTGGTTGTTGAGAAAAGTCGTCATTTGTATGAATGATATCGATGGGTTGTTGAGAAAAGTCGTCATTTGTATGAATAATATCGATTGGTTGTTGAGAAAGGTCGTCATTTGTATGAATGATATTGATTGGTTGTTGAGAAAGGTCGTCATTTGTATGAATGATATTGATTGATTGTTGAGAAAGGTCGTCATTTGTATGAATGATATTGATTGGTTGTTGAGAAAGGTCGTCATTTGTATGAATGATATCGATGGGTTGTTGAGAAAAGTCGTCATTTGTATGAATAATATCGATTGGTTGTTGAGAAAGGTCGTCATTTGTATGAATGATATTGATTGGTTGTTGAGAAAGGTCGTCATTTGTATGAATGATATTGATTGATTGTTGAGAAAGGTCGTCATTTGTATGAATGATATTGATTGGTTGTTGAGAAAGGTCGTCATTTGTATGAATAATATCTATTGGTTGTTGAGAAAGGTCGTCATTTGTATGAATGATATTGATCGGTTGTTGAGAAAGGTCGTCATTTGTATGAATGATATCGATTGGTTGTTGAGAATGGTCGTCCTTTGAAAGAATGATATTGATTGGTTGTTGAGAAAGATCGTCTTTTGTAAAAATGATCTTGATTGGTTGTTGAGATAGGTCGTCATTTATAAGAATGATATTGGTTGGTTGTTGGGGCGAAGTCGTTATCTGTATGCATGACTCTGAATATTTGTGGTCGGCAAGATCGTCGTTTGTAAGCAAGATACTGATTGGTTGTTGACCTATTCTGCCATTTGTTAGAATTATATTGATTGGTTGTCCGGCAAGGTCATCATTTGTAAGTTAGATCCTTGTTTGGTGTTGCACATGGTCTGTGATTGGACGTTGATCAAGGTCGTCACTTGTAAGAATGATTCTGATTGGATGTTGGATTAGGTCACCACTTGTAAGAACCGTACTGGTTGGATTTTGGATTATGTCACCACTTGTAAGAACGATACTGGATGGATTTTGGACTAGGTCGCTATTTGGAAGAACGATACTTGTTGGATTTTGGATTATGTCGCTATTTGGAAGAACGATACTGGTTGGATTTTGGACTAGGTCACCACTTGTAAGAACGATACTGGTTGGATTTTGGACTAGGTCACCACTTGTAAGACTGATACTGGTTGGATTTTGGGTTAAGTCACCACTTGTAAAAACGATACTGGTTGGATTTTGGACTAGGTCGCTATTTGGAAGAACGATACTGGTTGGATTTTGGATTAGGTCGCCATTTGGAAGAACGATGCTGGTTGGATTTTGGTCTAAGTTGCCATTGGTAAGTTTATAATTTCGGTAACAAAGGAGAAGATATTCACTTAAGGAGGGCATACAAATTGTATCCCTGATTTGTAAATTTAAATGACATTGCATGCCTTAACTGCGAATTCTGATCTCTAACATGACATTAAAAATCGAAACTTCTTTAATGGGGAGTAACAATTTAATAAGAAAAAAACATGTTTACTGTTTTCCTAATAAGGACAAAAACAACCTTCTTCAAATTATGGTACTAAGCCTCGCGGGTGGCACGTGAGCACGCGGCCGATCAGTACAGAGCCTGACTATCGATCCGGCGGTCAGGCGATGAGTCATAGTTATGACGTAAGCGATTCCTGATAAACAGTGTTGTTGATTACAGTTTCTACTCGACAATTCTTCATTTGTTTTGCTCTCCCGGAATTCAAATCAATCTTTTTGTTACAGAGCATTTTCAACTCCAATAACAAGTCTACTTTGCGAGCGTACTTTCTATTGAAATTTTTAACATAGTAGTTTGAAAAGCATGAAAACAGAAATATCGACCTTATTGACCTAGTTTGTTGCGATGATTTCCCGGCGCTGTCTCTCAATTCCTGCTGTGTAAGCATTTTCAGTTAAATGTGACTTCAACTAGTACTAGTAATAGTAATTGTTTCTCCGTATTGCTGTCGTTATTCTGATTCAAGACTCATTCTGGTTTTTCTGATGAACGAGACTTCATTTTCATCAAAAATATCTATCAAGAAATATACAACGCAGCACTTGAAAATAGTTCACCAAAGAATCGACAATTTTCTTAAAGTTGACATTTTAGAAGCTATTGGTGCCAAATGTGATATGCTGGCATATTGTTTTCGGTCAATTTGAAGCCAATTAATGTTCCTATCGAATAACTGCTAAAAATGTTTGCTAAAAGTTGACACTGCATGCGCTTGTGTCTGATTAAACTTCTTAGTGATACATAGACTGTCAATTATTATATATACTGGCTCAAGTAATTACTCCTGTGTTGGAGACTCTACGTCGATGGTCTTTCTCCGGGTACTCCGGTTTTATTTCATCTCCCTTAGCTTTTAAACCAAACATTTCCTTTAATGAGCCAAGCAGATACGTTTTACAGTTCCCATGTACTGACTTTAGGTCGATGGCCTGTATATGGGTGCTCCGGTTTTATTTCCGCTCCCTTAGCTTATAAACCAAACATGTCCTTTAATGAGCCAAGCAGCTACGTTTTATAGTTCCCAGGTACTGACTTGAGGTCGGTAGTCTTTCTACAGGTACTCCGGTTTTATTTCCTCTCCCTAAGCTTATAAACCAAACATGTCCTTAAATGAGTCAAGCAGCTACGTTTAATAGTTTCCAGGTACTGACTTGAGGTCGGTAGTCTTTCTACAGGTACTCCGGTTTTATTTCCTCTCCATAAGCTTATAAACCAAACATGTCCTTAAATGAGTCAAGCAGCTACGTTTTGTACTTCCCAGGTACTGACTTGAGGTCGATGGTCTGTATATGGGTACTCTGGCTTTTCTTCCTCCTTATAAACCTAGCACGTCCTTATATGAGCAATGTTGTTAATGAGACGTTTAAACAAACAAATCAAGGCAAATATTCAAAAATTATTATCTTAGTCTTGCTGATGTCACCAGAAAAGGCATTATGGCGTCATTTGTGTAACGAGGCGGAACGATAACAGCTGCAGATCGAGCTGTGGCCTTCACCTTGGCGATATTTGTTTACACCTATTTACAAGTGTACATAAATTGATGTATTTGCCGGTTTGTTTGTAGTTCCACCTAAGTTGCACGTGTCTGTTAAATGTATATATATATATATCATCTCACTACTATTACATAACTTGTAGAGTTCATTGATTGATGAACACGACACATGCTATCGACAGATGCGTCGGGGCAGAAACCAGATGACGTCATAGCTAATCCATTTCTGCGACCTCTCTCTGACAGAAGCTCACTCCCACGCGACATTGTTCCTTAGATCTATTGTGACGTAATTAATTACTACCGACATCTACACGACTTTTACTTCGGTATTACCGTGTATATATTACATAACTCAACAGTCGATGTGTAGTGATATCCTCATCGTCTTAATGTACAAACAAATGGATTAGTCAATCATTTGGTCACATCACGTAAACCAAAAGTACAGGTATTTGTGTAGGTACTCTAAGACGTATAATGGCCATACTTACGTTTTTCTGTTCTGCGTCAGAGAGCTGGCTGATTTTAGCATCCGAAGAGTGAAAAACAAACATGGCCATTTTTTTGGAACAAACAATTTTTAGAGTATTTCATCTCAACATACGTCCACTATACTCCAGGGATTAGTATCGCTGTCTTGATATTCATCCCTGAATATTTCATAACAAAACTGAAAGTTTCAGAGAAAAAAAGACCAACCGCAGGCCTACACTTAACAGTGACTTTCTTTTGAAGATGACAGAGACAGTGATGCCCAATTTCAAAGCCACACAGTCAACCAAAATACACATCAAAGTACCAAACTACCTTCTCATCTGTAATCGCAAATGGAATATTCAAGGGGTGGATATAATGCCAGTGATAGTAATCCCTGGAATAAGGAGGATGCCAAACATCTAAGATGTAAAATATGATTGATTGTAATAAAATAATCTCTATTGTATTTTTGGTGAAACTCGTTAGTTCTAATAGGGATTTTTTTGTGTCGAATTTCTAGATAGTAAATTTCCGAACTATAAAAAGAACGCAAAACAAAGTAAAACACTGCCATGGCCTAACGCGCCGAGTGTTCTATCAAACGATTGACTCATCAGAATTTCTTCCCGGTGGAAGTATTGTCATCTAATTTTCGATTATCTCCACAGAAATAGTAATGCACGTGTAAATAATCATCATGCTCATTGTCCTCATGAAGTGAGGTTTAAATAAAACAGGAACATCCATCAAAGAGATTGGAAACTTTGACATTGTGTGTAGATTTTGTCCCATCTATTCCTTTACTGTACAGTTACATATCTGAGGATATGTAATCAAAAGTGTGTTTTTAAGATTAGTTTTGAAAGAAAAAAATTGATGTATAAAAAAACGGACTTCCGGTTTCTAATGCATGATTTAAGAACAACCATGGTGGTATTATGCCAAAAATCACCTTTAAACATCTTAATTGATAAAACTGGAAATATCAAGCCAAAAATAATGTTTAAAGTTAACATTTAAGAAAAAACAGTTTAAAGTGATATTTTAGAAAATTTTACAAAAATACTTGTAAATCGGAAGTCGCTGTACCGTCGGTTGAGTTTCCAATCTCGCTTACAAGCTTAAGAGTTCGCTACCTCCAAGGAATGAATAAACAATGAAATAACAACTAAAAGTACACTTTTAATTTTTTTAATGAGAGACAAAACTTTAATGATTACTCCAATGTTACTCACATTCTCACTCACTCTCATGGAAAACAACAACTTTCACATCCTTCTCTACTCCACATTCCAACGCCATCTTACTACAAAATCCTGGTCACCGAAATGTTTGGCGTCATTGTATTGTAGCGAATAATAACAAACATTCCGATGACCAAGACTAACATTTTTTTTAATTTTTCCCCATCACAATTGTGCGTAGAATTTTAACAAGAAAACATTGAATAACTGTTTCGCCAGAGGTCACTGTTGTCACTATGGTAACACCTTTCTTACGTAAAGTACGAAAATTAACTATATGAATAGACCTCTATACGATATACTCGTAGGCACAGTGGATGCATCTGGAATGAATGCATATACATGTAAAACAGAAGGTAGGGTTATACATATATGTATATATATATAATATATATTTATAATCTATTAATGAAAAATAGCCTCTGCAGCCGAAGTCTGTTAGTTGAACGAGTTAAACATCGTACGCGACCTAAGGGAGGTCAAAACCATAGCTGCACTATATTCGTCGAATCGCGTATCGCCTGTCTTCTCCCTATCAAAGAAATAAAATAAAATAAATAAATTGATTAATAAATTAGTGTAATCAATAAATCAAGACAGTTTTAACGATATAATTTCTAAAATGATAAATGGTAGTGAGTTTATAAAGAGAATATATGTGATTGTTAATACATGTACGAAAGCAACTTATGGATTCAGATGATAATCAAAATGTTTACGACGGGATCGGCAGCTTACATAAAATACGTGTATAGTTGGATAGTTAGTTAGTTACATGTTTATCGCCTAAATGACTCTGTCTATCGCTATGATTTATACAGTATCAATTCTAGTATAAAATGGCAGTGTACGGAGACATGAAACTTTATTATAAACGCATGTTTGACGGTTTTGACGTAGATATACAACGATTTCGGTAGCAGATTACAGTAGATATACACAACGATCTAGGTAGCAGATTACAGTAGATATACACAACGATCTCGCTCGGTAGCAGATTACAGTAGATATACACAACGATCTCGGTAGCAGAGTACAGTAGATATACACAACGATCTCGGTAGCAGAGTACAGTAGATATACACAACGATCTCGGTAGCAGAGTACAGTAGATATACACAACGATCTCGGTAGCAGATTACAGTAGATATACACAACGATCTCGGTAGCAGAGTACAGTAGATATACACAACGATCTCGGTAGCAGATTACAGTAGATATACACAACGATCTCGGTAGCAGAGTACAGTATATATACACAACGATCTCGGTATCAGAATACAGTAGATATACACAACGATCTCGGTAGCAGATTACAGTAGATATACACAACGACCTCGGTAACAGAGTACAGTAGATATACACAACGATCTCGATAGCAGAGTACAGTAGATATACACAACGGTCTCGGTAGCAGAGTACAGTAGATATACACAACGATCTCGGTAGCAGATTACAGTAGATATACACAACGACTCGGTAACAGAGTACAGTAGATATACACAACGATCTCGTAGCAGAGTAGTAGATATACACACATCGTCGGTAGCAGAGTACAGTAGATATACACAACGATCTCGGTAGCAGATTACAGTAGATATACACAACGACCTCGGTAACAGAGTACAGTAGATATACACAACGATCTCGGTAGCAGAGTACAGTAGATATACACAAATATCTCGGTAGCAGAGTACAGTAGATATACACAACGATCTCGGTAGCAGAGTACAGTAGATATACACAACGGTCTCGGTAGCATAGTACAGTAGATATACACAACGGTCTCGGCAGCACAGTACAGTAGATATACACAACGATCTCGTTAGCAGAGTACAGTAGATATACACAACGATCTCGTTAGCAGAGTACAGTAGATATACACAACGATCTCGGTAGCAGGGTACAGTAGATAGACATCAAAGTAAATAACCATATTTTAAATGTCATTTGTAATAACATCTACATTTGTTATTGCGTTAAAAAATGGCGACTGACACCAATTTGAAGTAATTACGTAAATAATCTGTACCTATCTCTAGACAATTACGTCCTATTAAGTCTTAGAATTATCGTTTAATGACCGCAGTTACTGTCAACACCCAAAGTTCATGGCTAGTGCTCCATCTCATTACACAGAATTAACTAACCAGTGAACGCCATTAAATCCTCCTCACGTTTAATACGTTCCACTTTAATGGGGTCGATTAAGGTTCCTTACTTGTCTGTTTGTGTTTGTAAACATGATAAGGTCTAGTCATAATGTCTTGTCATTCAAGGCCTTGTCAGGTTTATGAGGCAGAGGAAAGCCGGAGTATTCGAAAAAAATAGCAACGACCTACAGGTGAAGGATTAGTGGTAATATGTCAGAATCCTTAACTATTCTGGTATTGCGACCCTTGATTTTAATCGAGTCTTATTTAAACGAGGTAGTAGAACCACGAATTTAAACTGCAAAATTCAATTGTGAAAAATTCGTGAACCCGCGAAATTGTAGTCGCCCTAAATATCACTGGGCTTACAGTAAGCTGTACTTTTTTCTGATGGCTTCATTAGTTGAAATTAATTCTTCCAAATCTTATTTTCAAATTTCGTTAATTAAAATGTTTAGATTCGTTAGATACTATTAGAAGACACTTTCAGTGACACTCATCGATCAATTCCGGAAAAAAAGAGTCCTTGGCACACTATCCTACCCGGCAATTAGTTGTAACTAATCGAATTTGATGAGCACTTTCTTTATCTGTACATGTCGTTTTCTAACCACATGTGACGGTTACAGAACTCGTCATTTCCAAAAAAGGTCGTTTTATGAGTGAAAATCGATATTTCTACACTTCGTATTTCCGAGTTCTAAAATTCACAATTCTGTATTTTCGTATTATAGAGTTTGTAAGATTATTTGTAAAGTCATGCTATTTGTGTGAGTGTTACGTATTTTTCATGAAAAATGACATGTTCACCGACAGAATAATGACGTAACAATCGAGTTCTACCAGCAAGGGAGATAACTTTGAAAAACGCAAAGACGGAATAGAAACATATATATTAATTTTTACGAAATATATTATGCCTTGTAGAAAGCGAAGATCTCGTGATTTCTCTGTGCAATACATTTGTAGATATGTCTATTGAATAAAAAAATGAAGAAAAAAAAAACCATTTGTATATATGTTCGAGGCTAATTAATAATGTTGCTTTTCTTGGGTTAATAAATTCATGTATTAACCGAAGCTTAACGCAATAATTGTTTTATTGTTTTTCTTTAATGACAGTACACTTTTTTTCCTTGAAAGCCTACAATAACAAATGCAGAATGTAGAGTCTTCCAAGTTTATTACACTTTCATAGATGGAAATTTAAATGAGGGTTATTGAATATTAAAAAATATAGAAAAACAAACAGACGAACTTCAAACATTACGGACAATAAAATCCTACAACTTTTCGCTGTAATCTTCCATTTTATCACTAAGTTTAGTTCTCTTAACTCTACGGAAGATAACTTATACGTAGTTTAGAAATAAAATTTTAAAGTGTACATTATTATATATTCTAGACTCATGGAAGAAATGGATCTTTTTTTCTGTTTTGATATAATCAGCGAATACAATCAGATTGTACGTTGTCCCTTATCTATACTAGTGCATAGCTAACGGCAGGTGTTTCAAGTCGAATTTAAAATTTAAATTTCATTTGATTTTAACACTCACTCTAAACCCTGCAACTTGAATATGATTTTTAACGTTTAGGAGATACAAATGTTTAAAAAAAACACGTGAAAGACATCTGAAGGTCACACGTGAATGTCAGACACATAAAACAGGTTCGATAGATGTCAGATGAAGGGTATACACAACAGAGGCATTTTGTATTACGTTATAAGAAGTCAAATTCTATGGGACACAATATTTTTAATATTTACGCGTATAACTAATTTTGGTTTGATTTTTTTAACGTTTTACCTTTCTGCTAATCTTTACTTTTATTAATACTTATACAGAAGCGTGAGCCAGTATATGTTTAATGACCCTTGCAGGAACAACAGTTTCAAGACTTCATACCCATCGAAATTATCATTATCTCACCATCATCATACTTCACCCCTAAAAATCTACAATGAACTGGTCTAGTCTCTGATTTAGAATAGTCTAAATGTGTCTTCAGGGGTGACTTGGTCAAGGGATATGTCGGTATCGTAAAATACAGACAAATGTCGGTTCTAATATATGTCATGTCATAACTGTTATCATACGTGTATTGTCATAGATGTAGTTAGTTAGTTCCCAGTTTTATCGTCTACATGACTCCGCCTATTACTGAATTTTATCTCACCGAATAATGTCAGTATTCTGTCATCCTCAATACTGCAGGGGTTACGATCACTAACAATCTCTACACCCCTGGACTATCTTATAGTAAAACTGGAGTTCAACAGAACAAAACAGGTAATTTAGTCCTTTGTTGCACATCATTGTATAACGGTACAATGTGGCTGACTATGTAGCTTTGAAGTTGAGTGCTCTCTCTAGTCTTCAAAGAATATTTTTGCTGGCCTGTGATTGGTTCAAATTCTTTCCTCTGAGTTGCCTTCAATTTTACTATGAGATAGTCCAGGGGTGTAGAGATCGCAAGTGATCTGAACCCCTGGAGTATCGAGGATGATATTCTGTCGGCGTGCCTCGTTATCGAAATCCGAATACTTTTTTGTACCAGCTGTTTCAGAAAACATTTTCTTTGTTTAATTTTCGAATACATACACTGTACACATTATACAAAATCTACAGTGTTATATCCTTATTTTGATTTAGTTGACATACCATGTGTTCCATTTGCAGATTCGTACCAGTTGTATCGATACGAATCTGCTGTATCTCAAATGGAACGCGCCGTACCAGCAGATCTGTACCGGTACAAGTGGTTCGTTTTCAGAAGCATACCATTTGGATTCAAGATGGCGGACTCGAGATTTTTCATTTGTGATCGAAATGATTTCTTTGTTGAAAACAAAACAGGGGATACTTATATTCGATAAAATTACAGGAATTATTTATTTCAATGTATGCCGAAACTATTTAGGAATTACTTTTATACCACTTTTATCGTTAACAACGAACAATTTTTGGCTTTTATATTCGAAGCGTATATTTCATATGGGTGCCGCCATCACGGAAAAATCCAAACGCGTTCCATTTGGCTTTGCCGTATCAAGTTAGTACAACTGGTTAGAATCCGCAAATGGAACGCGCGGTTAATTATCCTGCCGTCTTTTTATATACCATGAAGGCCTGTACACAGCCATTTTGTCTCTCAAGGAAAATCGGATTATGTTGATTTTAAATGTCCTAATTTTGGATAGATTGGGTCTCCGCCTCGGTTACCTCCCTTCGGACATTAGTGTTCGGGGCGCAGTCTGGCGGCGAGCAGAAATCTCAATATCTAACAGAGTTATCAATCTTTTAAACTTCGCACTGAACTCTGGGATAAAATGTCTTACCTAAGATTTGGAAAGGGATGGACGCCACCTAGCGGATATAATAAGTGAAAGGGAGATAACTTTAGTAATTACCTGATGTCTCCAGAAATTCTTCTGCGACGAGCAGCTGCCTCCAGATCGTCGATACCATCTGCGGACACAGTTAAAATAAAAGTTATTCCACCAGCAGCAACAATACATATACATCCACCAATCGCGACATCTCGGAGAAATTTTCGGCAATCCTCGGAGAAATTTCCGACAATCTCCGGAAACAATTTATTTCCGAAGATTGCCGGAAATTTCTCCGAGATGTTGATACCCACATCATCATCATCATCATCATCATACATATAATCATAATCATTTGTTTTTGTTCTTGTAAGAAATGACTTTCAAACATCATAAATGCTTTAATACAATAGTAAAGGTCATATAAGTTATTAAATGGTATTTCTAGTCACGTGATCATAACACTATCCGCGTCACATCAGTACGCCGCCATCTTTAAGTGCTGTCGATCTAATCTCAACTCGTGACGTCACCAGAGCCAAAAATGTCTAGCCCTGATCACTCGCCGGATAACGCCCGTTAACAAGGAACAGTGTCCCATAAAGTGGGTCAACCAGTGACAAACTTCAACAGTCAATTAAGGAAGAAAGAAAGGACAGCTAAGATAGAAAGAAAGAAAGAAAGAAAGAAAGAAAGAATGAAAGAAAGAAAGAAAGAAAGAAAGAAAGAAAGAAAAAGAGAGAAAGAAAGAAAGAAAGAAAAAAGGACAACTAGGAAAGAAAGAAAGAAAGAGAGAAAGAAAAAAAAAAGAAAGAAAGGACAGCTAGGAAAGAAAGAAAGAAAGAAAGAAAGGACAGTTAGGAAAGAAAGAAAGAGAGAAAGAGAGAAAGAAAGAATACTATTAAAAATATTTAAAGACACATTCATGCTTTACATACAAAATCATCTTCCAAATCTCACATTTTTTCATACATTTTTAAATTTTTAAGATTCTAAATATAGCTTATCTCATTTTGAATAACAAACATGCCAATTAATTGTTAATTAAAAAAAATAAACAAAGGGCGAATCCTCATGAATATTCATATTTCCACTGGATAGCTAGATAATACGTGAAAAGTATGCGATATCGTCTATCGATCTGTAGACCCCGGATATAAATAATGGATTTACGAGTCTCGGATGGCATTATATCATTATTTTGTATGATACAGGTCATAAATCGATGACGTCTGATCAGAAAGATTCTAGTGGTACAAGTTTGGACATATATTATGGATAAATTGCCGGGGCAACGAACGAGGCCGGCGACCTGAATACAAAAAAGAGCTGGTTGCTGTCGCAACATGAAACAAGAGGACAATGACCTTAATATCCAAACCGTAGTCCGATATAATGGATAACCAACACAATTATAGATGATACAAGGGGACGTAACCCTAAATAATTCGGCATATTCCCAATATTTTAAAAGGGGATTCAACTCTGATAATAGGACATAATACAAGGGGACGTAACCCTAAATAATACGGCATATAACACGGGGAAGTAATTCTAAATAATCAAACATTTTCAAAGGGCACATAACACTAATAATTCGACGTAATACAAGGCGACGTAACACTAATTAATCCAACAATTTAAAAGGGGGACATAACTCTTATAGTACGACATAATACAAGGGGACGTAACCCTAAATGATTCGGGATATTAAACAGGGACATAACTCTGGGACTATAGTCCTGAACAAATATAAAACAAGGGACTTAACTCTAAAGATAATTTTTCTTACCGTCAAACACTGGTAAATGATGACTTTCGTTCATTGAAACCCCTGATGACGTAGACATTTCTTCGTAATCACGTGACCCGATGGATCCCGAAGGTTTCCGTGACCTTGTTTTGTTAAATGGTGTCATCTCCATGGTATCCAAGCGGTGATTCAACCGCTGGTCCAATCGTTGACCGGCGTTCCTGTTACGATAAGTATCTGAGAGATATCTTTGTAAAATTGTTTGTTTATAGGGTTTATTTTGAGATCCTGTGTCTATTGGAGGTTTCAACTGCGTAAGGCTTGGATAAAACTCCATATGGCCCATTGTCGGGGTTTGAGATCGCGAGGGCACTAACTCTCTGTCGTCATCATCGTCCTGCTCCATTGGCTCTGACGTCATTTCCGATGGATTCGAATGTGACGAATGGAAACGACGGCTTTCATCTGAAACAATAATTGAAATCAATTACCTTAACAGACAAGATAATTTTAACACAGACTAATCAACCCCCATACTTCCGAAAATCCCGCTCTCTTGATACTAGTATGGACCTTTTCCTATCATCATCAGAACCTTTTGCCAATCCCTATTGGATTTGCATTGCCCGGATTGATCAAACCTTTCGCCAATCCCTGTTAGATTCTCTTTACCCAGAATGATCGGAACCTTACGCCAACCCATAATGGATTTGCGTTGCCCGCATTGATTAGGACCTCATGCCAATCCCTATTGGATTTTCTTTGCCCGGATTGATCAGGACCTTATTGCTATCCCTACTGGACATGCTTTGTCCGGATTGATCAGGGCCTTATGGCCATCCCTACTGGACATGCTTTGTCCGGATTGATCAGGACCTTATGACAATCCGTATTGGATTTTCTTTGCCCAGATTGATCAGGACTTGTTCCCATTACTTATAGAAATTCCCGGATCGGAACCATGAGCGAACCCCTATCTTATTGTTTTTGGTGATCATCATCAGAATGGTGTCTTTATTCCACTTACCTCCCCCCTCACCTCTCAAACTACCTCTTACCCCCTCACCTCTCAAACTACCTCTTACCCCCTCACCTCTCAAACTACCTCTTACCCCTCACCTCTCAAACTCTCTTCCTCCTCCCTCCCCTCCCCTACTCTCAACTCCCTCCTACCTCTCAAACTCCCTCTTATCCCTCCTCCCCATCCTCTACTCCCTCCCCCCCCCCCCATCCTCTACTCCCCCCCCTCCCCATCCTCTACTCCCTCCCCTCCCCATCCTCAACTCCCTCTCCTCTCAAACTACCTCTTACCCCTCACCTCTCAAACTACTCTTACCCCCTCACCTCTCAAACTCCTCTTACCCCCTCACCTCTCAAACTACTCTACCCCCTCACCTCTCAAACTACCTCTTACCCCCTCACCTCTCAAACTACCTCTTACCCCCTCACCTCTCAAACTACCTCTTACCCCCTCACCCTCTCAAACTACCTCTTACCCTCTCACCCTCTCAAACTACCTCTTACCCTCTCACCCTCTCAAACTCCCTCTTATCCCCTCCTCCCCATCCTCAACTCCCCATCCTACTCCACTCCCCCTCCCCTCCTCCCCATCCTCTACTCCCTCCCCCTCCCCATCCTCTACTCCCTCCGCGTCCCCATCCTCAACTCCCTCTCCTCCCCCTCCAAACTACCTCTTACCTCTCAAAACTACCTCTTACCCCCTCACCCTCTCAAACTCCCTCTTACCCCCTCACCCTCTCAAACTACCTCTTACCCCTCCCTCTCAAAACTTCCCTCAACTCCTCTTACCTACCCCGCCTCCCCATCCTCAACTCCCTCTCCCTCTCAAACTCCCTCTTATCCCCTCCTCTCCGATCCCTCTACTCCCTCCCCTCCCCCTCCCCATTCTCTACCCCCCCTCTCACTCCCTCCCATACTCTCAACTCCCTCTACCTCCCCTCCCCATCCTCAACTCCCTCTCCTCTCAACTCCCTCTATCCCCTCCTATCCCCTCCTCCCCCTCCCATCTCTACTCCCCAACTCCTCTCTCCAAACTCCTCTTACCTCTCCCATCCTCTACTCCCCCCCTCCTCCCCTCCCCCCCCTCCTCAACTACCTCCCCCCTCCCCATCCTTAACTACCTCTCCCTCCTGATCCTCAACTACCTCCCCACCTAACTGTAAATCCAACACTTAATATATAATTGTGAACAAATCAACATTAAGCCATGAAAAGCCCTGACCGCGACCTAAAATTAGATACTGCATTAATCCATAGGAAAGTAAGTGAAGGGTATGACAGTTTTCTATCTGGCTTCTGGCATTCTGCCCGTCTTACACTCTGATTTAGAATCTATATATAAGTTTGTTACTAGGCTATTGCCGAACTGGGCAGAAAACCGTATCACGAATCAATAATCGAGACATCCCTCCGCACGAAGACCTATATTTTATGTCTAAAACAATAGATGAGTCATACCCCATAATATAGATCTATACCTTATTACGTTTATTTCTGAATCGATCGGCTACCTACTTACGAAGCCATACAACCATACACATGTACAATGCGTGACAGTGGTTCAACGCTTAAACCAGTCATTTGGTTTTAAAGCATGTGAATTGACAATGAAATGTTTTTACGTCAATGTCAGTTGGTTTCTTGTTTTTCATCCTCTCCCTTCATATCGCTTTCTTGTTTTTCACCCTCTTTTTCAACCTCTCCCTCCATCTCCATATCCCTTCTTGTTTTTCATTCTCTCCCTTCATATCGCTTTCTTGTTTTTCACCCTCCTTTTCACCCTCTCCCTCCATCTCCATACCCCTTCTTGTTTTTTCACCTTCTCCCTTCTATCTTGTATAGGATTTACGGCGTATCAGCCTGACATCAATGTTTTACATAAAGGTATTGGTTCAGATATGAAAGTTGTAAATAGACAAACCGAGATCGGTCTTCAGTGTAATGCGACCGGGGTGAGTGCGTTGTTCGGTATCTTTGGTGGTTAGCTTCAGCGTGATAACACTATAAAAAGGTAAAAGACTTCCACTGTTACACAGAGACAGAATACTGATATACAGGAGCCTCCCAAAACTTAATTGACATTCTCAATATCAAAATGACCTCAGCTGACCAAAAGCCAACCAATTAACCAATCAGCGACCAATGTCAACGGCGAAAATTTCTCTCTTTGGAAAGAGGGAGAGATGATCCTCTTTTAACTAGTTATCTAATTAAGTAATCTAAAGAGATTGCGAGTTTAATATAAAGCTCACAATAAATAAGGTATATACATCCTCGATTCTTCAGGGGTTGCTATCACCTGGATATAACGTCAGTGATAGTAACCCCTGGAGTATCAAGATGAGGTAGATATGATATGATAATGGAGGGAGAGAATGAAACGTTGATAAAGTCAATCTGGTGGTAAATATGGTGGTAATACGATTGTTAAAAATAATTATACATGTACAATTGTATAATTGTAATGTCTGCTCTTCGTATGTTGTGAGTTGTATTTTTTCTGCACATCTGATTACGGATATGGGAAGTTTCTAACTTCAATGATTTGTATCGCTTTCGGGTGTCGGCTTGTTAGTGTATCGTGTGAACATCGATATCCGGAATTCAAGCTCCGGATCCGACTCGTGTTTATCAGGTCAAATTTTCAGAAAAAAACCGGATATATATATTCGAACTCGGCAACTTTGTGTCGACAGTTCGGTGAAATATTACGGATTCGATTTTAGCCGTATCATCATTCTGATCCTATTTTCTGCACTCTACATCTACTGCACACTTAATACTGACTGTGACACTTATGGCTGCCCGTCGTCTGTTTGACGTTTGGGCGAAGAGGAGTTTCCTTTTCAACTTCAGAATGACACATTCTGACATTATTGTGTATTACCTAATTAACTTTTTGAAATCCACATTTTGATGTGCATACAAAAAGATGACGCGCAAAGAAATGGGAGGAATGTTGTTGTACAGTGAAACCTGTTTTAGCGACCACCTCTATATAAAGACCACCTGCGTAGACTGGTCATCAGACCTTAAGTTGTTGATAAGACTGTCTCAGCACAGTTGTAATACTAGATTATCTTCCCTAGCTCGAAACAAAAAAATATTTAAGACAAATAATGATGTTTTAATGACTGGGATTACCACCTGCTTGATAAGACCACCTTCTCAGCGTCACAAATACCAATTTTAATATGATTTGACATTTGTTTAAAGGGCCACTACCTTTCCAAACGGGTTCTAATTTTTAAAATGAAAATGTAAAACGAGGTCGATAATTTTGTAGAGTCGCAAAAATTATTACCTAACGGTTAATACTACACTTATCATCATCTTCTGAACTATTGAATTAAAATAAATAAAATCTTAATTTTCATACAAAGGAAACCTAATACAGTAAAGGAAAGACAACAGACTAAATTAGAGCCATCGGGTCTAACATTTTATTGGTCCTGTTTGGTTCACGTAAACACGTACAAGTTATAGTTCACGTACAACGTTATTTTGTTACATTTGTACCTGTCAAAGAAAATAATATTATTGATATTTCCCGATAAATTTTTTTCTTAAATTTTCACAGTAAAACCCTGATAAATGTGTACTTTACTCTTTTTTTGAAAATCGATATCAAAGACGAATTGGTTTCATTTGATGCCACAATATACATGTTTTTTTTAGGTTATGCATTGATTAATATCTAGAACTTACAGATCGAGTACATCCTGGATAAGGTTAAGGTGCAGAAACATTAGTTTTAATTACGATCAATATGCATGCTATATTCAAATAAAGATCCCCTGATAAACACAATCCGTCACTAATCTTTCCGTCATCTACTCTGTGATTAGAATGGCTTCAGGCGCCGTAACGCTATATTAAACCAATATCAAACTTTATTCATATTTCTGTATAATAAATTACAAATAAAAATACAAAAAAATCTCCTTAATCATATTTCTGTGTTATAAATTACAAATTAAAAATTAAAGAACGCGATGAAAAGTACAAGGAACCTAAGTTTGATTTACATAGGTTATTTATCAATTTAAAATCTTAACAAACCCGTTTTAAGTTACCCCGTGCATGAGTTATTACATGTATAACAAATTCTCTAAAGCGTTTGTAGCCTGTGCCTTTTCTTCATAAAAAGAATTTATATAACTCTGATCAATAGCGGTTTATCTAATTTCAAACTCAACTCAATGTCCGGA
The DNA here is from genome assembly GCF_041381155.1 of Argopecten irradians. Classification (NCBI taxonomy): domain Eukaryota; kingdom Metazoa; phylum Mollusca; class Bivalvia; order Pectinida; family Pectinidae; genus Argopecten; species Argopecten irradians. The sequence continues at coordinate 3,422,733 of NC_091149.1, forward strand.
TCTATTCTATTCTTTCCAGTTAAAGTTTTCATGATATTTTTCATAGTCATTCTAAAATTTAATAAAAGTAATCTTTACATTTTTACCTCAGTCACATGTTTCCGTACTCAATCTTTAATAAAATAACAATCTCAATATCTTTGTCGTAAAATTAGACATTCCCTTTTCGATAAGGCTATACTTTATGTTATTAAAAGTCAGTATAAAATATTATTTCTATCTCATGTCTAAGCTTTTAAAATATTGTGAGAAGGCACTTAAATCCGGCTCTAACCACAGGGTATCTGATACATTTGAAACTGATCGATAATATTGAGTCCGGTTCAGAATTAACTCTTATATCCGGGTGTCATGATTCTAAATATTCATTAAGATCGCAGTCATCGCTATATTCATTTAGATCCTAGTTATCAAATAAACATTCAGACGCTATTTACCGGTACATTAATCAGCATATTAATTTTGACTGTATTAACCGAAATATTCATAAAGACCTTTTAACCGAAATATTCATTTATACCCCTTTAACCGATATATTCATTATACCATATTAACCGGAATGTTAATTTAGACACTTTTAATCGTCATATTCATTGATACCATGCATTTAACCGGGTTATTTATTTATAAATACATTAACCGGAATAATTATCTAGAAATATATTAACCGGAATATTTATTAAGAAATATGTTAACCAGAATATCTATTTAGACAATATTGACCGAGATATTCATAAAGTTAAGGTACGTATGTAGGAAGACAAGGCGTATCCAAGTACCGGAGGAATACTCGGGTTTTTGTCAAAAAATATTTTAATTTGATTTAAATTTAAATTTTTGGTATTGTTATTGTAGAAATAGAATTAAATCTCACGAAGCACCGCTATAAATCAAGGAAATAAACGGATGAGTTTTGACGTCATGAGCTTGGGAAAGACCGTTCGGAAGGCCTCTAGGTATTCATCACCTTTCTCCTGCTGTCAGAACAGTACGATAGTTTTTTCTTTCTCTTGTTCTGCTGGTATTTTTTAACCGTAGTAAATGATTTTTTCTTGACACGGCGCTGTAACAGACCATATATTAAACACACTTGTGTGTCAGCAAAATTTCCATTTTAACGCAGAATCAATATGTTATGGCAATCCACGCCACCAGATCACTCCGCGACGCCTCACGCACGACAGCCCATGAAAAATAAGCTTCCGCGGCGATAATAAAGATCGTTTTCAACACGTTACTTAATTGAAGAGTTTGGAGAGTGTATCGCCGCTGCGAGTTCCACAACGGCGGTTTAATGCGCTACTGTCTGTTTTGATCGAATACAAGCTCTGATACGGCCGTAGATACAATAACCAGGTAAAATAATTAATGGACGTCCATGTACTGTATTATTCCCTTTGTATGATTGATATATAATTTCAATTTGCCCTCTGTGTACAATTGAATCGATGCGCCGAGCGTGAATAATGTTTAACATGTTTGAAGAGCAGAGTGGACAACCAATAAACAAGTCGGGAAAACTCAAAATCCGGACGGAAATGTCTGATAAGTTATTGACCTTACTACAGTACAGAAAACAAAAGTCGCCATCCTTGCGGTTTTGGCCGGGAGCGTAAGTGTCCGGATTATTGAGGGTTCGGTGTATTTGTGATGTGGAAATATTGTTTAGATTATGGAAGTGATGTCATGTTTAGACACAAAATGTATTACGTCACTTCCTGTCAGTAATGAGTCAGAGCGGGTAGAGGATAAACCCAAAACGGCCAATTTAGCCAACCCATTCACTCAAGTCACAAGGTTTGCGCTTTTTCTTCTAAACTTTTTTTTAGACTTCTTGAAAAGGTTTTTATAACACTTTAACTGATCGGATAGATCCGAATGGGGTCATCTGCTCGACCAATCTACACAATAGTTCCATCTTGTATACCAAATATTTATAGAACATGTACCTGTTTACATTCAAGAAATACAACTGTGCCGTAGACGGTTGACAAAAGAGGACGGATGAAGTCTAGAGTTAAGGTAGTCGCCTTAATTTTAGACCGGATTGCCTGCCGTAGTTATGTTCCCTCCGATAGGCTTCGCTCCGAAAATACCAGAGTATTTATGAGCGCAGCCTAGCGGAGAGAATTGGTACTAAGACAGGTAACCAATTTTACCTACATTGTAACTTAAAAACTCCAAATCGGCCAACACAAAGAGATACAGACCTTCGTCGGAATCGAAGAGACTGTCGTCAGAACTGACACTCAACAGCTCGGCGTTTCCTGTGACCCTACTGTTGTACAGCTTCACGCGCCGCGACCACGTGACGTCATCACCTTTCACAGTACTCTTCAGCCTCCTTCTCGCATTTGCAAACCAGTTGGAGACTTGAACGAGAGACATACGAGAATCTCGCGCTAGGATTTCCTTTTCCGGTTTAGAAGGGTAGGGGTTCCCTCGGTGATCACATAGCCACTGTTTTAAAGGTTTGGTCATGTTCTGCATTGTTTGTCGCTTTTGTCGAACTTTCATTTGAAATTTGATGTTACTGAAAAGACAGAAAATATAAAACAAAGATAAATAACGCATGAAAAATAAACCATGATAAATGTCATTATAACATCAAAGTAATTACATTTTCAACATCCACACTTCCGTCTACGTTCTATATACGCCTACACTTGTAATGAAAGTGTTCAGTGTTAAAATGAAAATGTCCCTTTAAAAAAATAGTGTTCCGAGTTACAACGAAAGCGTTGAGCGTTACCAGTTACAACGGAAGTGTTCTCTGACACAACGAAAGTGTTCCCAGTTATAGACGAAAATGTTCCCAGTTATAACGAAAGTGTTCCAAGTTATAACGAAAGTGTTCCCAGATATAGACGAAAGTGTTTCGTCTTACAATAACAGTATCATCCGTTATGGAGAGTGTTTCCAATTATGATAACAGCAATTACGCTGTATATTCTGATCCATCAGAGTTACTTCCCTTCGTTTCCTTTTCTCAGTACTGACCGATTGAAAAGAAGGGAAGTAACTCTAATTAATTTAGACACCCAACCCACGAAATAATCTAATGAAGATTTATACCGTTAATATCACAGGTAGAGAAAAAAACAAATCTGAGATAGAACGTCTGGCGATATTGAGGTAACTCCGTACTATAATATAAATTTGGTTTATGATCTACTTCGACATAAAAAAAAACTTCTAAACGCTAAATTTTAAAATTCAAACCAGATAGGTTTTTAAGTACTTTGGCCGCTTAGGTAATTAATCCCGATGGAAGTCTTAACCTACAAGTTCGCAATAAAGTGCAGTTCTCGAACTGCCTTTCTATCCGGAAAACTGAAAAAACATTAAAGTTAAAAATATACTCGTTCACTCTGTATATAATAGGCTTTATAAATGTTTTCACTTGGAGTTCTGCCATTTTCGTGTATAATTATCTTTGCCCGTTGCGCGTGTGATCTGTATTACGTCAAATTGATGTGGTTTTAAGTGGAGTTAGGAAATGAAACTCACTAAGCGGCTCCGATAATCTATCTGAACGCACGGCTTACAAAGATCGACGAATGCAAATTATACACAATTCGAGGCTATGCAATCAGGTACAGAGCGCTTTCGTAGTGTAATCATTTGAATACATAACTAATTAGTTGATTTTTAAACGTAATAAAAAGCATCATGAAACCAATGAGGCATGGATTAAATAGTCAAGATTTGTATCGCTATTGTAAACAACTTGTATCATCTTACTAAATGTTACAACAAGAAAAATGAATCTTCAAGTTAGTATGTCTGGTGTTTATAGAAATTACTCTCTTCTCCATAACCATAAGTCCTAAAGAACTACTCTAGCGTCTGTCACGTGCCCGGATGAAACAACGGTTCAGTGTTGTTTGTTGCACTTCATATACTTTCATTTATTTTTTTACTCCTGTTTTGCTCTGTCGTATGACAACTAATGTTATACATTTATTCCTGTAGAACATGTACAGAAGAATGAACATCGCTTCCATTGTGGCTTCGGTCTACATGTCTGAGAGAGACACAACGTAGACCTGATTACCTGCCTTAGTACCTCTTATCTCCGCTAGGCTGCGCTCATAGATCTTCGAAACGGTGCCTGGCGGAGAATAGCAAAACTATGGCAGGTAATTATAATCCAGTCTGTCCTCAATGGCCTATGCCTTGGTGACGAACTTCCAGAATAACCTTTCTGTACCTACGAGTGCCAGGAACTGTGATATATGCATCATCTGTATATGTTTCTGTCAATGGGCACAGAACAGCTGTATACAATTATATGATGTTTAAGGACGTGAGCATGTACGTTTTATCCCGAATTAATTAATAGCCATTAAGGTAAGTGCCATTATGTTTGGTGTTTCACTCCCTCAGTACAGAAGAGTGAAGCAAAGGGAAGTTACTCTGCTCGAATGGGTATACATGTATAAGTGCCCAATTTGTGGTTAGACTGCGCAAAAATTCTCAGATCTAAAAAAAGTGTTTCTTTGTTATTTGTCTCATTAACCGAAGGAATAAACACCGATTTATACAATATTTTACTATCTCTTTTTTGGACTATTTGCTGTAATATTTTACTTCGCAGCCAATCGGGGAGGCGACCTTGTGAATGATGGCATAGTTTCCTGTAGTCATTTGTCGATAAGGTTATTTTCGGCGATAGAAAATACGTTTGTAAACAAAACAAAAATAAATATTATAATATCAATATTTATTCAAGTTTTTTTTATCCGGGAATGACCGGGAACTCGGCTTAGGTAGACAAAATGGCGCATAGCACCGACAGGATTATACTGTTATGGCAACACATAATCTGTCTTTCAATATTATGTGTGGTATAATTTTACTCGACAAATCACCAGCTATTTACCTGCAAACTTTGTATGTTTAGCTTTCTGTAAACATGTACAGTGCCAGTCTCATACAGTACTATACAGGATACTGTAATTAAGTTAAGAATTCTTCAATTGTGCAACGTATATTGCGAACTGAAGGATATTGTGAAACGCATTACGTACATTTGGAATTTAGAGCATTTGAGCTTTTAAGTACATGTTTCCTATACAAACATGTAATCAAGGTCTTTGGAGAGGCGGAAGATGTAATTTATATATAATACCTGGACCCAAAACCGGGAATTTAAATCCGGATCAAATGTCATAAAGATTAAGAGAACTGATGCTATTTGTAGGGAAGTCAGGCACGGTGTAATAAAATTGTGGATAAACCGAATTAATGAGAATAGAGCTCTACAGCTACATTAACATGATTCGTTTATTGAATAGGGAAGAAACTCGATATCGTAAAATTAAGAATGACATTATTTCGGGAAATAAGAAACGGTTAGTTTTAACAGTTGTATATAACTTTGAGGACGCGTCAGATAGACTATGTTTTAAGTACTTGATGTGAAGAGGAACTAGACACATACTTATTGTGGAATTTTGCTTATTTATTATATGACCATTTACGTAAATGGTCACCGAATAAAGGAAACACGCATCCCGCCGATAACAACAAGTTACCTCCCTTTAAGTAACACAATGTACAACCAAAGGGACATAATTCAATGATATATACTGGTGGGTATGTAAAAGAACACTGGAAATATACGTTTCTTTCATGTGTCCAGACAAGAATCGATGGGTCTACAGCGTGAAAAACCAACGGCACAACCGACAGTTAGGCAAAGAATCAGAGTACCCGCCTGGGAGACCGTTAACACTTGTACTGGAAGCAACACCAAATAAACCGACCAGAAGGAAATGAGGGTGCAGTCAGCAGGAGGTCGAACACGTATCCCCGGACTTAGTGGTCTGCCGTTCTTCCGACTGGGCTAAAGAGACATTAAAAGCTAGAAGGCGAAAGTACAGTATTTGTACAACTAAATCTTACATATTCGTGTGTGGTCCGTGGGTGTGATATTGGTAGAATTTCCTTAGTTCAGTTAAATACCATTTTAAAGCATGCAGATTATTTGTAAGCAAGAGCAAATTCAAAACTACCTCTCGGAGTCCTAGATAGTGACTGGAAAGCACGAGTTTGTATAAATATCTAATTGTTTGCGGATATGACGACAACCCGACCGTCCATAGGTTCCCTTGATAAGAGGACCAAATTGTTTTACAATGACTCGCAAAATAGCTTGGTATTCAGTCCCGAACACGTCCTAAAGTCATTTATTTTGATAAGTACGGGACGATTTATCTGGAAGTCCTTGACCTTTGACCCGTAATCCCCGAGTTGACGGAGATTGAACCCTCCACGTGAAGTGTCAAGTTCGACAGGTGTTGTACACTAACGAGTCAGTTTCAGAGCATGCGCTTTAGACGTTTTAAATCATGTTTGATGAAACTCTCTAAAGGGAAGTATGATCACCACGAATTTATAATACACAGCTTATTTTGTTTGTTTGTTTGTTTGTTTTTTATTTGGGTTTTTTTCATGATTTTCATTTTGATTTTATTTCCCAATCAAAGCAGTTTTAAAGCATGCCCTGTTCGTTTTTAGTCTCTATTTTAATGAAATTCTCAATAAAGCAAGAAAGAAGTAAGTTTATCATAAAAAACATAATAATTTAGTTTTTGATAAGCATTTTAAACTGCTATTGGTGGAATGAAGTCACTATACATTATACACGACATGAACCAAGTGGTTGTCTAAAACATGTAATTTATTCAATTTTTCTTTTAAACGACAAATTACATGTACCATTTTCATGAACACCTGAACTGTATACAAGCTATTGAATTCGAAGAGAACCTACATATATTTAAACCTTATATATAACATATGGTTTGAGGTGTTTCAAATCACCAGTTAAATGGTATAGGAACAAGCACCAATACACATATGGCCTTGACTTGTAAGTACTGGGAAGGTTATAGCTGAGTCAGCCCGTATACATGTACGTATATACACATGTGTCAATATATATATATCGGACGTGAAAGCCTCGGGGTGGACGACCGGAATGACCACTGGTCAGCTGGCAGATCGATTGGCCAATTTCTCTACAGCAGATAGACTCGTACATCTTGTAAGTCAGGCACACACGAACTATATAAATGTGTGGTAGGCCGACCGTAAGATTAAATCTCTCGGGATTTCAGAACCAGTAATGAAGGACTTTGATTGATTAATGACAGTAACAAATGTAGTAAATGCTGTAGTTAAAAGATCCAATTGTTTGAAAAATAATGCAATGCTTTTACGTCCTGTGCTAACAGCTCTGGCGCAGATGTGGTGCCTTTATTTGGACATTAATGGTGTTTTGATAACGTCGACTTATTCAGGCTTGAAGGAACACGATCGATTAACGACATTGGCTTTCATTAATATTCAGCCCTCGGTTTCTGGTAATTGGAAATCCGTACAGAGTTCGGTTATATCATCTGCTATCGTGGTCCAATCGGAAAATTTGTAGTATCGCACAAATAATTAACAATTGTACCAAGTAGAACAGCTTACGTTGCAGTTCTGGTGACCTTTAAATTTGAAGGTCATAACGGACTGAAATCAGATTCACGCACAAGTTAGCATTCAGTTACAATCTACTGACTTTAATACAAAATCGACATTGTTCACCATGTTGAAGGCTCGCTCGAACGCTTTAAAGGTCGTTTACTGTATTGCTTATTCTTGGTTTTTTTTTTCACAAGCGATTTTGAAGTCATTGTCATTGGTGACATTATGTCAATGATACCTTGGTAATTCAGGATTCTTAAAAAATACATTTTGAGAATACATCATTGTCTATTGATCTGCATCTACCGACACTAAAAGCAAATTGAGTGACCCGCTTTTCGATATTTAGTAGCGAAATTGCCAAAAATACATTATTTCCCTTTAAAGCCCGCTGAACAGCACAACATGGATTCCCTTTGAAGCCACCCGAACAGTTCAAAAGTCTGCAAGCAACCCCTGAAATAAGAAACAGAACTTCCGGAGCAAAGTATACTTAAAACCACATCGACGTTCTCGGTTCATTGTCAAATAAAAGCCACCGGAAGAGACGACATAATCTCGAACCGGAGGTTATTATGTATCAATGTTCCAGAACGGCGTTGATTAGAGGGTACGTCACCATGGTTACAAGAGCTAGTTCTGTGATCGTTACCAATTGATTTCATTTTGACCTTGTTTTCTCGTAACCAATCATTGATTAATACTTGTACGTGGAGGACCGGACGAGCCCACAATACACGATATTAAATCTAAATCTACATATACACTGGTACATAAATACAATTACATACACAGGTGTAGCAATTACCCTGCGGTAGTGCCTGCTCACATATGTTGATTCACGACAAACGTGTACGTTTTAGGAGAAAGGGACATCATGACAGGTTGTTTCGTTATTACATGTTGGTCAAAGGTCAAATCACGTGTAGTTCTTGTGAACCTAGCTCCCATCCGACCTCTTCTTTTTGCGGGATAACTTTCTATCACTTTTGATGAATTTGCATGCATCTTCAATCATCTCTGCCCTAGTTTCCCTAATTTTGATAGTAGATATCACGTTAAGATTCTATGGTGATTTACAAATCCATAAACGTGTGCTCGTCTCACATTTGCAAATACCGACAAGCGAGATTGATGTCTTGTAATATCTGACTGAATGTTAGATCATCTAAATACACTACCTTGTAGATGTATATCTGACTGAATGTTTCATCTAGGATATGGGCAGTTTTAAGTCTCATCCATCATCTATCTAATGCATCATAGAAACCATGAATTCATCATCCTGCTCAGCATGACTAAACATATCCCAACTCTCGTTCACACGAGATTTGTTCAACGACATTCGATGTGTTTTGAAAACTTTCTATATCTACTCTAAGTTGTTTATCTTAAAACAACTACATTATATGTCTGAAATCGTCATCAATGGTTCTCACGCCAAATTCGTACGTTTTTGAGCGTTTCTACCAACAACAAACATCCCAATATACATGTACCTCCTAAACGCCTTACGAATGTCTAATATGTCTAAAACCTCGTATAACCAGACCCATCTAAGTACAATGTACGTCACTCAATGAAAATATGAATCTACAGCACGTGTAACGAGTCTGTTTTCCTTTGATTCAACGAGGTTAGAAACCTGTGTGAATGCATTCCATTTTCACCAAGAACACGTGCACGCCGTTATATTGCATGTGCATTGCATGTTCAGTTATTGCTTGTATACCGATAGCAGTATGTAGTCAGACAAACATCATTAACACCTTTTTACAAGACTTTCTTTAATAAAGCTCAGCGCCAGACAATCAAAACAACTCGCAGTACTTAATTATCCCGGATCAAAACCGCCACTCCACCCATTTGATAACTGGGCTAAAATGCTTTATTGGGGGTCATAGGAAATTCTTTTTAGTACACTGTACAGTTATCTAAATGTCTGGATCTGGTATTAGGGTAAGAGGATATTCGGAATACATCGTACAACAACCTGAATGTCTGATTCTGATATCTTTATCAGGGAATATAAGGATTATACACTTACGCTGTACTACGTATTAAATGCGAAGGGTTATCTAAAGGTACACTTATTTAAATGTCTTAGTCTGGCATCAGGGACAGAGGAAACTCGGACTACACACTACATGGATTAAGTCTGAGTCTGTTGTCAAGGTCAAAACTAAACAGAAATTATTGTGTTCGAATGCGGTAAGCATCAAACAAGCTTCGGCACAAACTCCATAGTTTTATTGCCAAGTTTTTCAATTTGTAACATTTAAGATGATATTTTGCTTCTCCAAATTTTTGGCAAAGCGTACCTTCCCATTGAAGTGTTGAACTTGCCGTGCTTTTCATGTCAAATTTATAGTTAGTTTAAACCTTATACTAACAAGACCTCGAACCAAGCATCACATCTGTCTTCTCTATTTTCAAGAATGGAATCGACCGTGTTAATTGATCGCGAAAGAGGCGATTCTATTTTAAGGGAAATAGTTTATTTTGTGTATTTCACTTGCCAAAACATAAGAAATTAGGTTATTATTATTTCATTCTGGCGGAGCCAAGATAACTTCCATTGACGTATTCAGGACTTGTGTAACACTGCTCGGTGTAGATATGATAAAACTTATATGTATATGTATATCCCTGATACATTGCGAACATCTGTCGCGGCTTAGCCTATTACCATCTACCTAGCGAAGTTTGACACCGACATATAGGTCAGAGATATCACTTCCTCTTTTATACTATTTCCTTTCAAATATACAAGACTAGTATTTAGCGTGTACAAGGCTTGTATTTAGTAATGTACAAAGCTAGTAGAACATAAATATAGCAAATGTGAACGTACAATGCTAGTAAAGCAAATGTACAAGGCTAGCAGAGCAAATGTACAAGGCTAGCAGAGCAAATGTACAAGACTAGCAGAGCAAATGTACAAGGCTAGCAGAGCAAATGTACAAGACTAGCAGAGCAAATGTACAAGCAAGGCTAGCAGAGTAAATGCACAAGGCTAGCAGAGCAAATGTACAAGGTTAGCAGAGCAAATGTACAAGACTAGCAGAGCAAATGTACAAGGCTAGCAGAGCAAATGTACAAGGCTAGCAGAGCAAATGTACAAGGCTAGCAGAGCAAGTGTACAAGGCTAGCAGAGCAAGTGTACAAGGCTAGTAGAGTAAAATAAATATACAGGACTAGAAGAGCAAATATACAAGGTTATAGTAGAGCAAATGTACAAGACTTGTAGAGCATAGGAGACGAGTTGAGCAAACGAAGGGAGCTTGTAGAGCAAATACATGTACACAAGACTAGTAGAGCAAATGTACGAGTTGAGCAAACGAAGGGAGCTTGTAGAGCAAATACATGTACACAAGACTAGTAGAGCAAATGTATAAGTCTAGTAATTGTGAAGGCTAGTAGAGCTAGTAACACCATCAGCCTCAAATTTCTATAAAACCAAGATGGCTGCGAGCCATCTACTGCCAGAATGTGGTCGTGGCCGCGCTCGTCGCCAGTTAATGGGACTATTTTCTGCCCAATTGGCGGTTATTGAATTTCCTTGCAAACAATTTTTCCGAAATATCTTTCCACAGAAATAATGATTTGCTCAATTAAACGAAACCGCTCGCTGTTTATAATTCTAACGAATTTCCACAGGTATAGCAAGTCGACGGAAAATCTATCACGGAGATTTAAATACCCAAGTCTCTTCTGCTTAATCATTTCGCTAGGTTTATGGTCAAACAAGCAATTCTATAATACACGAGGAGTGATTAGAATGAAATCTGGAGGCAAAATATTTCAAATAGAAAGCTATTAGCGGTGAACAAAATTCTATTCGGGAAATGAGAGCAATTCAACCATCGATGGAAATATGAAACTGACAAATTAGCGATAATTCATTCCTCGCAAAATATGAACATGTTGATTTTTCGCTTTAATGGATCCTATTGGATTTAATTAGTTAGAGATAATTAACGATCGAAATTGGAGCATTGATTGATGGTTGGTCTGAACAGGGTAGAAAAGTAAACAGTGTTATTGTTTGTTGAGTACATAGAGACAGTGTTGGCATCTTTTACTGGGGAACTCTAAATGGGCCAGATTCAGACCAGAGTACCACGAAAAATAATTCCGCTTTATTCAGGTAGAATGCATTAGTACCTGAAAACTTCGACTGGAACCCAAAAATTACTTCTAATTAAGCCAAGTCTGCGAGTTTTTCGAAAGTTCAAGTTAATGTGGAATCAGCCAACAAGTTAATATGATAAATCAAATTCCGTGTCAGTAACTCTTATATTCGAATTCGCTATTGTTTTTTTCTCATTTGCATGAAATACACTACATCATCAGCCTTAATTAGAAAGGGTCATTAATGTTTCTGAAGCGAGGAGAAGCATTGCCATTACACAAACCTAGAATGTTTGAATGGATTCGTACCAAACGTAAAGTGTTTAATTAATGAATATACAGAATATTGTATCTGTATTAATAAATGTAGCCATGAAAAATAACTTTATCATTCATATGTGGAATGTTATTACGATAATTTCGTATTTTGCCAGCTCTAGCTTTTCTGACTCACAGGTGACACCAGGTGTCGCGGAGTCCCCTAGAAAAGTTCCTGAGGACAATTCGACTTCTCAGAAGAGCAAGAAAAGGGGTATTTTTCCTGATCCTCCAACGTCTGGACAGATGAGCTTCCAAAAATAGGAGAGCTTCAAATAGAGTGATCAGAAGCCATATTCAACAAGCAGAAGACGGCAGATTGAGTTTTAGCACAGGGAACTCTGCGAAACATTGGCGGTGAGTGAAGCAGATCGGAGCTGTCATATGTGCTATATATATCCCGTTAGATCTACGAAACTAATACCATCGCCTCTCGTTTACTAGATAGCTAATCATCCAAGGCCATTTGGTCAGACTACGGCCAGTGTCTGGTCAGGCAAGATTTAAACCTTTTGGCACAATGTCGGGAGAAAATAAAACCGTAAGCCCGTGCCGTATCGTGTTTAGCGACCTTGCACTCCACCACAGCTAATAAATCCCGTTTAAATCTGCACGTGATTCTCCTCGCAAACACGTGTTTCTAGATAAATTTCTCCTGGCATGTTTCATACAATAAAACATGTTGAGACAAACGGCCTGATCGGACTGGCATTGGAGAAATCTGGATTATAGGGTAGTTAACTAACTCATCCCTAAAAATAACAATGGACTGATCTAGTTTATGATATAGAAGAGTCGAAATGCGTCTTTAGGAGTGCATGGGTTAAATAACGCATATGATATGCAAAGTGCTTGTATACCGTAGAGATGTAATACGATAGTAATCCGTAGAGAAAACTTGATTATCATGAGATAATCTCCTGTCTATAATAGATTATTCATACCGCACGTGTTGCTAAATATAACAAGACTATATCGTCTAGTTATTACCGGTCGATATACAATGTATATATAGTTGTATTGGTCAGCAGTGGTCAAGCCGGCCATTCAACTCTAGCCCCTGTACCGTGCTATACATGGCTGGAATCATGACCGATCCCGAAACATGCTTAACAACACTTTATTTGTAGCATGGCGTCATTCCTAACGTGTGAGAAATGTAACGTTACCATAGAAACCGCTGACCAAGTCTATATTACATGTACACTATAAATAACCCATAGGTGTGAAACCTTAACATTTATTCGCATAGGCAAATACAAATCGGCAATAAAAGTAATGGCGGAAAGAAGAAAACTAAAGATCTTCATACTGGACTTGAACTTAAAGGACAATGGATAATGGCAGCCGGTAATATCGGTACGTCACGTGTAGCAACTAAGAGGACAAGGACACTGACCACAGACGGGTTTATTTAACCCGGACAATGTTCTGGTCACTATTGGTCAGTTTAATGTTCTGCCAATTAAAACACATTATCATAATAAGAGCTCTGAACCTTTTTGTTCGATATATTAGGGATATCACAGCTAGCCACAGGGCATTGGACACAATAAACGTCTAAGTGGTGGCCAGAATCGTGATGGTCAATGTCGGCCGGACATTCACTGGCCAGAGTTCACTGACCCTTGGCACCTGGTGGGAGAGTTGCCACATATCGGGGCTATTCACATCCAACCTCTATTCAGACCTGACCCGCCGTCCCGGACAGGACACAACCGGGCGTTGATACCGTTTATCAAGGTTATAGTTAATAAAGGAATCAATCGCTACTTCTCACGGATCGAAATCAAACGATATCCAAATCAACTCCCGTTATCACCAATATTTATCCTCGCGATTAGAGGTTTTAATTAGGTACAATACTAGTGTATATGTCCCTTTAAGTTCGTCCCTCATTCGTTCATTTCTTCATTCCCCACTTCATTCCTTAATTGGTGATACGTGGTTTTACAAGGAGCATCCTCGATTTTCCAGGGCTATAGTTTAAGCAGATAAGTAAGGCGAAAACACATACACCACAAATAATTTCACTTTTACAGTACATGTACTATGTGGAGGGAGTCATTGGAATCGGTATATCTTAAACTTGGATATTGTTGCTACCAGACTTTCATATGATCTCGATATCGTCGTATGTATGGCAGGTAACGTTAACGAAAGACGCCTTGTCCTGATGTCCGTGTACGTTTAGACTCGCGAACAGATTAACACTATACCCTGGTACATTCCACACACAATTTTGTACCCTCCCTTCGCTCATCCTCCACAAAAAAATAAATAATTGAAATAAAAAACCGACAAAAAATATGACATCGAGGTTACCGGTGCATTCCAAACCCCACCCCCTCCCCTTTCCCCCGGTGTCATGGGAAATAAATACCCACGTTATTACGTCCATGATTACTAATCCTGTCACCCCGTGTTATCAGAGAGACGTCATGCAGAGAATGTAATCCTTGGTATGCGCACTGGAGTGTCAACAGGTAAAACATACCACAGTCGTCAGGTAAAACGGAAATAGATTACAGTAAAGATACGTATGTAAATGATTCCGTATTGAAATAAAGGCTATTAATACTTCAAGACTTGGGCTATGGAACTCCCTAGATTATCGATATAAACATTCCCCTGGTAGTATGTGGACTCCAATACACTGCATACGGGGACCGCGGTAGCTAAGTGGTTAAAACTTCTCAACATTATACCGCAAGCCCGTTTCTGGGTTGCGAGTTCGAATCCCACGTGGGACAGATGCCAAATACTGACCGCTGGTCGGTGATTTTTCTCCAGGTACTACAGCTTTACTGCGCGAGCATACTTGGCATGTCCTTACTTGACCCTGGCTATTGATAGGACGTTAACCTTATAAAACCCCAAACTTATTTTCGAAATCTGGCGGCACCCTCACCACCTAGCCCCCAAAATATAAAGGGCGTGCTCTGGCGGTATTTTGACCAACTCACAAAATATCAAGGGCGTGCTCTGGCGGTATTTCGACTAACTCACAAAATAAATGGGCATGCTCTGGCGGTATCGTACAAATAACTACACCTAACTCACAAAACAAGCAATAAAGACAACTTGGCCGTGTAATTACTTCACACACAAATAAGTGTATACCAATCAATCTATCGATTTATAAGTTTACAGGGCGTTACTGGACACACTGGCGAGGGGGTCAAGCAGAGTTCAAACTAAATCGAGTTGATAGACTAATGTGTGTGCGCACGAGACGCTCGGCTGGATGTTAGGGTTTGAGAGATCGTACTTAATCACACATTATAACTGATTCTGACACTGGCTCATCTGGATATCAAATACACACAAATTCAGGGATTATAGTGGGCAGATAACCGATGGGATTTTGTTTTGTCAAACAGCGATCATAAATTGGCATTTGTTTAGATCATGGAACCGTGAAAGCATGACGTTCATGAACACATCATGTGTATTTACTTTGTAGGAAGCAGAACGGGGGGAGGGGGATACGCATTCCTGTCGAGTGTCCTGACCAGGAATCAAACCCGGGTCTCCGGTTTGAAAAACTACGTTTCTACCGACTGAGCCAAAGAAGGATGCTCCGTCAGCTGACTGGAGTGACAGGGATCGTATTTTAACAGTAACGATGACACCGTGATAGCAACGCCTGCACGTATTAATTACACTAATTAGACATGCACATGAAATTAACAACAAATTCGAAATATTCTGTAGGCTGGTATATATTATCGTTTTTTACGCATCGGTATGGTTAAATCTTAAAAGTTGTGCTGCCCACGCTTCATAAGACAATGCCTGGCGATACTCGATATTACAACGAGCGAAGACAATTACGCGGCGTTCTTTGTGACGTTTGACCTTGTACAGATATACACAGAGCATGACTAAGGCCCGAATCAAGGGCGTAGTTCTTAAGTCCCAAACCACAACTTTGTATAGGTCCTTTAAATTTTATTGAAATCTATAAATAACTGCTGACGACATTACGTTTATGAAACAGTTTGGCGACACAGGTTACTGAACTGTCACAGAGAAAGATAACATATTCCATGACGATACATATATTTACTAATACGGGTTTATATAAGTTCTTATCGCGCAATCAAAAACTTATTTGAGATGAGGAAGTAGGCATTAAATAAACATTCGGATGTGTGTATGAATACATAATGTATATATTTATACATATATATGTATTTATTATTTGCAGTTCATTTGCAGTTCCATTCATACTACAATGTTATATAAATAATATAAACAAAGCGGTGAATACATGCACATACAGTGTAGTTCACAGTTCAGTAGATCTAATTGAAAACCTTTTTAATGTAGATGTTTGTTGAAAGTCGGAGTACAAGGAGAAATACCATCGATTTATTGCTAGTTCATTGCCATAATGTGGGCATCGGATGCAGCCATGGTGTGTACCAACGACAGTTCACAATGACAGGCCATCTTCCCATAGAACCTTTATAAAGAACCGAACGATAGGCCAACTTCCCATAGAACCTTACATAGAACCGAACGATAGGCCAACTTCCCATAGAACCATTACATAGAACCGAACGATAGGCCATTTTCCATAGAACCTTTACATAGTACCGAACGAAGGCCATTTCCATAGAACCTTTACATAGAACCGAACGATAGGCCAACTTCCCATAGAACCTTTACATAGAGCGACAGACCCAATATCCCAGAGACTTTACACAAATCAGATGAAAGTTCATGGTAAATATTTTGAAACGTTCTCGAATGGCCAATATTGAAGGTAAAGTTTCTCCGAGTTAGGGGTTGAGTTTATTGTGATCTATTAATAGCATTTACTGCATTATGAAGTCAGCATTAGATCTTTATCTACACTGTATGTAAAAGTATAAACTAGGACAGGACAAACTAAACAACAAAACTCGAATTCCTCCGAGTATCACCGACGTATTTTAGAAACTTTATCTCGGGTCTCAAAGTCACATGACAGGAGAGTTGGCACTGACAAACCAGCACATGTCACGGCATCTATTTTCTTTCTTTAATCAGCCAGAAGTTTGTACGAATAAACGACTAAATTACACAACTTCACGCTAAAAGTTCGGAGGAAGAGTTCAGAGGTGAGAGTTGAAGTTCAAAGTTCACTATCAGAGCGTCGAAGTTCAGAGGTGAGGGTTGGATTGCAGGGATGCTATCACAACGAAATCTACCTAAAATATATAATAACTCGCCGAAAGAAAGCCATGTATGTGTCAAAGGGAATTCACTTAATGTAAAGGATATTGCATTTAATATTTTTAGCAATATAAATTGTATATTGCACACAGATTTAGTTTCAACGGTCTTCAAGCAGCTTTGAACAATCAGCATCGAAAATGCTTCCAACAGCAGTTTGCGTCCGTACTTGATATAAACTTAATTTCCGAAATATGTGAACGTGTGCATTACATATATTATTAGGCGTTTCTTCATGTTTCCTGTGTCGAATCAAAGTAATCAAGCTAGCTATTCTTTAGACCTCGATTTTATTGATCTTCTGAGTGTAACAGTAGGTCTCTAATTTATCGGTACACGCAGAATCGAGCAAATAATGACACGCCGTATTAACAAATACGAGTCCGTGAATGGCAGGTCGATGGTTGTGTTTACATACGAGAGAACAATCTAGACCAAAAACCTTCAGAAACACACCCAATGTCCTGAAGGTAATCCAATTTAATGGTCTGTCACAGGCGCTTGCAGTTCATCTATAAAGTTGCTTTGATAAAGATATCGTGATAGGGCTATATACTTTATATGGTGAAGGCCGGTAACTCCGACATACAGATAAATTCATACACTGTCATAAGAATAAATCTGAACACTGTCTAAAAGACAAATCTTATTCCGTATTGGCATGTTACAGAGTTGTCTCCCTTGCAGGAGGTATCGATTTTGTGTGCATGATTTTCTCTGAATCTTTCACAGGGTTCATTTCGCTCCCTCATTAAGGGAACTACACAAAATCTCCCAGAGTTCAGGGGACCGCAATGAACTCTGGGAAAGATATGGGACCGCAATGAAGTTTTGGAGAGATTGGGGACCGCAAAGAACTCTGGGAGGGATTTGGGACCACAATGAACTCTTGGAAAGATCGGGGACCACAAAGAACTATGGGAGGGATTTGGGACCGCAATGAACTATGGGAGAGATTGGGAACCGCAATAAGCTCTAGGAGAGATTAAGGACCGCAATGAACTCTGGGAGAGATTGGGGACCGCAATAGGAGCAATGAACTCTTGGAGAGATTGGGGACCGCAATGAACTCTTGGAGGGATTGGGGACCGCAATAAACCCTAGGAGAGATTAAGAACCACAATGAACTCTAGGAGAGATTGGGGACCGCAATGAACTCTCGGAGCGATTGGGGACCGCAATGAACTCTTGGAAAGATCGGGGACCGAAGTTAACCCTGTGCGAGATTGTGGACCGCAATGAACTATGGGAGAGATTTGGGACAGCAATGAACTCTGGAAGAGAGCCTGAAAAATTTGACGTTAGTTGTTACTTTCAACACGACATCACAATCAATACCAACCCGCAAGGACTGATATCTGTAACTAAGAAGGAATAGTAATCTATACACTGTTCTCCAGAAATACTGTGTATGACATGTTAAAATTGATTTTAACGTAATATTAGACTATTCAGGTCAATAATGGTGTCTCTGCACCAGCCGTCATAGATGGGAGTGTTGTTGACACACACAAAACGCTCATTACAATATAAATGGCTTTTTAATGATACGACACTAATTTAATGATTTTACTGCTATCAGTTACATCTGAGCAGTTTCACGTGTCCCGATAATGTATATTATATGTATTTGCATATTACAAAGTTATCTGCCCTAGACTGTGACGTCATTTGTTTGCGAGCGTGATACCATATTTTTCAGATAAAAAAAAACGCGCGAATTTCGCTCACAAAAATAATGACGTTACAATGGATTACAAACCCGAAAGGGGGGTAACCCTGTAATAGACAGATACGGAGATGCGTACCAGGAGAAGTCAGACCGGAGTTTGAACGCAGGACCTCCGAAAATTAGCTGGATATTGCTCCACCGATTCAACTGTACCTGGGCATCGCAGCTGATCGACCCAGTTCCGCTACATAAGCATAATTTATATTATACGTCTACAAACCTATGGTATAAAGATTTTAATCACAAACTTATAAACTTTGCCCTGAACTGATATTGGATTTTAAACAATGGTATTCTCTGTCGATTTTAACACGTGTTATGGACCAGCTTAACAAGCGTTGAGATACAATCTGCTGTTTGTGTATTCTGTACAGTGCGTTCACCCCCGGGGCACACACCACAAACTAAACATCAGCATTATTGCTCACAGAAAGGCGATATTTTTCACGACCTTTTCAGGTTTATCTCTATAGCCAAGAGACGTTAACTTTGACAAGTCTGCTTGTTTTGTACACCACACAACAGCGATACTCTCGGGAAAGACACCAGCGGCTCAGACTTCAGCTCAAAAATCACACATAATATGTAATAGATAGAAATAATCTTAATAACATTCATCCCGGTATCCAACTCCTTAGATATCAGTGTAGGGGTGGTCTCAAAGGCTTTTACGAGTTTGCCTTCTGAGACCAGCCCTTTGTTTTGATAACATTTGTTTAACGTTCCAGTGTCATCGTATGTCATGTCAGATTAAGATGGCAAAGGAAAGCCGGAGTATACGGATAAGAACCATCGACCTACGGTCAGTACAGGTGTGGCAACTGACACTCGTGACTCAGAGAGTGGAGGCTAGTGGTAACCAGGGATGACGGAAGAGATAAACAGCATAGCAACTATACTATTATGGGTTTTCTATTGTAAAGATTCATAAACTCGCATCCTCTTTACACAAATAAAATGTTAATACAAGATTTAAATTTAAATCTATAATTATCTAAGAAACTGAAGACTGGTCTGTTGCTCATAGCTGACTAGTTTTGGTTGAAGAAGGCAAATAGTTGAATTGCTGAAAGCTACCAGTGAGTGGGCGCCTTTGTTAAAGTTTTTTCTATTATACGTATACATGTAAATCCTTTGATAAGTCCGATAAATATCTATAATAAATCTAAAGCGCAGGCCAAGGCCTAGAACAAAAATGTCGACGCCAAATCGTTTCAGGTGTCGGTAAGGTAAAATGTAAATTACAGGTAAAAAGGATTCTGTTTAACAAAAAACAGGGACACGGCAGCTTAAACACTGGGTGTCAGATTGGGGACAAAGGGTAATCGATATGTTGTTTTGTACAGTTCATCCAAAAGTGCGAAAACTAGGCCAATAAAAAACGAACGGTGACGTCATTTCTAAGCACAATGAAGGACAATGAGAGATCGAAAGACTGGTTTATCCGAACTCATTTTTTGCATTTAGTCAACATCAACGTCTTTTCCAGAATACTTTGATAAATTTTTTTTTTTTATATATATCTCAGAACTTATTTTCGGAAACTTGATTCTAGCGAATTTTATTTGGTTGACAGATTAAGAACATTCTCTATCAACATGGTACATGTACATCTAGATCTGGATGAGAGTCGGTATTTTCGTATTTTACACTGCAAAGCCGCAGTTTCGTATCCTACATTTTGGAGCAATGAACGAAACATTTGTTCATCTTTTATTGTATCTTTGGAATTTGAAAACTAAACAAACATGCGTCGTACACGTGTACTCATAGAGGCCTGTATGTTATATGAAAGTTTTTAAGAATCGAAATATCATGGAAAGAAATTTAATCAAGCATTTTTTTGTAAATTAAGCAGAAAACAACCTGTCGCTCACAAAGACAAGAATTAAAAACATTCCTTGTTCGTTAGTGAGTGTTATAAGAATCTGGGATATTGCGGTATAATCTCTTTGTTAGAGCTGACAATAGTTAGGGGTTCATGACCCCTATCTGATGACTAAGGAGAGAAAAGGGAAAAAACCTTGACCTTCGTAACGCCGGGCTCAGGGACACACACGCTCACCACCGTATAGGATACACACGTGGTTCATAACTGAATGGGATACACACCGTCAGATATTTTAAAACTCCTCCTTAGTCGGTCCCAAACCCGTGTCGAGAAAGGAGGGGGGGAGAAAAAACACCTGCTGCTAACAAGTTTTAAGTAGACGTAAAACCTACATATGTAAATTGTAACTGTAAACAACCCAGCCAGTCCGCCTGAGCCAACCGTCAGAGTTCTGGGGAAAACAACACTGAATCTTGAAGCAGCGAGGAGGAATTACAAAGATTCTTTTTTTCACGTGTAGATATTTAAATTTGCATGGCAATGTTGAAATATTACATATAATACCACTGAAAATGTACATAATCTTATTTAAACATTTAGACAACGTGTAAAGTCTAACTGTCATGAACATGTATCGAGATTGTAGAAATGCTTCGTGGAAACGTCGAGACAGCGTTTTAAACGAAATATAAAATGTATAATTGACACACGTAAAGATTGTAGAAAAAAAGTAAAATGGAGACACAGAAACAAAGGACATTCCAACAATAACCACGCACCCTATCATGAGGACAAAGGAATTGGTTTGGTTTGTACTGCTAACAGTCAGGTTAAGTTGAAAGAGGAAGCTAAGAATGCCGACGTACCCACAGGAAAACCACGAACCTTCGGTCAAACCCTTGCAACTGCTCAACATAAGTTTCGAATTCTCGACCCAGAGGTGGAGGTCTTGTGGAAATATAAATGTCGGAACATCTTCACTCGACTGCAGCCCAAACATTTAAAGATGCTCCACCGCTGACAAATGGTATTTTTTCACTATTAAAAACAGGAGCAGACGATTTAGTATTTTTCTTCCGTTACAAAAGTTACTAGTTTGAGCTTCTAATTTCACTTCAAGATGAAAATATAAAAAAAATAATTAATTGCATCCCGAAAAAATTCCGTGGCACTATATCCTATATGGAATTAAGTACTGATTGCTCATGCACCAAAGGCAAAATAAACAATTTTGTATTATTTTTTGTGTTAATTAGACATATACATACACGATTAAACACCAATTATTGTTCAAATGATGAATATTATTTATGCACTGTCAGCGTTGGAGCATCATTAAATGAGATAGTCGATTCGCTATACTAAACTTTTTGTTGGATTAATGCATGTCACTAATTATTTCATAATACAGGGATTCTTGTATCGTCATCCTTCTTACATGTCATCGTCTAAACGACAGATTATAACCCCTTCTGATGTGTATAGGTAGGTATAATGACAACATATGTTGACAATGTTTTCCATAATCAGTATTAAATCTTCTTGGCAGGTATAATGCATATCAAATAACACACATTCGGGCTTGATGCATTGAAATACGAAATCCTGAAATATAACCACAGGAAAGGGTGTGTACATGCGTCTGATGAGTCATTAACTCAAAAGACTAATTACTTAAATTGACATTAGCTCATGTTAACGTATATAACTGTATAAATTTTAGACTGTAACTTCTCTGTATTTGTATATTAGACAGTTATCAGCCATTGGAATTATATGAAACGTCATGGTTTTGTGAGCGTAACGTCACGTTTTCCAGAGAAACTGGCGTGATTTTCGGTACCAAAATGATGACGTCACAACACCATCGACAAGGATAAATAACTCCGCATCCGTAATTTGCAAGTTTGACAAAACCGAACAAAAGAAAACATCAGAAATTTAGAGAAAGAAAACCGGAGTTCGTGGCTTAAAATCGTCCGGTTTACTTCAACTCTGTTAAAACGGTTGTCGTGGGGAATAACTTCGCGGTGGCTACACAATGACCGCGAAATTAAATCACAAACGAAAATCTTTTTTTTTTCATCAACAACCACCATAAACTGTGATTGCTTTCAAACGTCTG
Organism: Argopecten irradians; assembly: GCF_041381155.1. NCBI lineage: Eukaryota > Metazoa > Mollusca > Bivalvia > Pectinida > Pectinidae > Argopecten > Argopecten irradians. Next base: position 3,445,581 of record NC_091149.1, read on the forward strand.
AAAAACAGGCTGCTCTGTGCAGTGTCATATTCATGTATTTTTTGCTCTTCCCCAATACACATAACCATAAATCTTACTAGAAAACATTTTATAATCACAAATGTCACGGAAAGACATCTCATTGTATATAGACACCAATACATCAATTACTATACCACGGGAAAATTTTATGTATTCTTCATCAATTAGATAAAAGGTGATTTATAAAAAAAACTAATATAGACCTGTTTTTGTTTTCAAAGCGCTCAGTTAAAAAGTTCGGATGATGATTTGAATTTCATTGTATATATACTTACGTTAAAGTATACTGTTTATGCATAATAATACACTTATATTTAATATTTTATAAGCAGGTTATCAAAAACTAGCATTAACCTGTTATTCTCGCGTCGACTCATGTATAGTTTATGTTAATTATCGTTAACCTAGAGTTTAGCGCTGAATCAAATAAATATTTCTGACTAAATATTAATAACATTGATCCAGACAAGTGATGGTATGATAAGTTTTGACTTTAACATATAGGACTTACAGAGCATACGCCCATTCAATGAACAAAACAATAATATATTTTATAAAACGCGTAAAACTTAACCTAGAGGTAATTGCAAACAGACAAATATGTATTCCTTATATGTAAGGTTGCGTATACGAGATACAATTACATATTGTCATGAAATAAGTCCATTAGCTCGAGAACTTTAATATCATTTCATAACTAAATAAGTTAACGTCGGCTATTGAAACGTTGTATCTGATAGGGTGATATAACCGCGTAGCGATATCTTAAGAGAAAATAGTCCATCGACAAAATTGGAATTTTGCCGGATGGTATTGAATGAGAATTACCTGAATGTAGTTTTAATATATCTTATGTAGCTATAACACTTGTATATTGTATTTAGTCTCTTTGCTAAGTACAGTTTAAAGAAAAACATATTTACAACATTCAGCGAATACAATGAAATAGACGCTCCGGGGTCTATTTAGATTGCGCGCTGGTTATTCTGTTATATATTAAATTAATCCTTAATTTCTAACCCAGTTAGTATGTTAGATTCACAAAATGGGTCATCAGATTAACTTGACATATATAGGTGTATATAATAAATATCCAATACAGTAAAACTTAATCGCTTATATAGGCCACACACAGTGGGGATGAAAACCAGAATGTTGATAGATCATGCCCCGTCAAACTGTGGACAATCCTGATAGGGAAAATGTCATCAAAACTTCTTTCATACGCCCGAGGCTAACGTGATTCCCGGGCTCATAAAAGTTTTAAAATGATTTATTCAATGTCTAATTAGTCGGCAATTTGGTCAAATCTCAAAACAGTTAATCGATCTTGTAAATCGAATCTATATTGTTTCTTTCGCATGTGTTTGAATGATTACATATATATCTTTCAGAGTAAATGCAGACATGAAATCAAGTTTATTTTTTCTACTTTTTTTTTCTTGTTTACTTGTTTACTTTTTTCTGTATGAAAGAAATGCAGTAGCCTCCAGGGAGCTGATGCTTGGTTGAGTTTGGGATAGTCGTCATAATAAAACTAGTGCCATCAAATGACGGACTCCCTTGTATGTGATGTTTTGGGAGGCTGCGGTATTTTGAGCGTCATCCAGGAACAGAACTGGGCAAAAGTGAGAACAGTTGAATAACAATAGAAGAATGACGGTCGCCCTAACCGCACAACAACAAATAAAGCTATGTGCTAAAATGATCATGATTGATAAATCGTCCATAAAACATTCACAGAGCTTCGATAATCATACCTGACCACTCAATACGCCAGTCACACCATACCACCTGATCTAGACGTTTTAGTCCTTTGTGTGGTAGTAAAACACCTTATACCCAAAACAAACAGTGTCAGTACACTAAGAGTACCTCTATCTCAGGAAATCCGTCAGATACATCATAAAAGTACGTACTTTTAAGCCTGGTTTTATCTTGTTTCTATTTATAATTATGATGAAACCAACACTCTATTTATAGACATGACGAAATCATGTATCAAAATGACTTCCTGGCATGTTATTGCTTCGGGGTAAAGATAAAAAGTAATTTACGATAATGCACGGAAATGTTTTCTGGTAGATAGATGAAGCGACATCTACAACTGTAATACTTTTGGTTTATTCAAAGTTAATCTCATTTAAGTATGATTAAAATAAGATCAACGTTACCCTTTGTGTTGTTGTTTCCGTATAAAAATGTTTAAACATGATACAGGTATCAATATTGAATATTTTCAGATAACATATTGAATTTTCTGAACAAAAAGTCACAGGTAGCTTTGATTAACAGTTGAACAGTTACCAAAAATTAAACAAGAATTTTATAAGATTAGGATTTAAATAGTTTGAAGGAGATTATCTCCGGTGAGATTACTTGGGCTGATCACCAAACTCCAACAATCTCGTCATGTGGATTTACGGCGTGGGAATATCCGTTCAATTCTTAAACTTTTAACTAAAATATTACTCGGGTGTGTAAATTGCTTATGCGACTGTTTTTTCCTTAATGCGATAATGCATCGCATAAAAGAATCAATGCCATTAAGTTTTAATCCTCGATTCGCATGGAGAGAAATTGCGTAATGGCGAAAATAGGATTACATTCTTTTTAATATAAAATAACAGTATGCGTTTTCTAATACATTAGATAAACCTGGAAGCTTTATAAAATTTAAGAGTTGTAATCTTTAAATCTCATAACTTAAGTTTATTTATAACGATTCACTCTGAAGTGCTATTTTCAGCGCAGAAAAGAGCCCGAATCAATATGAATTGTTTGATGAATGTGAATATTTCTAATTTGCGCTGCAGAATTGATTCTCCTTGTGGCATGTTTAAAGATCGTCGTTTGTCGTGATAGGTGATGAGGTTTTGAGACGTATCGCTCCAAGTAGGATACATCTTGTCAAGATGGTGTAATTTTATTTCTAAGCCAGTGTCTTTAATCAACCGTTTTCTGAATGGTTTTTTTTTCTATTGTGGCAGACTGTTTGATTTATGTCAAAGCATGGTTATGTGGTATGCTACACCGTGGCGTTGTAATCTCCGAGGAATTCCGGATTTACACAAACCTAACGAACTAGGGTTTGAAAACCTCATAAATGAAACAGTTACATTTGTAAAATACATTTATGTAAACAAACACCTAATGAATAAAACAGTTTCATTTGTAAAGTAAACAGATACCTCATAAATAAAACAGTTAATAAAGTGGAAACAGTTTTCAGGAAACTCAAATAAAAATTTTACTTGTTCGTTTTCTATCTTGTTTTTCGATTGCATAGACAGGCTAATTATTATTATGAGAACAGATTTAACGATATCATTTTATGAACGTTTTATTGAAATATAATTTCATGACACTGAAAAACCTATTCCTCAAACCGTCCCAAAGCATTAGTTCTTGATTCCAGATATCGAGTAAATGTAATTGCCTTGAAGCGAATAAATCCGTCCTTATAGGTTTTGGTTCATGTCGAATACATTTAAATCATGTAAAAAGTGAATAGGCCTAAATATCGTTGATATATCAGTGTAAGCTTATTGGCTGAAGGCGAATAAGTCTAGATCTGTTTGGAACATGGCGAATAAGTCTAGATCTGCTAAAGTTGTATCTTTAATATTTCAGCGTAAGTTCGGAAGAAGGCGAATAAGTCTAGTTTAATTAGATAGAATGTAAAAAGTCTAGTTCAGTTAGATAGAATGTTAGTAAGTCTATATCGCGATGTAAGTTGAGATGAAAGCTAATAGGTGTGAAATAGAGCGTGCCATGTTACGTCACCAAACTGTTAAACTGTTCAATACACAGCCCATATTCAACCAACTCTTGCCATAAACACATATTTCTCTCTAAGTCATTAATTTGATAACCTGCACTTGTATTAAAAAGACATGAAACGAAATACACACGACAATAACCAGATCGTTAGTGCTGTACATGTATTCATCGCTGTTGACGAGTCGTGATTTACCCAGAACTAGGTCAACTGTACACGGTGTCTTCCTTTAACGCCGAGCAGGTGGTGCGCCTGGGAAGTCCGTCATCAAATTTATACAAAAAACTCTGACAGGTGATGCTCCTGTCGGCCTACGTGCACATTTTACACAAAAAACTGCTGACTTCAGGGAAAATGCCGGTGAATGTGTGTATCATATCACGTGACTCTCTAGTCCGTGTACCTGAAAGGAACCTTGTCTATATATGTAGAAGAAACTATACAGTTTTGTACTAAATATAGTACAACCTGCCTTAGCAAATACCTCTGTATAAAAACCACCTGCTTCATACGATCGTGAATACGATCTACAAATGTAGATATTGTAGTAAACAGATAGGAATTTTATTTTGAACAAGATAGATCCATACATTTTATGACAGGGAAACATGACCCAGTGGTATCGCCTGTCGTCCAACTCAACAAGAACAACATCTCGAGAGGTCACTTACTAAAAATTTCATAAACAAAGAATGCGCTTAAATATCCGGAAACATTAATTCGTTCACCGAACTGTTGGTATATGGATTCTGAGGTTAAAACATTACCAAGAAGTGCATAATTTCAACTCGATCATTAACCGCCATTAGAAGATCTAACCAATAACATGTAAACCACAACAAGGTCATCGTTATGTTGACTTTTTTTTTTCTAAATAAACACTAATGAAGTAGCTATATCCGGTGTCACTTATTACACGAGTGCATTCGATAAGCAAGATGATACAGCTGATCGTTCTATAATCTGAAGTTGATGTAATGAAGTATTGGCCAGTTGAGAATCAGAACATATGTGCAAGCAACGTTTTGAATCTACAGCCGCAAATAGGCAAAGGCAATTTTAATCACACATTTGGACTTTGGTCTGTACCAGCCTTGGGCTGAACTTGAAAAACGCTACAATCAAGGCAAGGACTATTCGACTGTATCGAAAGATCGACAGTTTTGTCAACAAGCTGGACATGCTGTAAAATTTATTATTTTCGGTGGGTCAAATTTTCGTCGATCATGATTTTTTTACCGGTTGGTTGACACTTAATTTAGCTTTATTTCATGGATTTGTGTGGACGAACGATCAAGTCAAAAGAGAAGTAATATGTATTGAGTTGCTGAATGCCTTCATATACAGTAAGCGTCTCTATATTCCTTGGGGTTGAAATAATTAAATTCTACTTAAGTTGTATCTTGACCCATCCATCTCTGAAAACGAATTTAGATTCGTCTAATTTAAAGGTTGGAATAGTCCATTTTGGAATTTCAGGGGTGAATGAGTAAGCATGTGTTCGGATCCCATACAGTGACACTAGTTACACTCCCACATATTCCACACAGTGACAGTTTTATACATGTACATCTCTGATTGTATGCGTCTACGTGTACTGACCATCTGCCTAAATACTATCCACGGAAGGTGAAGGTCATGCATAAGCATCCTGCTCCTGAAACACATTTGGACTCTTCTACTTAAAGACTTCAAAATACATTAACCATCGTGGAAACCACTTTGATCAGTGGGAATAAAAGTATGGTACTAATAAATAAGACGTTTATGATCTTTTATGCCGCCATTGTTTCAGCAAATTTCATTTGAAGAACATGATATCATGCATATAGACACAAACTCTTTAATTATGAAACACTCTCGTGTTACACCCAAAGAAAGTTTACCATGAAGACAAGCAGTGTAACTATTGGATCTATTTCGTGCCAACTTTTAATCGGTTTTATTCGAGATCGTCCCAGGTAGTAAATTAGGAGATGAGATGGATATGTTAAACCTTTAAATTGAAATACGAAACTAATCACATATTTTGCTCAAACAACATCTAGACAGATTAAAGTACGAAACTAACCACACATCTATCGCTCGATACTATATGACAGATTAAAGTACGAAACTAACCACATATCTACCGTTCGATATTATATGACAGATTAAAGTACGAAACTAACCACACATCTACCGCTCGATACTATATGACAGATTAAAGTGCGAAACTAACCACATATCTACCGCTCGATACTATATGACAGATTAAAGTGCGAAACTAACCACATATCTACCACTCGAAACTATCTGATTGATTATATTCGAAACTAACCACAAATCATTTGATAGATTAAACTGCGAAACTAACCACATATCTACCGCGTTCCAATCATTTATTACAAAACGGAAAATTTCACTTTAAGATTTTTTAAAAATATGAACTAATAGGCCTATTTTCTTCATTTTCCCCAATTGTATGTGTGTATGCAACGAGGCACATTATTTAGTTTCGAATTTTGATTTATTTTCTTTTAAGTGTTTACTTTGATAAGTTGATGAAAGTCATGGAAATATGACTGCCTAGACAGACAGTTCCGTTCCTCACATCCAGTGATATATATACAATCTGTGCACCGTAGACTGTGTGTAAGGCCAAATAAAATGATATATTTGTTTCCGGTTATACCGTATAGCCTAGAAGGGTTTGTTGGTCGGCAATTTTAATTAATTTTATCTTAATCAGATTTTTTTTCCAATGAGACGTGAAATTAAAACTCCATCTAACCTGATTCAGATTGAATTTAAGTAATACAGTTGGCCTGGTAACCTTTAAAGAAACATAATATGTATTGGATGTTATTTTTGCTGGATGATTGATTGCCAAAAAAACTCCGGAAAGGCAATATCCTATAGGGTCAGTAATGTTACCGGAAATGATTTTTTGGCATGGCCTCATTCCTTTTTTTGCATCGCACCAATTGAGTCTCGAAAATAGTCTTCGAATCTCCAAGTTGATGATACTAGTATTTATCCAGACAATTGCAACATCTCGGAGAAATTTCCTGCAATCTTCTGAAATTAGGTTTTATATTTCCTAAGATTGCCGGAAATGTCTCCGAGATGTAACGATTGAGATTCTGGATGACCAATAGCGATATTTTGTACGATAAGGTTAAATAACAGAACACAAGCCTTTTATCAGTCTGTTGGTAACAACACAAATAAACAGAGACATTATGTAAACAACGCTCCGGTAATTATTGGAATATACCGCATAGTTATAAGATAAATAAAACATGAATTTGTAAATAATTCAGGAAAACTGGCGAGTTGTTATACATAGTCAACGGCGAGTTGTTTATGGCTTGCAATTTTATATATACTTTGTGTATACAGACACACGTGTATATACGGATAAAGGCCCATAAAGGTCGTTTGTCATTACGTTGCATACACTGTACATGTGACAAACGATCGACCTTGAGTCATTAAGTCCAATAGACAAAAAATCTACACAAGACTTGATAACAATGACTTATTCTCTCAATCGTACTGGCATAATGGCAGCCAGATCGATTTGAGTTGTTTTGTAGAGCGCAACCTTAGCTCGCCCATTGTGATTTAGCCGATATCTAATACGTAACTATACACAATTTGTATATCGGTAACGTTCCTTCATATTATTCAATGTTTTTTAATCCTCAGTATCGTAATGGTGTGAATTTGTGCGGAAGAATCCGATGGCTTTATATAAAGAAGCTTAAAATTCCCTATCCATCGTCACGTACCCCTTCTCAAGGACTTTAGATTATCACCTAAACTAGGTTTTTGTAATACTGGTCGCTCAGACATGTCGGATCGCCACTGAGAAGATTCAAACTAGGTAGATATTATCTTTTTTTGTGAACCCCTTGTATTCAAATTCAGATGAACAAAATTTCATCCGAAATTTCAGAGCTAATCGGAGCGTTATTGGGTATATGAACGTCTGATGAAATAGTAAATCTATTCGTGGAAATTATGAAATACGGTTGTATATTATACTGAAATAGATCTCAGGTAATAACTTATATTGTAATACATTCATGTATAGAAATCAACATGCATGTTGGTCAAAGAACAACCTTGGGTCCCAAAACAGATAATTATGTCAGAAATGTAAAATCCACGTTGATCATTTCAAACGCTTAATCGGTATTATAATTTGGGAATCATGATAACGTAATGATCCCATTAACAAGTCAATCTGACAAAAATATACTTCCTCCTCTCTTTAGAAGTGGCACCCCAGATATTCCAGGGGTTACTATCTCTGTCGTTGTATCCATGTATAATAGCCACAGAGTTATGGAAGATGTTACGACGTCGAATCAATCTTACAATTTAAAAGTAGACCTATGCCATAGCAATACTCTCGCTCTTATTTAGATAATAACTCAGCTTTTTTGTTGCCATGCCTACCTTCGATATCGATCATTTAGATCAAGACATCAGAGAAATATAAGTAATTATATGTGTTATTTTCTGCTATATATGTCAACTATTCCGACTAAACTATAAATAGACTTGCCGTCCTCATAACGCCATATGACAGCTCTCAAGTAGGATTCGCACACGCACTCCATGTCTTCCATTACGTAAAACTTACGCAACATAAAGTTAGACATGATCCTCTCCCCTGGGGCATTTTATATCTACATTAACATTCGACATAAACAACCAACATAGTCCCCTCCCCTGGGGCTTTTTATATGTGCATTAACATTCGACATAAACAATCAACACAGTCCTCTCCCCTGGGGCGTTTTATATCTACATTAACATTCGACATAAACAAACAACATAGTCCCCTCCCCTGGGGCTTTTTATATGTGCATTAACATTCGACATAAACAATCAACACAGTCCCCTCCCCTGGGGCTCAGTCCCCTCCCCTGGGACTTTTATATACCTATACCATAACATTCGACATAAACAATCAACACAGTCCCCTCCCCTGGGACTTTTATATACCTATACCATAACATTCGACATAAACAATCAACATAGTCCCCTCCCCTGGGACTTTTATATACCTATATCATAACATTCGACATAAACAATCAACACAGTCCCCTCCCCTGGGACTTTTATATACCTATACCATAACATTCGACATAAACAATCAACATAGTCCCCTCCCCTGGGGCTTTTTATATGTGCATTAACATTCGACATAAACAATCAACACAGTCCCCTCCCCTGGGGCTCAGTCCCCTCCCCTGGGACTTTTATATACCTATACCATAACATTCGACATAAACAATCAACACAGTCCCCTCCCCTGGGGCTTTTTATATAACTTCATTATCATTCGACATTACAATCGACATCCCCTGGGACTTTTATATACCTATACCATAACATTCGACATAAACAATCAACACAGTCCCCTCCCCTGGGGCTTTTTATATAACTTCATTATCATTCGACATTACAATCGACATCGCCCTCTCAAGGACATTTATATAACTAGTTGCAATTCGATATAAATAATTGATAATTAGATCTTATCCCGCCTCAAAAACTTGTGACAACGATGAATATTAATAGTTGATGTCTATATAATATAGTACTTTAAATAAAGCATAGATGTACAATAAATTAAGATAATTAATTTATATAAATAAGTATGCATAACTATCTAGTAATAGTAGATTTCGTAAATAAGGCGTACGCAAATGTAGGATTCTGGAGTCTGCTTCGTATTATACAACGTACATTGTATGTAGTTTCTGTTGACATTGCACACGTTTTACAATCGTTATCTAATTAATGTGTTCAAAACAATACGAGCAGACTAGGCTATATATCATGTGATGAAATGGTGATGTAAATAAAATTTAATTTGATAATAAATCATTCACCCCTGAAGACACATTTAGGCTCTTCTAAAACAAAGACTTAACATTTCCATTGTGATAATTCAGGGGTGAATGCAAGCTTTATTCCCTTGAACTTTTTATTAAGCGAATCTGTATAGGCAATATGTAAATACGGAACAATTCAATACCAGGTGCTAATATATGTAAATGGGTTACCGAGTGACCTGGATTTAGTAGGATGCCGGTTTATTTTCGGCGCCAGGCAGAAAACCCAGGAAGGTTTGAGTTGTAGCCCGAAGGCTATACAAGGCAAGATTACAAAAATGTGACACGCTATCTTTACAAATATCGTCTTCGTTCACATAGTTCAACCAGCTTTTAAGCTCCTCTGAGCACAGTAGTACATTTATAGACACGTGTGCTATATAGATTTATGTATGCTTTCCTCGTACTTTCAATTAACTCAGAGAAAAGCTTACACTTCTAGAGAACTGTCACTGAACTTAAAGTTCACATAGAAAGCGCACAGAGAAAAGCATTACTGAAACTTCACTAAAGTTCGCACACACAGATCTAGAGAATAGTTACACTGTAATTAAAGTTCACCCACAGAGAACTGTTACATTACTTAAAGTTCACCCACAGAGAACTGTTACATTACTTAAAGTTCACCCACAGAGAACTGTTACATTACTTAAAGTTCACACACAGAGAACTGTTACATTACCTTAAGTTCACCAACAGAGTACTTTTACATTACTTAAAGTTCACCCACAGAGAACAAAGTTCACCAACAGAGAACTGTTACATTACCTTAAGTTCACCAACATAGACGTCAATGTTTGTATGAAGCTTACATAGACGTCAATGTTTGTATGAAGCTTACATAGACGTCAATGTTACTGTATGAAGCTTACATAGACGTCAATGTTTGTATGAAGCTTACATAGACGTCAATGTTTGTATGAAGCTTACATAGACGTCAATGTTACTGTATGAAGCTTACATAGACGTCAGTGTTACTGTATGAAGCTTACATAGACGTCAATGTTTGTATGAAGCTTACATAGACGTCAATGTTACTGTATGAAGCTTACATAGACGTCAATGTTACTGTATGAAGCTTACATAGACGTCAATGTTACTGTATGAAGCTTACATAGACGTCAATGTTACTGTATGAAGCTTACATAGACGTCAATGTTTGTATGAAGCTTACATAGACGTCAATGTTACTGTATGAAGCTCGCACAGACGTCAATGTTTGTATGAAGCTTACATAGACGTCAATGTTACTGTATGAGGCTGACTAGACGTCAATGCTACAGTATGAAGCTTACATAGACATTAATACGAAAGTATTCACAGTTCATAGAGAGGGAAGTGTTAATGTATTAGGCTTACAACAGAAGACACAAATAGTCCTATTATCGCCGCTACACCGACAGTACTGTGCTAAACTCGTAATGTCACCAGCACAAATAACCATCAATAAGGCCATTACACTTGATGAAGATCTGTAATGTTTTGCTGGGAGACCCGGATGTTCTATCACAGTGCCCTACCAGAGGTATACCTTAGAATGCTTCCTAAATTTACATGATAAATATTCGCATCCCTTTTTGTGTATCGTGTTGGTGTAAGCCGCCAATAATACACAGTTCCACTCGGTCGACTCTATTGCAGTTCGTACAATATACCTATTCATATTATAACTGATATAGTATGTATAATGATACCGTATCTATTATATAAATGAATGTGGGTATACAGCATACTTCCCGACCCGAAGACAACGCTAAGAAATAGATATAGAATTTACCATACGAAGGGAAACCTCTCATATCTACGGTGGATATATAGTTCCGGTTCGTACTGTGGTTTGATGTTTCTACAAGTACATAAAAACATATCTACATCTGTGACGTCAGAACTTACCTGCGAGACCGCGTCCTGAGATTTAATCTAGATAGGGGTGGAGCATCCACCCCCGGGACGGAAAACGCATCTGTCCGTCGACCCGGGGTGTCCGAGACACGGTAGTCGGTGCTAGCCATTTGATTGTTGGGTTTTAATCCGGGTTTGATTGACGGAATACTTTCCGAATCCGACGCACATTTCCCAAAATCATATTTTGGATCTGCCATGGTTCCTGGTATATTTTCCACAGAATATCATATGGCGGTTAATATCCACATTTATACCACTCAACATATAGATGGAACATTTGTATAAAGCATACTTTAAAAGCTTTATTTCATCACGACACTAACACATTATACATTGTATTTATGTAGTACACACACAACTGCCGGCAATACCACCAGCCAACATAACTCGCATGTGTTAGTTTAAATATAACCCACAGTATGTATTCACAACCAATCACGAAGCAGGTTACATCTGACTCTCGGCCGAGAACAAAGAGAACGAGCCGCTCGTTGCAACAACCAATTCTATTGGTGCACATTCACCCTTAGCACGTGGCAATACACAGAAATATATATAGCTATCTTAGCCCAACAGCAAGAATGACCTTGCCCTTTATCGGCGAGCTTTATTGCGTAGCGAAACGTGTTCAGCTTGAAGAGTGAGCCTCGCTTTATTTAAAGGGTACAGGTCGTTTGGTTTCCATGGCCTCTGAGATAGAATTAGTTCATTTATCACGGAACATGAGCCATCTAAATTAGTGGTGCGAGGATTGAGAACACGTATAGGCGGTTTATTTACCAACATGTAGTCCCAGTTAGGGAGATCAATCAGGTGGTAGCACAGTCGTGTGTGCGGACGGCCGTCATGTGTGTATCAGCACAGAGCGAGAACTAGGACAGTACACATACTACACAAACTACGCCGAAATTTGCTACAGCCAAAAAATCTCCATGGCATCGTTAATAGCTCTAAATAAATGTCAGTAGATAATGCGGTTATCTTATAATACAAGAATGCATCTGCTCAGAGCACCATCCGACAGTGCAGTGCTCAAACATAAAGCAAAAATACAGTGCCCACAGAACAATCCGAGAGTGCATTACTCAAACACAAAGCAAAAATAAAGTGTGCAAAACAATTCGAGAGTGCATTACTCAAACACAAAGCAAAAATACAGTGTGCAAAACAATTCGAGAGCGCATTACTCAAACACAAAGCAAAAATAAATTGTGCAAAACAATTCGAGAGTGCATTACTCAAACACAAAGCAAAAATACATTGTGCAAAACAATTCGAGAGCGCATTACTCAAACACAAAGCAAAAATAAATTGTGCAAAACAATTCGAGAGTGCATTACTCAAACACAAAGCAAAAAACAGTGTGCAAAGCACAATCCGAAAGTGCAGTGCCCAAAGAAGCAAGAATGCATGCAATAATCAAAGTAAAATGCGATGGTGTTAAATACTTAAAACACAATGTCAGTTTGCAGTGATAATTTTGTAACAATGTGAAAATTAATACAACACTACCGGGCTAATGTCAAATTTCAGTGATCATACATGTAGTATAATATGAGGGATCAGTATTCAAAGCACATTGTAAGAATGCGGTACTTAAATCAAAATGCAGGGGTGCAATAATCAAATCAAAGTGCGATGTTATAGTGGTTCAATGCAAGGATGCAGTATTTGAATCAAAATACAGGGGTATAATACCCAAAGTATAATACCCAAAGTGCAATTTTCAAGTTGAACTGCAAGGGTGCTGTGCTAAAATCAGAATGCGAGTGCAGTTATTCTTATTGCAATTCGAGGGTTGCAATGTTCAAAGCGAAAGAATACAGTGCTATAAGCACAATGTGAGCGTGCTTTGCTCATTGCACAACGAGAACGTGCAACGCTCAAATTACTATACAAGAAAGAAGTGTTCAAAACAAAGCGATTATGCAGTTTTCAAATTGCAATTCGAGGGTGCAATCTCCAAGGTACTATGTGAGGATACAGTTTTCAAATTACAATGAGAGAGTGTAGCGTTCCGTCAGTATATTCGGAGCACCTTGGGCATTATCCCAAAAAAAGACATGTGCTTGACGGAAAAGTCCGGAGATGTCCGATTGTCCATCAGAACTGGCGTAACGAAGGGAAGTAACTGACGAAGCTAATCGAAGGGAAGTAACTCTGATCGATACAATTTACCTTTTAGATGCATTGGAAACTACCAATGAATTTCATTCGTCACAATTATAAATGGTTTTACTGTGTATATATTAGCACATATTTCCGAACCTTTAAAGGGCCACTACCTTTCCGAAACGGCTTTTAATTTTTAAAATAGGAATGTAAAACGAGATCAATAATTTTGTAGAGTCGCAGAAGTTATTAACTATACGTTTACTAGCACACTTATCATCACCTTCATAACTGTTTAATTAGAATAAATAAAATGTTAATTTTCATAACGCGGGTCGTTTTATGTTTCCCGCCGTCGTCCTAAATGCCGCGCGGTAGTTGACTATCACTGCGCCAGACGGCAAAACAGCGAAATGCATATCCACTTTTATCGTACATTAGACAGGAAATCTTGCATATGTTTGGTGTTGTAACCTCATCTTAAGCCATCGATATATATTTTCTTTTGTTATTAATGTTTTTAAGAAACCTTTAAATTTTGCTCCGGAGTGGCCCTTTAATATTTATACAAAGCTGCATATAAATTTCGTTCTCGCTGCACTGTTCTGTTTTTGGTAACTTGACACAATTAAGTTGTATAATACTGTGTTCTATTTACGTCTGTTAGGCATGTTAATGGTATGACAGAAAGTATACATTATAGTTATATCACACTTTAAACTGACATCGAGACAGCTGTATTCTCCTACTAATAGTTAAATTAACTGTTCAAGTGGAAACTTAATCGCCCTGTGGCCCAGACGCTGTTTAAAGAGTTTTAAATATTGCGTTTTGTGTAACATGCGGTCAGGGAATTAAATACCCATAAACAAAGGGTGTTGTCAAACATCACGCAAAATTTCTCGGATGTTGTATAATATTTAAAAAAATTAATATTTAGGATTTTAAACTTTGGTCACAACATTGTCAAATACAAAATTATCCCCTTCTCTCTAACACAATTGTACTGCATGATATAAACTTCGGTGAAAGTTGACAATAGGATTGACTTCGTGAAATATGATAAAATCTTGGATTTCTTTTGCTGATGTTGTAACGTTCAATTAACAGCCAGTGTGGTTCAACGGCTTACTAGGTTTACGAGGTGGAGGAATTAGGAGAACCTGGAGAAAAAACATCGACATGCAGTCATTACCTTCGATGTAAGTTGGCAATTTTGTGAATACAGTGATATATATCAGTCTGGAGTGCTTCTACAACTATTCGTTTATTTGGAAAACGTATTTATTTATTTATTTACAACTGGCTTATTTCAAACCAAACTATTTTTATGTAGGTAGACTGGCCACCAGTCTTTATTTAGAATATTGAACGAAAATCACTAAAATTTGGCTTGATTATTTGTGTCTCTACTACATGTCTGATTCTAGTTTCAAACTAGGGGGAGAAGAACTCTACTGAGACTTAACGACAACTTAAGATCTGGTGGTCAGTCTATTATTTTAGATGCGGCACTGGGTAAGATATGTTTGGATACCAGTTTCACTTAAGTTATATTCACCAGATAACTATCAAATCAGTTAAAATCACTATAGTAATAATAAAAAGAGCGCCTGGATGTGTATTTATGCTTCTGGTCAACAGCGGTCAAACAGATGCTGGTCAAAAGGTCGAGTTGCTCAGTGCTCATGCACTAAATCGACTGACCAGTTGGCTGCCTATACTATCCGCGAGTGTAGAAGAAATCAAAGAATGCCATCCTGTATTTTATCGATCGTTCTTTTCATCTGTTCGATAAGAGATGAAATATTGCATTGCTTCCTGTATGAAACCTGAACTCTTGATGATGGTTATGGCGATGATGGTGATGCTGATGACGATCTCACCATCTCACCAGTCCAACATCAAATTGAACGCCTATTGGCTTGTTAAAATATGTTTAGTATTACATTGTATTTTCATTTATGGTTAGAAAATAATGATGATGATGATGATGATGATGATGATGATGATGATCATAATGATGATGATGATGATGATGATGATGATGATGATTGTTTACAAATTAAGATGTTTTTGATGCTGATGTTTGTTATTGGCAAAAATAAACAAAAACAAACAAACGAAACCCAAAACTAGAATATCTCCTATTTATACACAACTGACATCACAACAATCCTATTATAACATCATGTTACAAAAAACAGAAAAGATTACTAAACAAACACGAGAGATATTTGTAGAGTTCCACGTGACCCTGTTCTTCGTTGACTATAAATAGAATAACGTATGTGTGTATACACCTCACTACGTAACAACTGTATACATAGGTACTGTAAGGTCATCGGATGGAACTCCGTCGTCAAGCCGCGGTCTCAACTCGTGTTCAAGTTCAAGTTATTTTTATTACTTTAAGCCATTTGGCTTATCAGTTTACATGTAAACATCTGTACAATACACGTGTGAAACAAAACAAACAAAAGCAAACAAACTCTCTCACGCATTCACTCCTCACCTGGCATACAGTGAGAGGAATCGTTACATACTAATTAACTAATATTTAATTAAGTTTCCCTACCTGTTTCTGAAAATAAGATATTTTAATATATTTTGAGAGGTTTGTTTTTATTTTTATAACTTAAAAAGTAAACTTGTTAGGTCTTACATAGTAATATTTCATAATATATTGATAATAATATGTATATGTGTCACAGCTGGACGAAAATTTTAAATGTTATTTTCTCTTAAGAAATCTATTGAAAACCATAAATTAAACTGTGAAAATCATTAAAATGCACAGACAAAAAATGTACCATACCATATAAACATTAATTACAACACAGAAGTTTTGCATAGTTTTTGTTTTTAATTAAGCTTTATATGTGTTTAGTTAAAAAGAATATCTGTAGAAGCCGCGGTGGCCTAGTCGTTAAGATGTCCCGACATATTACCACAAGCCCTCCACCTCTGGGCCGCGAATTCGAATCCCATGTGGGACAGTTGCCAGCTACTGACCGCTGGTCGGTGGTTTTTCTCCGTGTACTCAGGCTTTCTCCGCCAACAAACCTGGCACATCCTTACAAGGACGTTAAACTAAAAATAAATCCAAAAATGTCCGTAGAAGCCATTACACAACCACTTATAATATTGCCATGTGCGATGGAATGAAGGTCGCAACCTTCATTATTTGAACATACATATATATACTCATTTCACTGCACTGTAGGCAAAAATAATATGATTTTTGGCAGAACCACCAAACTCAATTTTAGCTCTTATTTGTCTGTGTACATTTAAAACATGTGTATTGTAAGTATTGTAATTCTCAAAATGTTGTTATTTTTTTTTTTTTTTTTTGGGAGGGGGGATAACTTATTACAAGCTCTTCTTGATTCGCGAGTATGAACATTATGGCACACAGAACTTTGTTTTCTCAATCATAGAAAAAGGCTAATCGTATCTCGAAGCACAGACATGCAGATCTAGAGGATCAGTGCTCCAAGTTATCTTTGATTATTTTGGCGCCATATCTGAAAGCTACTTGTATATACTAAAACTGTAACTTTTAGACAATTCTGACCTGTTGTCTTCAAAATCTAAGCCACTAGATAGTGCAAAATCTAATTGATGGCGCCATCTACTCCCAATCAAAAAAAAAATATTCTGTAACGTAAAATGAAGCGACTAGACCGGGTTCGAACCCGGGACCACTAGACAGTAGCCGGACTCTTGACGGCTTCCTTCATCCGTCCTTTCTTCTACAACGACGGTACAGTCCTTCGAGGGTCAAGATTTTAGACAAGCAGGAAATGTACTAACATCCGACTAGAGTTCGATGACCCAGGTCTCGAACTCGGGTCTAACTGCTACATTTTCTCCTCTCCTGTTACAAAATGTTCATTATTTATGCTCTACCAATGAATGACGGATTCGTATAGTGAATATTGTAAACCACCCGGAACCCCCCGGGGCATGAGAGAGATTGTCGAGGATTGCCAATTGACCTTCAACCTCACCAAATAAAGTCGCAATCTCATTGTTAGGGTGCTAATCTCCCATGACACCGTTTGACAGGCTTATACAGTAGTGTTTCTCATACTGAATTGAATATGATTTACATCTCAGTTAGCTCAAAAAGAGAAAAAAGGTAACTGCTTTAAACCATGATAATGAATAGCGTGAATCATCGACGAAAGAGTAGCCAACCTTCTCTGTGTGTATTTTGTTGAATAAATAAAGTTCATGAACTCCGGGGATGAAGGAAACCCTATCTGCCTGTCGAGGGGAATTCTATAGCCTTTAGCTTTTGTGATTTATAATAGAATTATGTAAAATAAATGCGGTTACAGATCAGTTGTGAGTACTAAATAGATCGGCTATGTCTAAAGTTACACATATCAAGGGACAGGTGCTACAGTTATAGCACGTGTCACGTACAGGTAAACAAAAGAGAAATCAAACCACGTCACAAAATGTTCACGACGATTCCAACATGGCCGACAGAAGCAAGTGGAATAGTGGTGCGGGCGTGCTTCTCGATTGCAGTTGAACCTCATTCACTCAAACTTATAAAACTCCAATACTCTGTTTAATTCCATTTGAAAGTACATTTTGTATTTTGTTGATTCAGGCTACTATTTTTCTTTCATTTAAGTTTCATTAAAGTGAACAGTCGGGCAAGGGTGGCTAAAGTCGGTAAAAATGATGTGAGTGTATCCAGAAGAATTTCTTATGGAATAGAAGAATAAAATATCTCGTCAAAATCTGTCTGCGTACGAAAAAATTAATTTAAAGTACAGGAATCCTAAAACGTCCTCCCGGCTGACTATGTCCGTGGTTACATTTCCACGCAGCCTCGCTTTCAATGTTTGAGAGAACTTTTGGAAGGCCAATGAACGCATTTAGACTGAATTTCTTTGCCCGACTATTCACTTTAAATATTTCTGGAATATATTATGTTCTTATATATAGATTTTTGTAATTTAGGCATTTCCAACATTGCCATGCATTTCCTTACGCCTTCCGTGAATGCATTCACCGAAACAAACCCACGCCATCCCCCACCATCCCCACAACCAACCCACACCATTCCATGCACTGGGGTTGCAATCCTTGACATTCCTGGTGTAGCTATAACCTCAGGGATTATCGAGGAAGCGCGGATATATTTGAGGTTGAAGGGTGGACTTCGAGTAGACGTGTTTACGTATAAACATATATAAAATACTATGTAACAGGCGCCATCAAATGTCAACGGAAACATACTGAGAAATTGTTCATATAATTTTGTTATTAATCATAATGCTATTATTCATATTTCTTTTCGTTATTGAATTATTAAAAACATTTACTTTATTACATTTACATGTATTTGTGGTTGCAGAAGTGCAGTAACAGAACATCGATACGTGATTGGTCAGTACAGAGCAATGACGTCACAAGCACTTGTTAACCAGTGTTCTCAGTACACAGAGTTGGTTATTTATAGACAATAAAGAATCGATATACTTTCATGCAGTTTGTTGTGTAAGTTTTGATGATAGCATAACAAATAAACGACAAGGAATATATTTCTTATGTATAAAAACCCACCAAGAAAAAAACGGAGAAAACTTTTAGGTCTTAAGTGATCCTTTTAAGCTTCCCAATAACACGATGTTATAACGAAATCATCATCTTTGTATGAAACGTCTTAAAGAACTGTTAGCTTGTCCATTTAACAAAAATAGGGCACACAAGATACTTCTAAAATATATTATGAAGTATTCATACATTTTTTTTTATAAAATAATGTCATGAAACAACCGTTTAACGTTTGATTTAGTTGAATTATGTATCGTATTTGTAGTCTGTATATAATAGAAGTTTTGGCCAGTACACGAGTTTGTGGTCTGTATTTGGGATGGCGGTATACGGACGCCGTAACCTTAATGATCTCCTTATCAAAAAACAGTTTACGAATTAGGCTCATAAAGTACTTGAGTAGCGTTGTTGAGTGTTTTGTTTGGGAAGATTTTCATTTTAAATAACGTTAAGTCGACAATACAGACGTCAGCCGACATTTCATCAAAACTTTTCACCGGGCCTTGTAAAGTATTTGGGCGTTACCGTTCGCTTGGCGAAGCACACCAACATCTTGACATCAGCAAAAATGGCTATCAAATGAATAACACTGCAGGTCGTGACGAACGCTTATGTAAATGTCGATTATTTAACTTATCATAGCACTGGTGTTTTTTGTGTGAATTCAGCTATGTTTGTAGGATGACGTCAAATGCCGAGAACTTTAAGTTATTCATTGGTTTTTAAATTCCTGATAACTTGTTGTGTTACGTCATATGTAAGTGTGGTAACCCAAACTGGAAATAGTGAAAGATATAATCCTATCTATAATCCACTGTCGAAATAAACAGCGCAAGCTGACAGTCAGTGGATATAGAGAAATTTGTGATCGGCCCAGAGACCAACAGTACAATCATGAGACCAGGGGTTCCGGAATAAACTCTCCATCTCTTGGCATTGTTGACTTCTGACGTTACTCCCCTCGGAGTAGGAACTGATACTATAGTTTGGAGCAAACGAAATTGGGAGCATATACAACGAGCTTCAGTTAACAGTTGCATCACTATGAATATCATAATATAGTTTAATGGTCGACATCCGTCTAATCACTTTTTCGTGACATCAGATCCAATTTGTTCTGAATTTCTTTAATTAAGTTGGTTAAATACACAAATCTAGGTTAAGTCAATGTCAAATATCCAAATAACAACTAAAGCCAATGTCAAATATCGAAAACAAGGTGAGATCAAGGTCAAATATTCTGATTTTGCACTGCCGAAGACACTGAACTACACACCTCATCCGGTCATATCATACCAACGGGTAAACCATTTGTCCCAATCTCTTTATAATGAGTGCTAAGCAGGAGCAGAAACTACGTACCACTTTTATAGACTTTGGTGTGTCTCGGCCAGGGGACAGAACCCAGAGCCTTCTTCATTGGAGCGAACGCTCAACTTAATGCCAAAAGAGAGGTGGTGTGAGATGATGATAACTTATAATCTTTGTAACAATTTTAACGCTTTACCTATTCTCAATATCAAGTTTTTATGATAAGATTAGGGTAAAACGTCCAAATCTCGGGAAATCTATATTAAATATCCAAATTTAGGTTACAAAGATGATAGCTCTAAACCTAGGTCAATTGAGGGTACCTTGTATAATTGCGAAAACCTATACATAAAGTGCGAAACGAAAGCAAAACGAAACGAAACGAAATGGAAAGAAACGAAAAGAAATGAAACGAAACGGAATAAAGGAAATGTTCAATATCAAAAGTAGAATCAATCTAAAATTATATTCCGTATTTAAAGTAAGAATCAGACACAGATTAATGCATTAAGCGCATCACAATTAACATAGGTAAAGGATTTATACGCGATTTTTTTTTTGTAATTGAACAGACGCCAACAGTTGGAAGTATAATTTCCGCTGAACTATGGCAAACGAAACCGTGTGATCATATCATAAATGTTATGTATAATACGTAAATGTCCTGTTCACTTTCGTGGCCCGGTGTGAGTATCTAGGATGAATGATTTCTCAATGATATACCACTTATAACACATTTATTCAAGGAAGTATTTCTTTCGACATAAAGAGTCGTCAGCAGTTTTATTTTCACAACCCGTTATCAAAATCACATGATTAGAGAAAAGCTACAGTTTATGTAAACAATGAATATATTGACCTATCCTTGTATCCATATATCAAAATTCGGTACTGTGAATTGCATTCAAGCATCCGGATTGAACTCAACCCCCACCCAAATGTTTTAGCATCTCGTAACGAGAGAAATACATACAAGGGAGTATCTATATTTTGTTTAAAAGGAGAATGATGAAAGGCGTACAACCGCTGTTTACCAAAACTTCCCTCGGCGTCAGATAGCCATGTTTGGGTATGAAGAGTCTCGGGCGACGGAATATCCTATAAAACTTAGACTGGCCACCAGACACTAAGTTGTTGATAAGACTCTCCCAGCAGAGTTCTTCACTTGATTATCTCCCCCTAGACTGGCCACCACACCCTAAGTTGTTGATAATACTTTCTCAGCAGACTTCTTTACTAGATTATCTCCCCCTAGACTGGCCACCAGACCCTAAGACTTTCTCACCAGAGTTCTATACTAGATTATCTCCCCCTAGACTGGCCACCAGACCCTAAGTTGTTGATAAGACTTTATCAGCATAGTTCTATACTAGATTATCTCCCCCTAGACTGGCCACCAGACCGTAAGTTGTTGATAAGACTTTCTCAGCAGAGTTCTTCTCTAGATTATCTCCCCCTAGACTGGTCACCAGACCCTAAGTTGTTGATAAGACTTTCCCAGCAGAGTTCTTTACTACATTATCTCCCCCTAGTTTGAAACTTAGGAACAGACATGTGGTAGAGACAAAAGTAATGAAGCCAAGTTAAAGTGATTTTTTTTCAATATTCTATAGACTGGTGGCAAGTCCATACACAACTGCACAAAGCGCCGTCATTCAATTAAACTTGTATACCACATGAAAAGTATGGCTTTTGTACCTTTTTTTCCCCTATATTAACCCTTAAAACGTCTAAAATTGTTTATGAAAACTTGATAGAGTACATTTTGTATATAAAATGTACACAATCCCCAGACCTTAACATGTATTGAAACTCAGCATAAACTTTCTGCCGAATGAACTACAGTTATTATTTTTGATATCATTACTATTTGACGTTTATTACACGGCAATTGTTGGTCTTGTAAGGAAATTGCAAACATTAACTTTAATGAAACGTCCAAATTGGTGATATTATGGACAAACTATCAATCTCTTCACTTAATGTTTTCATGAGCTTTATAAAGCGTCATTATAGAAACCGAAGCAAGAAAATAATATAAAAAATCTTCTCTTTGAAGAGTCCATATATACAAACCTTTTAAGCTCATTATGTCATCATCCAGAATTTGAAGTGACTTTAAATCGAGTCATAAAATGCTCGTTAAAGTCGGCTCATGTCTGCCAGAGATATTTGTATATCGAACACATGTGACATAACTTCAGTTAAAGTTATATGTGTCGTATTTTTCATAGTCACGAATCAAGAAGAGCTTTTAATATGTTATTCAACTCCAAAAGTTACCAACATTTTGAGAATTACAATACTTTCAATGTATAGGATTTAATTTTATAGGTACAAAAAGGACTGAAAATGATTTTTGGCAGTACTGCCAAAAATCATTATATTAACATCTTCAGTGTAATGAAATGAGTACATACGGTCAGACCATGAAGCCATCTTGTTGTCCACAATTTCATTGCACATTTTTACAGTATTATTAGTAATTGTAAAGTGATTTCTGAAGGTATGTTTCCATCTAAACATGTATAAGGCATAAAAACAAGAATTTCACAGTACATAACCAATGTATTCTAACTAACGTTTATAAGGCATTACTTATGTGTGTCTGTCCATTTGAATGATTTTCACAGCTTTATTCATTAAAACTTATGGTTTTAAGTAGATAATTGGAGAAAAATTAACATGTCCAAATTTTCGGCCAGTTACGGCACATATAACTTTAATACACTTGTATAATATAAACATATCTTTTGTTCAGTGAAACATGGTTTAAATGAAAGGAATAATGAGTCGAATAAATGGCTACCACATCAACTTTAATATCTGCTGACTATGTTTTGTGATATTCCCATAAATCCATACAAAGGACGCCGTCTATATATGATCTTAGCTGTTTATATGACGATACAAAAAAGCCCTAGCATTATTAACGAATTCAGGTTTTATTTCTCCCTTACATTGCCAATTATTTCGCTAAAAATATCGAATAGCTAAATGCTAGTTAGATGTAGAAACATTTCACACATACCTGAACGTTAAGTTCGATTGCCTATCTTAACAGCTACCAACTACAATATATGAGTGATAGGACTGCGCGAGACCACATGGACATAGGCAGGACAGATGCTGTATTCAGGTTGCACACAGAGAGGAGGCCTAAACGTAGAAAGTGTATGAATGGATGCTAGTACCGAAGTAACACCGTGCATTCATTGCTTGGGAACCTTCTTACTCCCGCATCATCAAGATCAAGTTCTCTACCAAGAAGAAAAGCATCAAGCTTAACGTCATCCAGTGCTATTCTCCTACATATGACGGGGAAGAAGAGAAGATATATGACTTAATTAATAGACAGAGGAGAAATAAGGATATGACCATAATGATGGTGATTTTACCACCATGATAGAACATATTAACTTAGGTTTCGAAGAGATCATGGATGAACATTGGCAAATGAACAAGGGAGCACTTTGCATATTTTTGTTCAAGTCCAGCTGCTATAGAATAGGATAGAAGATGTTGAAACATGAAACAGACATGAAGACAAAGTGGCAGAACACAAAGAAAGTCCGATACTACACACGTGAAGAAGTTTTATGGAAGAAGTAAGCAATTGATATCTACGGATATCGCAAATTAGATGCAAGGAAATAAAGGAAGTCAGGCTTAAACAGGAACAGGAAAAGAAAATTCAAAACAGGATCTCAAGAAAAATAAACAATAGCCTCCTAAGAGGTGAAAAGAAACATCATTAAACATCATTAATTTAAATATAAGACGTTCTATACTGATAGTTTGGGAAGCAAAATCAGTAGGAAGGGGGAGCCTGAAATACCTGTACCAGGTCATGTGCACCAGTTTGTTGTCAGGTAAGTTCCAGCAGACACACAAACCACTAAATGACAAGGATGGAAAAACACTTAGGACTGAGGATATGCTAAAAATCGACGGGCATAACACTTCCAGGAACTGCTAAACCGATATGTCAATGAAATTCCACCAGATATTCCACAATCAGAGAACCAGCTTCATATTAACTGTGACAAATTAGAGATAAGGAAAGTGATGATGAAACTGAGGAACGGGAAAGTTGCAGGAACAGACGGGATACCTGCTGAAATCATCTAAACACTACAAACTTATTCAGCAAAATTTGGGAGAAAAATGGAAAACAGGAAACATACGACGACCCGCGTTATGAAAGTACATTATTTTAATTGAACTTTCCATTACGGAATGAAACTTAAGCCCCGGAAGTGCTTACTTTTCCAACAGGAAGAAGAATTTCTCGGTAGAATAGTGGGGAAGGACCAGATAGCGACTAGTGATTTCGCCGAGATAGCTTAACCCTTGTACAGTATCACAGGAAAAAACCTCATCAGCAAGATTTGGGTGAAAGAGAAAATTCCAGCCAAATGGAAAATGGGAAACATACGATGAACTGCGTTATGAAAGTACTTCATTTTAATTGAACTATCCTCCAAAAGGTGATGAAAAGTGAAGTATTAACTGTAAGCATAACTTTTGCGACTTTACAAAATTATCAATCTCGTTTTACATTCCCATTTCTAAATTTAATAGTCGGGCAAAGAAAACCAGCTAAATATATTAATTATCCGTCCAAATATCCTCATATATCAAATCGACGGTCCATGCCTCCTTTTGACCATTGGAATTTTGGAAAAGCCCCTCGTAAATTTACCACAGTTCGAAAAATAACTTCGCCTAATTCTTTGCAAGCGAGGTTTCGTGGAAATGTCAACACGGACTTAGTCAGCCGGGATGACGTAATTTCTTCGCATGCGATTTTATTTTTCTATTTCGTAAAAATTTATACTGGATATATATACACTATTTTTCACTTTAAACATGCAAACATACATATTTAACGGTAACAACATCATACCGCTATTCTTGTATGGTTGCGTGGAGGGCGTTTTCTGTATGTCATATTTCTTATCTCTCTAACCAGAACTAAATAACTTTGCGCTAAAATTAAGTTACGTAAAATAAGTTCATTTACAGTAATCTATGTACATGTGTCTATATATTTATCTTTGTCTTTGTATGGTTCAAATTTGACGACAAAATTCTAAATCAATAATCGTAATATTTTAAAGCTGACAAATATATAACAGAACGGTGATGTAATAGTATGTTAAGTGTGAATTCTTGCCGTTAAGCTGACAGGGCTTTCTCAGCCATGTTATGCGACATGAAATTGATATAATTTTACACAACACGAAGCTGACTGAACTCTGTCATTTTCGACCTTGTCGACGTTGTAAACATGTACATATGTCGATATCTGGAGGGGAACAGAATGACAGGTGGCTCCCGCTTGGGTAATAGGATACAGAGCGCTGAGTGGTCCTTGAAGCTCGCCAAGGTCAAGGTCGTTAGAGCTGCTGACACTTATCATCATAGCCGATAAACCGGCGATATCTATCTGTAGCAGAAGTTAGACTGTTTACGCGGCAATGATAACAACAGCTTGTGTATAATTTAAATTTTAGGTAAGGGATCCAATATTTGTTTACTTCAAATTAAATTTAGTAGAATGGCTCCGTTAATATTGGCGGGAATGATGTTTTCGCGATTTTACGAGAGCTTGTATTAGTTATTGAGATCGCAAAAATAAAATATCCTATGCATAATTATTAAGATAAAACTTACAAAACAAATCATGAAATTTAAAACGAAGTTGTTAAAATGTTTTTGATTCCTCGGCTGATGTCAAAACCGCGAAATGTTTGACCGGAAACAATATGTACTGTGCATTGTACAAGCTAATCACATCACAGTGAGTCTCTTTGTTGTAAGGCTTAACCAATAGTAGAAGAAGAAACGTCAATCGTAGTCACAGACTAATGGTATGACGTTGACAACGGTGAGTTAACGGTGAGTTCATACGCGTTATCAATTTGATACGGTTTTTGCTAAGTACTCGCGCAAGTAAGACGTCAGAGAAAGTTGAGAATGACTCTTTCTAACTGTATGAATAACGAATAATTCGAGATAATGCTGTTTTTATATTTCATTAATTATCGTACAGTTACAACAAACACGTGTGAAATTCTTTAGACTACGAGTGCTATCAAAGTCCAAGGTCAGCGATACGCTAGCTATCTAGTTGTAGATTACAAACGCATACATAACTCAGACTTGGAATGTAGAAAGGCGAAGGTCATAATGGCGGCCATGTTTGATAAGAGAGAGGCGCACGCGTACTCTGTCAGAAGGTCAATATTCAGGTTAAAGAGTAATTTATTTACCCGGGGCTGTGATTAATGAAAAAGACCCCGAGAGGTCGCTACTTGGGCAGATACAGAGAGCAGAGATCGATACGCGCTTCTATATCAACAGTCGAAAAAAAATATATAAAACAATCGTTATACACCATGTTATATCAAGTTATCAATGTATTACGACATCGTGTCATATCAGAATAATTAATTTTTCTTTGTTTTCATACCAAATCTGGCTTTCTGATTGGCCAATTTTTTTTTGCATACCACTATGAAATACGAGAATGGCGCGAAACTCTGACGTTATCGTGACGTCACAATAGAGACATTGACGTTGCGCATTGATTCGGAAAAAAAGTATCCATTGAAAAACCACTATTATGTTACATTTAAACATACTTCATTTTATCAAACAGAGTATAAAATCAATTATAAGTATTGATGTCACTATTTTTTAATTTTATCGAGGTATGAAAAAAATTTTGCTTGTTAAACTTTTGTGAGAATCCGTTACGCGAATTCACACAGTGTGCAAACAATTTTATTTTCATACCCCGATAAAATTTTAGAATAGTGACATCAATACTTATAATTAATTTCCCAGGCTACTTTATAAAATACATTTACACGTACGATTCCATTGATTTTTTCCAAGGGATTATTTTTTCCAAATCAATACGCAACGTCAATGTTTCTATTGTGACGTCATGATAACGTCGGGATTTCCGCGAAATTCTCGAAATTTTTTTTTTCATCTTGGAATGAAAAAAATGAATAGACCAATCAGAAAGCCAGTAACAAAGAGAAAATTAATTATTAAACACACATTTATATGGAGTTCTCTTCTATTACCAAACACATAACAAAAAAATGTACAGGAAAGGAACATGATCTTACTCACTGGTAATTTCAGCTTTTTCAATAAAGTAACAAAGTTATGCAGACATAAAAAGTATAGAATGGCAATGTAAATTCTGATACAATCTCAGTTTTTATTCTAAGGTGCAGAAGTACCGTGTTACAATGGGGCGATAGTGGAAGAATGGCGGAAAGTGACGTCTGATTTAAAAAGTCACCAACATTTTTTTATTTGACATTTTTAAAAATTGCAAACTGATTTATAATTAAATGATTTTGTTTTTATTGAAATTTGAATGGTCAGCTAAATAAATTGAATATCATAATACGATTAAATTTTGATTATTGTGTACTGCGCAAGATCATGTGCCACGGTTACTTCCAGTTCAAACATGAGGTAAGGTAAATGTTTTTTCGTTTATTTTTGGTAAACTGAAAAAAATACCATTTATTTTTGGAAGGTTCTGAAAAACCAAATATTTGTTCCTCGCCGTCAACATGGTATGACAATAAATAAATCTTTAATGAATTATCTATCGGCTATGAAACTCTTAGGTGCGCAAGATCATGTGCCGGCATTGTATGAAAAACAAACCATAACGTCTATAAAAACGTTGACAATGCTATTTGTCCACGAAACGTTCAATGATGTAGTTTCCCTTGTAAAATAAAATACTATGTTTAGATAGCAATGCTTGTTCCACTATACATTTGATGTTATAAATTCTCGTATGAAATAAAATACCATGGTAAAATGACAATGCTTGTTCCACTATACATTTGATGAATTTAACGGTTTTAATAAAATAAAATACCATGTAAAGTGGAAAATGCTTGGTCAACTATATAATTGCTAATGTACATTATTATATAAAATAAAATGCCATGGTAAAATGACAATGCTTGGTCCTCTATAAATTTGATAATGTAACTTTCTTTTAAAATAAAATACCATGTTAAGTGGATAATGCTTGGTCCTCCATACAATTCTAATGTACATTATTATATAAAATAAAATACCGTGTTAAGTAAATAATGCTTGGTCCTCTATACAATTGCTAATGTACATTATTATATAAAATAAAATACCGTGTTAAGTGGATAATGCTTGGTCCTCTATACAATTGCTAATGTACATTATTATATAAAATAAAATACCGTGTTAAGTGGATAATGCTTGGTCCTCTATACAATTGCTAATGTACATTATTATATTTAATAATGTACATTATCATATAAAATAAAATACCATGGTAAAATGACAATGCTTGGTCCTCTATACATTTGATGATGTAACTTTTCTTATGAAGTGAAATACTATGTTAAGATGACAATGCTTTGTCGATTACACATTTGATGATGTAATCTTTCTTACAAAGTAAAATACCATGTTAAGTGGATAATGCTTGGTCCTCCATACAATTGCTAATGTACATTATTATATAAAATAAAATACCATGTTAAGTGGATAATGCTTGGTCCTCAATACATTTAATAATGTACATTATCATATAAAATAAAATACCATGGTAAAATGACAATGCTTGGTCCTCTATACATTTGATGATGTAACTTTTCTTATGAAGTGAAATACTATGTTAAGATGACAATGCTTTGTCGATTACACATTTGATGATGTAATCTTTCTTACAAAGTAAAATACTAAGTAAAGTGGGCACTGTTTGATCCACTATATATTTAATGGTGTAACTTTTCTTATAAAGTGAAATACCACGGTAAGATGACAATGCTTGATCAACTATACATTTGATGATGCAACTTTTCTTATAAAACAAAAAATCTTGTTAAGATAACAATGCTTGGTCGACTATGCATTTGATGATGTAAATTTTCTTATAAAGTAAAATACCAAGGTAAGGTGACAATGCTTGGTCCGCTATACATTTGATGATGAAACTTTTCTTATAAGTAAAATACCACGGTAAGATGACAATACTTTGTCCACTAAAGTACTATGTAAAGTGGACAATGCTTGGTCCGCTATACATTTGAAGATGTAACTTTACTAAAAAAATAAAATACCACGGTAAGATGACAATGCTATGTATGGAGAACTTGTCTGATAATGAGAACGTTCGATACTATAACTATAATACTAATGGTAATTGTATAGGCCTATTTTATTACCTACGATATTTAATATCGTGGCGAGGCTATGACATCTATGGGCCACAAATATAATGAAAAGTAATTTGAAAACATACAGATATATACATTTAATGTCGGGAGTCACTCAGCGGAACCAATTGTTTTATACGTGAATGTGAAAACATCTATTCTATAACAGGTCTATATAAAACTACTGTCGGAGCAATAAAAGTGAGTGTTTACTTGCTGGAAAAGTATTATCAGTTTAATGTAAACTTGAAAAATCAAAATAAAGCATGTAAAAGATTATAAACATGTTAGAAAAGACAATGTGTTGCATTCATCAATGAAAAAACATATATCTAAATGTAATAATATCGCAATATTTGTGTCAAATATATTTCAGACTATTTTCTTTAAACGGCGTTAAGCTTGCTCGCTTCGATATGTTTTTGATTGTGTATTGCCCGCGTTCGACCCCTGAGTGTAATTGATAGAGGAGTATTTGGAGAAAAATAAAACACGATAAAAAGGCATCAGTTGGTACACAAACAAGTTCCCAGAAGATTGTGTAGCCACATTATCATTTCAGCCAATAACTATCGGTGTAAACGAAGGCCCTTTTGATGTGATACTAAGCGAACTCTCTCTGTGATTTAACGTACCTTTTGTTGTTGTCGTAATCACGTCATTCCGGTAGATTTCTCACAGATACCTATATACTTATGTATCCGTGTACATCACCCGGATATGGTACTTAGACCGACTTCTATTTATTGGGAATAAATCCTTCATGTCTGTGTCGACAACATGTCCAAAAGTTTCAGTATCTATAAAAGGTATCTCATCCCCGATATTCCAGGGGTTTCTATCACTGTCGTTATTTGGACAGTGATATTAATCACAGGGATTTGAGAATTAGTTTCAGTTTATATCAATATGGACCCACCAGACTGTCCATATACGATTTTTGACGTATTACGGGTCTGGATAAAAAAATCGGTAAAAATAATATTCTACATAGTGGTAGAGTTGTTACTAATTCTCAGACCCCTGTGACAGTAACCCCAGGCATATCGAGGATGGGATGAATGTACTATAGCTGCAGTTCATTGCTTAGTTCTTCCTCTACTCACCCTTTCCTTCTGTCTTCCGTTTTCTTTTTGTCTATAAACTTCCTTTTATTTTCCCTTCTTGATTTTATTTCGGAGTTAACCGAAGGACAATTGCAAGCGAACTTTTAACCTGATGCAGAGTCCATCATCCGTCCGCCTTCTGGTGTTAACTTTCCCCAATAAAAGACTTCTACATTGTAAAATACCAAGTGGTCACTCCATATGGGGCCTGCACAAGTTACATGTTAGGATAAAGCAATCAAGTTTGTTAAAATGCCTCACCTTGACAAAGTCCTTTAGATCTTATAAACTTAGTGCTATAGCATAAACTGAAATATATTCGCATGAATCGAGTCCATTGGACTCTTAGTTCAGTTGTTTCTTAATAATTTACCCTTTAGATTTTTGTATGCCTTCTTGTCGAAGTTCATAACGTCTTACAACATACGCCACTGTCCCAAACTTGGCTATGTGACAATGGAATTTCGTTTTAGTTAGCGTGTGATCAACGTGGTAGCGACATTGGACACGATTTTAAGATTTTATCTATTTTTTAACATTTCGATCATAAACATTATACTGCAGGTTTTTATACATAATTATATAATCTATGTGCTTACTTGTGGACGATTTTGTGGGCATTTTAGAATCGATCATACATTGCGTGACTTCACGACCAGGCATTCTATATGCATATCTAGAAAATCTATTTCAATAATACATATCCTTTTACATTAACGGACAAACTGACTCATCTGCCACATCATTTACTCAGCAGGTTTATCCGTAATTTTACCCAGGTGGGCGTAATTACTGGTAACTACAAATTCAACATGGCACGTGACAACTGTATGGTGAGCGTTAACACAGGGACGTGTGAATTCACACGGACAACGCAATGGTGAGCGTTAACACAGGGACGTGTGAATTCACACGGACAACGCAATGATGAGCGTTAACACAGGGACGTGTGAATTCACACTGACAACGGTATGGTGAGCGTTAACATAGGGACGTGTGAATTCACACGGACAACGCAATGGTGAGCGTTAACACAGGGACGTGTGAATTCACACGGACAACGCAATGGTGAGCGTTAACACAGGGACGTGTGAATTCACACTGACAACGGTATGGTGAGCGTTAACACTGGAACATGTGAATTCGCACTGATAACATTATGGTGGGCGTTAACACTGGAACATGTGAATTCGCACTGATAACGCTATGGTGGGCGTAGACACAGGGACATGTGAATTCACCATGATAACTCTTAAATTAATGAAAATACATAGCGTGCTTACTTAAAACAAGCCTGTGGTCAAGTTGGCAAGTTACACTAAGTGTATTTGTTTCTACATTGATACAAATTGATGATTAAATTAAAAATAATGTAATTATCAGTAATGCCAAAAGTAGAGTGTTCACAGCAGTTCACTTCTTCCCTCCGTGTTGTCTCTGTAAAATCACATGTCCCTGTGTTAAAATCAAGCTCATGTGGGCGAAGAATATTTCTGACCAGAAATTCCACGACATATCACACTTTTTAAGTACAGTATGTACATGTATTTATTACATAAATCATGTTAACCTTTTTGAACTGAGAATCTCTAGATCTTGTAGTTGTACGTGCTAAAAGCTGTCCTTTTAGGTGTAGTCGGCTATGTGAATAAATGAGTTACAAATAATTAAACTTGTGAATTTTACATCACTTAATCATCGACCGAGAACCCATTTAAGTCGAGATTCAAACAGAGGTTGAACTCTGAGAACACATCCACGCCTACACTTGTAATATCTTTTTACTCTAACATATTAATTAAATCGAGTTATTGCAAATTTCTCAACGAGTATAGACGTGAAAATGTTTTAGTAGGGTTAAAATGAGAAAATGTAGTCTGTTAAAAATCAACAAAAAGTCGTGAGAATGATCACGAGGTATTATCAATAAGTAATGTCTGTATATCGAGTGCCATTGTTTTCTGCGCCAAGAACAATGGTTGATTTACAATCGCCCGGATGTCACACAATTGTCTACGAAGTCCCGCAGGACGTGTTAAGTTCACGTGATGTACTATTCGCACTCGCTGAACTTATTAGCGATTGTTATTTAGAACACCCAATCATTGTAAACTTTATCTCTTTGAGTGCACAAATGTTAAGTATTTATAGTTTAGATGAAGCTTAGAGCACATGGCAAGGTCTTTACATTCTCCTTGCTGTGTTCGTACTATATTTTTCATTATTTTATAATTATCTCTCTAATTAATATCTTATACATGTCTATTTTGTATCGGGAAAGGGACATACATATGTAGCGGACAGGTCGGGGTTCTGGAAACCATGGATCCTGGAGCCCTGGATCTTGCATGGTTTGAACCCAGGCTCTCTAAACAGTAAACAAATGTCTTAACCGATTGAACTACAATCAGTTGTCACCATCCTCGTTACTTATCAAATCCCTGAACTATCTCAGAGTAAAACTAAAGGCAGAACTTTCAGGAAAATAAAATTGCGACATTTCGGAAAAAATATCCGGCAATTTTCGGAAATTAGTTCCGAATATTACCGAAAATTTCTCCGAGAGGGGAAGTAACTCTGATGAGGGTTTGAGAATTACTTAAACTTTATATGTATTCATTTTAGATGTTTTACGTATATAGATAACAAAACAAATCGGTAAAAAAGCATACTCTTATGGGTCCATATATATAAACGGGAATTAACTGTTAGGCCCCTGTGACTCTCATAGATAAGTATAAGACTCTTTCATACGAGGGTCACAAAATGTAGTAAAACCCGAGGCTTGCCGAGGGTTTTGCAACATTTTGTGATCCCGAGGGTAGATTATCCCTATCCTTCATATCCACTCATGAAAGAGTATTTTTCTTTCATACCTCGACGTTTTATTGCAATTTTACAACTATAATATCCCCCCCATTTTCAAATAAATTATAAGAAATCCACGACTGGAAGTCAATTTTCCATACATGAAAAATTATTTTCAACACAAATTTTGTTGTTTGCATCTTTTATAGTAAAACCAGCCATATCTGTGGGAAAAAAATTTTTTTCCGAGGAAATAGAGATTTTGTTGATGCCGTGACGTCACGAGGCTTTATTGCACAGGTAGCCATACATGGCAATACAGCCTCAGGCGACATGAGTGTATTGCCCTAGACCAGCCAGTATTACATATGTCATACCCCTCGTTTAAATTATTTCACGGCTTAATACTGACAAACTTAACGATTTTACTCACAATTATTGAACTACCCTCCAGAAAAAAAAAAACAACTTGATATGATGTATGAACACTAGAAGCGTTTCACTGACCAAGATGTCAGGTATCGAGGCCAAGGTGATTGATACTAATATCTTAGGGAAATATTTTCTATTTTTAATTGAAGTTCTCGGCTGTGTGTGCCAGATGTTTTCAAGTGTTGACAGATAAGATTTTCCTCCTCAGCGATTTATAGACAAACAAACCAGGAGATCTCAATACTGTATTATCCCACTGTATAGCCAGATAAACGGTCGGACTATAGTTATTATATTCCTTAATCTTTTATTTGGGTCGTCACGATAAATACAGAACTTTTAAACAAATACGACTGTTGTCAGAACAGGGTCTTGGCACGGATTCCAGTAATTTAAACATACATTACTTTGTACTAATTGTATACATACTGGCGATAATGTTTCGAGCCCACTGTGATAGTGACATGTCACCGTGACACTGCTATAACAAGGAAATATTTTTTATGACTAAAAACATGGAAAAGATAACAAGTAAAGAGATGTAATGTTTATTTTTATTATTTTACGTTATTGGTTACTAACGTTGAAGGTAAATGTAAAAATTATTATTATATTGCTATAAAGTACATATATTTTACAATTATATGTTATTAATTTTTAACATTGCTTTATTTACTCAAAGTCAACTCTGGAGCAACTTTTATAATGTTGGCATGTGTGTCATGTTATACTACATTGTGTGATACATGTGTGTGACAACATGTGATTTTTTACCCCCGACCTACCGACCATATATTTTTTTTGCCAATGTAACCCTAAACAGACATATTTTTTGGCCTTATGGTTATATAACTAGTATCATCAAAATACATATGAGGAAAAAAATCAGAATGAACGATATAGTTCGCCACATTGAGAAATTCGACTATTCAAAGTTCGACTTATCGAAGTTTTAATACAACCACGTCACATTATACACTATGACGCTCGTGATTTCCTCTTACATAGTATATATGTAATTGATGTCCATGTTGAGGACTAATTTTTTATATGCATGAGAGTTTTTTCGTTAATGTACTTATTTGTAACTCAAAACTACAATATGTTTCGTTTTAAAAGAAAAAAAATTTGATTTTAAGAGTGTTTAAA
Organism: Argopecten irradians; assembly: GCF_041381155.1. NCBI lineage: Eukaryota > Metazoa > Mollusca > Bivalvia > Pectinida > Pectinidae > Argopecten > Argopecten irradians. The sequence goes on from NC_091149.1 coordinate 3,480,934, forward strand.
GATGCTCCACCGCTGACAAATGGTATTTTTTCACTATCAAAAATAGGAACAGACGATTTAGTATTTTTATTCAGTTACAAAAGTTCCTTACTTCACACCATTACCACCATTGAAAAGTTTGAACTTCCTTATTTTACTTCAAGTTAAAAATATGAAAAATAATTAATTGCATCCCGAAAAAATTCCGTGGCACTATATCCTATATGGAATGAAGTAATGATTGCGCATGCACCAAAGGCGAACTAAATTATTTTATGTCATTTTTTGTGCTAATTAGGCATGTATATACACGATTAAACGCCAATTATTGTTCAAATGATGAATATCATTTACGCTCTGTCGGCGGTGGAGCATCTTTAAGTAATTTTAAAACACTTCTGATAAAAACAAACTAACGAAAACGAAACCAATATCATATACAACAACGAGCCTATGTGACACGTCTAAATAACACAATAGACAAGGATTGATAGTTTGTCACCTGAAGTAAAATTAAATGAAAACAATAATCATGAAAATCTTTAAAATAATTCTTATGATTTCAACATGTAAAAAGACACAAACTGATACAAGAGCTCGAAACGATTTCAAAAATTCACCTCATCTATTGAAAAACTCGAACATCTATACATTCACCTTTCGTCCTATTTAGGTCACAAATATTCCATCGACCATCTGGTGGCTAAGCCAACCAACCCATTGTCTATCTGTTGATATAAAACATTATCCTATGTATAGTACATGTGTACTAACCAGAGCGAGATCACTTGCCCCTTTATATTCCCAGCTGATAACCGAAGTGTGAGAGCTTTAATCCAAGGTTATTATGAGTCAATATTGACTCAGTCACGTGTCTATACCACAAACATAGACACGCGTGGTGTAAATAAGTCCATTACTATCGGAGTTACCTCCCTTTGTTTGAGGAAGGGAGATAACTCTGACAAATCAGAATATTATATGACAATGCCTCACGTTTTGGATGGTGCTGCTGAGTCCGTTTTTCTTCATTCTGTATTTTATTATTATCATTTAGAATATGTTGGTTCTAAGGAAATATATATGTATAAACTCCAATTTATTGATTTACCGCCATTTTTACTATAGAGTGAGTGATATACTCTCTGAGAAGTCATCATTCTTTGAGAAGAATATAAGGTTTTGATTGAGGTATTGGTAAATAAAACCAGGAAGGGATCTAGAGTATACAGCTATACATGTCAGACTTAGAACTATTCTGTATTTGCATATCACATAGTTATCCGCCCTTGTGGGTAGGTATTGATTGTGACGTCATGTGTTTTCGAGCGTAACGTCATACTTTTCGGAGAAAACGACGTGAATTGCGCTCACAAAATAATGACGTAACAATCGATACCTACCCGCAAGGGAGCTAACTCTGTAATATGCAAAGACGGAATACTGTGTGGTGAGTCATACCTGCGTAATAAGGAAGTTAACTGCGTACCTGAAGACAACGACTTACATTAATATTGTATACGAAATCAATTGTATTAATACATCATCCTTTTCCAGGTCAAAAAAATCAGATCATAGATCTAGATCTAGCCCAAACCGCTTTGAGAATTTATTGCTGCGACATCTGGTGTAATACAAGGTGCCGATATATTGTCACTATTATTTACAAGGTATAAAATGGCGTCTTTTGTCGATCTCATCTGAATTGATGTATTCAGGAGTCTCGTGTGGTGATTGAGAGCGAGATGACGTGTGTATAATGATCAGTTGTCCTCGATGACGTCACATATGTCACGTGACCGCAAATTTAAGCCCATTAACAATCTTTACTTTAATCCAATTCAATCCAATTCAATTATTGGTATAATTAAATTAACCTAAAATACATGTACTTAGCAGGACTGCTCGGTGATAGATCATTTGGTTTTATTTCGATACATACTATGTGTACCGTTGCTTTTCGCAAAATAATGGCACGAATCCTGTACTTCCATATTTCAATTTTCTTCTTTTAAATCAATACATCATTGTAATGATTGTAAAACACGTTTAATCTAACACGAATATAAAAGAACATCAACAGCGTAAGAAACTGGGTTGATATCCAAGCAGCAAGCAACCGGAGGGAATTATAGAAAACAAATACAGTGATACACTTGTATGTAACCACAAGACTGAAGTAGCTTCATGTGACGTAAGACTGGAGTGGCTTCATGTGACGTAAGATTGTAGTGGTTTCATGTGACGTAAGAATGGAGTGGCTTCATATGACGTATACTGGAGTGGCTTCGTGTGACGTAAGACTGAAGTGGCTTCATGTGACGTAAGACTGAAGTGGTTTCATGTGATGTAAGATTTGAGTGACTTCATGTGACGTAAGACTGAAGTGGTTTCATGTGATGTAAGACTTGAGTGGCTTCATGTGACGTAAGACTGAAGTGGTTTCATGTGATGTAAGACTTGAGTGGCTTTATGTGACGTAAGACTGAAGTGGTTTCATGTGATGTAAGACTGGACTGGCTTCATTTGACGTTACTCCCATAACATGAGAGTCGACCGATCAGCCGGTTTTTTATCGGACGTTATTTTGCTGACTGTCGACTCTCATTTCCTAAGGCTTATTTCTTTGATGCAGCTTCGAATGTCAGATGACGGTGGATAGAAAAATGCAATAATATCAATATTTAAAGCTCTTACAGTGATAACATCGATGTGTACTTACAGTTTAGGAATTAATTATCCCATTTATCTAGTAAAACCATAACTTGAGGTCTCATAAAATAGTGTTTTAGCGGATTAGATAGGATGAAGCCTTTCCGTAACATTTTGACCTTGTTTTAAATATGGCGGCTGTCTGGGTCATGGAAGTTTACGTTAGGAGACATTGAAGACTATTTGAATATGATTTAAACGTTTTATATTGTCACAATTGTCACTTTGAAAATGTTACCCTCAGCATCGGATAAATGGCCTATTAGAAGTTAGAGGTAAGACACGACGTAATGTTCCAAAAGTGTCTCGTCGTGGTATACCTCTAACATTGTTGGAGTACAATGTGACCTAAGACTGGAGTGGCTTCATGTGACGTAAGACTGGAGTGGCTTCATGTGACCTAAGACTGGAGTGGCTTCATGTGACATACTGGAGTGGCTTCATGTGATTTAAGACTGGAGTAGCTTTACGTGAAGTAAAACTGAAGTGGCTTCATGTGACGTAAGACTGAAGTGGCTTCATATGACGTAAGACTGAAGTGGCTTCATGTGACGTAAGACTGGAGTGGCTTCATGTGACGTAAGACTGAAGTGGCTTCATGTGACGTAAGTCTGAAGTGGCTTCATGTGACGTAAGACTGAAGTGGCTTCATGTGACGTAAGACTGAAGTGGCTTCATGTGACATAAGACTGAAGTGGCTTCATGTGACGTCAGACTGAAGTGGCTTCATGTGACGTAAGACTGGAGTGGCTTCATGTGACGTAAGACTGAAGTGGCTTCATGTGACGTAAGACTGAAGTGGCTTCATGTGACGTAAGACTGAAGTGGCTTCATGTGGCGTAAGACTGAAGTGGCTTCATGTGACGTAAGACTGAAGTGGCTTCATGTGGCGTAAGACTGAAGTGGCTGCATGTGACGTAAGACTGAAGTGGCTTCATGTGACTTAAGACTGAAGTGGCTTCATGTGACGTAAGACTGAAGTGGCTTCATGTGACTTAAGACTGAAGTGGCTTCATGTGACGTAAGACTGAAGTGGCTTCATGTGGCGTAAGACTGAAGTGGCTTCATGTGACGTAAGACTGAAGTGGCTTTACGTGAAACAGGGCTAAAGTGGCCTCATACAATTGTGCGACATGAGACTGAACTATCTTAATACGGCAGAAGTCTGAATTGAATTTGTATAAAGCGATATTTTAAATAAGATTTAATTAGTATAAATGTTTCTTTTGCAAATTATCGGCCTCTTTGCCAGCTTCAGGAGCTTGGAATAAAACAAACAGATAATCAAAATCCATCTTGAATTTCTAATTGCTATTATGTGTATTAATTGTATCCTCGTCAATACCAACTGTACCTGGTTTAATAAACATGTTGTTTCTATGGACAGATCCAGTCATCTGATAGTCATTCTTTCTGAATTATTGATTGCTGACGGCATCGATCAGCAGGTTTATGTGTATTTTAAATTGAGATACATCCATTTTTTAAAGATAATCAAGTCAAAAGAGTTTCTGTGAGCAAGCATCAAGCTGAAATTAGGACACAGTAGCCTTGACACTTTCAACGCTGATAAGTTGATGATTTCAATGTTCAGTTGCACACTTTATTTATTTATTTATTTATTTATTTATTTATTTATTTGTTTGTTTGTTTGTTTGTATTTTATGTCCAATTATAATTATCAGTCAATGTTATTTAAGGATGCGCCATAGTAATTAGTGGAGGAAAGCCAGAATTCCAGGAGAAAAATTACCGACCAGCGGTCAATACATGAAAGGGATTCAAAATGGAGATCCCAAGGTGGAGGACTGGGGGCAATATGTTGGAACACCTTACTGATCTTAAACCGAGGTCCATCGATTACAACAAACAGAAAAAATGGTCAAATATATAAAATGTTCTGCGAGAAAAAATCCTCTTCGTCAATCTATTTGTATTTTTTATGATTCATTGATCATTAATTTTCACATGTATATCTTAATTCTTGTACCAGCTATATATAGCTTGACTTTGTTTTCTGCCATCCTCGATACTCCAGGGGTTACTATCACTGTCGTAATATCCTCGATACTCCAGGGGTTACTATCACTGTCGTTATATCCTCGATACTCCAGAGGTTACTAGTACTGTCGTTATATCCGCAGCAGTATCAGTAACCCCTGGATAATCGAGGGCGTGTTAATACATAATATAGTATTTCTTTGTGATTGGCAACATGCTATTGCTATAATTCTACAGACATGTTTCTGTGGTACATGTACATGGGGTCAGTCAGTACAGTTTCCACCATGTACTCTGTGACCTTGACCCCATAGATTATTTCGGTACGTACATTCCTGCCGCCCGGTAATGAGTAGGAAAAAAGAAATCGTTATATATAATTACGTGTATCTATAGAGATAAGTATGTGTATGTGTAATATAGTGGTTTGAGATATAACACCCTACAGACACATCATGTTAATACTTCATTTGCCCGTGTCAATGTCCTTTGGCAACATCCTGTCGCCTTCTTTTCCAGACAGTGAAATCTGAAGATCTTATTTCCAAGAAAGGATATATCTCGTTTTCTATCTAGCTAGTTCTGTCTTGTTTACGCTGATGCGTCCCTTCTACTCAAACGGAAAGTACTCAGGCCTTTCCGGAAAAATCGGGACAACACTGTGATTTTCGAGCTTTCCAAAAATGCCCGAGATGTTTTGCCCCTACCCTTTCTCTTTATCTTCAAATTAGGGGACAAAGTGGTGTAGTAATGACCCTTCTAGGCTTTTGTTTTCGTAGTTCTGGCTCTTATCAATATTCTGATTTTTTAAATTGTTCTTCTTAGCCAAGGGAGATAATCATCGCAAGGGTTTTGGGTTTCATAAGTTTATCGTCCAGGTTCATGTAAGGGCGTGCCATGTTTGTCGGTCGAGGAGAGCCGGCGTATCCGACGAAAAACCACCGACAGCGGTCAGCACCTGGCAACTGCTCCACATGGAATTCGAACTCACGAACCAGAGGTGGAGGGTTTGTGATAATATGACGAGACAGCTTAACGACTAGGTCACTGCGTGTAAATTTGGTAAGGCATAAAATGACGGTCTCGGAGTTAAAATAAAGTACACGTTTAAAGTGAATATTTAAGTAATGTTGTCCAGATAATGTCATACCTTTGAATCATTTAACGTAACAGTCTAAGATTGTCCAGGATTTGAATATCACAAAGAATGTGTGCAGTCCAATATAATTAGGTCTTATAATTTTATCTTGTTCCAAACAGTCAACAACATCCGTTTCGAACCACCAAATGTTCATACTGAAGCGAATGCGGTATACCCGCACGTTCATTTCGTGAAAAGTATTATCCTTGAATCCCATGTTTACGTATTATGTATGGCAGGTTTTTATGATAAACGATACTGAATAATGACCTTGATTTACAACATGGGGATACTGAGAGTTTAAACACAGTCTTGATTCCCACAGCAACATGCATGCGCGTCCCAACTGCACATTGTATTTAAATCTAGGGTGGATGTTTTGCTATTTGCAAATTACTTTCAGGCTTCCATACACTGATTGTTAGATTGATTGATGGGGCTTAACGTCCTTGTTCCCGTTATACCGAGCGTAGGACACTCTCCATAAACTTACTAGAATCATTTCTGATCTATTTATGCGCAGTTGGCTTTCACGTGACTTAAGCGACATAATATGCACACTGTACACCACACAACACACGTGCTCACGAGCTGTGATTAGCGTTGTTTGCCACGAGATCGGCCTTGAAGTTTGTTTTATGAGAGCATTTGATGTTGGATGTGACATTTTATGGGGACGGAGGTTTAGCACGTGAAAGCCTTAATTAAATACTACGAGAGGACCGTATCATGTCTGATGTTAATTGTTCGTTGTAATTAGCATATTAGCAATTAATACCATACTCACTTGTCATCAATCAGGTTAAAATAACCCTAATAAACTAATGGTAAAACCGTATTGGACACACAATGGCGGATTTATTGACTTAACAGACACAGAATATAATAATACACAAAAAGTTTTTGAAGCAGATGTTCAATGAATAATCGCGTGATCTTAATATATTTCTGTTTCTGATATAGATTGCATATACTGTATATAGACTTTTTCTTTTGTTTCGTTCGACTTTTTTGCGATTTTTGTGATGTAGGAAAAGACATTGATCAAAAATAAGTATATATCTATTTAAAACATATTAAATTGTTAAAATTTCCTTCTTTCAAATTAAAACTTTTTCCCTATTCTCTGGTGTCGGATCATATTTCCACCCGGATGAAAAGTTCCAGGAAATCTAAAAATGTTTCCATGAATTTACTTGTTATTTTTCAGCGATTACACACACTGTGTAAAATAACAAAACGAAAACCTTTGCAGACGTAAATTTCTCATTTAGGAACATTTTCTGAATTGAGCATAGACTTGTCATTGACTAGTCATGGCAGCCATCTTGGATTTGGCAGCTAACTTGACTTTTTGCGGCTTGCATTTCATTTAACATCAATAATAAATCAATCAATTATGACATTTTAAAAAATATGTATATACCGTATACATGGTAGTTATATTGGACATCTCGGCCATGTTGAATTTTGCGGCCATCTTCAATTATTGCGACAAACATTTTTTAATTATTATGATAAATCAATTAATTACACTTACAGCTGCGCTAATGCTGCATCATCTTCCTGTTATTCTGCCCCTCGGTGCTCACTTGCAAAGTCTCCATCGTCATCAGGTGGTCGTCGACTTTCCTCAGATGTTTCAACACTAAACCACGACATCCTCCAGTTGGTGGGTCAGCAGTGGTGGCAAATCCACTACACGATGGATCCTGACTTTCATTCCAAGTCGCCCCGACGGTGCCATAACTAGCAATATGCTTTCTCAGTAGCTTCACCAGTTCTTCTCAAGGCTGATGACATTGCCTTGCCCCGTACTCCTAAACGTTGCAGGAGTCTGTTCGTTGTTTGCGATGGGAACCCCTGCATCCAACCTGCAAACAGCCATGCCTTCCATCCTTTCTCGTAGCAGTCTGCTATTAGATCCGCATACTTAAACTTCTTTCTTTCACGAGTCTCTTCACAATTTTCTTCCCAAGGTACTATGAGTTCCACTACAATGATAGTTCTGGACTGGTTTGATATCAGAACCATGTCGGGACGTAATGTAGTCTCCACTTTTGGAAAAACAAGTCTTCCATCCAGGTCCACTTTGAGCTCCAAGTCCTTTCCTCTATCATCAATGATGTTGTAGCTGCCTTCTTCTGCTCCACTGTCTCACCTTCCCTTACAAAGATCTTCGTATTAACAGGTGTTGACTTTGGGCGCTTCCTTCCCCTTTCTTCCTATACAATGATTGCCAGCTCGCGTAGGAACTTATCGTGGCGCCATCTGTACCGGCCTTGTGACAACGATGTCTGACACCCTGACGTAGTGTGTAAACAAGAGCTATAAACCAAACCTTCAATGTTATTTTAAAACAAATACCATATATACATGGTAGCCATATTAGATTTGGCGGCCATCTTGAAAACAAATTGTTTGGTTTATGATGCCCTACATCCTGCAAAGTTTCATGTTTTACTACAAAACTCACAATTCTTCTAATACAAATGTATATACACCATTTTGCCTTCAGAGTCATGAAGCTGCAGTCTTAATTATAGAGGGGATAGATTTCAGTATAGAGAAAAAACAGTGATTAATGATGTACTTTACTACTCTATATAAGGGGGCAGATCACATCAAATTTTACATTATTTGTTGTCCGAATTCGGTTGGAGTTTGATGTATTTATTTGTCCCATATTTCGGATTTAGGTGTTTTGAATACGCAATATCCCTGCTGAATATGTTACAGTGTAATAATTCATGTCAGCAACATAACACGTACCGGACTATGATCGATTTCTGTTCTTTAAATTATACTTCATTACCCTGATTCCTTAAATTACAGATCTTCATCTGAAAAGTGCGTTCCGTATCAATTTCAACAAATGCTTATGACACGTCTCTGTGAATTAAATCATAAATACGATATTTATTTCAATATTTAGCGTCAAATTTGAAAAGTGATATTTAGGTCATGGCTTCATCGAGAATAAAATGCAATCAATCATTTTCTTTTTCATCCCTTATGCATTAAGCTACGTATGAATGGCGAAGAGCATATAACATTCATCTATTTTTTTTTATTTTTACCAAGACTGCTGTCGACTCAATGCTTGACAGTTAGGGTAATCGACTTCCGCTTAGAAGAGGGTATCAACTTCCGGTTAGAGTTAATAAATGACGAGGGTTTCCAAGTCAAGTTAAACGACAGAATCGATTTCAAATGAGATGTGCACGTGAGTATTTACGGAGCTACAAACTTTACGTTAAGAATTCTGATTTACCGTTTGATGATTTCAAGTGTTTGTTGGTTTGTTTGTTTTTATTTTCTTCTTCTATTTTTATATTTTTTTTTTACATTTATACTGTAAGATAATCGAATTACTGATCCGTGACCTAAACATCCTGTCTAATTATAATTGCATTTCCTAATGACAAATCACATCATCGATACTCCAGGGTTTACTATCACTGACGCTATATCCACCCCTGGACTATTTCATAGCAAAACTGGAGGCAGCTCAAGAGAAAAAAACTGACCAATCACAGGCCTGCAGAACCTTCCTTTGAAAATGACAGACAGAGTGACACCAAACTTCAAATTAATACAGTCAACCAAAATTTACCGTAATTCAATTCCTTTGATGTTCATCAAATAACTAAAATGACCTGTTGCCTCCAGTTTTACTATGGGATAGTCCATGGGTAAACATAACGACAGTGATAGTTACCCCTGGAGTATCGAGGATGCTGAACTTTGCACAGCAATTTAATAAACTGTCCCAGGTGATATTGGCCAGTATTGACACCCTATATACTGGAATGTATAATGTAGGTGGTCCTCGGTTCGTGGCTCATGGATTCAGCGGCAATAAAAAACACATCGTGTCATAAATACCGTTAACAATGGCAGAATGATCTTACCACGTGTACCGTTAACGATTACGTCACTCAATCCGTGTCACGCCAAACGGATTAAATTTATTTCATGAATTGTCAGCTTGAAGTGAAATTTAGTAAACAGGAGTTCGAATAATGCACTTGGTATCAAAATCAGTTTTTTTTCCATTCGTACGACACGATTGCAGCTTCCAAATATATATATATATGGTTTTTTTTAATATTCATCATTATATTCAGAGAATTGTATTTAAATTAGTTTAAATGTTGTCGATGTCAGCATGCGCACACAAACATAAACCGTTGTTTGATGTAAGTCGAGGCCGCCCAAACTCTCTGACAAAATAAATCTTATGTAGTTTCTTTCAGTAAATTGAATCTATAATATATCTTGTGCGTCAAAAATTCATGCATCACATGCTTTCATTGTCGGATGATCTTAATCTCAGCAGGAAAACGGTTGTGTGTTTTATATCCGTGTAACATATTGAAAATAAGGTGAATGTCTCTTACTGTAAACATCAAACACCAATCGATAATACAGCGACGCAGTGTCCGATATCTAGGTAGTCACAACACCGAATGACGTGGTCAGACATTCGAAAAAATACAAGGTCCGATTTTTTTTACATCTTTGTTTGCCATTTCTCATATGACTGCTATTTCATTTTATCTCTCCACCTCTGGGACGTGAGTTCGAATCCTTTGTGGGGCAGTTGTCAGGTACTGGCCGCTGGTCGGAGGGTTTTTCTCCTGGTTCTCCAGATTCCCTCTACCAACAAACTTGGCATGTCCAAATGTTCGACAAACAACATGCACATGATAATGGTTGTTTAATACGATGTGTTCAACCAAGCATGAATGTCCCAATTTGATGAAACATCACATTCGACACTTTTTTGGCTACACCAAGACCGCCATTTTGAGATGCACACATCGCCAGCCGATGTTAAGCCACGCCCCCAACGATTGAAGGGAGATCACCCCTGTATGCTCCGACATAGCCTGGAGGCCCTACCCATCTGGAGGCCCTACCCATAATTCCCACCGCTAGGAATTATGGGTAGGGCCTCCAGGCTAGCTCCGACATCGCTAAGATAAACAAAATGGTGACCGCCAGACTTTCCGAGATATACCATTTGTATTTTCATCATCTTATTTACCATATAAGCCAACCGTTCGACAAAAACAAAGGGCAACAGCGTTTGTCAGTGGGATCTATATAAAAAAATGTAGAATTGTCCGCTGATATTTTGCAAACATTCCTACATGTTTTGTTCTAAAGTTTATCGCAAGCAAAGGAAGCCAGACGAGCATCATTCTGGTACAGTTCCCAGCTGTGATATTGTAGTTATAAATCAAATGACCCGGAAGTAGCCAATGGCATGGTTGTGTGTTAGCCCAGAACAACAAAAACTGTCTGTCTGCCTGTCTGTCTGCTTATTGGGACTTTCGAATGTATTCTAATTTGTCACCATTGACGGAGCGCCGGAGTTTGATTGACAGGTCATTTCGACCAATTGCATGACGCTGTACAAATGACTTCGGCCATGTCTAAGCACGCCGCCATTTTGTCCGTCAACCGGCTCGACTGCTGCACTCTCAAAATGTAATGACATTAAGGGTAAAGCCAATCGGATCCTCCCGGAGAAATTTCCGTTAATCTTCGGAAATATAACATATATTTCAGAAGATTGACGGAAATTACTCCGAGATGTCGCAATTAGCTGATCTTATATAGTTACCGAAACTGACGCGTAAAATGTTCATTGGCACAGTATATATACACTAAATTTTAGCTAGATCTTGTTATTTGTGGCACGCTGTGGTGGCACCAAAACCTCAATATCAGTCCATCAGTGTCTGTGAGCTACGCCCATCTAATTTTGACCAGTATATTTGGGAGCCATTCTGTCTGTTCGTCTTACCTCATAAATGTGTAGAAGAACTGACATATTCGATATTCCAGGGTTACTATCACTGACATGGTATCAACTCCTTGATTATTTCTAAATTGAAGTCTCTGTGTGCACCAATCAGCAGGTAGTCTGGCTGGTTTAACTGTACACTATGGCTTTGAAGTCGGTCGTTACTTTCTACATAATCTCCGAAGAAAGTCTTTGTACGCCTGTGATTGGTCAGGTTTTTTCGTCTGAAATGCCTTCAGTTTCACCACGACAAGTTATATAGGGTGGGTTTCATGTCATTGATAGTAACCTTTAGTGTATGGAGGATGTAAATTGTACACATTCATATGGTTAGGGTAGTTCTTCAGGCTAAACGTCCTAATAACAACAAGGACGATTACTTGGTGTCTTCAGTGGAATGTTTCAATGGACGCGTGCCCCGAAACGATATATATAGCGTGACGGCACGTAAAACTATTCACTTCGTTTCAGTGATATCGCACTATAATAAGGGCAAGAGTTCTACTATACAAGAAGACACAACACGAATATACCACAATCTTCCAAAACATACATTCGCACTTTATACACGCAACACACCGCTTTCTTGGGGGGAGGAGAGCGGTCCTTAGATGACCCTGGCTGTTAAAAGGACGTTAAATAATCAATTAAACAAACAAACAAAAATTATGTTGTGTAAAATTCTGTATGTTTTGGGAGGCAGCGGTACATTTGTGTTGTCTCTTCACAACAGTGGAAGCTTTCGCTCATTTCAAGTGTTGTCTCACTGAAGAGTGACGTCAGACACACCGGACAACACCCCATCCGGTGACATCATGTTGCTTCCATGTATGCATTAATTTCCTTTCTTGTCCAAACCAAAAGCCTAACTTCTGCTACGACTTGCTTCGTTGCGTTTTAAGCATAAAAAGTACATAAACACAAGTACATAACGAGATTTATTTCAGTAGTTTTTTTTTTATTCTGTTTTAACAATGATACGTGTATTACTTAATATCTGAAAACTCGTTCACTCGAGAATATACATGTATATATACATAAATGATAAGTATACATTTCGTTGATGAATGCCAAAATCAAATTGCCGGGATGATGCGGCGAAATTTGATTCTACAGGAAAATACAACTTCCCTGAATCTGCAAAAAGCAAACATTTTTAAACAATTTCATCGGAATTGATATAAAAGGCAACGTTTCCGTATCATTAGCATTATAATAAAAATTGTCGATGTGGTAGATATCGAATAATGAAATAAACGAGACTTACAGAAATTATAAGAAGACGAGGAAATTAATTAAATCTAATGTTAACACAAAGCTCGTAATTTATACAAACCGAGAAAAAATGACAATAATTTACATTTGCGGAGAAATTTGACAGCAAATACGCGATATTATATATCTTTAAAAAAAATACACGCAGTATGTAGTTTTCATTGGCCAGGACCAGGACCCATTTTCACGATCATTTCTTAACTTTAAGGAATTCCTTAACTTAAAATTCCCATTGAATAGGAAAGCATTACATAAGTTAGGAAAAAATCTGAAGTTAAGGAGCCTTCCTTAAATTTAAGGTAAGGAATTCCATTAAGTGAAGCAATGTACGTGAAACTGGGCCCAGGCTCATTGTAATAGGAGATAACTACTGGTAAAATCTATTCCCCGAGGATTTCTGGACGTGACGTCCCCCCCCAACTCGGCAATAGAAACGAAGGTAATTAAAGCGTCATTTTCAAGGACACAGCTACGACAACTCAGACTGTACCGTTTCTCAGCAACACAATTCGAACCAGTCACTCTAAATATTCCGCTCGATCTACACATTTAAGATGGTCCTCACGGTTTGGCGCTGTTTTTCTAGTAAAAGAAATTCATACACAAAGTTTAAAACAAATGATGTCAATTTGAACAGTTCATAAGAAAATTAAATTTAAAAAAAAACCGTGAAAAACTGGTACTTTTTGAGTATTCGTACGCGATACCTGTAACTCAGTAGGTGCATGTACCATCTGGTGACGTCATATGCAGGGTGTACACCCAAATAAGAACCTTCGGCACTTTCCGTAAACGAGAAAATTTCTTGTTTACGGAAAGTGTTCCCGATTATGTCTACATCTTCTTCAATCGGATCCCATCGGAGAAATTTCCGGTAATCTTCGAAAATATTTCCGAAGACTCACGGAAATTACTCCGAGATGTCGCGATTGCATCTTCTTTATACAATCAGAAACATATATGATTCTGATAAAATGTAGTTCGTAGGAATCGGTTTTTATTGTTTATAATTAATTTCACATCCTCAAACTCCATTAAGATTTTTAAAATTAAAAAAAAATTGAACGTAAAACCTACTGCTATATGCTAATTCTGACGTGTTTTCCATGGCAATAAAACTCTTCTTATTCTGTTTGGGCATTACACGTTTTAAGCTGCGCATGCGTCGTCTTTGACAAAAAACGGAAGAGATAAATTAGATGATTTTTGCCGTATCGTACACAAGATTTTATCACCAAATTGCGTGCACAGACTGGCAAAAGCCAATGATTAAACACATACACGCCTATCTCTGTAGCATGCACATCAAAACAAAATAAAAAAAAAAGAAAAATAGAAAACATTACAAAAGGATCAAGATGTCAGTTTGTATTATTAATTGAGTAGCGAGTTCAAATGATGCAGAAGTAAATTGAATTGACATACCATTACTGTAGTATCAGTATCGAATATCGAATTACAAGCCCAATATGGCTTCTCATACGAGTTCTGGCTATTGTTGGTGCAATTCTAATTGCAAAAGTTCTTTTCAATAATGGATACATGTAAATAAATAAAATATTGCAATAACACTGAATAGACTACAAAGGCGCGGTTTGTTTCATACAAATGCTTTGGTTGAGCATTTTCTGTTACACCTTGTAAGTGGAATACGTATGTGTACACACTACTGTATATAAGGCCATTGATTTATCATAACAACCATTAAAAGTATAATTCATGACTATGAATGATACGAAGTTAAAAAAAGAAAAAACTCAAGAAAATCATTACATTATTTATTGTCATGGTACCAAAAAGAAATGCATTTCATGGAATTTTTAATGTCCATGGTTATGCTAGGAATCAAATGTGCTATAATCATAATTTCATGGCCCGGAGTAAGGACATTGTATCTGATACCCATTTCTCTGGCCCGGAGTAAGGACATTGTATCTGGTGACTATTTAAGTGACCCGGAGTAAGGACATCGTATTTGGTGCCTATTTGTCTGACCCTGAGTAAGGACATTGTATTTAGTGTCTATTTGTCTGGCCCTGAGTAAGGACATTGTATTAAGTGTCTATTTGTCTGGCCCTGAGTAAGGACATTGTATTAAGTGTCTATTTGTCTGGCCCTGAGTAAGGACATTGTATTAAGTGTTTATTTGTCTGGCCCTGAGACATTTTATCTTACTTGTCCATTGCTATAGCCGTTTCTTGTGACTTCCTCAGTTATAGTTATAACTACAAACAGAACAAGACTTTATGATCACCGTATCAAAGTACAATTACATCACTCGGTAAGTGTCCCCACTAAGTGCTGTTTCCCCTGTCGTCGTCCTTAACCTATGACACATAAAGGGAGGTCACTCACCAGACACTGTGTCCGTTACCCCGTGGTACGGGGTCTGACTCACAGCGCCACCTAGGAATGTTTGCTATGTCCCTCACACACACACGTTTATAGCGTATGTCCACTTATGTAGATACAGTCGGTATGTTGTTGTCAATACAAGGTTATATTATAATATATTAAACAAACCGGGTATTATGCATTCTCGATATTCCAGGGGTTACTATCACTGCCGTCATATTCCAAAGCACAACTGAAGGCTCTTTGTGCGAGAACAGATCAGAAGGTAGTTCGGTTCTTTGACATAAATCAAAAGAATTGAATAACGGTACAATATGACTGATTGCGTCGCTATTTCTGTAATCTTCAATGAAATCTATCTGCACAGGCCTGTTATTGGTTAGTTTTTTTTACTCCTAAACTTCCTTGAGTTTTGCTATGAAATATTCCATTGGTGGATACAACGACAGTGATAGTAACCCCTTCAGTGTATCGATGATAAGTTGTATCTATGCAGTTTTGAATCGGAGGATAATTATCTTACGTGGCAAACCTCTACATGTTCTTGTATAGCCTTGTTTTGTTTATTAGGATCCAGGTCCAATTAACAGCCAGTTAATTACATGTGTGTAATGTGTTGCGGTAAGTTTGTTTGTTTGATAAATTAACGTCCGATAAACAGTCAGTGTCATGTAAGGACGGCCTCCCATGTATGACATGTGTGTATGAAGTGCGTGGTCTGTGTTTTGGAAGACTGTGGTATGTAGTAGAACTCCTGCCGTTATATAGTGCTATATCACTGAAGCATGCTACCGAAGACACCGAGCAACAAACCCCACCGGTCACATTATACTGATAACGGACAAACCAGTCGTCCCACTCCAATTCTGCTGAACGCTGATCTGAAGCAGAAAATACCACTTTTGTAGACTATGGTGTGTCTCGTCCAGGGGACAGAACCCAGAGCCTTCCACACAGGGGCGAGCGCTCAACCGAGGGCCAAAATTGAGGTGGTGTCAAGGGATACGTTAGGAAGAACAAAGTCAGTTAAGACGAAAGAAAAAATATATCCTTAATTTAGTTGCCTTTTATGATCATGCAATAGGTGCAGCAGGTAAAATTTTAACGCCTTATTGCAGAACCATATTTGTACATATGCATGTTTTGGGAGGATGTTATGTATTCGTATTGCGTCAATAGTGGACAGCTTAATTTTTCTTTCTCTATTTCCTTTTTATGTAAGATAAAATTAAAGTTGTATGGTCTATAACTTTCGCTCTTTTGGTCATAGTGAAAACTGTTTAAGTGTTATACATATTTTTCTCCGTCTGCCCGAGGTTTAAACTTTCTAATTTTACCACTTTTTATAAAGTTGCTGCACTGGAAACCACTTTTTATAAAGTTGCTGCACTGGAAGTATCTTTAATCATAAACACGTGAAAAATAGGCTCGAAAGACGCCGAATCATTCCGAACTCTTCCGAACATCGTCGCGACAATCTCGAAGTAAAACGAGAGTTGTGAAACCAAGAGAAAATATCAACAATTATTCATAAACAAAATGTGTGGTCGACCTCATCAGACTCTATCTACAAAGAAAATAACGCTCGCACATTACAATATTTGATACACACAACATTTTACGGTAATGTGTAAATTGGATGTTTCAAATACTCAATCTGTGGACATATACTAGCATGATTTGCTCAAATAGGCCAGAAGGAAAACGTAAACAAACACATGTGTGCTTACGCTAGTTACCTGGCTCACCACGTGCAGGTCGTGTCGAACGTCAGTCATGTGATACGATTAGGAATCCGACAAAACCCGAAGTCACTGAACATGGCGGTGATTGAAGGCGCTTTATTCGAAACCAGGAATATATGATTCCTAGATTTCGGCTCTCTTATAGGCCGACATATGCTTTTTGGGAGCTAAATCATCAAGTTACATGTCAATGTTTAAATATCAAATGTTTAAGTTACATATCGTTACAGTGAAATTAGCAGCAATACAACTTTAATTTGGCTGAGCTTGAAAAAATATTGTTTCGCCCAGACATTTATGGATTTATTAGTTAAACGTCCTATTAACAGCTAGGGTCATTGAAGGTCGAGCTAGGTTTGTTGGTGGAGGAAATCCTGATTACCCGAAAAAAACCACCGACCAGCGGTCACGACCTGGCACCTACCTCACATGGGATTCGTACTCGTAACCCCTGAGGTGGAGAGCTTGTGGTAATATATCGGGACATCTTAACCACTGGTCCATCCCGTGATCCTATTTAGTCACGACACTAAGATAAGGACAGGACGAAACATAAAAAAACTCTGTACCAACAATGGGCCATTGTTTGTCTGATCGGGAAATATTTTGTTGGTTAAGTGTTAAAAAGTGCGTTGTTAGAGGTATCATTGTGACTCATAAAGTCGGTAATGCTTTGACCATGTGAGCCACTTATAGATGTACTTAAGCATGATTTGTTTGAACCACCAGTGAGAGCAGATGATCTTTCACACTGTTTGTAAGTACATATAAACATGGTCAGCTTTATTGAACTTTGATGTATACTCCATATATTGGATTTTAAAACAGAAAGTGTTAATATAGTAAGGTCAGGGGTCAGTTCAATCATATGCAAAATTTTAAATCTCTAACCCAGGAAGATGCTACAAAATATAAAAAAATATAGGCGACACACACATATATATACATTATGTATAATGTATGCACTTTAGATAGTTTTGATTCCTTCCCTTAGGCTTAGCTCTTCTAGCTTCTCTCCCTAGTCCCAAACAAAACACCCACCGTACTCCTATCCCCGGAGGTCAACTCAACAATTTTGAATTCCCAACCAATTTATTCGGTAATCATCGAGTATTCTATCTTTGCATATTACAGAGTTAGCTCCCTTGCGGGCAGGTATCGATTGTTAAGTCATTATTGTGTGAGCGCAATTCACGTCGTTTTCTCCGAAACGTATGACGTTACGCTCGCAAACACATGACGTCACAATATATACCTACCCGCAAATGCAGATAACTCTGTTGATATGCAAATACGGAATATCTCCGCCACGCTCAAAACCGAGTGATAACAAGGAACATGTGTGGTTAGAGTTACCCCCCTTTATTCCCCTCTACGTGAACTGAACAAGTCTCGGTTATAATGTTATTGTCATGTAACCGGAACAAAGGCGTTTAGCCTTATCGGTCAATCAGAGTTGAGAAAGGAAAAGAGAGATAAAGTCTCATACATTGGCTACGTGTTGTTACGTCTAGTAACACCCAAATCTACAAATAGATTTGTTGTGTCATAGGCCACAAAGATCTACGCATCGCGACAATGTACACGTATTTAGCTGCCAGCACTACCAGTTCATTTTCCCAGCGTTAAATTACGCCCAGTTGACTTTCAGCGAATATACATGATATAGCTTCAATGTCACTTCGGTACTTGCAAACCATTGGCATAGTGCACCGAGGTCACAAATCGGGATGTTTCGGTAACCCTCGGAATAGTGCCACAAATCGGGATGTTTCGGTAACCATCGGAATAGTGCACCGAGGTAACAAATCGGGATGTTTCGGTAACCATCGGAATAGTGCCACAAATCGGGATGTTTCGGTAACCATCGGAATATATTGCACCGAGGTTACAAATCGGGATGTTTCGGTAACCAAATCGGGACTACGTGAATAATCCCGCTATAGATAAATAACTTGCACACGTTATGCATACATGAACAGGGTATGGTCTATCAGAATATCATCAGTATGCATACTTGTGGTTTTCAAAAAAAAAGTAAATCGTCATATGCTAATTAAGTAATACGTCACAAAAAATCACAGGTCATTGAGGTCGTTAAGTATATTTACAAAATAGATAAATCAACTAATCAAACATGGTTATTATTTAACAGTCACGGTCAAATGGGAACATGACTAGGACATCAGCAAAGAGGGCCATATAGCAGAACTTGGTTTTTGTGAGGTTACCCTTAAATCTGTTATTGTCTGTGTTGGCATTCACGTATATCCGCGTATTGTACTGATCTATCAGAATATTTCCGAAAATTGTTGGAAATTACTCCGCAGTGATCCGATTAGAGTAGTGCATGGCGGAGGGAAATAAAGGGGAGTAACTCAAGACTAAGCGATGAAACTTTGACTGTACAGTTATTTCATTTCGCTTGAGATTTTCTCTTCATTATATTAAATTCGTGGGTAGAATTGTTTGCATATTGTGATTTTCAAACAGCCTAGTGTATTTATTAATTACTCCAATACATTCCTGGGGTTTAACAAAATCGCAAATACAACGAAATTTGATAATCAACGAATAAAAGCAACTGTTCGGGATTAGATTTATCTCTAAATAGCTACAGTCAGCAATACTTTGGGTTCCTACTTGACAAGCGAACAATGAACTTAGGCCTGTCGTTGTGTAAGTGCGTGGTAAGAGGTCAAATGAGGCAGCTATACAACTAAAAATAGATCTGCAATTTATCAAACAGAACTCAAATACATTACCGAATGACACTTGACAAATTGCTCTATAAACGTACTGTAAGTAAAGTCTATAATACCGCTTGAAATCTCTATGTGTTGGCTCTCTGTGTTCTTCATCTAATACATCCTCGATACTCCAGGGGTTACGACCACTGTCGTTGTATCCACCCTGGACATTATAAGACAGAGTTAATTTGTCCTTTGATGTACATCAAAAGGTCGCATTTAAAGTTGGGCGTCGCTCTCTCCGTAATCTCCAAAAGAAGTCTTTGCAGGCATATAATTGCATGGTCGCCACTGCCACCATTTTTACTTTGAGATAGTCCAGGGGTGGATATCACGTCAGTGATAATAACCCCTGGAATATGGAGGATGCATCTAAAAGGATGACGACTTATTATCTTTGCTCGTTTCTACTTTTGCTTATTTCGTCGTCATGACAGACATTTCCTGCCTTCTGATTGGTTAAAATTTAGATGTTTTCTGAATGCCATGAAAACTAGTAAAGTGGCAAGTGCTTGTACATTTCCGTATCCTTTAGTAGTCATGGTAATGAAATAGATGTTTCCAGTTGGTCGAAATCGATATTATCCGATCTTTACGGATGTCAGTTACAATAGTACCGTTTCAGAAAACATGCGTAGTCATAACAAAGAAATAAAGACTTCTGATAGGTTGGGATTGTGCTATCATCTGATTTCAATGAAAATTGGCTTACAGTGGATTTGAGGGATGCTGAATGCATTGATAATATTTTGGAACTTATATTTACAAATGTCAATTGTAATTATAATACACGTATTTTTTAAGAACAAACTGATTAAAGTGAATAGTCGGGCAAAGAAAACCAGTCTAAATGCGTTCATTGGCCTTCCAAAAGTTCTCACATATTAATACGACGGTCAAGTTCTGCTTAGTTTCCCAGTTCTGACCATTAAAGTAAAGAAAAGTTGAAAGCATTGAAAGCGAGGCTGCGTGGAAATGTAACTACGGACATAGTGAGCCGGGAGGACGTTTTAGAATTCCCAAACTTTAAATCAATTTCTTCGTACGCAGACAGATTTTGACGAGAGATTTTATTTTTCCATTTCATAAGAAATTATACTGGATACATTCACACCATTTTTACCGACTTTAGCCATCCTTGCCCGACTGTTCACTTTAAATTTAGATGATTTAAAAAAAAAACTCTAGCAGTAATTGATAATCCAATGCACTTTTCAATTATCCAAACCTTCAGTAAAGTAAGAGCGCAAATGTTTGATTGATTCCTAATACATGTATCATATAACCATTTACTACATGTAATATGACAAAGAAATTAAGTTTTGTGGCGAGTTAATGTTATTTCAAGTCGAAACTGAATATGGTATTACGTCAAATGTAAAAAAAACGTTCACGTCAGTATAACATCATTTATCATTTATTCACCAAAACATTATTTTATCATCTAAATATGCTCCACCGCTGACAAATGGTATTTTTTTAATATCAAAACAGGAGCAAACGATTTAGTATTTTTCTTCAGTTACAAAAGTACTTACTTTCCACATTACCACCATTAAAAAGTTTGAGCTTCTTATCTTACATGTACATCAAGTTAAAAATATGAAAAATAATTAATTGCATCCCGAAAAAAATCCGTTGCACTACGTATATTATAAAACAATTATTATGAAAAAAATGTGTTAATTAGACATATATATATAGACGATTGAACACCAATTATTGTTCAAATAGTGAATTTCATTTATGCTCTGTCGGCGATGGAGCATCTTTAAAAAGTTCTTTAATATACAAGCACGTGATATGAAGGGACCATAGACTGGATTGCCTGCCGTAGTTTTTCTACTCTCCGCTAGGTGTCGCTCTATCCAGTAATCCAGTCTAAAGAGGTCAGGGATAGGAAGAATAAGAGATGAACCGAAAAATCAAACAAAATACAACTTTGCTTATCTGTTCATTAGTGAAGCCAGATATCATACACATAACTGTAAGCTGACTGTTGATAATATGCAGATCCACAGGGTCCTGGCACGAATTTCTAACTAATATAGTAGAATCGTATATATATACTGGTGTTTAGAAATTTGTGCCATGTCCCTGTGCGATTAAAATGTTATCATCAAACACATGTTACAAATCACGGAATCCGAAAGTTTATCCTTTCCAATTTTTTTGAGTGATAAAATGTATTTTGACATGTGTACATATATTGACAGACTATAATACGCTTTTGTACCAGAAGATAGATTGATACATGTTATACACAAATCCGGAATGTCGTACCTGGATCCAATTTTTAAATTATAATACACTCAATGGCATAAAGAGCTTAACGATAACAACTACATTGATTGACACGACCTTGAATTATATGAAACGTGACCTCAGGGTCAAAGGTTAGCATAGCAGTCTCCGATCCTCTTGAGATTGGATAAAGTTGTCTAAAGCTGACATAGAGGGCGTATAATTGGGTTGTTAGGTACAGCGACATGTAAATGGATATGTATGGTTAGCTTAATCAAGTTTACTCATGATTTTAGTTTCAGAAAAAATATGCTAAATCGGTTATTCATGCGACTGAGACACCAGTCGCAATAATAAAGTCAACCGTACTACGACCGCACGTATTCAAATTGGATTTAAAGTTTTGGATTTTGACGCATAATTGTTTTGAACACATTAGCGTTATAACGAATTTTCGCATTGTTTTGTCAAATACGCGCAAAAAATTCAATAAGCGTTTGCGTGTTTTAACGCAATGTTTTTTCTTATGTTAACAGTACAATGGAAAAACTAACTCAAGTAGGGATAGATCTACATTTTTTTCCCAAAAAAGTTATAGATATCTGTAGAAATTGATTATGTATTTTCAAACCCTTTACATAGAAATTCACAAGTGAAAATACATTTTAATAACAAATTAATCAAATTCCACATATATCTTATCAGTTTCTTCCCCTGTGTCACCAAGTGCCGTCGTTTCAATCAGATCCCCTCGGAGAAATTCCGGTAATCTTCGGAATTATCCGAAGATTGACGGAAATTACTCCGAGATGTCGCGATTGCGTCGTTTGTTATATCAGAGTTACCTCCCCTAGGGGTATATATATATATATATATATATATTTTTTCTGTTTGAGCTTCATATATTACACAAACAAAGTGGAGTACTTTTGCAATGTCTCATAAATTCTTTATAAAAACGTACATGTAGACATCTATGTTTATTTTATAGGATTTCTTACAAAGTTGCAAGAAATCTATGGAGGAACTTGGCGACCTGAAGTAGTGGATTAATTTGACATGATTAACCAGTCGAATATGAATAATTTACTCACCTGTAATAAAATAGACCAACAGACCCTAAGTTGTAGATAAGATTTTCTCACATGAGTTCTCTACTAGATTATCTCCCCTTAGTTTGAAACTTAGAATCAGACATGTAGCAGTGACAAAAATATCAAGCCAAATTAAAAAAAAAATTCTTCAATATTCTAGAGACTGGTGGACAGTCTAGTAATATATTTGTAATGAATACCGATGTGATGAGATTTTATAATGTACATTGTATACAAATACTGAAATGTACATTCTATATAATATCATGCGTATAAAGCCATTCAGGATAGAATATGAAATCCATTTAAATTCCTGTGTTTGTTCACGACGTAAGTCCTGTTTTATAATGCGAGTCTGTTTACTTCCTGCCATAACCTTGGAGAGTGACGCAGAAGATCCTTGACCTTGGTCGCGACCTTGACGATGAAGCGGCGAACTCTCGAAGACCACTGATCGATTGTAAACACTCTTGGTCCAATGATGAAGCATGGTCAACTTAACGACCATGTAATTTGTAGTTATTTTGAACTACTAATCATATAAATTTCACCATTTATCAATAGTCATGGTTACAAAGAATATTTTCATTGAAATCCATTCGTTCTTGGTGAGATTTGCATGAACAATTTTTGCGACTTAAAAGTTTAAATTACATTTAAGCCGACGTAACAAGCAATCGCGACATGTATATGTAATGACCCGCGTGTACTCGAAAGGCTAATATTTTAGCCGTAAAGCACGTTCTGTGAACATGCTGTGAGACGAACACACTAAAGCAGTTGACCCTAAAAGTAACGCTAAAGGCCCGTTCACACAGTAAAACAAGACACATACAATTAGTTTTATAAAACTTGTGATGTATAAACCTTCTATGTGCACACTGTAAACCTCAAGCTGTATATACCCCCTGCTGGAGTTCCCGTAACTTAATGTTATCACAACACTCTGACCATTGCAGTCAAGATGGACAACATGGAAGCAGAAAGATGATTTTGATATACTGTACGAATGAGTTTTACTTGTGCAGGTTCACTTTATTAAAAGATGTTGATATAAAATATTGACCATTAACTCTTGTAATATTCCTACAGTAATTAATAAAACTTTGTTATTCTCTCTAGTACAATTGATCTGCCATAATATATATAATTATTATTTGATAAGTAATGATTAATTAGGTTCCTATGTCCAGAAAATGCCTTTTTTGTACTCCTGGCATCCATTTTCTTTGTAAATTTTCTAATATGTGTATCAGTTTTTATGATGTTGTGCCCCATCCCTATCCCTGTCAGCTGTGAGCTGGTCACTGATTGGTCAGTCTGGCCAAAGTGTGTACGTCTTGGTTTACAGGATAGAGCATGCTCTATTCTAAAATGTGGTTTATCTTCCTGGCAGAAGGATTATGCTACAGAGGAATAAGCTAGTTCACACAATGCTATTTGCTTTATGCAACAAGGTTTATCATCCTTGATCTACTGTGTGAACGGGCCTTAAGGCTTCCAATTCCTATACAAATAAACCGCATTCCTAATATCTGAATATTTAATACAGTCAGGGCTGTCCATGGTGTATTGACGGGGCTATTTAATTCCATTATACGCTTAAAAATATTTTATAACAGAAAAAAGTAGAATCTACCATTTTAAATAACAAATATCTATGGCTGCATATTCAATAGTATAAAGAAACTATTTACATTCAAACACCCCATAATGTCACAAAAAGCCTTAAGGCTGTATGTTACATTTTCTATGAAAAGATAGACTTTGGGCATGTGACTTTTTTGTGTTTTTTTTTAGTTTAATATCCTATTAACAACCTGGGTCAAATGTAAGGACATGTCAGGTGTATTGATAAAAGAAAACCGGAGTACCCGGAGAAAAAAACCCAATAATATATCAGTACCTCGGGACTGTCCCTTATGGGATTCGAACTCGGTTTGTGGTAATTATGTCGATAACCCAATACAGAGACTTCTTTGTGAGGCTCTTTGTGACCTTGATATACATCGAGAGACTTAAGGCTGTATGTGAACTTGTGATACAGAGACTTAAAGCTGTGTGTGACCTTAATACAGAGAGACCTAAGGTTGTATGTGACCTTGATACAAAGAAACTTAAGATTGTATGTGACCTTGATACAGAGAGACTTAAGGCTGTATGTGACCTTGATACAGAGAGACTTAAGGCTGTATGTGACCTTGATATATAGAGACTTAAGACTGTATATGATCTTGATACAAAGAGACTTAAGGTTGTATGTGACCTTGTGATACAGAGAGACTTAAGGCTGTATGTGACCTTGATACAGAGAGACCTTGATATACATCGAGAGACTTAAGGCTGTATGTGAACTTGTGATACAGAGACTTAAAGCTGTGTGTGACCTTAATACAGAGAGACCTAAGGTTGTATGTGACCTTGATACAAAGAAACTTAAGATTGTATGTGACCTTGATACAGAGAGACTTAAGGCTGTATGTGACCTTGATACAGAGAGACTTAAGGCTGTATGTGACCTTAATACAGAGAGACTTAAGGCTGTATGTGACCTTGACACAGAGAGACTTAAGGCTGTATGTGACCTTGATATATAGAGACTTAAGACTGTATATGATCTTGATACAAAGAGACTTAAGGTTGTATGTGACCTTGTGATACAGAGAGACTTAAGGCTGTATGTGACCTTGATACAGAGAGACTTAAGGCTGTATGTGACCTTGATACAGAGAGACTTAAGGTTGTATGTGACCTTGATACAGAGAGACTTAAGGTTGTATGTGACCTTGATACAGAGAGACTTAAGGCTGTATGTTACGTTGATACAGAGAGACTTAAGGCTGTATGTGACCTTGATACAGAGAGACTTAAGGCTGTATGTGACCTTGATACAGAGAGACTTAAGGTTGTATGTGACCTTGATACAGAGAGACTTAAGGTTGTATGTGACCTTGATACAGAGAGACTTAAGGCTGTATGTAACCTTGATACAGAGAGACTTAAGGCTGTATGTAACCTTGATACAGAGAGACTTAAGGCTGTATGTGACCTTGATATAGAGAGCCTTAAGGCTGTATATGATCTTGATACAAAGAGACTTAAGGTTGTATGTGACCTTTTGATACAGAGAGACTTAAGGCTGTATGTGACCTTGATACAGAGAGACTTAAGGCTGTATGTGACCTTGATACAGAGAGACTTAAGGCTGTATGTTACGTTGATACAGAGAGACTTAAGGCTGTATGTGACCTTGATACAGAGAGACTTAAGGCTGTATGTGACCTTGATACAGAGAGACTTAAGGTTGTATGTGACCTTGATACAGAGAGACTTAAGGCTGTATGTGACCTTGATACAGAGAGACTTAAGGCTGTATGTGACCTTGATACAGAGAGACTTAAGGCTGTATGTGACCTTGATACAGAGAGACTTAAGGTTGTATGTGACCTTGATACAGAGAGACTTAAGGCTGTATGTGACCTTGATACAGAGAGACTTAAGGCTGTATGTGACCTTGATACAGAGAGACTTAAGGCTGTATGTGACCTTGATACAGAGAGACTTAAAGTTGTATGTGACCTTGATACAGAGAGACTTAAGGCTGTATGTAACCTTGATACAGAGAGACTTAAGGCTGTATGTAACCTTGATACAGAGAGACTTAAGGCTGTATGTGACCTTGATATAGAGAGCCTTAAGGCTGTATATGATCTTGATACAAAGAGACTTAAGGTTGTATGTGACCTTTTGATACAGAGAGACTTAAGGCTGTATGTGACCTTGATACAGAGAGACTTAAGGCTGTATGTGACCTTGATACAGAGAGACTTAAGGCTGTGTGTGACCTTGATACGGAGACACTTAAGGCTGTATGTGACCTTGTGATACAGAGACTTAAAGCTGTGTGTGACCTTAATACAGAGAGACCTAAGGTTGTATGTGACCTTGATACAAAGAAACTTAAGATTGTATGTGACTTTGATACAGAGAGACTTAAGGCTGTATGTGACCTTGATACAGAGAGACTTAAGGCTGTATATGATCTTGATACAAAGAGACTTAAGGTTGTATGTGACCTTGTGATACAGAGAGACTTAAGGCTGTATGTGACCTTGATACAGAGAGACTTAAGGCTGTATGTGACCTTGATACAGAGAGACTTAAGGCTGTATGTTACGTTGATACAGAGAGACTTAAGGCTGTATGTGACCTTGATACAGAGAGACTCAAGGCTGTATGTGACCTTGATACAGAGAGACTTAAGGTTGTATGTGACCTTGATACAGAGAGACTTAAGGTTGTATGTGACCTTGATACAGAGAGACTTAAGGCTGTATGTGACCTTGTGATACAGAGAAACTTAAAGCTGTGTGTGACCTTGATACGGAGACACTTAAAGCTGTATGTGACCTTGTGATACAGATAGACTAAATGCTGTATGTTACCTTGTGATACAGAGAGACTAAAGACTGTATGTGACCTTGTGATACAGAGATACTTAAGGCTGTATGTGACCTTGTGATACAGATAGACTTAAATGCTGTATGTGACCTTGTTATACAGATAGACCATATGCTGTATGTGAACTTGTGATACAGATAGACTAAAGGCTGTATGTGACCTTGTGATGCAGATAGACTAAAGGCTGTATGTGACCTTGTGATATAGAGAGACTTAAGGCTGTATGTGCCTTGTGACACAGAGAGACTTAAGTCTGTGTGTGTGACCTTGTGATACAGAGACACTTAAGGCTGTATGTGACCTTGATACAGAGAGACTTAAGGCTGTGTGTGACCTTGTGATACAGAGAGACTTAAGGCTGTATGTGACCTTGATATAGAGAGACTTAGTGCTGTATGTGACCTTGTGATACAGACAGACTTAAGGCTGTATGTGACCTTGATATATAGAGAGACTTAAGGCTGTATGTGACCTTGATACAGAGAGACTTAAGGCTGTATGTTACGTTGATACAGAGAGACTTAAGGCTGTATGTGACCTTGATACAGAGAGACTTAAGGCTGTATGTGACCTTGATACAGAGAGACTTAAGGTTGTATGTGACCTTGATACAGAGAGACTTAAGGCTGTATGTGACCTTGATACAGAGAGACTTAAGGCTGTATGTAACCTTGATACAGAGAGACTTAAGGCTGTATGTGACCTTGTGATACAGAGAAACTTAAAGCTGTGTGTGACCTTGATACGGAGACACTTAAGGCTGTATGTGACCTTGTGATACAGAGACTTAAAGCTGTGTGTGACCTTAATACAGAGAGACCTAAGGTTGTATGTGACCTTGATACAAAGAAACTTAAGATTGTATGTGACTTTGATACAGAGAGACTTAAGGCTGTATGTGACCTTGATACAGAGAGACTTAAGGCTGTATATGATCTTGATACAAAGAGACTTAAGGTTGTATGTGACCTTGTGATACAGAGAGACTTAAGGCTGTATGTGACCTTGATACAGAGAGACTTAAGGCTGTATGTGACCTTGATACAGAGAGACTTAAGGCTGTATGTTACGTTGATACAGAGAGACTTAAGGCTGTATGTGACCTTGATACAGAGAGACTCAAGGCTGTATGTGACCTTGATACAGAGAGACTTAAGGTTGTATGTGACCTTGATACAGAGAGACTTAAGGTTGTATGTGACCTTGATACAGAGAGACTTAAGGCTGTATGTGACCTTGTGATACAGAGAAACTTAAAGCTGTGTGTGACCTTGATACGGAGACACTTAAAGCTGTATGTGACCTTGTGATACAGATAGACTAAATGCTGTATGTTACCTTGTGATACAGATAGACTAAAGACTGTATGTGACCTTGTGATACAGAGATACTTAAGGCTGTATGTGACCTTGTGATACAGATAGACTAAATGCTGTATGTGACCTTGTTATACAGATAGACCATATGCTGTATGTGAACTTGTGATACAGATAGACTAAAGGCTGTATGTGACCTTGTGATGCAGATAGACTAAAGGCTGTATGTGACCTTGTGATATAGATAGACTTAAGGCTGTATGTGCCCTTGTGACACAGAGAGACTTAAGTCTGTGTGTGTGACCTTGTGATACAGAGACACTTAAGGCTGTATGTGACCTTGATACAGAGAGACTTAAGGCTGTGTGTGACCTTGTGATACAGAGAGACTTAAGGCTGTATGTGACCTTGTGATACAGAGAGACTTAGTGCTGTATGTGACCTTGTGATACAGACAGACTTAAGGCTGTATGTGACCTTGATATAGAGAGACTTAAGGCTGTATGTGACCTTGTGATACAGAGAGACTTAAGGCTATTTGTGACCTTGTGATACAGAGAGTCTAAAGGCTGTATGTGACCTTATGATACAGAGACACTTAAGGCTGTATGTGACCTTGATATAGAGAGACTTAAGGCTGTATGTGACCTTGTGATACAGAGAGACTTAAGGCTATTTGTGACCTTGTGATACAGAGAGTCTAAAGGCTGTATGTGACCTTATGATACAGAGACACTTAAGGCTGTATGTAACCTTGTGGTACAGAGAGACTAAAGGTTGTTTGTGACCTTATGATACAGACAGACTTAGGGCTGTATTTGACCTTGATAAAGAGAGACATCAGACTGTATCTTTAAATCGCAGTTGTGTGTGAGATAGAGACTCAACTAACCAAATATAAAAAGCTTTTCAACAGTAAGTTATTAATGCGAAAAGTCATAAAAAACTTTTTTTCTGTGATTGCAAGGTTTATGTGCTTTAGAAGATAAAGGATTGTTTTTTTTTAGTTTTTCTACTGACGTTTGGTAATATTGCCCTCTGCTTTTTATGACACCATAAAGTTAACGACTACTGAAGCGATAACGTAAATACGCTGTACACTACATGTGCATGTATAACAAACAGATTGCGGTATAAAGGCTATTGCAGTGGGCACGTGTTTTGATCGTTTCGGAATCTGTACCTGATGACCTTTGTGATAGTTCTGTGACGTATGCGTAGTGTGTGTCCGTCATATGCATAGAACGCATGTACTTTTATACAGTAGTACATGTACACCGAGCATGTCCGCTCATGACCTTGAACAGATATGATAAACAATCGTCACATCTCGGGTGATTTTGTAACTTTGATGGATGCCGGAATCAGACGATGTTAGCCGAATGTCAGGATAATCTGTCGCGGATGTTCCCGAGCGAGCTCCCCATGGAGTAATATGTTTACTCAATCGTATTTCTATAGATGTCCATTTTTATGGTCGTTGATTTTTATCTTTTTAACATACTTTGATTTTTATCAGATATGGAGAGAAAGGGGTTTATATGCAACGGTCCTTGATGTTTTCCCTGTAAGATTTGGGAATTTTGGCCCGTTCCCATTAGCAAAGCTTCTACCTTAAGATTTAATGTTTTCCGGAACATATAGGAGGTCCATGCGCCTTATATATGATATCGTCTGACTATGAGTACAACACAACATAGCAGAGATATATACGTGTACATAATTATGTTATAGGGTAAACTATGTAAGTCTTTGGATAACAAAAACTACATATATGAGCTGAAAATGCTCAACCTTTCTGCGAATAATGATTAAGACATAATTGTATACGGAGAAGTCTTTACTAGAAGTTATTAGTTTCTGAATATTTGATAAGGTCTGTGATCTTAAAATTAGGTCAAGGTTAAAGGGACAATTCGCTCTAGCTAATTCTTTTACATAACCAAGAAGCAAAATATGGCATAAATATATTGTTCTACAATTTTTATGAAACATATAACATAAAATATTGACAAACTCCACGTCATTGTTTAGTATTTTAATTAATATCGTTGAAATATCAAATCGTTGATCAATACGATTAAGCAGGTACAATACGGACGCTGTACCCATACCCGAGCCAAAGTCACGCACGTTAAACAAATAAACTACATAACCACTTAGAAGGTGATAAAATGATTTTTTTTGGCAAGACAATTCACCTAATAATGTAAACACACTACTGTTTGAGCGATTTGAGCAGTTCAAGACAAAAGTTGCATTACTCTACGAGCAAGGGACAGGGTTCGGCATACAAGAAGTTTGACCACAATGAGTAATGGCGGACAGCGAGCGAGTTTGAACATCTACACACATGTCACAGCCATGGGCTTTTCAGGCATATCACAGTAAAACCGACTGATGATTTAATTTCCATAAGAACTGGTTTTTCCGATATATGTACAAAATTTAATGTTCTCTTAGACTGAATTGTCCCTTTAAGGTCATTCAAGTAAATTCAAAAATGTCCATCCATCATGCTACTCTTGATATTTAGTTTCAACATTTTAACCTCTCTTTGACTATGAAAGTATAGTAGCCCTTTATCCAAACACGTTATATGTCCAATATCTATTATCTATGGCTACAATATATTGACAAGAAGCAGTTAAAATATTATAGCCTATTTGACCTCTATGACCTTTAATGAAGTTTGTGGTCGTTGATTTGGCCCGTCACTTCCAACATTCTACAAGCCAAAAGTCATATTTCTAACATGTCTCTTAAAAGTTTCTTTAGAGAAAGATTTTAGCCCGTTTGACCCATGTGGCCTTGAATGAAGGTTAAAGTTCAATGTCATTCATTTTAATATAAATGTAGCCCTTCATCCCAGCATGCTACTGGCCCAATACCATGTCTCTTTGCATCTTAGCTATTGACAATAACTCGTTTGAAGATTTTAGCCTATTTGACCCCTGTAACCTTGAACGAAGGTCAAAGTCAAAAATTTACAACAGACTATGTAGCCTTTCATCTCATCTCGGTTTGGATCAAGTATTAGATATCTAGGTCTTCTGGTTGTTGGCAAGAAAATATTTAATTAGACAACTAGTATTTCACCCCAATGACCTCAATGAAGGTCAAGATCATTCATTGAAAGAAGCCCCTTATCTGTTTTCTAGACCTATTGGTTATTGTTAAGAAATCGTATAAAGTTTTTAAGATATTTGACCCCTTTGACCTTGAATGAAGGTCAAGATTTTAATAATCCTTGAGACCAACATGTTCCATACCCCATCGAAGCTCTATACATTTCAGTTATTGAGAAGAAGTCGTTTGAATGAAAAGTTCACGGACGGAGGACAACGGAAAAAGCACGGTGTTCATAGGTCACCTTGACCTTTCGCGTCAGATGACCTAAAAACCAGAAGTGACGAAAGCGCATTACAATATGTTGTAACCATCCTCGATACTTCAGGGGTTACTAAATGTATAACTAACGTTATGTATAACGTCAGTTAAAGTAACCCCTGAAGTATCGAGGATGTCTTGCAACCAGAAAATGTACTTTCAATCACCTGTTTGAACTGCAATTCAAAGTTCCAATTTATGTCAACCCATTTTGTTTATTAGCTGAAGATGGCGTAATTTTACCCGAATCGGGACACAGGGGACTGGGGCGAGGATGATGGGTAATTAAACCATTTTACATGTTGTTTAATAATTTGATTTTCTACAGCTTTATTACAATTAAGGAAATAATTCTGTTTGATTGATTATTAAAGCATCTTAAGCCGACAAAAGCGATTTTCATTGATAGTAGTAAAATCTAATTATTTCAAATATTTCTCATAAAAATACGGCGATTACTAATTAAAATACCCTAATGTTCCTGTGGGGTAAATTTCTCAACTCATTTTCTACTGAAAGGATAACCTGGAGCAAACATGCAGAATAAAAAACCAAAAACGATAAAATTGAATTATAAACGTTCAGATTTATTTTAGCACAAACAAGTGGGGTCTCCTTTGTCAACAACCTGGAATCTGATGACATTCTACTGGCGATGTAATACGACTTGGTTAACCTTAAAAATGTTCAGGTTACAAGCAGCATGTTTATTTCTGCTACAGAGAACTAACAGACAACAATCAGAACTTTAAGGAGGCTCCACCGCCGACAGAGCAATAATTCTGAACAATAATTTGTGTTTTATCGAGTATATATATGTCTAATTAACAAAAAAGAATTATATATATAATAATTTATTCTGCCTTTAGTTTATGCGCAATGAGTAATTCATTCCATATAGGGTATAGTGCCACGAAATTTTTCCGGGATGCAATTAATTATTTTTCATATTTTAGACTTGAAGTAAAATTAGAAGCTCAAATTTTTTAATGGTGGTAATGGTGGAAAGTAAGTAACTTTTGTACCTGAAGAAAAATACTAAATCGTCTGCTCCTGTTTCTGATAGTGAAAATATACCATTTGTCAGCGGTGAATCGATCATCGTTAATGTTCAGTTGACAAATGGCGTTAAGGAGATAGCAATGAACCATATTAGGTCATAATTGGGCGCAATTGAATGGAAACTTGAGGTACTTTAAAACACCACAATACATGTATATGTGCCGTAATTGTCATACTGACGAATCAAGAAGAGCATTTTTAAAACTTGTTATTCACAACCAAAAGCTACAAGAGTTTTGAAAATTACAATACTTTCAACGCATTGATTTTTATTTTATACCAACAAATACGAGCTCAGAATGAATTTTGGCAACAATGTAGTGAAATGGACACATGCAGCTGTACCACGAATCCAATTTCAATAACAATCGTAGTTTTTAGTGTCATTGACATATTTTTCTTGCAATATTGAACGCATTTCGTCATTTTTGGCAATGTAGCTCTAATCGACGGTGTTCGCCAGGTTGAACATTGCTAAATCTGGTAACCCATGTCTACTCACAGGAGTTTGGCTCTATAGACATTTCTCTTTGTGTGTAAATGTAATACTGACACAGTATTACATATACATGTATATAGAGAGAAGTGTCTATAGAGTCAAACGCCTGTGCTCTACTCATCTATGGTAGGAACTACTCCAATTTTCATCATAACCGGTTAATTACCGATATCAACACAAAGTTAAGTGCATTCTCAGACCACACAGATGACAGACTATTTCACATCTATAGAGACAATGGCCTGTGCTCAAACTAAATTATCCCTTAATTTGAAGCAATGCATTTGAGTACGCCGAAGCATCCACCAGCATGATATATGTCTATCAGAGAGACAGCCGCTCACTCAGTATATGGCACTAGATTATTGCAATAACATTATATGATGGTCCACGGATGCGAACCTCGATCTGGCCGTGCATTCTCCGCTCATTTTACACAAAGTTGTTCCGTGGTGTCGGCCAATGTCTTTACGGGCATTTATAAAACTGGTACATCAATTATGATTGACGACTAAGCATTATGTAAGTGTCAAATCCACATATCAAGAATAAGATTGACCTTCGAGAAAACAATTATCTCTCATTGATCTAGCTCCGAACAGAATCATTGAAACTTTGACCTTCATCTGACAAACTTCTGAACAAAGCTTACACGCCTTTGATATCGTGTAATTCTGTTTGACTTAAATGTTGCTTTTAAGGTGATCATGTAATCGCTTGTCACAACAAAATAAAAATCACTGATAGAAAGAATACAAGCGCAAGATGATCATTATGTATGCTTATGTACCCAAACGTATTTCACTCGACTGAAATTGATCGGATTACAGGGGTATTATAGTCATTAGATATTTCTCGACCAAAAACCAAAAGAAGTCTTTGGCTGATATGCATCATCGCAAATACAAACTGAAATATTCGTAATTGTATTCCTTGGTGGTCATCATAAAAGTTCCCAGACGCTCCTGTTGTTGCACAGGGACCTGGTGCGAATTTTTAATCAACATCCTTTACATAAATAAATTACAGTATCAAAGAAATTCATGCCAGGTCCCTGAGTTACAGCAGAATACTATATCGATAAACATCCCCTTAAAGATGCTCCACCGCCGACAGAGCATAAATGATATTCATCATTTGAACAATAATTGGTGTTTAATAGTGTTTATAAAAGTCTAATTAACACAAAAAATAATACAAAATAATTTATTTTGTCTTTGGTGCATGTGCATTCAGTAGTTCATTCAATATAGGATATAGTGGTAGGGAGTTTTTTCGGGATGCTATTAATTATTTTTCATATTTTTAACTTGAAGTAAAATTAGAAGCTCAAACTTTTCGATGATGGTAATGGTGTAAAGTAAGTAACTTTTGTAACTGAAGAAAAATACTAAATCATCTGCTCAACTGTTTTTAATAGTGAAAAATTACCATTTATCAGCGG